>NC_056629.2:111894175-112620425 GCF_002870075.4 Lactuca sativa
ATCTAGCAAGTATTGACTCATGAATGAACTGACTCATTGTATGTTTCATTGTTCTAGTAATAATAATAGTATCCTCCTGTGCTACCCCTATGGTAACTTACTAGCGATGTATTGGTACGTATGAACATGGAAGTATACCCTTGCTACCCAAGGGTACCGAATGAACTGGAAGGACCTTTTATGACTATATATGTACACATGATATATAAATAATATTTAAACGACCTTCGGACGGGTACCCGATATCCCACTAGACCACATCTCAAGCGCGAAAAGGAAATAGGGTGGATAGCCTTCCTAAGTCCTTTAAACATTTCTTATATAACTATACATACCTAGACATGCAATTGATAATAAGTAAAACAGATTTTAAGCAAATGGATTTGATAAGTATAAGAACTTGTAAAACAGTTTGAAGCAAAACAGTTTGATAAACAATTTGAACAATACGGAAATCACTGGTTTTGTAGTTATTAATCACATGTGATTGATGTAATAACTATAAGTATTTGACTTGTATTCCCCCCCCCCATAAAAGCATTTAAAAACATTCAAACCATTGATTAAGGGGTATGAACTCACCTGTAGTGAGTGGTACGGATGTACTGAAGATGTAGGATTGCTAGGTGTCAAGTGAAGTCTTGAACACACGCTATGATCCTAGTTAACATATAATCACACATATGTGTACCCAATTAGCTTTAAACTACGAATTGAAATTGTTTAGACTTCCTAGAACATGTTAAAAACTTATAATAAGTGTTATTAGCCCTAAGGATTACATCTAAGTTGTTGTAGGACCCGGCTAGTGAGTTTAGGGTTCCAAAGGACCCCATATATGAGTTTACTCTCCAATAAACCTCACACAAGGAGTTTACGGTCATAAACCCTTGAGTTTATGGCTGTGAACTCCTAAGCTTAATGTCATTTGGTGTTTTGAAGTTCTAAATGATCCCTAGAAGCATTCCTACTTGGTGGATTAATCCTTGGAAGGGTTTAGGGCATTAATACACTCCTTTGAGGAGTTTACGGCCCCAAGGCCATTTCCTTTTGAGTTTACTGTCGTAAACTCATATGGAAAGGGGTGTTTTTATGTTTTCAAGTCCCATACTCATCTAGGATAGGTTTTAGACAATTATCTAAGGCTAATGAAGGCCTTAGGCACACTTTGGTACCCCTCTTTGATGTTCACGGCCCAAAGACCAAAACCATAAGAGATTACGGCCGTAATATCTCTTTGGGATGGGCATTTGATGATTTAAAGTTCCTAAATAACTAGGAGTACATCAAGGCTATTGTTCCAAGGCTTTAGGAGTGATTAAGGCACTCTTTGGCCCTTGAGTTTGGAGTTCATGGTCCAAGAACTTCTTGGGCTGTGAACACTTTACTCTTGGTGTTCATGGGTGATTTCTAGTCTTATAAACACTAACATACAAGCCTAAGGTAGTTACTTATCAAGGGGAAAGGACTAGGCATCAATTTATCCTTATAAAAGAGTTTACTCCCCAAGGTGTTCTTGGGCGGTAAACTCTCGAATCTTGCTATTTTGTTATGAAATCTATGTTAATAAGCACAATATAAGCCATATAATACAACTAGAGAAAGGTACTCATGATTTGGGATGAAAACCCGAAGATCCGTGAGAGAGAAAATGGCTTTTCTCTAGTTGGAAATGTAACTAATGAATAAATATGGTTCAGAATCCTATATATAGTCCTGGGATTTTTGGCAGAAAATAGTTTTATTCAATAAATGAACTCTAATATCATAGAGTTTTGAAATAACAAAGTTGCACATAACCCTAGTGCATCCTCTCTCCTGATATCTCTTTAAGTGTAAATCTTGAAATACTCAAACTTAAACAGAAAATTGTGAAAATTTACTGCAACTGTTCTGACTTCTATTGAAGTGCTATTGTTTGTACAGAATAGAATTTCGGGTTGTCACAAAAACCTTGATGTGAAACGACTATCATGTTCTGATACAATCATTAAAGGAACACCGTGAAGTCTTGCTATCTCCTTTACGTAAGCATTTGCAAGTTTATCCATAGACCATTTTTCATTGGCTGGTATGAAGTGTGCACGTTTAGTAAACCGATTAACGACCACCCAAATCATGTCGTGACCGATCTTCGTTCTGGGCAGTTTAGTCACAAAATCCATGGTGATATCTTCCCATTTACCCATGGGTACAGGTAAAGGTTCTAAACTCCCATACGATTTCTGATGTTGTTCCTTTACTCTCACACATGTCACACTCTCGACTACATACTTTGCAACATCGAGCTTCATCGTCGGCCACCAATAGTAGGGTTTCATATCCCTACACATTTTCTTGCTTCCGGGATGAATCAAGTACATGGTCTTGTGAGCTTCTTCCTTCAGAAGATATCTAATTACTCCCGTTTTAGGTACCCAAATCCTATCTTGGAATACCTTCAGTCCTTGACCGTTTGTAATGAACACTAACGTTTTGCCCAAATGTTCTTCCTTTCGGTCATTTTTCTTTAAAGCTTCTTCTTGAGCTTTCTTGATGTTTTCCACAATCGTTGAGACAAGTTCGATTCTTAATGCTCTTGGCATTTTCTTTTCAAGGCTCACTTTTTTGCTTAAAGCATCAACTACAACATTTGCTTTACCAGGGTGGTAAAGTATTTCACAGTCGTAATCCTTAAGCAACTCTAGCTAGCGTCGTTGTCTCATATTCAATTCCTTCTGATTAAAGAGATACTAAAGACTCTTATGATCAGTGAAAAGTTTGCACTTTGTGCCATAAAGATAATGTCTCCATATCTTTAGGGTGAATACTACCACTGCCAACTCCAAATCATGAGTGGGGTAGTTCTTTTCATGTTCTTTCAATTGTCTCGATGCATATGCTATCACCTTATCTCTTTGGGTCATAACACAACCTAACCCAACTCCAGATGCATTGTTATAAACTGCAAAGTATTCAACTCCGTTCTAGGAAACACTAACCAGACATGGCTTATATAATGACTCCATACGTTATCTCTTCATCCTAGGTAATAGTCGTAACTATTATGTTTCCTTCAAATGAGTATCTACTTTTGAAATTCTTGTATGCAGGCGGTGCTTGATCTTGCACCTGCTCCCTATCCCATGTTGAACTTTCAATTGTGACATTCAAGTCACAATCTCGATCTTTATTGGAGACTCCTCCTTCTTTTTAACAAACTTAAGACAAGTTCTTTCCTTCGATTACCATAGTAGACTGATGGGTAATGTTCTAATAACCTCTCCTCATATTATGTACTGCTTAGACTCATGTCTTTTAGAGTCGAGTTTCTAAACGTAATATACCTTCCTTCGTGTTCCAATGTGATCACATTCTAGCATGTAGTACTTCTAGCTACAAGCCTCTTACTTTAATAATGATTGGGATACTTCAATCTTCCCGTTAGAGTGAGATACTGTGACAACCCGATATTTCAACTCTTTGTAACGACCAAAATGGGTCAAGTATTGTAACCACTTCTGAATAATAAAAAGTTACTTTCATAATAACATGTATAAATAAGTTCTACTTAATTTCCTTCTATGATTAAATGTCTTTGAACCATGTTCGTACGTGAAAAGAACGCCCAAATCCGACTTCACATAGCGAAGTTATAAATTTTCCAAGTTCGGCTTAGCAACAGACAGCTAAAAACTCGAATCGGAAATCGAGCGACTTTTGGCCGGAATGACCTAAACGAGAATCGAAGGTCTCGACAATGGTATTCCAGCGGTAAAAAGTCTTGCAAAAACCGACATCAGATAAAGAAGTTATGAATTTTCTAAGAAATTCCTTAAACACGATGGATTTTTAATAAATAATAAAAAAATAATTTTGGAATTTGCCGACGGAGTCTAAACGAAAGTTGTAGAGCGTAGTCTCACCTACGTGAGGATATAAAGACCATCGAAAACGGAGTTCGTATGAAGAAGATATGAATTTTGGAAGTTTATTAAATAAATTAATTATTTATTTTAATCAAAATTCGGATATTATCCGAAGGGGAGTCAGCGTCCTCATCCGAGGTACGCGCTACGTACCCCTGTACGCCCCGTGTAACCGAGAGGATTGGCCTCTGATCGTTCACGTCGCGCTATCCGAAGGAAACCGACCCGTCCGACCCGTCCGAAGCCCCGACCCGTCCGACCCGACGTCCCATCCGACCCGCGTACCCAGCAACCCGTCCCATCCGAACCGAGGCAGTCGAGGCTTCGGTCATGCATGACGTACGCGTACGCGCTGCGTACGAGCGTACGCCCCGCGTACCGAGGTAGACCAGCCTTACTATAAATAGGATGCGAGGGTTTCTAAAGAAAGGGTTCGTTTCTCTTCTCTCTCTCTCAACTTTGCCTCGTTTTCCGTGTCCGTTCAAACCCGAAGCTCTGGTCTTTTTGGCTCAAGTCCCGAAGGTCGATTTTACTCCCGAGATTCCCGAGAATCCCGAGGAAAATCCGTTTCCCGAGACGAAACTCTGCCCGGTTTTCCATCTCGCTATCTTCAAACTTTCAAGTGAGTTTCATACCCCTTAATCAACCTTTTTAATTATTCTAAATACTTTTATATGCTTTCAAGGGGGGGGGGGATTACAAGTAAAACACACGAGTATTATCGTGTGTTACATAAAGAAACTCTTTCATATACTGTTATATATTCAAATCACATGCGATTTATAAACATTTAAAGGAACTTTTATATATATATATAACATATGTCATAATAGCATTTTACCTTTTAAAATATAATGTTGTTGTAATGCATGTATAAACTAAACTGTTCTTAGATTTTTCTTGTCTATCCTAGACTCTACACCAAAAATCTATACTTTCATAAACAAGTGATTCCTTTTCTCAATATTTCTAAACAAACAAGACACGCTTTTTGGAAACTATAATAGGTATAGTTTTACGAACAAATTTCTAACTCTTATGTACTAGAAACATATATTTCAAGAAGTTTACTTTCGTATACAAGAACAAACGTAACATTTTAACAAGTAGATCTGTTTTTATACCACGGGTTTGTGAGACACTAACTTCATGTACGTTCGAGTACACATTTCAAGTCCTGTATTATATACCAGAATCCCTTGGAGGGGGAGCATGGTGTTTGTGTATAGATCTATACGGGCTTGACAACGCGCGCCCTGACTGTTAGCTGCAGTCCACCGTTTGGGGTGACAAACGTCATAACATTCCAACGCCTGAAGAACGTTGTGTATAGGCATTCAGAGTCAATAGTATGGTTATAAAACTCACAAGGGGTATTAAAAATGCATTGATTTACGAGGTTTTTCAAACTCATTGGTTATTCTACATTTACATACATTTTGGAAACAAACATTGGTCTTGAGTGAAGGCTACTTTTATACTAGTAGAAAATATAGGATTTTCTAAACACAAACAAACAAAGATAAAACATTTCATTTCGTTCAAACATTGTCACTTAAATACTTATGAAATTCACCAGCTTAAATGCTGATCTACTCTTTCAAAATTACTTGTATGTCCCAGGGATTCAGTAATTTCAGGTACTAATATGCTTTTGAAGAAGAGATGCTGCGGCGCCAGTTTAATCTCATATTTTGACATCATATTGTAATTGGTTTTGAACATGTAACTTTTGACAAATGTAAACTTTCAATTATATATATGATGGTTGTATTGCTTTCTTTACTATGTATTCATTTGTTACGTTACCACATGAAGTCATCCGCCCCCGAACGTTTCCGCCGTTCAGGTTTGGGGGTGTGACAGATTGGTATCAGAGCAATGTTTATAGTGAACTAAGTATATCGAACCACATAAGATATACAAACTATAAATGCTTAAGGGACTAATACTCTCTGACGAAACAAATTTTCTTTTTACACTTAAGCAGCATTTCGTTCAACTTAAATTGATAGTTCATTTAAGTACAATTACATGCATACCACAAACTATTTTCATGTTATACAACTATACAAGTATTTAGACAAGTTGACACTACGATTGAGACTCGATATATGTAATCAGATTTTGGACAAATATAGCGTGATCAACTATATTTGCCCAAGATTGGACCAACGTATATCGAGGAATGATCGTAGTAAGCAACAAGTCAAAACTTACCAAACCATTACAAGAATCAAACACAAAAATTTAAATATTATAGGAGTATTTGCTATCTAAACTAGTTTAACTTACATGTTTTACATGTTCCGACTTTACCCAATTCTTATAACCCTATTTCTCGTACAGTCAAATGGCTGGATTTCACCACCCTGGCGACCCCTACTTTCCCAACCAAGGCAACGGAGGATGGATCGAAGATGATCCCGAAGAGGACGAGGAACCCATAGAAGTGGGTGATGACTCCGGTACCGACTCAGAGCCGGAAGTTATCGATCCACCACCCATTCAGCCTCCCATCTTCGTAAGGAACTTTCAAGGACCGACTCCCGTCTGGGGAAGTCACCTCCACCATTGGAGCCAACAGCAAAACCTATGCCCTCCCTACGGCATGTGCCGGGACTTCTATGATGTCCGCGGCGGAGGTTCGGCTGATCGAGCACTCCCGGTAATGGTGGGTAAGTTAGCCAATCAGTCCTATCAGTCTGGAGTACAAGCTAGTCAACTCCGGGATATCAACGTGGAAGTGCATGTTCACACTTCTGACATCCGTAGGCTAGACAAGATGCAAGACAACTCCCAATTCCAAGTTGAAGCGTTTCAAGCGCAAATGATTGCAGCCCTCGCCGAACTAAGGGAACAACAAGCCGCTTTCGATAGGCGTCTAATGGAGTCAAAGCAATCAGATACGGAGTCAAGCTCCAAGCGCAACCTTCGACGCAAGTAGTGCTTGTCTAGGACTCAAATTTTGTTATAGCTTAGGACCTCGGCTAAAAGTCTTTAAATTTCTCGAACTTAGTAATCGGAGACCCTTATAGGGGTCAAATTTTCATGATCGTTGTAACAACTTTTATATTAATATAAGTGGCACTATTACTACTATGTTAAGTATTTCGTTCGAACCTTGAATGGTCTTTGTGAACCCAAATACTTGTTTCATACCTTCAGTCTTACAAATAACTTTCATTCTTCTATTTTAAGACTCATACTATCATCTGTTGTTGATCTATAGCGATTTAGTTCATGAGACACATACATTTTTCCATTCTATGAAATTCTTATCCTTGTCTTTTCAATCTATAGTTGAAGGATGCCTCCGCGTAGGAATCCGAGGCGAAACAACGGTGAGGAAGCACCTATACCACCACCACCTCCACCACCCCAATTTGATGCTGTTATGTTTCAAGCAGCAGTCACCGCAGCGGTAGCAGCTGCCATGTCACAGATCAATAACTCAAGTACTAATGGCTCGGGATCTGGCACACACCCATCCAACCATGGCGAGAGTCATGGACCACCTCGAGAATGCACCTATAAGGACTTCACTAATGCCAAGCCCCGGATGTTTCATGGTACTGGTGGTGTGATGGCCCTGAGGCAGTGGATTGAAATGACGGAGGCAGTCTTTGAAATCTGCTCCTGCCCTGAGCACAGCAAGGTCAAATTTGCAACTTTCACCCTTCTCGATAAAGCTTTAACTTGGTGGAATGGCCACGTTAAAGTACTTACCCTAATTGTGGCAAACTCCATAAGCTGGGAGAGCTTGAAGGCCATGATGATGAGAGAATACTGCCCACGGGGAGAAATTCAAAAGCTTGAACACGAGCTATGGACTCTCGGAATGGTGGGTACCGACATCGCTACTTATACCAACAGATTCTGCGAACTGGCAATCCTTTGTCCAAATATGATTGCTCCCGAGAGCATGAAGATAGAAAGGTACATCTGGGGACTGACGCCCCAAATGCGATCAAGCGTGTTAGCTTCTAAACCTGACACCTTTGAAAGTGCTAAGGAACTGGCACAATCTTTGATCGACTACGGAGGTCATCAGAACTCAACCACTTCTGCACCAGCACCACAGAAAGGAAACAACAACAACAACAACTACAACAACAACAGCAACAACAACAACAATGGCAGGAAGAGAGCGTGGATTAAAGGGAAGGGTGGGTCTTCCCAAGAATCCGCAAAGAAACAACTGGTGTCAGTTAATGCTGCCACTGTACCTGCTACAGCCCCTACAAATACCTACCCAACAAAGCCTTATATAGGTAACCTCCCAAAATGCACCAAATGCAATTACCACCACCATGGACCTTGTCGAGATATGCAGTGCGCCAACTGCAGCAGGAAAGGACACACAGCCCGTTTCTGCAAGGAACCCGCAAAGCCGATCACTCAAATTCCCGGTGCGGGTGTAGGGCAGGCTTGCTATGGTTGTGGCGAGGTGGGCCACTACAAGAGAAACTGTCCTAAGGCAGCAGGCACCAGAGGTGTGGGACAAGTTTTGGCAATAGGCCACGACGAAGCTGTAGCTGACCCAACTATAGTTGCTGGTACGTTCCTTCTCGATAATTCATACGCATGCATATTATTCGATAGTGGAGCGGAGAGAAGCTTCGTGAGTCAAAACTTTATTCATTTACTTAAACCTAAACCTAGCAAGTTAGAAAAATCATTCACTGTAGAGATGGCCAATGGAAAAACCGAAAACACAAATTGCATATACATGGGCTGTACGTTAACATTAGACGGCCATTCTTTCCCAATCAATCTCATGCCGGTTCAAATTAAAAGTTTCGACGTCATCGTCGGCATGGATTGGTTGAGTCTTCTTCGCGCCGACATCATGTGCTTTGAGAAAGCAGTCCGTCTTAACCTCCCTAACAACGAAACATTAGTTGTCTACGGCGACAAATGTAGTACAAACCTTCGCATCATTTCGTGCATCCAAGCTCGAAAGTGCTTGCGGAAGGATTGTCGAGCATTCCTAGTGCACATCGTCGATACAAGTCAAGAACTGAAGGACATCAAGAGCATCTCGGTAGTACGCGACTTTCCCGATATCTTTCCAGAAGAACTACCAGGATTACCACAGCAATGCCAAGTCGAGTTCAGAATCGACTTAATTCCAGGAGCTACCCCAGTAGCGAAGTCGCCTTATCGTCTTGCACCAGCAGAGATGCAGGAACTTTCCAGTCAACTTAATGAACTCCTTCACAAAGGATTCATAAGACCAAGTTTCTCACCTTGGGGAGCACCGGTCTTTTTTGTAAAGAAGAAAGACGGATCGTTCCGTATGTGCATCGACTACAGAGAGCTGAACAAACTTACTGTCAAGAACCGCTATCCTCTACCCCGTATCGACGACCTATTCGATCAACTTCAAGGGGCGAACTACTTCTCCAAAATAGACCTGCGATCCGGATATCACCAATTACGAGTTCTAGAGGGGGACATTCCAAAGACAGCCTTCCGAACTCGTTATGGACACTACGAGTTCGTGGTGATGCCGTTCGGATTAACCAATGCACCAGCAGTATTTATGGACCTAATGAATAGGGTATGCCGCCCTTACTTGGATCAGTTCGTCATCGTCTTTATCGATGATATACTTATCTGCTCTCGAAGTGAGGAAGAGCATAGTCAACACCTACGAAAAGTCCTAGAAACACTGCGAATGGAGAAACTCTATGCGAAGTTCTCTAAATGCGAATTTTGGATTCGAAGAGTCGAATTTTTAGGTCACGTTGTTAGCGAGAAAGGTATACACGTGGACCCCTCCAAAATTAAGGCTATTGAGAACTGGTCGGCACCAAAGACACCTACAGAAATTCGTCAATTTCTAGGTCTAGCTGGCTACTATCGCAGATTCATAAAGAACTTTTCGAGCATTGCGAAACCTCTTACTTCATTAACCCAGAAAGGAGTGGCCTTTGACTGGGAAACGAAACAAGAGAAGGCATTCCAGACACTAAAACAGGCCTTGTGCACCGCACCGATACTATCCCTCCCCGAAGGGATAGAAGACTTCGTAGTGTATTGCGATGCTTCAAATCAAGGACTTGGTTGTGTTCTTATGCAGAGAGGGAAGGTTATCGCTTATGCCTCCCGATAGCTTAAGACACACGAAGTGAACTATACGACACACGACCTCGAGTTAGGAGCAGTGGTGTTTGCTCTGAAGATCTGGAGGCACTACTTATACGGAACAAAGAGTACTATATTCACCGATCACAAGAGCCTTCAACACATTTTCGATCAGAAGGAACTCAACATGCGACAACGACGATGGGTTGAGTTACTGAATGACTACGAATGCGAAATTCGTTATCATCCTGGCAAGGCCAACGTAGTAGCCGACGCCCTCAGTCGAAAGGAATACACTGGTCGGAGGGTCAAATCTCTGACCATGACTATCCATTCCCACCTATCCACACAAATTAAGGAAGCACAAATGGAAGCTTTGCAACCTGAAAATGTGGCGGGTGAATCCCTGCGAGGAATGGAGAAGAATTTAGAAGTCAAGGGTGGCGGAGCCTACTATCTCATGGACCGAATCTGGACCCCAAATCATGGTGGTTTCAGAAACGTAGTCATGACCGAGGCTCACAATTCAAGATATTCCGTTCACCCGGGTTCAGATAAAATGTATCTGGATCTTAAGAAACTATACTGGTGGCCTAACATGAAAGCAGAAATTGCTACCTTCGTGAGTAAATGTCTTACTTGCGCTAAGGTTAAGGTCGAGTATCAGAAACCGTCAGGACTGCTACAACAACCAGAGATACCGGAATGGAAATGGGAGCGGATTACTATGGACTTCATAACCAAGTTACCCAAGACGACAGGTGGACTCGATACCATATGGGTCATTGTCGATAGATTGACCAAATCCGCACATTTCCTACCCATCAAAGAGACTGACAAAATGGAGAAGCTTACAAGAACTTACTTAAGGGAAGTAGTGCGACTGCATGGTGTTCCGATATCCATTATCTCCGATCGAGATAGTAGATTCACTTCAAGATTCTGGCAGTCACTACAAAGTTCCCTGGGAACTAGGCTAGACATGAGTACAGCCTACCACCCACAGACAGACGGACAAAGTGAGAGAACAATACAAACTTTAGAAGACATGCGGAGAGCTTGCGTGATTGACTTTGGAAAGGCATGGGATATTCATTTACCCCTTGTCGAATTTTCATACAACAATAGTTATCATACAAGCATAAAGGCTGCTCCGTTTGAAGCCCTCTATGGTCGAAAGTGCAGATCCCCTCTGTGCTGGACTGAAGTTGGCGATACCCAGTTAGCTAGAGGAAGAGTTCCGGAAAGAACTCTCACAGGTCCGGAGATCATACGTGAAACAACAGAGAAGATCGTTCAAATTCGTGAACGATTGAAAGCCTCAAGAGACCGACAGAAAAGCTACGCTGACCAAAGGAGAAAACCTTTGGAATTCCAGGTAGGAGACCACGTCTTGTTAAAGGTCTCACCATGGAAGGGTTTAATACGATTTGGAAAGCGTGGGAAACTAAATCCAAGATACATAGGGCCTTTCGAGATTCTTGCCAGAATCGGCCCTGTGGCTTACAAGCTTAACCTACCTCGCGAACTTAGTAACATCCATCCAACCTTCCACGTCTCAAACTTGAAAAAGTGTCTGTCCGACGAGACTCTTGTTATTCCACTCAACGAGATCGAGATCAACAAGAGCCTCAACTTTGTGGAAGAACCAGTAGAAATCATGGACCGAGAGGTCAAGCAAACAAAACAAAGTCGCATACCCATCGTGAAGGTTCGCTGGAACGCCAAGCGGGGACCCGAATTCACATGGGAACGCGAAGATCAGATGAAACAAAAGTACCCTCATCTCTTTCATGTTCGCTAGTATCTTTACTACTTTAAATTTCGGGACGAAATTCTCTCTAACGGGGGGATGATGTGACAACCCGATATTTCAACTCTTTGTAACGACCAAAATGGGTCAAGTATTGTAACCACTTCTGAATAATAAAAAGTTACTTTCATAATAACATGTATAAATAAGTTCTACTTAATTTCCTTCTATGATTAAATGTCTTTGAACCATGTTCGTACGTGAAAAGAACGCCCAAATCCGACTTCACATAGCGAAGTTATAAATTTTCCAAGTTCGGCATAGCAACAGACAGCTAAAAACTCGAATCGGAAATCGAGCGACTTTTGGCCGGAATGACCTAAACGAGAATCGAAGGTCTCAACAATGGTATTCCAGCGGTAAAAAGTCTGGCAAAAACCGACATCAGATAAAGAAGTTATGAATTTTCTAAGAAATTCCTTAAACACGATGGATTTTTAATAAATAATAAAAAAATAATTTTGGAATTTGCCGACGGAGTCTAAACGAAAGTTGTAGAGCGTAGTCTCACCTACGCGAGGATATAAAGACCATCAAAAACGGAGTTCGTATGAAGAAGATATGAATTTTGGAAGTTTATTAAATAAATTAATTATTTATTTTAATCAAAATTCGGATATTATCCGAAGGGGAGTCAGCGTCCTCATCCGAGGTACGCGCTACGTACCCCTGTACGCCCCGTGTAACCGAGAGGATTGGCCTCTGATCGTTCACGTCGCGCTATCCGAAGGAAACCGACCCGTCCGACCCGTCCGAAGCCCCGACCCGTCCGACCCGACGTCCCATCCAACCCGCGTACCCAGCAACCCGTCCCATCCGAACCGAGGCAGTCGAGGCTTCGGTCATGCATGACGTACGCGTACGCGCTGCGTACGAGCGTACGCCCCGCGTACCGAGGTAGACCAGCCTTACTATAAATAGGATGCGAGGGTTTCTAAAGAAAGGGTTCATTTCTCTTCTCTCTCTCTCAACTTTGCCTCGTTTTCCGTGTCCGTTCAAACCCGAAGCTCTGGTCTTTTTGGCTCAAGTCCCGAAGGTCGATTTTACTCCCGAGATTCCCGAGAATCCCGAGGAAAATCCGTTTCCCGAGACGAAACTCTGCCCGGTTTTCCATCTCGCTATCTTCAAACTTTCAAGTGAGTTTCATACCCCTTAATCAACCTTTTTAATTATTCTAAATACTTTTATATGCTTTCAAGGGGGGGGGGGGGGGATTACAAGTAAAACACACGAGTATTATCGTGTGTTACATAAAGAAACTCTTTCATATACTGTTATATATTCAAATCACATGCGATTTATAAACATTTAAAGGAACTTTTATATATATATAACATATGTCACAATAGCATTTTACCTTTTAAAATATAATGTTGTTGTAATGCATGTATAAACTAAATTGTTCTTAGATTTTTCTTGTCTATCCTAGACTCTACACGAAAAATCTATACTTTCATAAACAAGTGATTCCTTTTCTCAATATTTCTAAACAAACAAGACACGCTTTTTGGAAACTATAATAGGTATAGTTTTACGAACAGATTTCTAACTCTTATGTACTAGAAACATATATTTCAAGAAGTTTACTTTCGTATACAAGAACAAACGTAACATTTTAACAAGTAGATCTGTTTTTATACCACGGGTTTGTGAGACACTAACTTCATGTACGTTCGAGTACACATTTCAAGTCCTGTATTATATACCAGAATCCCTTGGAGGGGGAGCATGGTGTTTGTGTATAGATCTATACGGGCTTGACAACCCGCGCCCTGACTGTTAGCTGCAGTCCACCGTTTGGGGTGACAAACGTCATAACATTCCAACGCCTAAAGAACGTTGTGTATAGGCATTCAGAGTCAATAGTATGGTTATAAAACTCACAAGGGGTATTAAAAATGCATTGATTTACGAGGTTTTTCAAACTCATTGGTTATTCTACATTTACATACATTTTGGAAATAAACATTGGTCTTGAGTGAAGGCTACTTTTATACTAGTAGAAAATATAGGATTTTCTAAACACAAACAAACAAAGATAAAACATTTCATTTCGTTCAAACATTGTCACTTAAATACTTATGAAATTCAACAGCTTAAATGCTGATCTACTCTTTCAAAATTACTTGTATGTCCCAGGGATTCAGTAATTTCAGGTACTAATATGCTTTTGAAGAAGAGATGCTGCGGCGCCATTTTAATCTTATATTTTGACATCATATTGTAATTGGTTTTGAACATGTAACTTTTGACAAATGTAAACTTTCAATTATATATATGATGGTTGTATTGCTTTCTTTACTATGTATTCATTTGTTACGTTACCACATGAAGTCATCCACCCCCGAACGTTTCTGCCATTCAGGTTTGGGGGTGTGACAGATACTACATCGGACATGGTTCTCTGAACTACATGACTAACTCATCATGGTCGGACTCAATTCTATTTAACCTCTTGGGTCGAAATAACAATCATCTTCTTAGTCATTACCGAAATGATGGTAACGACAAACTAGAACAAAACGGAATCAATTACTAGCTTGTTGGTAACCTCGTGACTTTCCTTGATCCAAGTATGAGTCCTATGCTTCCGGTAGTATAGGCCTCTACTACCATTCACACCTACTCATACTTGTCCCAAGTATTGTCTCGTAGTTCTCTAAGTCACCATACAAGAATTTAACATAGTCATTCAATACATCAGATAACAAAACTAGGGTTTATATTATTTCTTGAAACGATTACACAGAGGTTAAAGTTTACCCTATACTATGCCTCTAATAGGTACACCACATGTTACTATTCACATTGCTACTTCATAACTTGATCTTCGGGTATCAAGTCTCTACTTCTAATTCCTAGCGTTGTTATTTGTTTCGTTGAGGATCATGTGGATTGCCCTTAGCCTTGGTAATGTATCTGGCCTTTGTGACAACCCGTAATTGCTATCTTGTAAGTCAATCATATAAATGAAAGGTCAAACTTATTTCTCTTATTATCATAATATAGTAAGGGTATTTAATCTATAGATTTCTAAACCTAGTATACTTAAGGGTTGTGTGTTATGAAGTGAATCACTTGTGAACCAAGGACTTCATCCGAGCCAGGAACCCCACCAAGTGAGGTTCACGGCCGTGAACTCTCCTTTGGCCATGAACTCCATATATATATATATATATATATATATATATATATATATATATATATATATATATATATATATATATGTGTGTGTGTGTGTGTGTGTGTGTGTGTTTGATTCATTTTCCATTCACTTCTTCATTTCTTGGCCAAAAACACTCCCTTCTCTCTCAAGTATCATCAGCCAAGAACTCTCCCCTCTCCTCAAAATCATAAGAAACACTTTCCTTTCTTGTTGTTCATGTGAATTTCCTTGATTTCAACCTTGATTCATCATCTTTTATCAATATCTTCAAGTGGTCTTAGGCCGTGAACTCTTCATGGGGCCATGAACCCATCAAGCTAGCCGTGAACCCCTTTTCAGCCTTCCATTTTCGATTCTAACACTTCTTGTGTAAGTACTCCTTACACCATAGATTGTTTCCTTTACACTTTTGAGGTTCGATTCACTAAATGTATACACACACACACACACACACACACACACACACACATATATATATATATATATATATATATATATATATATATATATATATATATATATATATATGTGTGTGTGTGTGTGTATATGTGTGTGTGTATGTATTAATATGCTAAATAAGACTCATTTGTGCTTTGGGACTTCACTTGTGAAACTTATCATCCTATATCGAATCTTAAATCGAATCCCCAACATAAGGTGAGTTCATACCCCTATAATCTACCTTTTATATGGTTTTAAATGCTTTTAAAGTGGGGGAATACTAGTTGAACATGATCAGATTGTGTTAATATTTTACCTGTGATAACAATCACACAAGAGGTTTTCTTATGCTTTTAAATATTGTGTTAATAATAAAAGATTACTAAATACTTCCAAAATGACTTAAAGTCATGTAAACTCTTTAAAGTCATGTAAACTCTTTAAAGTCGTGTAAACTCATCTTAAACACTGTTAAACTCTTTTAAAATGTTTTATAAACTCTTTAAACTTATATTTGTCAAAATCGTGTTCATATATGCATAGGTATATAAATAAGACTTACAGGGATTAGGACTAATGAGTTGCTTTATTTCCTTTTCCTTGTTTGGATGTGGACTTAAGGTGGAGTTATTTGTCCGAATGTCGTTTCCTTCTTAATTATATATATTATACGTATAGGAATATAAAAGGTTACTTCATTTGGTATCATTACCTTTGTATCACACTGAGCAAAGGGGTACATTCATGAGAGATCGTGCTAACCAGATAGAACATATGAATTATAATAGGTATAATTTATGAAACAAACGAGAAATTTATTTTTACTAGATAAGTATATTAGGTTTAAACTACTTTGTTAAGAAAAGGATAAAATTCGATCTTTACTTAAACCAGATAAACCATAAATGTGAGCCACTACTTCAGGGTATATCAATTTACTTGTTATGTCGCGTTTTGTAACTAGAGTCCCCTAGAGGGAGAGCGGACATTATGTGTATAGATCTATACGGGATCGAATATCCCACATCGCTACTGTTAGCTATAGTTTGTTTGGCAGGCCAAGGGATGACAAATGTCACACTATTTGATGCCAGAAGGTCTTCGTGTTCATCCTAGTCAATTACCATGGTTACAGCCTTATCACATTTTAACCCTAATTAACCAGCTTAATTATAGGGTAGTTATTACACCAGTAGTGTATTTTTATGAAATACTACTACATCAATCGTTTTCCACAAACAAAATAGAAAACATTCTTCTTATAATTTTATGGTGAGTTAAAATTATGTCATACTATGTTATAAGTACAATAACACTTAAACGGAATGGTTTTATGGGATTAAAACT
Source organism: Lactuca sativa (assembly GCF_002870075.4). Lineage (NCBI taxonomy): Eukaryota > Viridiplantae > Streptophyta > Magnoliopsida > Asterales > Asteraceae > Lactuca > Lactuca sativa. The sequence goes on from NC_056629.2 coordinate 111,910,944, forward strand.
AATTTTTAGTTGTAAAGCAGAAAATATAGGGTTTTCTAGATCGAAATCGATCACTTTCTTAAAACTATTGCAACCATAAATGAAACTAATACTTATGAACTCACCAGCTTAAATGTTGATCCTCTTTTTCAAAACAGCCTGTATTCTCTGGAATCCAGTAGACAAGTATACTCCTGAGCTTTGGAGAACACATCCTAGTACTATGCTGCATGTTTTGTCTTTTACTATATCTATTTTTGATGTTTGTATACCTAATGTTTAAACACTTATGTAAAAACTTATACATTATTAATGCAATGGTTGTTATACTTTGATTACTGTAATGCATGTGTTGTGATACTTAACATGCCGTCCTCCGCCCCTGAACGTTTCCGCCGTTCTGGTTTGGGGTGTGATAGATTTACTACCTTGTTTTTCTTTGGGCAGTCTCTAGAAACATATCCTTCTTCCCTACATCTGTAACACACCCTCTTGGGAAATGTACACTCATCGGCGTAATGCCCGATCTGTAACAGCCCGGAATCTCAGGTATTATTAAATTATGTTTTTGGGGGTGATTTAAGAGGGGACTCGGCGAGTTGGAGCCTAGACTCGCCGAGTAGGATCGCAGACTTGGTCGCGGGTTCGCGACTGGACTCGACGAGTCCAGATATGGACTCGGCGAGTCGACGCTGTTCAGCAGAAACCCTAACCGTTCGGTTTTGGATCGTATATAACGCCTCTTAGGCCGTCATTGTCCGTCTTTTGGTCGATTGAGAAGAACCCTAATCGTTGTGGACGTCTAGAGCAGGAGAGAAAGCTATTGGAACTTGGAGGAACTTGTTAGGCAAGAAGAAGAAGAATTTGGCCAAAGGAATATCAAAGAGGATCGAGTCCTGAGGTTTGGGGGACACAGAGAGTGCGTTTTCAGGTAATACTCGGACCATTTCTGTTATTTTGATGTGTATACGAATCTAGGGTTTATGAAACCCACTTAGTGATTAGATGGGTTATTATATTATTACCCAGACGTTTATACCCCAGTAATAAGATGTTTAGAAGTCCAGAAAGTCCCATGATTATATATCTCAGGACCATACGTAATTTAGGAAGCAGTTGCTCGCCTGCATGGCATGGACTCGTTGAGTTGTTCTTCAGACTCGGCGAGTAGCTTGAAGATTTACTGGGACTCGTCGAGTTGTTCTTCAGACTCGGCGAGTTGAGTCGGGGTGGCCCCGCGATTCTTCCAGGAGGAACTCGTCAAGTAAAAAGGGGATACTCGACGTGTAGAAAGGGTGTCTTAAGGAATCGGTGAGTTAAGGGCGAGTGGACTCAGAGTCGTTGAACTCGGCGAGTCTTGGGGTGACTCGGCGAGTTAGATCGCGGATTGAATGAAGTTCTGAGTATGGGGACTCGGCGAGTCATAGGGTTGACTCGGCGAGTAGGGTCAGTCAAGGGTTGACTTTGACCTTGTCTTTGACCAAGGGTTGACCAGTGGTTCCAGGGGTATTTTGGTAAATGTTGTTTATTGTTTGAGTTCAGTGCATTGGTGACTGTCCAGAGGTGGAGATTGTATTAGTGATCGGAGCAGCTTGAGCTATCTGTTCAGTCGGCAGTTTCGAGGTGAGTTATCCTCACTATATCACTAGGGTTTATGGCACCAAGGCCGACCCTTTTATCGGATGGAAATCCGGATAGTTGTCATTACATGTTATGGGCCGGAAGGCATTGCTATGTGGACCGGAAGGTCATGGCCTGGAAAGGCGTATGTATGCATTTAGTATGTTGACTGATTCATAGGGTAGTGTTATATGCTAGTGACCGGCTAGACCGATATCTTGTTAGAGTAATGCTATGATATGTGATCTGTTGATCGATTGTTGTTTATGAACTGCGATATGATTATTTGTTATGTTATATAAGCATTTTATGCTTGTGGGCCGGAAGGCAATATGTTATGGGCCAGAAGGCGATATGTTATGGGCCGGAAGGCAATATGTTGTGTGATGGACCGGAAGGTCGGCGTGGGTAGGACCGGAAGGTTTACCCAGCAGGGACGGAAGTCCCCTGAGACACATGGACCGGAAGGTCAGGGCCTGGAAAGGCGTATATGCGGTTGGTATTCTGGGGGTATCTCACTAAGCTTTCGGGCTTATAGTTGTGGTTTTATGTTTCAGGTTCTCAAGAGTCTGTGGCAAGGCAAAGGCGTGATCGTACCGTTCCTCGCGTTGGTGTTTTATGATATGAACCTGGGAAATTACTCTGTTTAATAAAGTATTGAAAACCTTTTTGTAACAATGTTAATAAAATGGGTGATTTTGAAAAGTTTTAATTGTTTTGAAATTTTGGATGTTACAAGTTGGTATCAGAGCCTTGGTTTGAGTGAATTGGGGAAACATTCGTGTGACTCCAGTCTCAAATCGAGGAGGATTTTAAAAAGAGAAATTAAAATGAGAAATTAAAATGGTTTTCAAATTTGGTAAAAGGAGGACGCGGAGGTACGATCAGCCGGAGCCAGTAAGTAACCCCAAGATACCATACATGATAATTGTTTATTTGAGCTTGATAGCACAGCATGCTAGAGTTAGGCTAGGGATCTTCAGGAATTCATGATAATGTTGCCTGATATGTGATGCCTGTAGCCTAGGGTCCCTTATGGGATGTTCTCAGTGTTCCTCTAGTGGTGAGGGTTGATAGTTGTTATGCATGTTCTCTAGGGTATTGTGGTAGTACTTCATACAAATATGGGTAGGTGTGGAAGGTAGTATGGGCCCGTACTACTGAAAGCACAGGACCCATACGCGTATCAGGGAAACCATGATCTCTAGGGTAGGGATGCGAGAGTTGGATCCCAGGATTGTAAGAAGTGTTTGGGATTTGGTATGGTGTTTTCGGTATGGAGATTTCGAGGCATGATGATAGTGGATCCGGATCAGGATCGGGAGCTGGAGAGCGAGTTCCGGGTGGATCGGTACCGTCTGAGGTTATCGATCAGACGAGCACGAACGAGTTGGACGCGAAGGTTCGCGAGATCCTGCGTGATGAGGTTGCTGCATTGCTACGGGCTGAGTTGCCGGAATTGTTTGGGTCGATCAGGACCGCCATGATTGAGTATTTTGATGAGCGATATGCGGCTCTCGCAGAGACGGCTGCCGCGGCAGTTACAGCGGCTGTAGCAACGGCAAAGAGAGGAGCTAGTCGGGGTTTCCAGTATCGGGACTTCTATTATATGAAGCCTCCCACATTCGATGGAGTTCAGGACCCGATTGTTGCTAGGAGATGGTTATCAGACGTGGAGGGGTGTTTCTCCATGAGTTTATGCCCTGCTGATCGGAGGGTGAGGTGTGCTCTGAACCTGTGGAGGCTCAAAGCGAAGGATTGGTGGAGATTGACTACGGGGTCATTTTCCGATGCGGAGTGGGCTGCGGTTTCATGAGATCAATTTAGAGAGATGTTCACTATGTTCCGCGTGATGAAAAGGAGAGATTGGCTAGGGAGTTCCTTGAGCTGAAGCAGGATTTGGAGTCGGTGACTGAGATCACCAGGATGTTTATTGAGAGGGCGATGTTTTGCCCCGAGTTCGCTTCGGAGCAGGCTCAGATGTCCTGATATCTGAGTATGCTCAAGAGGGATATCAAACAGTTCGTGTCTGAGCAGAGGTGTGAGACCTTGTTGGAGTTGCAGGAGGCCGCCATGTGGCGTGAGTTAGAGGTTGAGTTGCAGTTGCGTGAGCTGAGACAGGCCCCGATGCAGTCGCAGTCGGCGCCGAAACGGTCCAGGACCGTAGATGTTAGAATGGGGGATCGGAGCGGCCACACTTGTGGGAAGTGTGGGAGGGGTTACACCGGAGCTTGTTGGTCCGGTGGTGCATGCCGCAAGTGCGGAAAGGAGGGGAAAGGTGCACGGGATTGTCGGCAGTCAGTGCCAATTCGGGATTTGAGGATTTGTTATCAGTGTCGGCAGGTTGGACATTTGTGGGTCAACTGTCCATAGCTTTCTACAGGACCGGTGCAGGCTCTAGCACCGGCCACCTTGAGGAGGAGGACAGGATGGAGCGGAGCCCCAAGGGCTCAGGGTCATGCTTATCGGCTTGCGGCAGAGGGAGACGGAGTAGTGCCGGAGGCAGCTGCGGGTATGATGCTTTCTTGATGTCTTGACTGCCTTGCGTTGATTGTGGCGTATTGTTTGTGCTGGAATCTTGTGTGGATTTCGATGCGGTATTCGTTGTTTCGTGGGTTTGGCATGGTTATGGATTGGTGCTTCAGGTTTTCGCTTTGGCATTCGTTGTTCCCTGATGGTTTGGTATGGTTATAGTTTGGTGTTTTGATGTCGGTAGCCTTGTGCGGTTTTCGATGCGGTATTCATCCTTTTTCAGGTTGTGGGTTTGGTTATGGGTTATTTCTTGGGAATTCCGTTGGTTATCGTTCGTGAGGGTTGATAGTGGAGATGCGGCTGGCTTGAATGTCGGGTAGCATCTGCAGTCGTGGAGTGGATAATTGAAAGACCGGATTCTTCTGAGTGGATTGATCAGGGAGGAGATGTGTTTTGCTGAGGGTTGCTTATGCTTGTGGGAAGCAGTCAGTGGGTAAATGTTCTCTTTGTGCAGGATTGTTCTGAAAGGTCGTTAATGACGATCGGTGGCAGTTAGTCAGTGCTTTAGTGGGGGAGAATTGGAGAATTCTCCGGGAGATCGATGAGTATGTGAGGGTGCTTAGCTGTTGGGATTCAGCAGTGTTTGTCAGCGCAGAGTATAGGCCGACGAGAGCGAGTGTCGGGTATGCGGGGCGGGATACAGACCTAGGGCATTTGATTGTGGAGGCCTGAGAGAAGGTCGGGATCAAGCTTGAGTAAGTAACCGGGGTTATGCGATCAGAGTATTGGTATGTTTGAGGTACGTGATGGGTTGTACTGCATTAATCCCACGGGATTATGTTGTGCATGTTTCTAGAGCTGGAACCGGAAGGTTCCCAGAGTTAGAACCTGAGGGTTCGCAGAGTTTGGGTGTACGGACCCACAGAGATATAGCCTCGAGTGGCTAGTATGTGTTATGAGAGTCGGTCCAGTCATGCTGGAGACTCTGTTGGTATTGCTGGATCAGTTTGAGATTGCGGATCGTGTATGTTGCAGTGTGATTGCATTGGAAGGTTTGGCCCCGGGTTAGTGATCTTGTTTAGCTGAGGCAGTGATTTTGATGAGTGGAGAGAGTGCATGAGATTGAGAGCCCCTGCAATGAGAACCAGAGTATGTGAATAGCGGTTACGCAAAAAGGATGGTGTCGCTTGGGGCAAGCACCGTAGCACCGGTTGGAGTGGCATTATGGCCAAGAGGGTCCCTTGGAAGGAAAAGAGAAAGGTGTGTAACTCCGAAGGGGAGTGCAAGTTCATGAGAATGAAAGCTGCAGAGCAGAGTTATGGTTAGAGTATTTCGAGTATGCCTTCGAGCATCGTGTTCGCGGCAGCGAAGTAGGAACCCATCCGGTTTGGGATGTCTGTTGAGGCTCAGAAGGGATGCAGGGAGAGAGAGAATCTTAAATTCTCAGTGTGATTCTGATCAGAGTGTAGGGTGGATGTAGTGGTTCATCTTAGGAGAAGTTCGAGGATATCATCAGTGTATCGGGTCTTTCAACCTGCGGGTCTTGGGACTAGTTCAGTATGTGTATGTGATGGCAAGAGGAGAACTTGTGAGAGTTACTCTGAGAGTGAGAATGGATCTCTCAGTCGGTCCGGAATGGACAAAGTGGGCTTTGGATCGGGGATCCGGTGGTTCATGGTTTCCTAACCCTTATGGGTCGAGTGATCGTTGAGAATTAGAGCAGAGTTGCATCTTGGGTAATTTTCGGTTACAGAGAGTGATGTGCAGTGCAGAGATCGTGCTTCAGTCGACAGAGCAGCTTCGACAGAGCCGACAGGGAAAGTTATGCAGACAGACGCCGGTCCGAGCTTGAGTTTCAGATCGGCAACCTCGTACTCCTGAAGGCCTCTCCTTGGAAAGGAGTGATTCGCTTCAGGAAGAGAGGCAAGTTGGGGCCCCGGTACATTGGGCCATTTCGGGTGATTGCAAGGATAGGTCGGGTAGCCTATCGATTGGAGTTACCAGCGGAGTTGGGACAGATCCACGACACCTTTCATGTGTCGCAATTGAGGAAGTGCTTAGCCGATTAGTCGGCAGTGGTTCCATTAGAGGATATTCAGGTGGATGCGAGCCTGAATTATGCTGAGAGACCAGTGGCCATCAGGGATCGGAAGATCAAGGTTCTGAGGAACAAGGAGGTACCTCTGGTATTGATTCAGTGGCAACATCGGATGGGATCGGAAATGACTTGGGAGCCGGAACGTGAGATGCGGGAGCAGCATCCGGAACTATTTTCAGAATGAGACTTCGAGGGCGAAGTCAAATCCTAGCGGGGGAGAGTTGTAACAGCCCGGAATCTCAGGTATTATTAAATTATGTTTTTGGGGGTGATTTAAGAGGGGACTCGGCGAGTTGGAGCCTAGACTCGCCGAGTAGGATCGCAGACTTGGTCGCGGGTTCGGGACTGGACTCGACGAGTCCAGATATGGACTCGGCGAGTCGACGCTGTTCAGCAGAAACCCTAACCGTTCGGTTTTGGATCGTATATAACGCCTCTTAGGCCGTCATTGTCCGTCTTTTGGTCGATTGAGAAGAACCCTAATCGTTGTGGACGTCTAGAGCAGGAGAGAAAGCTATTGGAACTTGGAGGAACTTGTTAGGCAAGAAGAAGAAGAATTTGGCCAAAGGAATATCAAAGAGGATCGAGTCCTGAGGTTTGGGGGACACAGAGAGTGCGTTTTCAGGTAATACTCGGACCATTTCTGTTATTTTGATGTGTATACGAATCTAGGGTTTATGAAACCCACTTAGTGATTAGATGGGTTATTATATTATTACCCAGACGTTTATACCCCAGTAATAAGATGTTTAGAAGTCCAGAAAGTCCCATGATTATATATCTCGGGACCATACGTAATTTAGGAAGCAGTTGCTCGCCTGCATGGCATGGACTCGTTGAGTTGTTCTTCAGACTCGGCGAGTAGCTTGAAGATTTACTGGGACTCGTCGAGTTGTTCTTCAGACTCGGCGAGTTGAGTCGGGGTGGCCCCGCGATTCTTCCAGGAGGAACTCGTCAAGTAAAAAGGGGATACTCGACGTGTAGAAAGGGTGTCTTAAGGAATCGGTGAGTTAAGGGCGAGTGGACTCAGAGTCGTTGAACTCGGCGAGTCTTGGGGTGACTCGGCGAGTTAGATCACGGATTGAGTGAAGTTCTGAGTATGGGGACTCGGCGAGTCATAGGGTTGACTCGGCGAGTAGGGTCAGTCAAGGGTTGACTTTGACCTTGTCTTTGACCAAGGGTTGACCAGTGGTTCCAGGGGTATTTTGGTAAATGTTGTTTATTGTTTGAGTTCAGTGCATTGGTGACTGTCCAGAGGTGGAGATTGTATTAGTGATCGGAGCAGCTTGAGCTATCTGTTCAGTCGGCAGTTTCGAGGTGAGTTATCCTCACTATATCACTAGGGTTTATGGCACCAAGGCCGACCCTTTTATCGGATGGAAATCCGGATAGTTGTCATTACATGTTATGGGCCGGAAGGCATTGCTATGTGGACCGGAAGGTCATGGCCTGGAAAGGCGTATGTATGCATTTAGTATGTTGACTGATTCATAGGGTAGTGTTATGCTAGTGACCGGCTAGACCGATATCTTGTTAGAGTAATGCTATGATATGTGACCTGTTGATCGATTGTTGTTTATGAACTGCGATATGATTATTTGTTATGTTATATATGCATTTTATGCTTGTGGGCCGGAAGGCAATATGTTATGGGCCGGAAGGCGATATGTTATGGGCCGGAAGGCAATATGTTGTGTGATGGACCGGAAGGTCGGCGTGGGTAGGACCGGAAGGTTTACCCAGCAGGGACGGAAGTCCCCTGAGACACATGGACCGGAAGGTCAGGGCCTGGAAAGGCGTATATGCGGTTGGTATTCTGGGGGTATCTCACTAAGCTTTCGGGCTTATAGTTGTGGTTTTATGTTTCAGGTTCTCAAGAGTCTGTGGCAAGGCAAAGGCGTGATCGTACCGTTCCTCGCGTTGGTGTTTTATGATATGAACCTGGGAAATTACTCTGTTTAATAAAGTATTGAAAACCTTTTTGTAACAATGTTAATAAAATGGGTGATTTTGAAAAGTTTTAATTGTTTTGAAATTTTGGATGTTACAAGTTGGTATCAGAGCCTTGGTTTGAGTGAATTGGGGAAACATTCGTGTGACTCCAGTCTCAAATCGAGGAGGATTTTAAAAAGAGAAATTAAAATGAGAAATTAAAATGGTTTTCAAATTTGGTAAAAGGAGGACGCGGAGGTACGATCAGCCGGAGCCAGTAAGTAACCCCAAGATACCATACATGATAATTGTTTATTTGAGCTTGATAGCACAGCATGCTAGAGTTAGGCTAGGGATCTTCAGGAATTCATGATAATGTTGCCTGATATGTGATGCCTGTAGCCTAGGGTCCCTTATGGGATGTTCTCAGTGTTCCTCTAGTGGTGAGGGTTGATAGTTGTTATGCATGTTCTCTAGGGTATTGTGGTAGTACTTCATACAAATATGGGTAGGTGTGGAAGGTAGTATGGGCCCGTACTACTGAAAGCACAGGACCCATACGCGTATCAGGGAAACCATGATCTCTAGGGTAGGGATGCGAGAGTTGGATCCCAGGATTGTAAGAAGTGTTTGGGATTTGGTATGGTGTTTTCGGTATGGAGATTTCGAGGCATGATGATAGTGGATCCGGATCAGGATCGGGAGCTGGAGAGCGAGTTCCGGGTGGATCGGTACCGTCTGAGGTTATCGATCAGACGAGCACGAACGAGTTGGACGCGAAGGTTTGCGAGATCCTGCGTGATGAGGTTGCTGCATTGCTACGGGCTGAGTTGCCGGAATTGTTTGGGTCGATCAGGACCGCCATGATTGAGTATTTTGATGAGCGATATGCGGCTCTCGCAGACACGGCTGCCGCGGCAGTTACAGCGGCTGTAGCAACGGAAAAGAGAGGAGCTAGTCGGGGTTTCCAGTATCGGGACTTCTATTATATGAAGCCTCCCACATTCGATGGAGTTCAGGACCCGATTGTTGCTAGGAGATGGTTATCAGACGTGGAGGGGTGTTTCTCCACGAGTTTATGCCCTGCTGATCGGAGGGTGAGGTGTGCTCTGAACCTGTGGAGGCTCAAAGCGAAGGATTGGTGGAGATTGACTATGGGGTCATTTTCCGATGCGGAGTGGGCTGCGGTTTCATGAGATCAATTTAGAGAGATGTTCACTATGTTCCGCGTGATGAAAAGGAGAGATTGGCTAGGGAGTTCCTTGAGCTGAAGCAGGATTTGGAGTCGGTGACTGAGATCACCAGGATGTTTATTGAGAGGGCGATGTTTTGCCCTGAGTTCGCTTCGGAGCAGGCTCAGATGTCCTGATATCTGAGTATGCTCAAGAGGGATATCAAACAGTTCGTGTCTGAGCAGAGGTGTGAGACCTTGTTGGAGTTGCAGGAGGCCGCCATGTGGCGTGAGTTAGAGGTTGAGTTGCAGTTGCGTGAGCTGAGGCAGGCCCCGATGCAGTCGCAGTCGGCGCCGAAACGGTCCAGGACCGTAGATGTTAGAATGGGGGATCGGAGCGGCCACACTTGTGGGAAGTGTGGGAGGGGTTACACCGGAGCTTGTTGGTCCGGTGGTGCATGCCGCAAGTGCGGAAAGGAGGGGAAAGGTGCACGGGATTGTCGGCAGTCAGTGCCAATTCGGGATTTGAGGATTTGTTATCAGTGTCGGCAGGTTGGACATTTGTGGGTCAACTGTCCATAGCTTTCTACAGGACCGGTGCAGGCTCTAGCACCGGCCACCTTGAGGAGGAGGACAGGATGGAGTGGAGCCCCAAGGGCTCAGGGTCATGCTTATCGGCTTGCGGCAGAGGGAGACGGAGTAGTGCCGGAGGCAGCTGCGGGTATGATGCTTTCTTGATGTCTTGACTGCCTTGCGTTGATTGTGGCGTATTGTTTGTGCTGGAATCTTGTGTGGATTTCGATGCGGTATTCATTGTTTCGTGGGTTTGGCATGGTTATGGATTGGTGCTTCAGGTTTTCGCTTTGGCATTCGTTGTTCCCTGATGGTTTGGTATGGTTATAGTTTGGTGTTTTGGTGTCGGTAGCCTTGTGCGGTTTTCGATGCGGTATTCATCCTTTTTCAGGTTGTGGGTTTGGTTATGGGTTATTGCTTGGGAATTCCGTTGGTTATCGTTCGTGAGGGTTGATAGTGGAGATGCGGCTGGGTTGAATGTCGGGTAGCATCTGCAGTCGTGGAGTGGATAATTGAAAGACCGGATTCTTCTGAGTGGATTGATCAGGGAGGAGATGTGTTTTGCTGAGGGTTGCTTATGCTTGTGGGAAGCAGTCAGTGGGTAAATGTTCTCTTTGTGCAGGATTGTTCTGAAAGGTCGTTAATGACGATCGGTGGCAGTTAGTCAGTGCTTTAGTGGGGGAGAATTGGAGAATTCTCCGGGAGATCGATGAGTATGTGAGGGTGCTTAGCTGTTGGGATTCAGCAGTGTTTGTCAGCGCAGAGTATAGGCCGACGAGAGCGAGTGTCGGGTATGCGGGGCGGGATACAGACCTAGGGCATTTGATTGTGGAGGCCTGAGAGAAGGTCGGGATCAAGCTTGAGTAAGTAACCGGGGTTATGCGATCAGAGTATTGGTATGTTTGAGGTACGTGATGGGTTGTACTGCATTAATCCCACGGGATTATGTTGTGCATGTTTCTAGAGCTGGAACCGGAAGGTTCCCAGAGTTAGAACCTGAGGGTTCGCAGAGTTTGGGTGTACGGACCCACAGAGATATAGCCTCGAGTGGCTAGTATGTGTTATGAGAGTCGGTCCAGTCATGCTGGAGACTCTGTTGGTATTGCTGGATCAGTTTGAGATTGCGGATCGTGTATGTTGCAGTGTGATTGCATTGGAAGGTCTGGCCCCGGGTTAGTGATCTTGTTTAGCTGAGGCAGTGATTTTGATGAGTGGAGAGAGTGCATGAGATTGAGAGCCCCTGCAATGAGAACCAGAGTATGTGAATAGCGGTTACGCAAAAAGGATGGTGTCGCTTGGGGCAAGCACCGTAGCACCGGTTGGAGTGGCATTATGGCCAAGAGGGTCCCTTGGAAGGAAAAGAGAAAGGTGTGTAACTCCGAAGGGGAGTGCAAGTTCACGAGAATGAAAGCTGCAGAGCAGAGTTATGGTTAGAGTATTTCGAGTATGCCTTCGAGCATCGTGTTCGCGGCAGCGAAGTAGGAACCCATCCGGTTTGGGATGTCTGTTGAGGCTCAGAAGGGATGCAGGGAGAGAGAGAATCTTAAATTCTCAGTGTGATTCTGATCAGAGTGTAGGGTGGATGTAGTGGTTCATCTTAGGAGAAGTTCGAGGATATCATCAGTGTATCGGGTCTTTCAACCTGCGGGTCTTGGGACTAGTTCAGTATGTGTATGTGATGGCAAGAGGAGAACTTGTGAGAGTTACTCTGAGAGTGAGAATGGATCTCTCAGTCGGTCCGGAATGGACAAAGTGGGCTTTGGATCGGGGATCCGGTGGTTCATGGTTTCCTAACCCTTATGGGTCGAGTGATCGTTGAGAATTAGAGCAGAGTTGCATCTTGGGTAATTTTCGGTTACAGAGAGTGATGTGCAGTGCAGAGATCGTGCTTCAGTCGACAGAGCAGCTTCGACAGAGCCGACAGGGAAAGTTATGCAGACAGACGCCGGTCCGAGCTTGAGTTTCAGGTCGGCAACCTCGTACTCCTGAAGGCCTCTCCTTGGAAAGGAGTGATTCGCTTCAGGAAGAGAGGCAAGTTGGGGCCCCGGTACATTGGGCCATTTCGGGTGATTGCAAGGATAGGCCGGGTAGCCTATCGATTGGAGTTACCAGCGGAGTTGGGACAGATCCACGACACCTTTCATGTGTCACAATTGAGGAAGTGCTTAGCCGATGAGTCGGCAGTGGTTCCATTAGAGGATATTCAGGTGGATGCGAGCCTGAATTATGCTGAGAGACCAGTGGCCATCAGGGATCGGAAGATCAAGGTTCTGAGGAACAAGGAGGTACCTCTGGTATTGATTCAGTGGCAACATCGGATGGGATCGGAAATGACTTGGGAGCCGGAACGTGAGATGCGGGAGCAGCATCCGGAACTATTTTCAGAATGAGACTTCGAGGGCGCAGTCAAATCCTAGCGGGGGAGAGTTGTAACAGCCCGGAATCTCAGGTATTATTAAATTATGTTTTTGGGGGTGATTTAAGAGGGGACTCGGCGAGTTGGAGCCTAGACTCGCCGAGTAGGATCGCAGACTTGGTCGCGGGTTCGGGACTGGACTCGACGAGTCCAGATATGGACTCGGCGAGTCGACGCTGTTCAGCAGAAACCCTAACCGTTCGGTTTTGGATCGTATGTAACGCCTCTTAGGCCGTCATTGTCCGTCTTTTGGTCGATTGAGAAGAACCCTAATCGTTGTGGACGTCTAGAGCAGGAGAGAAAGCTATTGGAACTTGGAGGAACTTGTTAGGCAAGAAGAAGAAGAATTTGGCCAAAGGAATATCAAAGAGGATCGAGTCCTGAGGTTTGGGGGACACAGAGAGTGCGTTTTCAGGTAATACTCGGACCATTTCTGTTATTTTGATGTGTATACGAATCTAGGGTTTATGAAACCCACTTAGTGATTAGATGGGTTATTATATTATTACCCAGACGTTTATACCCCAGTAATAAGATGTTTAGAAGTCCAGAAAGTCCCATGATTATATATCTCGGGACCATACGTAATTTAGGAAGCAGTTGCTCGCCTGCATGGCATGGACTCGTTGAGTTGTTCTTCAGACTCGGCGAGTAGCTTGAAGATTTACTGGGACTCGTCGAGTTGTTCTTCAGACTCGGCGAGTTGAGTCGGGGTGGCCCCGCGATTCTTCCAGGAGGAACTCGTCAAGTAAAAAGGGGATACTCGACGTGTAGAAAGGGTGTCTTAAGGAATCGGTGAGTTAAGGGCGAGTGGACTCAGAGTCGTTGAACTCGGCGAGTCTTGGGGTGACTCGGCGAGTTAGATCGCGGATTGAGTGAAGTTCTGAGTATGGGGACTCGGCGAGTCATAGGGTTGACTCGGCGAGTAGGGTCAGTCAAGGGTTGACTTTGACCTTGTCTTTGACCAAGGGTTGACCAGTGGTTCCAGGGGTATTTTGGTAAATGTTGTTTATTGTTTGAGTTCAGTGCATTGGTGACTGTCCAGAGGTGGAGATTGTATTAGTGATCGGAGCAGCTTGAGCTATCTGTTCAGTCGGCAGTTTCGAGGTGAGTTATCCTCACTATATCACTAGGGTTTATGGCACCAAGGCCGACCCTTTTATCGGATGGAAATCCGGATAGTTGTCATTACATGTTATGGGCCGGAAGGCATTGCTATGTGGACCGGAAGGTCATGGCCTGGAAAGGCGTATGTATGCATTTAGTATGTTGACTGATTCATAGGGTAGTGTTATGCTAGTGACCGGCTAGACCGATATCTTGTTAGAGTAATGCTATGATATGTGACCTGTTGATCGATTGTTGTTTATGAACTGCGATATGATTATTTGTTATGTTATATATGCATTTTATGCTTGTGGGCCGGAAGGCAATATGTTATGGGCCGGAAGGCGATATGTTATGGGCCGGAAGGCAATATGTTGTGTGATGGACCGGAAGGTCGGCGTGGGTAGGACCGGAAGGTTTACCCAGCAGGGACGGAAGTCCCCTGAGACACATGGACCGGAAGGTCAGGGCCTGGAAAGGCGTATATGCGGTTGGTATTCTGGGGGTATCTCACTAAGCTTTCGGGCTTATAGTTGTGGTTTTATGTTTCAGGTTCTCAAGAGTCTGTGGCAAGGCAAAGGCGTGATCGTACCGTTCTTCGCGTTGGTGTTTTATGATATGAACCTGGGAAATTACTCTGTTTAATAAAGTATTGAAAACCTTTTTGTAACAATGTTAATAAAATGGGTGATTTTGAAAAGTTTTAATTGTTTTGAAATTTTGGATGTTACAAGTTGGTATCAGAGCCTTGGTTTGAGTGAATTGGGGAAACATTCGTGTGACTCCAGTCTCAAATCGAGGAGGATTTTAAAAAGAGAAATTAAAATGAGAAATTAAAATGGTTTTCAAATTTGGTAAAAGGAGGACGCGGAGGTACGATCAGCCGGAGCCAGTAAGTAACCCCAAGATACCATACATGATAATTGTTTATTTGAGCTTGATAGCACAGCATGCTAGAGTTAGGCTAGGGATCTTCAGGAATTCATGATAATGTTGCCTGATATGTGATGCCTGTAGCCTAGGGTCCCTTATGGGATGTTCTCAGTGTTCCTCTAGTGGTGAGGGTTGATAGTTGTTATGCATGTTCTCTAGGGTATTGTGGTAGTACTTCATACAAATATGGGTAGGTGTGGAAGGTAGTATGGGCCCGTACTACTGAAAGCACAGGACCCATACGCGTATCAAGGAAACCATGATCTCTAGGGTAGGGATGCGAGAGTTGGATCCCAGGATTGTAAGAAGTGTCTGGGATTTGGTATGGTGTTTTCGGTATGGAGATTTCGAGGCATGATGATAGTGGATCCGGATCAGGATCGGGAGCTGGAGAGCGAGTTCCGGGTGGATCGGTACCGTCTGAGGTTATCGATCAGACGAGCACGAACGAGTTGGACGCGAAGGTTCGCGAGATCCTGCGTGATGAGGTTGCTGCATTGCTACGGGCTGAGTTGCCGGAATTGTTTGGGTCGATCAGGACCGCCATGATTGAGTATTTTGATGAGCGATATGCGGCTCTCGCAGAGACGGCTGCCGCGGCAGTTACAGCGGCTGTAGCAACGGCAAAGAGAGGAGCTAGTCGGGGTTTCCAGTATCGGGACTTCTATTATATGAAGCCTCCCACATTCGATGGAGTTCAGGACCCGATTGTTGCTAGGAGATGGTTATCAGACGTGGAGGGGTGTTTCTCCACGAGTTTATGCCCTGCTGATCGGAGGGTGAGGTGTGCTCTGAACCTGTGGAGGCTCGGAGCGAAGGATTGGTGGAGATTGACTACGGGGTCATTTTCCGATACGCAGTGGGCTGCGGTTTCATGAGATCAATTTAGAGAGATGTTCACTATGTTCCGCGGGATGAAAAGGAGAGATTGGCTAGGGAGTTCCTTGAGCTGAAGCAGGATTTGGAGTCGGTGACTGAGATCACCAGGATGTTTATTGAGAGGGCGATGTTTTGCCCTGAGTTCGCTTCGGAGCAGGCTCAGATGTCCTGATATCTGAGTATGCTCAAGAGGGATATCAAACAGTTCGTGTCTGAGCAGAGGTGTGAGACCTTGTTGGAGTTGCAGGAGGCCGCCATGTGGCGTGAGTTAGAGGTTGAGTTGCAGTTGCGTGAGCTGAGGCAGGCCCCGATGCAGTCGCAGTCGGCGCCGAAACGGTCCAGGACCGTAGATGTTAGAATGGGGGATCGGAGCGGCCACACTTGTGGGAAGTGTGGGAGGGGTTACACCGGAGCTTGTTGGTCCGGTGGTGCATGCCGCAAGTGCGGAAAGGGGGGGAAAGGTGCACGGGATTGTCGGCAGTCAGTGCCAATTCGGGATTTGAGGATTTGTTATCAGTGTCGGCAGGTTGGACATTTGTGGGTCAACTGTCCATAGCTTTCTACAGGACCGGTGCAGGCTCTAGCACCGGCCACCTTGAGGAGGAGGACAGGATGGAGTGGAGCCCCAAGGGCTCAGGGTCATGCTTATCGGCTTGCGGCAGAGGGAGACGGAGTAGTGCCGGAGGCAGCTGCGGGTATGATGCTTTCTTGATGTCTTGACTGCCTTGCGTTGATTGTGGCGTATTGTTTGTGCTGGAATCTTGTGTGGATTTCGATGCGGTATTCGTTGTTTCGTGGGTTTGGCATGGTTATGGATTGGTGCTTCAGGTTTTCGCTTTGGCATTCGTTGTTCCCTGATGGTTTGGTATGGTTATAGTTTGGTGTTTTGGTGTCGGTAGCCTTGTGCGGTTTTCGATGCGGTATTCATCCTTTTTCAGGTTGTGGGTTTGGTTATGGGTTATTGCTTGGGAATTCCGTTGGTTATCGTTCGTGAGGGTTGATAGTGGAGATGCGGCTGGGTTGAATGTCGGGTAGCATCTGCAGTCGTGGAGTGGATAATTGAAAGACCGGATTCTTCTGAGTGGATTGATCAGGGAGGAGATGTGTTTTGCTGAGGGTTGCTTATGCTTGTGGGAAGCAGTCAGTGGGTAAATGTTCTCTTTGTGCAGGATTGTTCTGAAAGGTCGTTAATGACGATCGGTGGCAGTTAGTCAGTGCTTTAGTGGGGGAGAATTGGAGAATTCTCCGGGAGATCGATGAGTATGTGAGGGTGCTTAGCTGTTGGGATTCAGCAGTGTTTGTCAGCGCAGAGTATAGGCCGACGAGAGCGAGTGTCGGGTATGCGGGGCGGGATACAGACCTAGGGCATTTGATTGTGGAGGCCTGAGAGAAGGTCGGGATCAAGCTTGAGTAAGTAACCGGGGTTATGCGATCAGAGTATTGGTATGTTTGAGGTACGTGATGGGTTGTACTGCATTAATCCCACGGGATTATGTTGTGCATGTTTCTAGAGCTGGAACCGGAAGGTTCCCAGAGTTAGAACCTGAGGGTTCGCAGAGTTTGGGTGTACGGACCCACAGAGATATAGCCTCGAGTGGCTAGTATGTGTTATGAGAGTCGGTCCAGTCATGCTGGAGACTCTGTTGGTATTGCTGGATCAGTTTGAGATTGCGGATCGTGTATGTTGCAGTGTGATTGCATTGGAAGGTCTGGCCTCGGGTTAGTGATCTTGTTTAGCTGAGGCAGTGATTTTGATGAGTGGAGAGAGTGCATGAGATTGAGAGCCCCTGCAATGAGAACCAGAGTATGTGAATAGCGGTTACGCAAAAAGGATGGTGTCGCTTGGGGCAAGCACCGTAGCACCGGTTGGAGTGGCATTATGGCCAAGAGGGTCCCTTGGAAGGAAAAGAGAAAGGTGTGTAACTCCGAAGGGGAGTGCAAGTTCATGAGAATGAAAGCTGCAGAGCAGAGTTATGGTTAGAGTATTTCGAGTATGCCTTCGAGCATCGTGTTCGCGGCAGCGAAGTAGGAACCCATCCGGTTTGGGATGTCTGTTGAGGCTCAGAAGGGATGCAGGGAGAGAGAGAATCTTAAATTCTCAGTGTGATTCTGATCAGAGTGTAGGGTGGATGTAGTGGTTCATCTTAGGAGAAGTTCGAGGATATCATCAGTGTATCGGGTCTTTCAACCTGCGGGTCTTGGGACTAGTTCAGTATGTGTATGTGATGGCAAGAGGAGAACTTGTGAGAGTTACTCTGAGAGTGAGAATGGATCTCTCAGTCGGTCCGGAATGGACAAAGTGGGCTTTGGATCGGGGATCCGGTGGTTCATGGTTTCCTAACCCTTATGGGTCGAGTGATCGTTGAGAATTAGAGCAGAGTTGCATCTTGGGTAATTTTCGGTTACAGAGAGTGATGTGCAGTGCAGAGATCGTGCTTCAGTCGACAGAGCAGCTTCGACAGAGCCGACAGGGAAAGTTATGCAGACAGACGCCGGTCCGAGCTTGAGTTTCAGGTCGGCAACCTCGTACTCCTGAAGGCCTCTCCTTGGAAAGGAGTGATTCGCTTCAGGAAGAGAGGCAAGTTGGGGCCCCGGTACATTGGGCCATTTCGGGTGATTGCAAGGATAGGCCGGGTAGCCTATCGATTGGAGTTACCAGCGGAGTTGGGACAGATCCACGACACCTTTCATGTGTCGCAATTGAGGAAGTGCTTAGCCGATGAGTCGGCAGTGGTTCCATTAGAGGATATTCAGGTGGATGCGAGCCTGAATTATGCTGAGAGACCAGTGGCCATCAGGGATCGGAAGATCAAGGTTCTGAGGAACAAGGAGGTACCTCTGGTATTGATTCAGTGGCAACATCGGATGGGATCGGAAATGACTTGGGAGCCGGAACGTGAGATGCGGGAGCAGCATCCGGAACTATTTTCAGAATGAGACTTCGAGGGCGAAGTCAAATCCTAGCGGGGGAGAGTTGTAACAGCCCGGAATCTCAGGTATTATTAAATTATGTTTTTAGGGGTGATTTAAGAGGGGACTCGGCGAGTTGGAGCCTAGACTTGCCGAGTAGGATCGCAGACTTGGTCGCGGGTTCGCGACTGGACTCGACGAGTCCAGATATGGACTCGGCGAGTCGACGCTGTTCAGCAGAAACCCTAACCGTTCGGTTTTGGATCGTATATAACGCCTCTTAGGCCGTCATTGTCCGTCTTTTGGTCGATTGAGAAGAACCCTAATCGTTGTGGACGTCTAGAGTAGGAGAGAAAGCTATTGGAACTTGGAGGAACTTGGTAGGCAAGAAGAAGAAGAATTTGGCCAAAGGAATATCAAAGAGGATCGAGTCCTGAGGTTTGGGGGACACAGAGAGTGCGTTTTCAGGTAATACTCGGACCATTTCTGTTATTTTGATGTGTATACGAATCTAGGGTTTATGAAACCCACTTAGTGATTAGATGGGTTATTATGTTATTACCCAGACGTTTATACCCCAGTAATAAGATGTTTAGAAGTCCAGAAAGTCCCATGATTATATATCTCAGGACCATACGTAGTTTAGGAAGCAGTTGCTCGCCTGCATGGCATGGACTCGCCGAGTTGTTCTTCAGACTCGGCGAGTAGCTTGAAGATTTACTGGGACTCGTCGAGTTGTTCTTCAGACTCGGCGAGTTGAGTCGGGGTGGCCCCGCGATTCTTCCAGGAGGAACTCGTCAAGTAAAAAGGGGATACTCGACGTGTAGAAAGGGTGTCTTAAGGAATCGGTGAGTTAAGGGCGAGTGGACTCAGAGTCGTTGAACTCGGCGAGTCTTGGGGTGACTCGGCGAGTTAGATCGCAGATTGAGTGAAGTTCTGAGTATGGGGACTCGGCGAGTCATAGGGTTGACTCGGCGAGTAGGGTCAGTCAAGGGTTGACTTTGACCTTGTCTTTGACCAAGGGTTGACCAGTGGTTCCAGGGGTATTTTGGTAAATGTTGTTTATTGTTTGAGTTCAGTGCATTGGTGACTGTCCAGAGGTGGAGATTGTATTAGTGATCGGAGCAGCTTGAGCTATCTGTTCAGTCGGCAGTTTCGAGGTGAGTTATCCTCACTATATCACTAGGGTTTATGGCACCAAGGCCGACCCTTTTATCGGATGGAAATCCGGATAGTTGTCATTACATGTTATGGGCCGGAAGGCATTGCTATGTGGACCGGAAGGTCATGGCCTGGAAAGGCGTATGTATGCATTTAGTATGTTGACTGATTCATAGGGTAGTGTTATGCTAGTGACCGGCTAGACCGATATCTTGTTAGAGTAATGCTATGATATGTGATCTGTTGATCGATTGTTGTTTATGAACTGCGATATGATTATTTGTTATGTTATATATGCATTTTATGCTTGTGGGCCGGAAGGCAATATGTTATGGGCCAGAAGGCGATATGTTATGGGCCGGAAGGCAATATGTTGTGTGATGGACCGGAAGGTCGGCGTGGGTAGGACCGGAAGGTTTACCCAGCAGGGACGGAAGTCCCCTGAGACACATGGACCGGAAGGTCAGGGCCTGGAAAGGCGTATATGCGGTTGGTATTCTGGGGGTATCTCACTAAGCTTTCGGGCTTATAGTTGTGGTTTTATGTTTCAGGTTCTCAAGAGTCTGTGGCAAGGCAAAGGCGTGATCGTACCGTTCCTCGCGTTGGTGTTTTATGATATGAACCTGGGAAATTACTCTGTTTAATAAAGTATTGAAAACCTTTTTGTAACAATGTTAATAAAATGGGTGATTTTGAAAAGTTTTAATTGTTTTGAAATTTTGGATGTTACACGATCTTTGCACACTTGAAACAAGTCACCTCCCTTTCGGAGTGTTTATTTTTGCACTTCCCGGCACCATTTTTCTTTACCTCCTCTTTTTCCGTACTTTGAGAAGATGTTTTTCTTGTTGGACCTCGAAGACCCCTAAAATTTCCTCTTCTTGCCAGCTTCAACCTTGTTGGTGGTCCTGTGATTGATTATTTCTTCAATAGACTTAGCAACCCAGATAGTTTCCCCAAGAGTAGGTGCTTGGCGTACTGGCACAATAAGTTCGCCCTTACTTTGTTGAAGTAAACGTTTTGTCGGTTCCATCTGTTGATGCAACATCGTCTGCACCATTTCCTGTACCCCTGCCATCGTGATTGGCTTAGCCTACAGGTTATCGTTTCCTAATCCACTTTGTGTTCTTGCCATTTCGATCTATACACCAAAGTAGGTGACTTTAGATCTTTATTCACAATAGCTGTTAAATCCTCCTTATCAAATTCGAAACGTTACATGCTAGTTCTAATATCGTAATTAAATGCTTAGAATCCTAAACATATAAGGTTTCGAGATCTGGTCGACAACAGACGATAGATCCGAACAAATAATAACATATAAGGCATCTTTATAGCTATAACATAAATCATTTAACTCATAAAAGCATTTTAGGCATCTTTCCTAAAATAAAATAGTGCTCGTGTCTAAAATATGGTAGGCACTCATCACTTAGCATTCTAAGTTTAAGTTTAGAAATCCTACAAATTCCTAGTTCGTTTAAACTAATGCTCTGATACCAACTGTGACATCCCCAATTTCACGGCCTGAAAAGACCGATTTGTTTATGCTTGGTTTTTAAAAAAATCAGAGTATATGATAAAGAAATACGTTGCAGAATTTGTTCCCAGAAAAACATGATAAATATGTTATCATATCATTTCCGAGGAAATGTATTTTATTCATTTTAAAACTTTGGGATGTCATCGTCAATACAGAAACATAATCATAAACAAAACTTACATTCATTTACACTAGTGATTTTTCATCTCCTTTAATCTCTAAGTGTAACGTAGCTTCGTATCGACACCTATGATACAAATAACTTGAGTGGGTTAGGTTGGGAAATCTGGTGAGTACATAGGATTTTCAACCCATAATAATAAAGTTATTGTGTTTTATCATCAAACAATTAACTCAATTACCCGTCCCCATTATCTTATTTATTTCTTAAGGATTTACCCTAAGAATCATCTATCACTCATTCCTAAGGATTCATCCTAAGGAATAGGCACGAAGTACATCGTTGCACGGGTTTATACAACAAACACTAAATTCATAGTTGTTGGGGTTCATCCAACATGTGCTAAGTCCATAACTCTCATTTATCAACAATATTATTCACGGGAATCCACCTGCAATACATGTCAATGGGTTTTTAGAGTACATCTGATGAACATATTGTTCACAACACCTATAGGCTGCGAGCCTGCTAGTATTCCACGGACCGTATAGAATAGTCCATTGTTGTCATCCATACTTTGCTAGATGACGAGGACCAATGTTTGGGTAAGGGCTTCTCTCATATTTTACCCCTCACCCTCATCTCATGATCTATATCACCAATCATCTCATTTATCTAACTCATCTTTCATCACATACCAACTATTTCATCTACCCATGTTTTACCCAACATTTTTGTAGATATAAAATACATATACAGTTTAAATCATTTAAAACCTATATAAATCATTCATTCAACATCCATCTCAAATAAACAAACAATATATTAAACTAACCTATTATAAAAGTAGTCACTATGGTCATTATTTTACTATAAGAAATATAGGTTTTCTTAAAGATCTTTTCATTAGATATAAAGGAACCATTACAATTAACTTCATGAGTAATAAGTGAATACATTAGGGTTATATATGACAATGATCTAAGAACCAATGGGATGTGTGCTATCCGCCTTACTTTCTGTTCCTCATTGGGTTGTGAGCTTAAGGCAGATGCACACAATCGATTGTTTGTTTACTCTGAGTCTTATATAACTTGTACCCACTTAGTACTCATAGAAAGGCTTGTAGTGTCATTTTACTTAACTTTAATTCAAGTAGGAAATATAGGATTTTCTAGAGGAACAAGCGAACTTTTCAAAACAGAACAAGCGAACTTTTATATCTACCCATGTTTTACCCAACATTTTTGTAGATATAAAATACATATACAGTTTAAATCATTTAAAACCTATATAAATCATTCATTCAACATCCATCTCAAATAAACAAACAATATATTAAACTAACCTATTATAAAAGTAGTCACTATGGTCATTATTTTACTATAAGAAATATAGATTTTCTTAAAGAACTTTTCATTAGATATAAAGGAACCATTACAATTAACTTCATGAGTAATAAGTGAATACACCAGGGTTATATATGACAACGATCTAACAACCAATGGGATGTGTGCTATCCGCCTTACTTTATGTTCCTCGTTGGGTTGTGAGCTTAAGGCAGATGCACACAATCGATTGTTTGTTTACTCTGAGTCTTATATAACTTGTACCCACTTAGTACTCATAGAAAGGCTTGTAGTGTCATTTTACTTAACTTTCATTCAAGTAGGAAATATAGGATTTTCTAGAGGAACAAGTGAACTTTTCAAAACAGAACTTACAGCTTACACCACTTTTACATATACATTTGCACCAACATTTTACAGCTTACTCACATCACTAAAATCTTATGAACTCACCTGCTTAATTGCTGATTAACTCTTTCAAATAACTTGTATTCTCAGGAGACTATTAGACAGGTGCTCGTGCTGGGGATTCAGAAGATGAAGCATTATAGCTTCAAGTCTTGTTTTGTTATTTGTGTATGAATTCTATGTTTTGTGAACACACACATTGTAAACACTTTCTTTCAAAATGAAATGGTCATTCATTACTTGCTTACCATATACATATCTCGTGATACTAAATATGGCGTCCTCCACCCCCGAACGTTTCCGTCGTTTCGGTTTTGGGGTGTGACAACGTATAAGTATTGTTGTACTTTGAAGTAGTGTAATGTAGTTTTATATCCTTATAAAACCATTTGAATGCATGTTTCTAAAAAATGTAAACTGTATTGTACTATAGAATAGTGTATTGTAGTTGTATCTGTGTAAAACTCTTTGAATGTATGTTTCCAGAAATGTAAATTGTATTGTACTAGTTTTATATAAATAAAACCATTTGAATGTATACTAGCCCCATAAACCAAATGTTTTATAATACCCTTATGAGTTATTATAACCATGCTAATGGCCTAGATGGCCTGCTACGACGTTCTTCACACGTCAGAATGGTACGACATTTGTCATCCCAGACCTGCCGGTCTAACTGTAGCTAACACTTTAGGTGCGAGATTGTCAGTCCCATATATATATATATATATATATATATATATATATATATATATATATATATATACAAAAGTGTCATGCTCTCCCTCCAGGAGACTCTGGTTATAATACAGGGACTTTAGTATGTACTGTGGTAAGTACGGTGAAGGAATGGCTCATAAAGTCACATTAATGGTTTACGTATAGTATAGTGAAAACTCATTTTCTTGTAAAATGTATGTATATTCCTTTTGTAGTGTTCACCTAGTGTAAAAGTAATTGTACTTTTAAACAATTATTTATTTGTCCCCAAAGGTAAAATAGTGTGAATGTTCCATAAACTATACATATTATAGTTTATATAAATGATTCGTTGAAATAATAAATCCTTTGTATGCTATTATCAATTTACCATGACAATAAAATGAAATGAAATAATTATATATATGTATGTTTATAGAATTATACCCTTTTTGCTCAACATGCTACAAAAGGGTTAAAGTTTTATTGTAATAAAATTTGTACCCATGTGTATATTTCTATTTTGTAAAAATATAAATGTAATGGTTTGTATATTAACACAAATTTTCTTGTATTATACTTGTATCCCCCCAAAACATAAAAAAATCATAAAAAACTATAGGGATATGAACTCACCTCGGGTGTGTTCTGGGTTGGATAACGAGGTGATGGCGGTGTTCTTCAATTTATAGTACGTAAACATGTTCGTATCCTACGAGTATTTAACACACAATATTGTGTGTAAATTAGTAAAATTATCAAGAACATGTTATAAAAACACTATATAATTTAAGGAGCTTACCAATAATTCCTAGGAATTATTTTCAAGAATGTTTCCTGGGTAAACTGTTGAAGATTTGAAGGTGTTCTTGAAGATGTATGTGTTGGATAAGGTGTCTAAGTCCATAACTATTTCTGGTATGTACTTGACCCAACCCGGCATGATCCATTTGGGTTGCATGGCACCATGCAATTGGATAGACTAAATGAGAGAAATAACACTTGTGGATTATTAATATATTATAAGTTCTAATATATTAATAATCTTATTTAATTAGTTTGATCAAGAATTAATTTAGAATTAATTAAGTGATCAAAAGATAACTAATTAAATATATGGGTTGATTATGTAAATCATCCATAACTTGTATAGTGGGCTAAGAGGCTCCATGGATTATCAAGTTGGGTTCCACCCATAGGATGCTCCATGGGAGTTACAAACCCATGGGTCATGGAAATGAAGAGTCATGACACATTAGGGTTTACATGGTGTAACCCTAGATGTGTCAACACTATATAAGAAACTCATTCTCCACCAAAATCGGCTACACATAAGAAACAAGAGGGCTAGGCCGATTTTAGAAGTGTGTATTCTCTCTAAAGTCATTCCAAAAGCATTTGGTGTTGTGTGAAGCATTTGAGGCATCACACTTAGGGTGCTAGGCTCACAAGGTTTCAAGGATCATAAGCAACAACAAGGTAAGTTATTCTATCTTTCATTCAAGTTAAAAATTGTTCCCCATGTATGCTAGATAAGAATATAACCTTAGAATTCAACTTTGCATGATAATTAGACAAACATAGATCCAAGGTTATTAGGGTTGCATGTACACTTAGGAAGTGTTAGAATGCTCAAAACCCATCAGTATGAAGATATGAATATGTTCTTATGAGTTTTGAGAGAAAAGTATAAGAGATTTGAAGTTTGAAATGAGGATTATAGAGGTGATTTCAGCTAATATATATATATATATATATATATATATATATATATATATATATATATATATGCATTGGTAAATGTAATTTATCGCATTGGGGAGTGTGCTATCGGATAAGGTAGGGGGTTTCGGCCTATCTTTACCGAATTTTCATGATTACGTTCTAAGGCTCCAACCGAGATCACCTTGATTTCGGTACAACTGACTTTGTTCACATCAAGTACATTGTCTAAATTTTACATATCCATAGCATAAATTGTTTGAGAGTTTTCTAAATATAACATCCTAACACACTTGGTATTATTCTTCAGCTTACCTGTTACCTGAGAATACAAGTTATTTTGAAAAACGTCAACATATGGAATGTTGGTGAGTTCATAAGCAGGGTTGTTATGAAAATGTTTTGTGCAGTTTATAAAACCCATAAAATCCGATATTTTCTGAAAAGACAATTGTTTATACTAAAGTGTGAAGATCCATACGTTTATGCATGAATGATTTCAAAGCGTGTATAAATGAGAAGTTTTGCATTATAGTTATTGAAAATACAAGTGAATGGTGTTGATTTCCTCGAAAATCCCGATGTTTTCCGATAATATAATATGATTGTTTCAAATTATTATACCGCACAACGAATGAGTTTGATTTTCCTTGATTACTCGAATAGCATTGGATTTATTATGTGAGTCGTTATAACCATGCGTGATAATGACTAGTTCGTCTGTCTTGGCATTCTAGCGAACGCCGGAATTGATCTTAAGAATTTGCCACCCTATACATTATGAAAACCACTTTTGATATTTTTCCCAAGATATTTATACTGTAAATGATGTTACAAAATTTTATGGTGATTTATTTTAACTGTTTAATATTATTTCTTCAATTAATGACTATTTAAAAGAATAAAACGAGGAAAAATGGAAATACCCACTGAAAAATATCTTTTATATTTTTCCCGGCCTATTTATGTACAATAACAGTTAATTAAAAACTTTGGGTAATTTTGGAAACTGTTTTCTATTTATTTCAATTTTTATTGGAATAAATGCTCAAAAATCATAAAATATAATTAAACAGCTTGGAAAACCATTTTTATAATTTTTGCCAGCTTAGTATTGTGTAATAACAGTTAAATAAAAAGTTTGAGAATTTTTATCCTTTGAATGCTATTTTCATGAATTTATGTTGTAATAAGGACTTAAAAATTTGGAAAATTTATATTCCAATGTTGTAATTAATCGCCTGATATATAGAATTTCATTACTTCAGAAAAAGTGTAACTAATTGATATAAAATCCAATACTAAAACATAAATTGGCATTTCCCTATATGTAGAGTTTAGTATATTAGCATTAGATATCGACATGGAAACTCACTAGTGCGTGTGTTTGATGTCGTAGGATCCCGATAGTAAGACGTTGGTGCATCCCGAAGTACCGCTTGTGCCTACACAAAACATCATGAGTATTCACGCACTCCCCTATTTTCAGTTTTATGTTTTGGGGTGGAAAAGCATGTCCAGAAAAACTATTATTTGTATGTTGTATTTAAATTGATTTGTATCAAACACGATTGCTATTGTATTGCTATGTTTCTTTATGTATGTCTATGCAACACGGAACATGAGAACTTATCGTACTAAGGCCCTTCCCTTATCTCTAACCATTAACTCTTTAAGCTAATGGTCATTATGGATAGCGCTATTAGGAATTGACAACTCCTCACTCGCCTGAATCGCTGGAGTGCATGATACCATATTCATCTATGGAACGATAAGCATAGATCTCGATAGGGCTTCAGTCATAGGTTTGGTTGAGACTCATTGTTTTCTCATACACATACAAACTCGTTTCTCGTTATAGCAATAAACTTGTATTCATTAATAGCAATCAACTTTGTTTTATCATTAAAGCAATGTACTTGTATTTACGAAAAGCATTATTGTACCCTCGATTTATAAACTTGTGAACTCACCAACTATTTTCATAGTTAACGCTTGTTTTACATGCTTTTTCAGGAAATAATTAGTAAGTGGATGTAAAGATTCATCATCATAGAGCATGCTGCATCGTGTTGAAGCTATTATGAAGTTATATTTTGAACAATGTTATTTTGAAAAACTTGTATTTTGTTTCTTTTGAAGCTATGGGTTATAAACTTTTAAATACTGCTATGGTGATGTATCTTTATCTTTTGCAATGAAACCGTTATCGCTGTCATACCTTGCGTTTCCGCTTTAGCGGGGTGTGACAGAAGTGGTATCAGAGCTAAAGTTATAGAGAACATCGGTTTTTCTGTAAGAAAACACAACCTATAACTAAAACTTACAAAGAAATTCCTTTTACATCAAACATATTACTAGTATAATTAGGTCGGGAGTTTTATAATTGGACCTCGATTAAACATAGCCTGATCACCTATGTTTAATTAAGAAAAGATTGATACAAAGCTTGAGCTAATTATAATGAGAATATGTTCAACAAAAATATTTGAGAAAACTTTATTTCAAAAATTCAAAAGGTTAATTTTGGTGTGTGTAAGCATTGCATATTATAGGCATGCATTGTCATTTATTTCATATCTCATTGAAACTATGTCACAGTCCACTATGTCAATATCGTCATCTTCCCGCGCTGCCGCCTCAGCCGATGAGTCCGGCTACGTCACTATTATCCCTCGACGTAATCCCCTCGCCTCGGTAGAAGAAGACCCATCAGAGGATACGGAAGATACTGGGAACTCAGTGGAGATCAGCAATGGCAATGCCCCGAGTCAACGACGCGAGGCATCACCTACATCGGTGTTGCCATAGCCACCGCTTTATGGACTTCGCATTCAGAGGACGGCGAGGAAGAGTGTTCCCATTCCAGGAAGGATACCCTCCAGCACAGTAGGACATGGAACGGCAGGACCTAGCGGAGCAGGACCCAGCGTTGCAGGACCGAGAGCACCGCCACCACAGCAAGTCATAGGAATACCTGTCAGGCAGCCAGGTATGACCCCGGAGGAGTCCCGGAGGATGTATTCGATGGCAGCAGATCTGCGCCACAACCTCGCTGTAATAGCCGGGCAACAGGAGGTATTGAACGAAGGGATGAAAGGGATGGAAATCCTGTATCAGCATTCGATGGAGACTGCTGACACTGCTAGTGCTGCTAGACGAGAGGCAGGTCATGCGATGACAGCATATTATGTGTTTGGTGGGCTGTTCCTGATTGTGGTGTTGATGCTTCTTGTTGGGATAACGATTGGCTTTTGGTTTTGATTTCAGTATTTTATTTTATTTTGTTATGAAATGAAAACCCATGTTGGGTGTCTTTTGGGAAAAACATGTAAAATTTTATTTTGGGATTGATGTATTGGTTTGGTTTTAAGATTATCTCAAATGGTAATGAAGAATTTTATTTTATGTTTGAAAACTTTTACTATGAGGTTAAACCCTAAAATTTATTTAGTAAATGGTTGAATAAAAGAGATTTTTCTTTTCTTTTCTTTCAAAAATCTATATGCCTAGTATTAATGCAAACCAATGATTTGACAACACTTAAGGTTTTCAAAATAGTAGTGAACTACATATTATACATTATCTATGTATTTATACGTATTTCTTCTCCTGCGTCATAGAACCATGGCAGGAAGGCCTAATCGCGGGCGCCCACAGAACGAAACACCCGATGTTGCTCAAATTGTAGCACAACAACTAATGGAAGCAATCCCAAACATTGTTACTCAGGTAACTGCAGGACTTAATGCTAACCAAGGAAGTAGTGGAGGAAACCAGGGAAACAATGAAAGAGAATGTAACTACAAGTCCTTTATGGCCTGTAAACCTAAGGAGTTCCATGGAAAGGAAGGCGCGGTCGGGTTGCTGAAATGGATTGACAGCATGGAGTCGGTCCTTCACATTAGCAAATGCCTCGAGTGCAACAAAGTTGAGTATGCATCTTGCCTATTCCAAGATAGGGCATTAACCTGGTGGAATACTCTAGTGCAAACCCGAGGCTGTACAGCGGCATATCAGCTAACTTGGGAAGACCTAAAGAAGCTGCTGATAGAGGAGTATTGTCCCAAGGATGAACTTCAGAAGCTTGAATCTGAATTCTGGAACCATTCTATGGTTGGAACACAAATAGAGAAATACACAGTCCGATTTCATGAACTAGCAAAACTGGTACCTCACATGGTTACTCCTGAGGAGAAACGGATAGATCGTTACATCTGGGGTCTGGCACCAGAGATTCGGGGAATGGTTACCTCAGCAAACCCAACTACTATTCAAAGTGCAGTAAGCATAGCAAATCGACTAACCAATGATGTGATAAGGATGGGAGCATCGACAAAGGAAAGCTCTAGTAGCAGAGGAAGCCAGCAGATCAGGGAGAGAAAAAGTATGGAGGCAAGTCAGGGAGGAAGCAGAAAGTCTCAAGAAACTTTATGGTAAGAGCCCAGGAGCAAGAACCAGTGAAAACTCAAGAACAGGAAGTGCAGGAGCGAAAGCAGTACTCAGGGCTGCTTCCGAAGTGTAATAAGTGCAACTTCCATCACAAGGGAGCTTGCCCAGTGTGCCAAAACTATAAACAAACAGGCCATTACTCGAAGTATTGTAAGGTGAATAAGGAGGGAAAAAGGGCATGTTACGAGTGCGGGAGTACTGATCATCTCCGTAGAGCATGCCCCAAACTGAACAATGGACCTGGTAACAATGGACAAGGCCAAGCCAGGCAAAACTTCCAAGGAAATCAAGTTGAACGGCCAAGAGGTGTAGCCTTTGTGATTAGTGCAGAAGAAGCTCGTCAGAACCCTGAAGTGATAACAGGTACGTTTCTCCTGAACAACCATTTTGCATCAGTAATATTCGATGTTGGAGCAGATAGGAGTTTTGTTTCTTTAGCATTTAGACCGTTAATTGGCTTGAAATCGAGAAAGATGAGGAATGCTTATGCTATTGAACTTGCTGATGGGTATGAAATTAGGGCTAATGATATAATTCCTGGTTGTACTCTGAATTTAGCTGATAAACTCTTTAGCATTGACCTAATTCCTATAGAGCTAGGTAGTTTTGATGTGATAGTAGGGATGGATTGGTTATCCAAAAATAAAGCAGATATTGGTTGTTACGAGAAAGTCATTAGAGTGCCTCTCCCCAATGGAGAAACCCTTATCATACACGGTGAGAAGCCAGGAAGAAGTTTAAACATAGTATCAAGCGTGAAGGTTCACAAGTACCTGAAGAAGAATTGTATTGCATTCATGGCCCACGTGCTAGAAAGAGAACCTGAAGCTAAGCAACTCAAGGAGATTCCAGTGGTTCAAAACTATCCCGAAGTATTTCCGGAGGAATTGCCCGGTCTACCCCCTTATAGACAGGTCGAATTTAAGATAGACTTAATTCCCGAAGCGGCACCGGTTGCAATAGGCACAAGGAACCAAGATAGATTTGAGCACAACTTACCACCCTCAGACAGATGGGCAAACAGAGAGAACAATACAAACATTGGAAGACATGTTATGAGCGTGTGTCATTGAGTTCAAAGGAAATTGGGATACTCATTTACCTCTAATTGAGTTTTCCTACAATAAAAGTTACCACACGAGTATCCAATGTGCTCCATATGAAGCATTGTATGGACGCAAGTGTCGTTCGCCCTTATGCTGGACAGAAATCGGAGACAGACAGTTGACTAGAGTCGAACTTATCCAGGAAACATCTGACAAGATTGCTATCATCAAGGATAGGCTTAAAGCTGCTAGAGATCGTCAGAGAAGTTATGCGGATAATCGTCGTAAACCATTAGAATTCCAAGTAGGAGACAAGGTACTTTTAAAAGTGTCGCCTTGGAAAGGGCTTGTGCGTTTTGGTAAGAAAGGAAAACTAAGCCCGAGATATGTTGGACCCTTTGAAGTCATTGAAAGGATTGGTCCAGTAGCTTATAAACTTCAATTGCCCCAAGAGTTAAGCGCCATTCACGACACATTCCACCGTCTCCAATCTTAAGAAATGTCTAGCCGACAAAACATTGATAGTACCCCTGGAGGAAATTAAGATCAATGATAAGCTGAACTTCGTCGAGGAACCGATAGAAATCCTTGACAGGGAGGTAAAACAACTTAAGCGGAGTAAGATCCCGATTGTGAAAGTTCGATGGAACTCAAAATGCGGGCCGGAGTACACCTGGGAGCGCGAGGACTTCATAAAGGAAAAGAATCCGCAACTTTTCCCTTGTGATGACAAGCGATGACATAGAATGAATTTCGGGACGAAATTCTTTTTAAGTGGGGGATACTGTGACGACTGCCAATTCAGGTCATTCTCGGACTCATGCATCTTTATAAAAACCATTCATGCACAACATGCCATGACCCAGTAGTATAAATTAGGTCAAAAATCTTACATAAACTAGGATCCAACTAAGATCTAGGACTAATATACTTGACACTTACAATTTTAGTAAGTTGCTTAAACTACAATAGGAAATGTCAATGCTATAATTAGAATGAAGCTTTCAAGCTTTGTTATAATTGAAATAGGGTATAAAACCCTAAAAATAAATTAAAATATTCTAATTATACTTCATCATGTTGATGAATGTCAAACAATATTCCAAAAACCCTAAAGAGCCAAAAATCCAAACTTATAAATTATAAAGCTTAAAAACTTTATAAAATTTGGTTATAAAACTTCCAATATCAAATTCTTATTAATCAAATTATGAATTATGATCAATGAAATAGAAATTAAATTATCAAGTATTAATCATAATTTATTTGTTGAAAACAAGATTTTTTAAAATAAATCAAATTGCTTAATAAGCACTTTTATAAAAATCAATGTCTTTATATAAATAATGGAGTTAATTTTTATAAAATTTGAATAAGGAGAGAGGAGGTTTAATGCATGGAAAATCTGGCCATCTCCCCTCCCCATACACTCTCTTCCCCAAAACTCATGATTAAACTCAAACCCACACTCCACCTCTTCTTTCTTCACTCTTTCACACTTCACTCTCTTCACACACTTCACTCTCTTCCTCTCTCTCTCTAAACTCACGAAATTTCTCTCATTTTTCTGCCAAATTTCAAGACCTTGAAGTGTTCTTACTTCCTTCAAGATCATAACAAAGGTAAACAACATCATCTTCTTCCATAGTTACATGATTTTACTTCTTTTCCTTCTTAGTTTTCTCTTCTTTTCGGATTCTATGCCATTCCATGGCTAGAAATCTTTATATTTTCCCTTGTGGTTTGTAGATTCTCACCATAACACAATGCATGTGTTAGAGATGGTGAAAATCAGGGATCAAACCCATGCAAGGAGTGAAAAAGATGCACATATGATCATGTGACATC
Source organism: Lactuca sativa (assembly GCF_002870075.4). Lineage (NCBI taxonomy): Eukaryota > Viridiplantae > Streptophyta > Magnoliopsida > Asterales > Asteraceae > Lactuca > Lactuca sativa. The sequence goes on from NC_056629.2 coordinate 111,943,383, forward strand.
AAAACCTAATATTTCATGTTCTTCTCCATTTCTTTTGTGTTCATTCATGACCAAAAGCATTTAAACCATTTCTAGTACATCTTGGATGCTCATTCATTCCATGCATGTGTTAGAAATCGGGCCTTACCAAAGACATGCATGATGTTCTTGTTGAAATACCCTAATAATGCACACAAGCAAACATGCAATCTGCCAGATTACCTTGTTCGACTTTGAACGGTCATAACTCAGTCATTTGTTAACCAAATCATGATATTCTTTTTGTATTGGTTAGTTCCATGAGTTAACTTTCAAACCCAACTGGTCTTACTGTAAAATATTACATATCCTATTTATGACAATTTTTACAAAAAGGTTGCGCATACAGCTCTTTTTCTGTGATCACTATTTTTGTCTTGCATAGTCAATGGCCTTAAACCCAACCATAAATCTGAGGAAAAATACCATAGAAACTTAACATATCTAGTGAATGATGGTTGAAATTTCGTTGCTTAAAACCTCACCGAATGGGCTACACAAATTCATGAACTTCAGCCACATCTACACTTCATGCATTATTGCATGCAACTTTTCTTAAATTGTTTGGAATCATTACCCTCATTTCTATTCTGAATAAATTTTTTTTACATTTTTCCTTTTGAAAACCCTTGCATGCATGAGATAATCTGGAAAATTTCAAGAGCTTTTGTTATTTCTTTGATTTATTAGAGTTATTGCTAAACCCAAGGGCATAAATCATATAAAATACTTCCAGAGGTCAATAAATCCTAAATAAATTCATGAATGATCTTATGGGGAATAATGATCTCTCACCAAATTTCAGCAATTTTTGTTACTGTTTAATACGATTTCTAATTTTCTTTTCTTTAGGACATGATAAATTACAAAACCACTTTAGAGGATATGAAAATTGTATCTAACAATTTTCTCATACCTTACCTGTGATGTGTGACTCCAGAAATTAATTTCAAGATTTTTCATCATGTCTTACTATTTTTCCCAATTTTTGGTAATTATAATGGTCTAAAAATGGGAAAATTAGTTTTGATTATCCCAAATTCATGAAAAATTTACCAGGATATTATATTATACAGTAGGAGGTTACATAAAAATTTTGAATATTTTTCTCTACTGTAAACTATTTTTCTCTTATTTTCTAAAGTTAATTGCATTAAAATGCACTTAAATACACATAAATAATCAAAACCAGTTTATACATTATGAAAACCACTTTTGATATTTTTCCCAGGATATTTATACTGTAAATGATGTTACAAAAATTTATGGTGATTTATTTTAACTGTTTAATATTATTTCTTCAATTAATGACTATTTAAAGGAATAAAACGAGGAAAAATGAAAATACCCACTGAAAAATATCTTTTATATTTTTCCCAACCTATTTATGTACAATAACAGTTAATTAAAAAGTTTGGGTAATTTTGGAAACTGTTTTCTATTTATTTCAATTTTTATTGGAATAAATGCTCAAAAATCATAAAATATAATTAAACAGCTTGGAAATCCATTTTTATAATTTTCCCAGCTTAGTATTGTGTAATAACAGTTAAATAAAAAGTTTGAGAATTTTTATCCTTTGAATGCTATTTTCATGAATTTATGTTGTAATAAGGACTTAAAAATTTGGAAAATTTATATTCCAATGTTGTAATTAATCGCCTGATATATAGAATTTCATTACTTCAGAAAAAGTGTAACTAATTGATATAAAATCCAATACTAAAACATAAATTGGCATTTCCCTATATGTAGAGTTTAGTATATTAGCATTAGATATCGACATGGAAACTCACTAGTGCGTGTGTTTGATGTCGTAGGATCCCGATAGTAAGACGTTGGTGCATCCCGAAGTACCGCTTGTGCCTACACAAAACATCGTGAGTATTCACGCACTCCCCTATTTTCAGTTTTATGTTTTGGGGTGGAAAAGCATGTCCAGAAAAACTATTATTTGTATGTTGTATTTAAATTGATTTGTATCAAACACGATTGCTATTGTATTGCTATGTTTCTTTATGTATGTCTATGAAACACGGAACATGAGAACTTATCGTACTAAGGCCCTTCCCTTATCTCTAACCATTAACTCTTTGAGCTAATGGTCATTATGGATAGCGCTATTAGGAATTGACAACTCCTCACTCGCCTGAATCGCTGGAGTGCATGATACCATATTCATCTATGGAACGATAAGCATAGATCTCGATAGGGCTTCAGTCATAGGTTTGGTTGAGACTCATTGTTTTCTCATACACATACAAACTCGTTTCTCGTTATAGCAATAAACTTGTATTCATTAATAGCAATCAACTTTGTTTTATCATTAAAGCAATGTACTTGTATTTACGAAAAGCATTATTGTACCCTCGATTTATAAACTTGTGAACTCACCAACTATTTTCATAGTTAACGCTCGTTGTACATGCTTTTTCAGGAAATAATTAGTAAGTTGATGTAAAGATTCATCATCATAGAGCATGCTGCATCGTGTTGAAGCTATTATGAAGTTATATTTTGAACAATGTTATTTTGATAAACTTGTATTTTGTTTCTTTTGAAGCTATGGGTTGTAAACTTTTAAATACTGCTATGGTGATGTATCTTTATCTTTTGCAATGAAACCGTTATCGCTGTCATACCTTGCGTTTCCGCTTTAGCGGGGTGTGATAGACGCGTTGGCCCATTTCGCATATGATTTATTTAGACCTTACTAGCAATGCTAATGGGCCACTGAGGCCCAATAGCACGTAAAAGCCATTGAGGGTCCCTTAAGCCTGTAATTAGGTCATATGAGGCCCAATAGATATGTATTATTATTGTTAGGCTCAAAAGTCATGTTAATGGGTCACGAAGGCCCAATAAGCATTATTAGAATCTTTCAAGCCCAACAATTTAAATATTTACTTGTTTTAGGTATCGTATATTTGTCGGAAGTTTTGATTGAACAATTGTTAAATCGCAAAGACATGAATCTTGTCGATTGTTTATAACGATATTTGAAAATATATGTATATTCTTCATTCTATTTTCATAAGTTATAATTTGGTATTTTTGACCCAAATATCTTACTAATAAAATAATTGAATCAAAAATATTGGTTTGACTTATTCAACACTTCTTTAATAAAAATGACAATCGTAGTCCCTTTTTAAAAAAATGACATTTTAGGCCCTTAAACTATTTTCTTGACATTTTTGGCCCATAGACTTATTTAACTAATGTTTTTAACCCAAAATTTACTCTTTGGCAGTTTCAGCCCCTTTAGTAAAGAATTTTCATTTAAAGTCCAAACTTTTCGTTTTTGATCTTTTTTGGCAAAAAGGTCAATTTAACCCCTGAAATAGATTTATTTACCCTTTTACCCACAGTTTTAAGAAATTTACCATTTCAACCCCTTAAAACACATTTTTTTCGCCATTTTGGGCCTATGGGCCGAAAAGCCTAAAATTTGGCCCATTAGGCTACAACTTACATTTCTAGTCCTCTGAAGAGCATAATATTCATAAAAACATGTAATTTAACTATTTTGACCCTTTTGGTCCTTATGAAAACCGTGAATGACAACCTTTAACCCAACTTTTGTTTATTTGACAAATATAGCCCAAAAATGAGTTTTATGTTGTAATATGTTTAATATAACCTTAGAGGGTAATTTTTTTCTTGACTTGTTTAATGTAATATATCTTAGATCACGTTTATTTTCCTCCTTGAGCTATAGATCTCGAGATTTCTTTCCTTTTTGGCACATATATACCACATAAACACATGAAATCACACATAACATACACATACACATAGATCTACACATTTTACTTGTATTCTCCCCTATAAAACTTGTAAAAAAAACCAAAAATAGAGGGGTATGAACTCACCTTTCTTTGTTGCTCATGGTTTTGAAGAAAGAAATGAAGAAAATTTGGTCCTAGTAAGCCTTCTTGGGTGGATCTTGATCTTAGGGGTTTCTAGGATGATGATCCTGAGTATATATGAGTTAAGAAGAGAATTTTGATAAAACAAAGTATCTAGATCATGGATCCAAGCATCAACTTACCTAGTATGATGTTTTTTTGGACAATCCTACTTGTAATGCCCAAGATCTTCGAAATTTTGATGAAGAAGAGGAGAAGTTGTTGTGAGTTCTTGAGAGAAAACTTAAGTGAATTGTGTGTGTGTGTGTGTTCTTCCTTTGGCCGAGAGTATGAGATAAAAAGAGAGGAGGTGAGAGATGATGTGACATGCATGGGGATATGAGATTGGTGCATGGGTTTCCAATGGATAATTATGAGGTGTCTGTGACATCCCCAATTTCACGGCCAGAAAAGACCGATTTGTTTATGCTTTGTTTTTAAAATCAGAGTAATCGTTTAAAGAAAACTGTTGCGGAATTTGTTCCCAAAAACAAAAATATGATAACCATTTATCCAAACATTTCTCAAAGAGAATGTATTTTCATTAAATAATAAAACCTTGGGATGTCATGTTCGATACAGACCAAAAGCATAAACAATATAAAATAGACCTTACAATAGTTATTTATAACTATTGATCTATAATCCAAAATCTCTCGTCAAGTCCGCCAACTTATACCCTTGTGCCATTACCTGTAATGAAAAGAAAACTGAGTGGGTCAGGCTTGAAAGCCTGGTGAGCATATAGGGTTTTCAACCCACAATAATATAATTATTATATTTAATCTGCAAACAATCAACCCAATTACCCATCCCCATTATCTTCTTAAGGTTTTACCCTAAGAACCAACTATCCTTCATTCATTTATTCGTAAGGAATTGGCACGAATTCCATTGCTGCCAAAGTTTATTTATCAAGTACTAAATCCATAGTTATCAGGCGCTAACTCCATAGTCACCAAGGTTCACTTAACAAGCGCTAACTCCATAGTCACCAAGGTTTACTCAACAAGCGCTAACTCCATAGTCGCCAAGGCTTACTCAACAAGCGCAAACTCCATAGTCGCCAAGGTTTACTCAACAAGCGCTAACTCCATAGTCGCCAAGGTTTACTCAACAAGCGCTAACTCCATAGTCGCCAAGGTTCATCAAATAGGCACGAAGTCACATCGTCGCCAAGGTTTATACAATAGGCGCTAACTCCATAGTCACCAACTATCCCATCTACCCAAGTTCTACCCAACATTTTCGTAGATATAAATAGTTACACAGTTTAAATCATTTAACACTTGTATAAAACATCAACTCCACGCCCATATCAAATAGACAAATAATGCATAAACACATAGCACGTATTTCATAGCAAATACTTCATATTTATGTGTTAGAAGAAAGTAACTACACCCTCACACATATAAACAACAATATACTTAATACACTCAAACCATACTTGTATTATTATCGTGTTTATGAAAGGTAGTATACACTCACTTGATCAGAAGATGATCAGACAACACTACGGCTTGCAGAAGTAGTATATCTTCGCAGATCTGGAAGATCTTCACAAAAATTGAACTTCTCGCGGGCAGAGCTTCAGCTCGGGAATCACGCTCTTCGGGATTCTCGGGGCTTCGGATCTTGCTTCGGGACTCGGGATTGAGACCGGGGCTTCGGGACACTTCGGGCACGCAAAACGATGCAAAACGGGAGAGAGAAGAGAGAAAAAGAGCAAATAAGCTGGCTGCCCTCGCATCCTATTTATAGGAGGCTGGAGCCTCGGAGTACGCGGGGCGTACGCGTTCGAAACGTCACTGCATGCGTCATCCGAAGAACTCGAGTGCGAAGGTCGTCATGCTTCGCTGTACACGGGGTGTACACTAGTACACGGGGCGTACTTCGGATGAGTCCGATGACTCGTCTTCGGATAATACCGGGGTTTAAAATTAAATTTAAATATTTAATATTTAATAAACTTCGTAAATTCATATCTTCTTAATACGAACTCCGTTTTCGACGTTCTTTATATCCACGTGTAGGTGAGACTACGCTCTACGACTTTCGTTTAGACTCCGTCGACTAATTTTGACTTTTATTTTTATTATTTATTTTTAATAGGCCAGGACAGAAATTTTCGTTATAAATTCATAACTTCTTCGTTTGACGTCCGTTCTTGCCTAACTTTTCGTCGTTTCGCTACTAACAACGAGATCTTCGATTCTCGTTTAGATCGGTAAGGCTAAATATCACTCTAACATAAATTCACTTTTTACGTCATTCAGCATTGTGCCGGTTCTGTCACGAAACTTCAACAAGTCATAACTTCTTCGTTATAACTCGGATTTTGGCGTTCTTTTTATGCACGGAAACCTTGTAACATATACTACAACTTAGTTAGGATTATTCATCCTAAATAATCTTCTATCAAAAAGTCATTTTTGACACTTATAGTCTCTAAATTGGCTAGCCCTGATCTACGGGCGTTACAATTGTCTCCCCCTTAGGATGATTACGTCCCGGAATCATCAACGAAATAGGATTCGTATACTGACTCCATAAGTTATCTCTCCATCCTAAGTAATAACCTTGATGCTGAATCCTGCATCTGCTCTTCGTACTACGTTGGACTTTCGCTCGACATCTTTAAGTTACAAAATAAATCCTTATTGTGGACTCCTTCTTCTAAGGATAAATACATTCATTTATCTATTATAACTAACCGATGGGTCGTGTCCCGACGACCTCTCATCGTAGTCGGACTCAATTGATATGACCACTAGGGTCGGAATAACCATCATCCTACTAGTCATTACCGAAACAATGGTAATGACATGCTTGAATAAAACGGAAACAATTTCTAGCTTCTTGGTAACCTTGTGACTTTCCCTGATCCAAATGCGAGTCCCGTGCTTCCGGTAGTATAGATCTCTACTACCATTCACACCTACTCATACTCGTCCCAAGCATTGTCTCGCAGTTAACCAAGTCACCATACATAAATCATATAATCATTCAACACATCAAATAACAAAACCAGGGTTTATAGTAATTCTTGAAACTATTACACAAAAGTTCAAGTTCACCCTATACTATGCCTCTAACAGGCTATGCTTCCTGATACAGACTTTATATATTAATATGAAGCTTTCATCTTTTAATCCTCCCATCCTTTTCTGCTTCGTTGAGGAACATGTTGAATGCCCTTGGCTGTGGAGGTGTGTCTTTCTTTGGGCAGTCTTTAGAAATATGCCCTTCTTTGTTACACCTATAACACACCTTCTTGAGGGGTGCGCACTTGTTGGCGTACTGCCCTGTCTTCCCACATTTGTAACAAGTCATCTCCTCGCTACATTTCCCGAAGTGTTTCTTCTTACACTTCTCACACCACTTAGCTTCATCTCTTCCCCCAGATTTCGAGAATTTGCTTTCTTTGTCGATTATTGAAGATCCTTCACGCTTCCTTTTCTCTCCAACTTCAGCTCTTTCCAGACCCTTTTCTTTTATTTGGGTCTCAACATTCTTGGCTGCCCAGATGGCGGCTTTCAGAGTGGTTGCTTGCTTGACTATCAGACCAAAGTCCGCTGGTAATCCATTGGCAAACTTGTTGACCTTGGAAAGTTCAGTTGGAATTAGGTATGGAATAAGCTTCATCTTCTCCGTAAAGCTCGTAGCGTATTCAGTGACACTCAATTTTCCTTTCTTCAGATTTTGGAACTCATTGTTGATTTCCAGAAGATCTTGCTCAGAGCAGTATTGCATTTTCAGTTGCACCACGAACTCTTCCCAAGACATCTTGCTAGCTTCCCCCTTGGGTATCGAACCGGCCAGTAACTTCCACCAGTTCAGTACTCCAGATTTTAATAGAGGGATTGCAAGAGCGGTCTTCTGTCTGTTGCTACACTCGCAACTTTCAAACATTGTCTCCATTTCGGAGATCCAGTCCATGACTTGCACCAGTGTCGGGCTCCCAGAAAGACATGGTGGTTTGGATGCCATGAAATCCTTGTACTTGCATCCACGTCCGCCATTTCCTCCATCCTGGTTGTTTTGGCGAACTATTGGTGGGTTGGCTTGACCAACGGTCCCACTGTAGTTTCCTCCTTCAGACTGCCCTCCATTTACTTCGGGCTCTTCAACTTGAATTGACAATTCTTCGCGATTCTTCCTGATCAGACGCCTGGTTTCTTCCATCTGATTATTCAACATTTCCTGGATCATCACTTGAACTCCGACCATTGTCATTGGTTCAGGCGTTGCTGCTACAACAGGTATTTGTTCAATCACTGGTATTTGATTCCTGTTTTCATCAGCATTTCCAACTCCACTCCTCGTTCTCACCATTTTTGATCTATACACCGAATAAGGTGAAATTAGATCCTTATTCACGATAGATATTCAAATCATCCTTATCACTCCGAAACGTTTACATGCTAGTTCTAATATCGTAGACGCACGCTTAGAATCCTAAACACATAAGGTTTCCAGATCCGGTCGACAACAGACCATAAATCAGAACAATTAACATCATATATGGCAAACATATAACAATTAGCACATAATAGTATTTTAGGCAATTTTCCTAAAATAAACTACTGTCTATGTCAATTTAGGTGTACTACCTAAAATATAATGGACACACTCAACTCACAATCATTGCTTAGCATTCTAAGTTTAAGTCTAGAAATAAATCCATATTCCTAGTTCGCTTAAACTAATGCTCTGATACCAACTGTGACATCCCCAATTTCACGGCCAGAAAAAACCGATTTGTTTATGCTTTGTTTTTAAAATCAGAGTAATCGTTTAAAGAAAACTGTTGCGGAATTTGTTCCCAAAAACAAAAATATGACAACCATTTATCCAAACATTTCTCAAAGAGAATGTATTTTCATTAAATAATAAAACCTTGGGATGTCATGTTCGATACAGACCAAAAGCATAAACAATATAAAATAGACCTTACAATAGTTATTTATAACTACTGATCTATAATCCAAAATCTCTCATCAAGTCCGCCAACTTATACCCTTGTTCCATTACCTGTAATGAAAAGAAAACTGAGTGGGTCAGGTTTGCAAGCCTGGTGAGCATATAGGGTTTTCAACCCACAATAATATAATTATTATATTTAATCAGCAAACAATCAACCCAATTACCCATCCCCATTATCTTCTTAAGGTTTTACCCTAAGAACCAACTATCCTTCATTCATTTATTCGTAAGGAATTGGCACGAATTCCATTGCTGCCAAAGTTTATTTATCAAGTACTAAATCCATAGTTATCAGGCGCTAACTCCATAGTCACCAAGGTTCACTTAACAAGCGCTAACTCCATAGTCGCCAAGGTTTACTCAACAAGCGCTAACTCCATAGTCGCCAAGGTTTACTCAACAAGCGCTAACTCCATAGTAGCCAAGGTTTACTCAACAAGCGCTAACTCCATAGTCGCCAAGGTTTACTCAACAAGCGCTAACTCCATAGTTGTCAAGGTTTACTCAACAAGCGCTAACTCCATAGTCGCCAAGGTTCATCAAATAGGCACGAAGTCATATCGTCGCCAAGGTTTATACAATAGGCGCTAACTCCATAGTCACCAACTATCCCATCTACCCAAGTTCTACCCAACATTTTCGTAGATATAAATACTTACACAGTTTAAATCATTTAACACTTGTATAAAACATCAACTCCACGCCCATCTCAAATAGACAAATAATGCATAAACACATAGCACGTATTTCATAGCAAATACTTCATATTTATGTGTTAGAAGAAAGTAACTACACCCTCACACATATAAACAACAATATACTTAATACACTCAAACCATACTTGTATTATTATCGTGTTTATGAAAGGTAGTATACACTCACTTGATCAGAAGATGATCAGACAACACTACGGCTTGCAGAAGTAGTATATCCCCGCAGATCTGGAAGATCTTCACAAAAATTGAATTTCTCGCGGGCAGAGCTTCGGCTCAGGAATCACGCTCTTCGGGATTCTCGGGGCTTCGGATCTTGCTTCGGGACTCGGGATTGAGACCGAGGCTTCGGGACACTTCGGGCACGCAAAACGATGCAAAACGGGAGAGAGAAGAGAGAAAAAGAGCAAATAAGTCGGCTGCCCTCGCATCCTATTTATAGGAGGCTGGAGCCTCGGAGTACGCGGGGCGTACAGGCGTACGCGTCCGAAACGTCACTGCATACGTCATCCAAAGAACTCGAGTGCGAAGGTCGTCATGCTTCGCTGTACGCGGGGCGTACTTCGGATGAGTCCGATGACTCATCTTCGGATAATACCGGGGTTTAAAATTAAATTTAATTATTAAATATTTAATAAACTTTGTAAATTCATATCTTCTTCATACGAACTCCGTTTTCGACGTTCTTTATATCCACGCGTAGGTGAGACTACGCTCTACGACTTTCGTTTAGACTCCGTCGGCTAATTTTGACTTTTATTTTTATTATTTATTTTTAATAGGCCGGGACATAAAATTTCGTTATAAATTCATAACTTCTTCGTTTGACGTCCGTTCTTGCCTAACTTTTTGTCGTTTCGCTACTAACAACGAGATCTTCGATTCTCGTTTAGATCGCTAAGGCTAAATATCACTCTAACGTAAATTCACTTTTTACATCATTCAGCGTTGTGCCGGTTCTGTCGCGAAACTTCAACAAGTCATAACTTCTTCGTTATAACTCGGATTTTGGCGTTCTTTTTATGCACGGAAACCTTGTAACATATACTACAACTTAGTTAGGATTACTCATCCTAAATAATCTTCTATCAAAAAGTCATTTTTGACGCTTATCGTCTCTAAATTGACTAGCCCTGATCTACGGGCGTTACAGTGTCTTGCTCTCATAATTCTACATTTCCCCCTTTTTTTTGTTTACATGGGCCGTGATTTGCGTTATAGAAGAGAGAAAGGAGTCATTTTGGGCCCATGCTCGAATTTATGAGGCTCAAGTAACATTTTTCGGCCCACTGGGCCTCTAGGGTGTCTCATGGCCCAATTGCATGAAGGAATGGGTTTTATGGCCCATTAAAGCTAATTAGGTTAGTTATGGCCCAATAAGGCTTATAAGAAAAAAAATTATTTTAGGCCCATTATGGCCCAAATGTTCAATTTTGTGAAAGTGGGTCCAATTAGAGCCCATTTAAGGGTTTTAAGCCCAAAATAGTCAAATTGGAAGCTTATTGGTCCATTAGGCCCAATAAGGAAATCCCAGTCCAAAATGGACTTAATCCGGGATTTTTAGGGTTTAGAACCTTTTGCTGACTATTTGAATGTTTGTATAGAGTATTTGATGGAATTTCATTGTCATTGAATAAGCACCATACATGTTTTCAAGTTTTAGTTACAATGTTACCCTTGTTAAGGGATTTACAAAGCATTAGAATTCCTAGTTGTGACATCATCCCCCTGTTAGAGGGAATTGTTGGATTAATGTCTAAGTCCATAACTATAATTGGTAAGACTTGACCCGACCCGGCATAGTCCATTTGGGTTGCATACCATCATGCACTTGAATGAGAGAAATAAGACACTTATGGTTATTAATATATTATAAGTTCTAGTATATTAATAATAAGAATAATAAGATTATTTAATTAGTATTGATCAAGAATTAATCTAGGATTAATTAAGTGATCAAAAGAAGACTAATTAAATATATGGGTTGATTGTGTAAATCATCCATACTTGTATAGTGGGCTAATGCTCCATGGATAATCAAGTTGGGCTAAAACCCATAGGATGGTCCATGGATGCTCCATGGTGTATTTGTACCCATGGATCCAAGGAAATGGAAAGCCATGACAATTAAGAGTTTACCCTAATTGTGTAACTATATAAGCATCTTCTTATTGAGGAAAAATCGGCCACTAGAGATAGTGAAGAAAGGGCTAGCCGATTTTGAAGAGTGTAGAATTCTCTCAAGTCATTCCAAGTGTTTTGATGATTGTGATTCCATTTGAGGTGTCACACTTGGGGCACTAGGCACTCAAGCTACATGAAGATTGTCTACACCAAAGAGGTATGTATTCTATCTTGCTATAGTTATTGTTTTGTATGCTAGATTAGAATAATACCTTGGAAGTTCCTATTTGCATGTATAATAGAGAAAACATAGATCCAAGGTATTTAGGGTTGCATGTACACTTAGGAAGTGTTAGAATGCTCAAAACCCAACAGTGGTATCAGAGCCACGGGTTGTTTTCTGTTATATTGATGCAAATATTTTATTTTCCAAGTTGAAGGAAAAAAAACATGAAGTTTGTCAAATTTTAAGATAATTACTTGTTCTTGTGAAAAAACTAATTATTTGTAAAATTTGAATAATTTGTTTTATGAGTTGAATTAGGTCAAATTTAATAAAAGATAAAATAATATGATTATTTTATTAGTTTTAAAAGTTTGATCTAAAGAGTTTTATTTTTTTTTTGAAACCTCCATAAGTTATGGATATGAAAAGTTTTTTTAAAAAAAAAAATTGATTCAAAGTTTTATGGAGTTACAAAAAATTTGGTGTTAATGTTTTAAAGGATTCCATAACTTAAGAATAAGTTATGGATCACCAAAAGTTTTTTGTGTTACCTTATTTTATGAGTGAATTTAGATTAATGAATAAAATTATGTGATAGTTGGTTTTAATCCAAATTAATCTAAAAGAAGTTCATAAAATGTGTTTATGTAACTTATAAGTCACATTTATGAATCTTAAAACTCATAAAAGTTGGCAAAGGTTACAAAAATGAAGAGTCTAGTTCTAATTAAATGGTTTTATGACTCCATAACTTGTCCTCAAGTTATGGAGGACCAAGAGTCTCTTCATTTAATAAAATAAAATAAAATAAAAAAAAGTGTAACCTTAATTAATTCCATAAGTTATAAAATAAAGAAAAGTTAATTCTTTTATTAGTTTAAAGTCTTCCATAACTTGTCCTCAAGTTATGGAACTTGAAGAGTTTTTGGATTAAAACTACTTTAAACACATAAGTTATGGAATTAATTAGTTTTGAATAGTTTCAAAACTTGCCCTCAAGTTTTGGAATTTGTAAAGTTTTCACTTATGAATACTTTAATTCCAAGTTAGCCCTTAGAATTTTAAAAGTTAAAATTCAACCCTTATACTTTATAATATTATAAGTTAATAATATATATATATATGTATAAGAGTAAAGTCAGTCTTACCGCTAGTACGCCTCATTCACGAAGCCGGTCTATAAGGTGGGTATAAGGTTGTTGCCTATAAAATGGCAACTTAATGGGTGTCCACTCTCACCCACCGCTTGCTTGACTGGTGGAGGGTCGTTAGCCGAACGGGTTTGACAGGACTAGAATTCTCCCTTCATTAAAAGTATTAATGATAATTCTAAGTAACTAAACTCTTAATAATACCCAATCTTAGTTACTTAGGAAAAATGTGAATAAGGTGCTAACCCATGAAATTACACTTTACACTTTGTCTAAGTCGTTAGTGGAGCGTGTGTGGTTAACCGGCACACTAACTTGGACTTAACAAGGTAGGTAAAGGGTGACTTAATATTTATCATAGTATCGATGGAGCGTGTGTGGTTAACCGGCACATCGATTGAGGGATAATTTATTAAGGGTACCAAGTGATTTGCATGGTTACTTCACACCTCGTTTTGTGATCCTCGGCATCCCAGTCACAAAACTTGGAGGGCACACTCGAGATTGAAACATGCCTTTGAAAAGTTCAATGAATCTCAAAGATCTAGGAGTTTCAAAAACCAATTAAAACCTAATAATACATTTCGTTTATCTTGGTGGAAATTGGTGAATCGTCATTCACCTACCTTCAAATATTTTATAGCTTGGATTACGGCATCCCTCTTCTAAGTTATAAAATAGTTTGTTGGGTCCTAGCCTTAATATTTCATATTGGGTGTGATATTAAGGACTTAAGATCAACTATCTTGAATATCTCCCAAAAGATGTCTGGTTTAGACACCTATGATCTTCCCAAATCTCTTGAAACAAGGTTTCCTAATGAAGATGATGTCCCATGGATATCATACTTCTTTCTCCTCCTCCAATTATTCACCGTAACCCACAAGTTCTTGAAAAGTTTAAAGTCACTCAAGCCCTATTGGCAAGGCAAGGTCTAGGTGTGAACACATCTTGGAGATGTAGTCACATATTGACAAGCCGGGAGAGTTGGGTGTCAAAGTCTTGAGAAAGTTGGTGGTTCAATCACTTTCTAAGTCACATAGTGAGTTCCTTTGGGACACCTATGAAACAGACTATGACAAGACCCTTAATGATCTTATCTATTTGCTAAGATCAACTTCCTAAAACTTTATGGACATTGACAATGATGACATTGGATATCCAGTAAAGCATTCTCTTCCCAATGGAAAGGGATCGGCCATAGTCAACTCGGTTGACCAAATGGTAAAGAGAAAAAGCTAAGTCTGTGATAGTCCCGTGTACCATTATCAAAGGGTCCATATGTTTATATTGCCAAAGGAAGGGGCATTGGTTGCGAAGCTGCCAAATTTACCTAAGGATGTTAAAGTCAATAAGTTTGACTCTACTTCAGGTAAAGTCCACTATCTAACTCTGTTAAGTTTGTATTCTGAGATTCTTGATACATGATGTGACTGGGTCACATGGTGATGTTTAAGAATCAAAGAAAAGTGAAGAAACTTAAAGAAAGAATATGCTGAATCTGATCGCGTAGATGGATTTCTATCGCGTAGCTTGAAAAATCGGATTCTTGAGCTACTTCTTAGGAGTTATGAGATATTGCTTAAGGAATAGATAACAACAAGTTTTCATATGGATTGTAAGGATAAGTTTTTCCGCAAAGTTTTAAAATAAAAGAAAATTTTTATTTTATTTATTTTAAAATATCCTTACAATGGCATTTGAGGAAAAATTGTTGCTTATATGATTCCATTAAGAGCAAGAGTGGAAATATGAAATTGATTCTTTCATTTGTGGTAATGTCTAAATTTACCAAATAAGGAAAGATTCTCATCACCCAAGTTTCAAGTGGACCGGAACTTGGAATCATGCAAGTTGTATAGCATGATGAATGAGAACTTTCAAGTTTTGGAAAAATTAAGATTAATTACTTATTCACATGGATGTGTGAGTCAAGTAATGGACTAAGGGATCGAGTACATAGTCTTGTTCACTGATTTAGTCCACCACAAAAGTTTGATAAGACTATTCGTCATAGTTTACTAAAGCTCAGTAAATATGATTATACTTACAAGCTTAAGTGTAACTCTGAGACATTGGAAAAAAGGTTCCAATGTAAGGCAGAGCGAATAAGAAGAATCAAATTAGGCAGAAGGATAAAAGTCTCTCAAATCTGAAAAGATAGGAGAGTACTTTAGTATCAGTTTTGTGATCATCTTAATGATTAAGAAACCATATCACAATTAGTTCTCTAAGGAAATCTTAGTGCATTCTTATGACTAAGAAGAGGGATCTTGAATTGTTGAAATGGTTAAATCAAGAAGATGAGTCATACTTCGTTCCAATACAAGTCTTAGAGTCATACTCCAAGATTGTAACTTGAGTGACATGTCTCAAAAGAAGGTTTAAAACACTTGTCAAATGTAAGAGTAAAAGTTTTCTACTCTTGTACATTTGAAATTGGTAAGTTGTGATGTTTTGGATAAAACAAAGACCAACTTAGGCCAATTGTGTGAAGTGTTTGTCTTGATTAGAATCCTCACTATCTCTTGGATGTTTGACAAGGGAGTCTTATATGTCAAGAGGACAGTGGGAGTCTTAAAGGTCTTGAAAGTCTCAAGAAATAATCAAGAATAAAACCTCAAGTTCTTCACTAGCACACGACTTGAGGTTTATAACCTATCGTGTTGACATATCTGTGCCCATTCCAGTTAAAGTTGGCTTTGCATATGAGTTCTTAGAGTTCTCAGTCTGTTGCATAACAACTGGGAAGCAATGGCAGGCCCTTGAGCTGCCAAGTGGCAAGAAGTTAAGATTGAGTTCAATCCATATGGTTTTGGAGTTGTCATTATCTTTGTCTTATGATTATGGTTTTGACAAATTCATATGGGTAGGAACTCATACACCATATAAATCTAAGTGTCATAAGGTTTCTCTCCGATTCATGAAAATGATGGTGAGGAAACACTTTCACTAAGTAGATTTTATCTAGATAGCAATTGTGATATTTGCATTCTCAAAGTCGTTAGTGGAGCGCGTGTGGTTAACCGGCACACTAACCTGGACTTGTGAGAAGTGGCAAAAAGGTCTAACCATTATGATTACGGCATACCTCTTCATAATTGTTTAGACTCACAAGTGTGCTATCTAAGGGAAGGTGTATGATTTTGATACAACTTTATCAAAACAATCTAGCATCAGAAATCTGAACTTTGGTAAGAAAGTCAATGAAGTATTGATTTCTAGAAGTCCAGCTGATTTCTGAGTACATGTCAAAGCTAGTGGGAGCATAAGTGTTATGCTAATAATCATCATGTTAGTGGGAGCATGATAATTATGATAAGTATTGCAAGTTAGCAATGTTAATTATAGAAAACAAAAGTTTCAATTGGGAAAGAGTTGTTTTGCTATAATTAAGGGAGAGGAAATTATACTTCATCTCAAATCTATAAGCTTAGATTGTGAGGTTTTAATCATTTAGTCAAGGATATATATGAATTTCATGTTGGAATGGCTCAACATAAGGAAATTCTGTATACGGGTCCATTATTTGCGTTCTAAAATTCGATTATGATTACGGCATCCCTTTTCATAATCTGAAATATGAGAACTTGGCAAATAGAAATGGAAATATTATAGCAAAAGACTGGTTTAGTCTTTATGTAAGACATCATGAATCGTGTCCCATATGCTTCGGATATAGGATCGATTACATGTGCTATATTCATCCGTTCTAAAATTTTCCAAATGCCTGGGGCATTAAGAAGGGAAAAGGTTTAGAACTGGATATGACTAAAAGGATTAAACAATTGTCGAGGACAATCTAAGGTTTACCAAAGATTGGTTACTCAAGGACAATTGGAAGTATAGTGAAAATTCTGGAAGGACCATATTGACATAATCTGTAAGGAGGCAACTCTTGTTCAGAAGTGATAGTCAAAATGGAATCTGGAAATGTTTCAAAGTTAGAATTTTCAATCTGTGTAAGATTAAGGAAACTTAATGCAAGAAGGATATTTCCAAGGAG
Source organism: Lactuca sativa (assembly GCF_002870075.4). Lineage (NCBI taxonomy): Eukaryota > Viridiplantae > Streptophyta > Magnoliopsida > Asterales > Asteraceae > Lactuca > Lactuca sativa. The sequence continues at coordinate 111,960,521 of NC_056629.2, forward strand.
TTGATCTCCTTTGGAATACTCTGTAATGATTGTTGCCAAGTCTTTGTGACTTTGTGCATAATCGTTACAAGAGGATCAATGCATATAAGTTTAGAATCTAACAGATTTCTGTAAATGGCATGAATTTGGAATTCTTGCATTTGCAGTAAGGATTTGGGAGTGTGAAAAGAGAATCATTGAAGTTATGTTCAATTGATCTAGTTCACAAAGTAAAGATCATAGACAAACATAGTATGCATACTTGGTGTGTGGCATGACTAGTGTTTAAGAAAACATAGTGTACATGCTTGGAGCATGGGACAACTATTGTTTTAAATTCAAGAATAAAGTTGATAGCTGAAACAGTATACAATGAATAATGTGTAATCATATGGTGATAAATAAAAGGTGTTTTATTTATGTTCAAAGGGTTGATACCATATTAGATTCAATTATTATTGTGTTTCACTTTGCATGTTTTGACTTCCCGAATAAACTAGGTTATTCTTCCGGAATGACTAAGTTATTCAAACCATCCACAGTCGGTCATATGTTGGAAGTAGATATGAATTAAGACTGTCATGATGGGTTGTAGAGGTCTAAGGTGTTGGACAAGGCTACAACAATCATGAGTGCTCATAAGTTCTGAGTATTGGATTCAACCCGCGCTCATTGGAATCACTTCATGGATTTTATCACGAGTGATCATGAGACGATAATATCTTATATTCTTCAAACCTAGAGATATGAGTTGTTACTATGAGTTGATAGTACATTGATTGCATGAAACCGCATTTGGTAACTCGGTGCTATAAAACGTGCTTTTGTGTATGATTCAACAAGTAGTAGAACAAGCCATATGAGTCGAAGTTTATCCATTCCTTTTACCTTCGGGATAAAAGCGATATCTGTGGGCCCCTCGATGATTTGATGATGACAAATGGAAGTGCTCGGCCGGGCCAGGACTGATTTGATTTGTTCAATTAGTCAGTCGTCATAAATCGGAAATCGGGAAACAACAAATGGACAGAGAGAATGATTATAATCCATGTCTCAGTCCATATGATATCTAGAATGGAGGAATATATGATCCCTTATCTAATGGACAAGTCATTGACAAAGGTCAGAGTTCATCGACAAGGTCAGAGTTCGACAGAAGCTTTTGAGAGCTACGATTGTCGGTTGGTTCCTGAAGTCATATGCAATAATAGTTTTAGACTTATCCAAGTGGGAGACTGTTGGATTAATGTCTAAGTCCATAACTATAATTGGTAAGACTTGACCCGACCCGGCATAGTCCATTTGGGTTGCATACCATCATGCACTTGAATGAGAGAAATAAGACACTTATGGTTATTAATATATTATAAGTTCTAGTATATTAATAATAAGAATAATAAGATTATTTAATTAGTATTGATCAAGAATTAATCTAGGATTAATTAAGTGATCAAAAGAAGACTAATTAAATATATGGGTTGATTGTGTAAATCATCCATACTTGTATAGTGGGCTAATGCTCCATGGATAATCAAGTTGGGCTAAAACCCATAGGATGGTCCATGGATGCTCCATGGTGTATTTGTACCCATGGATCCAAGGAAATGGAAAGCCATGACAATTAAGAGTTTACCCTAATTGTGTAACTATATAAGCATCTTCTTATTGAGGAAAAATCGGCCACTAGAGATAGTGAAGAAAGGGCTAGCCGATTTTGAAGAGTGTAGAATTCTCTCAAGTCATTCCAAGTGTTTTGATGATTGTGATTCCATTTGAGGTGTCACACTTGGGGCACTAGGCACTCAAGCTACATGAAGATTGTCTACACCAAAGAGGTATGTATTCTATCTTGCTATAGTTATTGTTTTGTATGCTAGATTAGAATAATACCTTGGAAGTTCCTATTTGCATGTATAATAGAGAAAACATAGATCCAAGGTATTTAGGGTTGCATGTACACTTAGGAAGTGTTAGAATGCTCAAAACCCAACAGGAATTTCGTCCCGAAATTCTTTTTAAATATAGAATTGAGAATGCAAGAATAGGTGAGGGTACTTCTACTTCATCTGGTCTTCTCGTTCCCATGTGAATTATGGTCCATGTTTCGCGTTCCACCGAACTTTCACAATCGGAATGCAACTTTGCTTAGTACGCTTCACTTCCCTGTCCATGATTTCGGCTTGTTCCTCGATGAACAGGAGATTCTCGTTGATTTCGATTTCTTCTAATGGAATGACGAGGGTTTTGTCGGATAAGCACTTCTTCAAATTGGAAACATGGAACTGTAGGATAAGGTGTCTAAGTCCATAACTTATTTGGTATATACTTGACCCGACCCAGCATGGTTCATTTGGGTTGCACTTCACCCAAACAATTTATGGATAATATTATGAGAATTGTATACTTATGTTTTATTAATATACTATAAATTATAATATATTAATATAAAGTCATGTTATTTAATTAAGTTTTAATCTTATATTTATATGGTGTGGGCTAACACTCATTTGGGAATGGGCTTAGCTTATATGGAAGTCCATGGATGATCCATGGAGCTTTTAACCCATGGATCCTTGGAAGAGGAAAAGACATGGGTTATTAGGGTTTACCCTAATCATCTACACTATATAAACAAGCCTATGGAGCATGAATTGACACCCTAGTGTGTGTGTGTGTGTGAAGTGGTGGCCGATTTCTAGTGCAAAGTATACACTTTAATAAGGTTTTCCAAGTTTGTGGTGATTTGTGATTTCCACTTGAGGCATTCACATTATTGGTGCTTGGCTCTCAAACTCCAAGGAATCAACACTCATCAAAAGGTATGTAATTCATTTAGTTCTTTTATGTTTAAAAGTTCCCCATGCCATGCTAGATAAGTTATAAACCTTGGAAAACAAATTTTTCATGTATTTTAGACAAACATAGATCCAAGGTTTATTAGGGTTGCATGTATACTTAGGAAGTGTTAGAATGCTCAAAAGCCAACAATGGTATCAGAGACTAGGCTTGTTTGTTGATACTTGATGCAAAATTGTGCTTAAAATCAAAACTGCTTGCTGTCTGAACAGGGGACTCGCCGAGTCCATGGGGGGACTCGACGAGTCCAAGCGTTTTTTTCATCCAACTCGCCATGTCAGTTTATGCACTCGACGAGTTTGTCATGCAGAGTGCAGTTTTTTGATTGTTGCTGCTGGAAATGGACTAGAAACATTACCCTAAATTGTTTTGGTGTTTTAAAACTTGTTTTAGTTGGTGTAATGGTTGTTCTAATCCATTTACAATAGCTTATATCAAAATTTCATGCTTTGTATGTGTTCATATAACTCTTGAAACTTTGATGATCATGTTCATGTTCTTATGAATTTAGAAGATGATAGGAATTATTTGCTGAATTGTTTAGGATTAATTCTTGATCATTTATGTGTTTTAATGGAGTCCATAATTTGTCCTCAAGTTATGGATATCCAAAGGTCACTTCTTTTAAACACACATTTAAAACACACAAGTTACATAAAAATGAAGAGTCTTCATTTTTATGAACCATTAATTCATAAGTTATGAAATGAAAAGTTTTGGATAGTTACAAAACTTACCCTCAAGTTTTGGAATTTGTAAAGTTTCACACACTTCAATAAACTTTAATTCCAATCCTTAGAGTTTTAATAGTTAAAATTCAACATTTATACTATTTATAACATTAATGGTTAATTATTATATATATGCATAAGAATAAGTCGTTTTACCGTTAGTAGGCCTTATTCACGAAGACGGTCTATAAGGGGGGTATAAGGTTGTTGCCTATAAAATGGCAGCTTAATGGGTGTCCACTCTCACCCGCCGCTTCCTTGATCGGTGGAGGGTCGTTAGCCGAACGGGTAGGAAAATGACTTTAAATTCTCATTAAAAGTATAATAATTATTATAAAGTAACTAAATATTTTAACTCTGAATCTTAGTTACTTTAGGTAAAATGTGAACATGGTGCTAGCCCATAGAATTCACACTTTGTACCTTACCAAGTCGTTGGTGGAGCGTGTGTGGTTAACCGACACACTAACTTGGACTAGTAAGGATCACGAAGGGTGACTTAATGTTTGTCATAGATCAATGGAGCGTGTGTGGTTAACCAGCACATTGATTAGGTGATAATATTAAGGGTACCAAGTGAATTAATATGGTTATTCACACCTTGTTTTGTGATCCTCGGCATCCCAGTCACAAAACTTGAAGGGCACAATCGAGATTGAAACATGCCATTGAAAAGTTCAACGAATCTCAAAAGAATCTAGGAATTTCAAACCCAATTAAAACCTAATATCTCTTTTTGTTTTTCATGGTAGGAATTGGTGAATCGTCATTCACCTACCTTTCAAATATGTTATTACTTAGATTACGACATCCCTCTTCTAAGTATAATATATTGTGATTGGATCCTAGCCTTAATATTACATTTGGGTGTCTTATTAAGGACTATATATATCTAATCTAAACTTGCTTTCTTCTTTTCAAATGTCTTCCAACAACAATGCTTCGGGCTCTAACCCAACTGGCTCTTTCTCTCTCATGAATCTTTGTGGGAGAGTCATCTTTGATGGTTCCAACTTCATTGACTAGATTAGGAACATCAGGATGGTTACTCGTTATGAGGACAAGGAATACGTCCTCGATAAGGAGTTAAAGGAGCTTGATGAGTCCACTGCTACTCCTGAGGAGATCGTTGAATTCAGGACATATGAAAGAGATGCTACTAAGGTGGCATGCATCATGATGGCCATGATGACAGTCGGGCTCCAAAAGTTCTATGAGGACTTTTACCCTTTTGAGATGCACCAAGACCTGATGGAAAGGTACCATCAGAGTGCTCATCAGGAGCGGTATGAAATAATCTCCTCTATGATAACAACCCGCATGAAGGATAGTGAATCCATCATGGGCCATATGCAAAAGATGAAAAGGTATGTGGACCGTTTGCTCAAGCTAAATGTGAACTTCCCTAAGGAGTTGTCAATTGACATCATTTTGCACTCCTTAGCTTCTAGTTATGACCAATTTCGTATGACATATCATATGAACAAGGAGGAAGTTACTCTTAGAAAACTTCAAGGACTCTTGAAGACCGTTGAAACCGGTCTTAAGGGCAAGTCGGTTGTTACCTCTACTACTCTTACTCCAACATCTACCCCTGTTTTGGCTATCGGGCAAAGCAAAAGGAAAAAGAGGAAGACCCCTTCGAAGGGTACCAAGGGAAAGACTCTTGAAGGCTCCTCATCAAGGACCAAAAGCGGTTCTATCACTCATTCTGTCATTCCCAAGGATGTTGATTGCTATTATTGCCAGGACAAGGGGCACTGGAAGCGAAACTGCCCTAAGTACTTGCAAGATCTAAAGGATGGGAAAGTGAAACCCACCCACGCAGGTATTTACACAATATTGTCTAATAACTCACCATATTCGAGCTCTTGGGTGCTTGATACAGGATGTGGTATTCACATATGTTCTGATTTTCAGGGCCTAAGAAGAAGTGAGGATGTGGAGCACGGGAAGATAAACCTGATTATGGGAAATAAGAAGGCTTCACCTGTTTCCAAGATTGGAGTTTATACCTTGTTGCTAAGTAATGGGTTAAAGTTAGATTTGAATAAATGTGTGTACTCGTCTAAAATGGCGAGGAATATTATTTCTTTTTAGGGTTTGTACAAACAAGGTTTTACCTTTTCGTTTGATAATGAATGTGGTGGTATTAATGCTTTCTTTAATAATGTGTTTTATTTTAAAGCATTACCTTGTGATGGTGTGTATGACACTGTGTCGGTTGTAGACAACTTAGGAAATAATGTATTGTATATTGATTCTTCTACTAACCTAGATAAAGCAACATTTTGGCATTGTCGTCTTGGACATGTAAACAAGAAATGCATAGGCCAACTCCAAAAGGATGGAGTCTTGGAATCATTCGACCTTAAATCGGATGATAGTTGTGAATCTTGTCTACTTGGAAAGATGACAAAATCACCCTTCACTGGTACTTGTGAACGGGGTGAGGGTTTGTTGGACCTAATACATACAAAACCGCCACAAGGGATGTTAATCGGTATTATGTGACTTTTATTGATGATTTTAGTAGATATGGTTATGTCTACTTAATCAAACATAAGTCAGAAACCTTTGAAAGGTTTAAAGAATTTAAACAGGAAGTAGAAAATCAATTGGGCAGGAACATTAAGATGCTTCGATCTGATCGAGGTTGTGAGTATCTTAGTACCGAGTTCCTTGGCTATCTTAATGAGTGTGGGATTGTCTCACAATTGACTCCTCCCAGGACACCACAGCTAAATGGTGTAGCTGAGAGGCATAATCGAACCTTGTTAGACATGGTTCGCTCTATGATGAGTCGAGATTCGCTACCAATCTCTTTTTGGGGGTATGCCTTAGAGACTGCCGCCCATATCCTCAATCTAGTCCCTACAAAGAAGGTTACCAAAACACCTCATGAGATGTGGACTAGGAAGGTTCCCAATTTGGACCACATCAAGATTTGGGGTTGCGAGGCTTTCGTAAGGCGTGAGACTCATGACAAGCTCGAACCCCGAAGTGAAAGGTGTATTTTCATCGGCTACCCACAGAAATCCTTCGGTTACCTCTTCTACAGACCCAGTGAGAATGTGGTCTTTGTAGCAAGAAGAGGGGTCTTTCGTGAGAGAGTGTATAAGTGAAGGAGACAGTGGGAGGAAAATTGACCTAGAAGAAATTCAAGAATCAATTGGTGAAGGAACCTCAGACACTCGCAATCAACCTGAGGAGGAAACTCCTGTTGAGCCAGCTGACAAGTCTGTACCTTCGAGACGTTCCACATGGGTTAGGAACACACCTGAGTTTTATTATGGTTTTCATATTACTACGGAAGGTGATACATTTATCAGCGATAGTACACTGGTAAATTTGGATGAACCTAGCAGTGTTAAGGAAGCCATGGCAGGACCGGAGTCTGCTAAATGGAAGGAGGTTATGGACGGCGAGATGCAGTCCATGTATGACAATCAAGTTTGGAACTTGGTTGACAATGTACCAGGCTGTAAAACAGTCGGGTGCAAATGGATCTTCAAGAAGAGGACCGACATGGAAGGAAAAGTGCACACTTATAAGGCTCGACTGGTTACGAAGGGTTTTACTCAGACTCAGGGTATTGATTATGATGAAACCTTCTCATCGGTAGCAAAGATTAAGTCTATTAGGGTTATGCTAGCCATTTCTGTATTTCATGATTATGAAATATGGCAAATGGATGTCAAAACCGCTTTTCTTAATGGAAAGTTGGCTGAGGATGTGTACATGAATCAGCCAGAGGGTTTTGTCAGTGCAGAATACCCTAATAGAGTGTGCAAGCTTGAGAAATCCATTTATGGGTTAAAACAAGCATCTCGTAGCTGGAATCTATGTTTCAATGAAAAGGTCAAAGAGTTGGAGATTTTTTGTGACAGCAATAGTGCGGTTGCCTTAGCCAAGGAACCAAGAGATCATGGCAGATCCCGACACATTGATAGAAAATATCACTTCATAAGACACAAGATAGAAGAAGGACTCCTCGTGGCAAAGAGGGCATTGTCAGATGAGAACCCTGCAGATCCCCGTACGAAGGGACTGACAAGGGTCAAGCATTTGCAGCATGCGAGGCGCATCGGCCTGAGGGACGATATTAGTTTTACAGATTAGATAGCCTTTTCTGAAACTTGTAAAATGTAATCGACGTTTGATGATGAATAAAATTTGTGATTTATTTATGAGTAAAGTGTTGCTATCATTGTCAATTATTTACTATTGTTTCAGTTTTGCATGTTTTAACTTCCAGAATAATTAATTTATTCAAACCTCCACAATCGGTCATACGTCGAAAGTAGGTATGAATCAATATTTTCATGAATTGGGTTTGTAGATGGCTAAAGGTGTTTAGACATAGCAATGGTTGCTACAACATTCATGATTACTCATAAGTTATGAGTATTGGAATAAACCCACGCTCACATGTATCACTTCATGGAATTTATCTCGAGTGATCGTGAGACGATAATACCATATAAGTCTTCAAACCTAGAGATATGAGTTGTTACCTATGATTTGGTTGTGCATTGATTGCACAAAAACACATCAGTAACTTGATGTTATAAAACATGCCTTTGTGTGCAATTCAACAAGTAGTAGAACAAGCATATGAGTCAAAGTTTATCTGTTCCTTTTAGAAATAGAAGCAATATCTGGGTCCCTTGATGATTTTGTGTTGACCCATGTACTGGGCCCGGTCAGAACTAAATTGGTATGTTCAGTTAAGTTCTTTGTCAAACAAATCGGAAATCGGGAAACAACTACCAGACAATAAGCAAGACATTGTTCCATGTTTTTGTCCGGATGATATCATGAGAACAGAGGATTATATGATCACTTATCTAAAATGGCGCTTCATAGTTCAACAGAGTTTTCGAGAGCTACGATTGTCGGTTGGTTCCTGAAGTAATATAGGCAAATACAGTTATTAGACTTATCCAAGTGGGAGTCTGTTGGATAAGGTGTCTAAGTCCATAACTTATTTGGTATATACTTGACCTGACCCAGCATGGTCCATTTGGGTTGCACTTCACCCAAACAATTTATGGATAATATTATGAGAATTGTATACTTATGTTTTATTAATATATTATAAGTTATAATATATTAATATAAAGTCATGTTATTTAATTAAGTTTTAATCTTAAATTAATTATGAATTGATTTAGTGATTAAAAGGAAGACTAATTAAAGCATGGGCTATTATATTTATATGGTGTGGGCTAACACTCATTTGGGAATGGGCTTAGCTTATATGGAAGTCCATGGATGATCCATGGAGCTTTTAACCCATGGATCCTTGGAAGAGGAAAAGACATGGGTTATTAGGGTTTACCCTAATCATCTACACTATATAAACAAGCCTATGGAGCATGAATTGACACCCTAGTGTGTGTGTGTGTGTGTGAAGTGGTGGCCAATTTCTAGTGCAAAGTATACACTTTCATAAGTTTTTCCAAGTTTGTGGTGATTTGTGATTTCCACTTGAGGCATTCACATTATTGGTGCTTGGCTCTCAAACTCCAAGGAATCAACACTCATCAAAAGGTATGCAATTTATCTAGTTCTTTTATGTTTAAAAGTTCGGCATGCCATGCTAGATAAGTTATAAACCCTGGAAACCAAATTTTGCATGTATTTTAGAAAAACATAGATCCAAGGTTTATTAGGGTTGCATGTACACTTAGTGTCACACCCCAAAACCAAGAACAGAGGAAACGTTCTGGGGCGGAAGACGTCATGTACAATATCACAACAATGAAAAGTAGTAAACAAGCAACATCATCCATTGCATTAATAACATAATTTTAATACAAGTGTGTTCTGACAAATTATGATAAATACTAAAGTATAATCAAAATGAAAGATGAGTCTTGAACGAGCTCTGTCTTCTCTAAACCTTGCATCAGTACCTATCTATCGTTGACCTGAGGATACAAGTTATTTTGAAAGCGAGTATCAGCTTAAAGCTGGTGAGATCATAAGTATTTTAGTGTCTTAATTTGTATGTAAGAATTTGTACGAATGAAATGTAAGTATTTGTATGTATTTGAAATGTAAGTGTTTGTATGACATGAAAGGAAAGACTTGAAAATGTTTTGAAAGAAAGTTTGTGAAAGTATGAAAACATTTGTAAAACAACTGAAAACATTTGAAAAACCCTAGAAATCCCTATGATTCCTACTAGTATAAAAGACAGTCTTCTACCAAGACCTAACTGTTCTAATGTAGTCTTCTACCAAGACTTAACTGTTCTAGATGTAGTCTTCTACCAAGACTTAACTGTGCTACTATTATTATTATTATTATAAGAATTTGTATCCTTTGGTACTAGGATACTCAAATAATTCACCTCATCGGTTATGTGAATGTGTCACAAGATAGAGGTAATAATATAAATAACCTAAGTATTATCCTTTTGTACTAGGATAACTAACAGTGCCAACTGAAGACATCCGTAGATGTACATTTACCTCTATTGCTAACAGCTAGGTATAGGAATAGTTAGTCCCTTAAAGTATACATGTAATGGTATCAACCGTTGACATCCGTGGATGTGCTTTTATCTTTGTAGCTAACAGTGATTCTAGGAATGGTTAGTCCCGCAAAGTATCCTTTGGTACTAGGATATTAAATCCCACCTATCTCGGCGATTATGTGATTGTATCACAAAGTGAAGATAGGGATGAGGATTATACAACAGAATCTATACATCTATAAACGTGTTCATGTAAGCGTATATATGTAAATGTATTCATGTAAACATACTAAACTAAATGTACTCATGTAAGCGTATATATGTAAACATATTCATGTAAGTGTACTCATGTAAGCGTATATATGTAAATGTATTCATGTAAGTGTACTCATGTAAGCGTATATATGTAAATGTATTCATGTAAGTGTATTCATGTAGATGTATCTATGTAAATGTGCTGTAATGTTCTGCGTGTGCAAGTTGTACGTGTGTTCTCTCTCTATCTAGCATGTATAGTAATGTACTGTGTGTATTAGCTGTAATGTGTGTTCTCTCTCTATCTAGCAAGTATTGACTCATGAATGAACTGAATCATTGTATGATATCGCGTTCTAGTAATAGTTCTAGTATTTTCCTAAACTACCCGTATGGTAGCTTACTGGTAATGTAACTGGTACGTATGAACATGGAAGTATACCCTTGCTACTCAAGGGTATTGAATGAACTGGGTGAACCTTTATGACTATATATGTACACATGATATATAACTAACATTTAAACGACCTTCGGACGGATACCCGATGTCCCACCAGACCACATCTCAAGCGCGAAAAGGAAATAGGGTGGATAGCCTTCCTAAGTCTTTTAAACATTTCTTATATAACTATACATATAGAGGCATGCAATTGATAATATAAAAGAATAAAATAAGTTTTGTAAAACCTTTGAACAAAATTATTATCTAAGAAAAGATCGACTTGATGTCAATCTATAAAACGGTTTGAAAGCATGGGTTCTAAAAACAGTTTAAGTATAAATAAACATTTGTTTGAAACACAATTATAAATGAGTTTGAAATGGAACATACAGAGTAAAATGTACAGTTTAATAAGGAGTCTTAAACATATAAAGTATTTATGAACATCATTTAAAGGAAATTGTTTGGTAAAACGGCTAATGAGTAGCCAATCATTTGAATGTTACTTATCAATCACATGTGATTGATATAATAACTAGCATGATTCTACTTGTATCCCCCCATAAAACATTTAAAAACAGTTAAAACATTGATTAAGGGGTATGAACTCACCTGTTGTGGGTGATACGGATGAACTGAAGAGGTAGCACTGCTAGGTGTCAAGTGAAGTCTTGAACACACTCAATGATCCTAGTTAACGTATAATATCACATATATATAACAAATTAGTCTAAAAACAACTAATAAACAAGTCAAGACACCCTAGGACATGCTAAACACCTTTATCAAGTGTTATTAGCCTCTAGGATTGTATCTAAGTGTTTGTAGGGGAAGCTATTGTGTGTAGGGCTCAAGGAAAACTCCACCATGAAGTTCACGGCCCTAATGACACTACTAAATGAGTTTACGGTCATAAACTCATGATTTTACGGCCTTAAGCTCATACTTAGGTGACCACTTTGTGTTTGATGCTCTAAAGGACCCTAAGAAGCATTTCTACTTAATGGCTTAGTCTATGGAAGAGTTTAGGGCATTATATAACTCCTTTTAGGAGTTTACAGCCCTGGGACCAAATCCCATGGAGATTATGGCCATAATATCCCTTGGATGGGTGTTTATGGTGTTTTCAAGTCCCTAATTTAACGAGGAACTAAACTAGGCTAGTGTACAAGGCTTTAGAAGAGTTTATAGCACCAATTGGCCCTATTGATTGGAGTTCACGGCCCTGGAACTTCTTAGGCCGTGAACACCTTACTCTTGGTGTTCTAATGTGTTTGCTAGTCATAAACACATTATGCTACATGTCTAAACTAGTCTCTTGGCTTAAGGAAGGCTTTTAGGGTGTTTTGGCACCTTAAAATGGAGTTCACGGCCCAAGAACATCCTTGGCCGTGAACTCACTTCTAGTCTTTGTTTCTTAATAATTTTGTGGTCTAAACATGTCGTGGTAGCTTCTAGGTTGAGTTCCAAGGCTTGGAGGGACATTGGGCACACTTTGGCCCTTATAAAACAGTTTACTCCCCATGGTGTTCTTGGGCGGTAAACTCTCAGATCTTAGTGTTTTCCTATGATTTCTAGTGTATTAAGCATATAAGAAGTTTTAAAATAACACCAGATAGAAGTACTCAATTTCCGGAACGAAAGTCTGAAGATCCTTGAGAGAGAATTCGGCTTTTCTCTAGTTGGAAATGTAACTAATGAATAAATATGGTTCAAAATTCTATATATAGACCTGGGATTTTTGGCAGAAAATATTTTATTCACTAAATGAACTCTAATATCATAGAGTTTTGGAATAACAGAGTTGCAGAATACCCTAGTGCATCCTCTCTCCTGATATCTCCTTAAGGGTAAAACCTGGAATACTCAAACTTATACCCAAAAGTCTGGAGATTCACTGTAATTGTTCTACTTCTATTGGTTGGATATGGTTTGTACAGAATGGAAATTTCGGGTTGTCACACTTAGGAAGTGTTAGAATGCTCAAAACCCAACAGGAACATGGGGTGCACATTACTGAGCTCAGCGGGTAGCTGCAGTCTATAAACCACAGGACCGATTTGGGCAAGAATCTCGAAGGGTCCAATGTATCATGGGTTTAGTTTTCCCCGTTTCCCAAAACGAATCACCCTGATCCCCGAATTGAAATTCCAAGGGCTTTCGTCGTTTATCAGCATAACTCTTCTGTCGGTCTCGTAATGCTTGAAGTCGAGCCTTGATTTGAACTATATTCTCTGTCATTTCTCATATGATTTCTAGTCCTGTTAATGCATTGTTTGGTGTCTATCCTCTTGCTAGCTGAGTGTCACCTATTGTCACACCCCAAAACCGGAACGGCGGAAACGTTCTGGGGTGGATGACGTCATGTCAAGTATCACAACACATGCATATAGTAATCAAAGTACAACAAAACATTGCATTAATAGTAATAATTTTACATGGTTACATTACATAGTATCAAAGTAATACAAGCAACATATATAAAGTGCAGCAAGGTACTTAGGCCATCTTCATCAGCAGCTCCGGGGATGTACCTGTCTAATTGCTTACCTGAGATTACAAGTTATTTGAAAAGCGAGTATCAGCATTTTTTACAAATGCTGGTGAGTTCATAAGCATTTAGTGTCATTTAGTCAAATAACTTTAATAAGTAGTAGTTTAGGTGCTTTCAGTGCTTCAGTGTCCTTTCCAGAAAATCCTATATTTTATTTAAATAAAGCAGCCTTCTACCAGGACTGTTTCAGTGCATTGTGGTAAGAGGTAGTTTTCCCTTAATTGACATTGTTATCAAAATACTGAATTTGATTATTTAAGAAAGCAGGAGACATCAGGGAATAACATATGCCTCAGCAGTGAGGACTGCTGACGAAGGCAAAGAATCATAGACTCCAGGAGGGTATCGAACTGACGACACGCCTGGTTCAGTCTAACAAAGGGGAGACATAGACCCCAGAAGGTACCAAACGAAAGGTACAGCTGGTAACGTCTAAAACAGTAATTATAGACCGAAGACGATACCAAATGAAAGGTATCTCTCACAAGCTCAGAACAAAGACTATGGACCCCAGACAGTATCAATTGAAAGATACAGCTAGCAAGGTCGAAACAGAGACTATAGACCCCAGACAGTATCAAATGAAAGATACAGCTAGCAAGGTCGAAACAGGGATTATAGACCCCAGACAGTATCAAATGAAAGATACAGCTAGCAAGGTCGAAACAGAGATTATAGACCCCAGAGAGTATCAAATGAAAGATACAGCTAGCAAGGTCGAAACAGGGATTATAGACCCCAGACAGTATCAAATGAAAGATACAGCTAGCAAGGTCGAAACAGAGTGACTCTGAAAAGTGACATCAGCATACAGTGTAAATTGCTGACGAAAATACCGTTACCTTAAAGCCATGAATTATAAGGCAACCCGGGATACTCGTAACCATACTGACTAGAGTTCCAGACGCCCTACAAGCATCTATATAATATGACATTTGTCACCCCTTGGCTTGGTAGGCCGTGGACTGTAGCTAGCAGTCAGGGTGCGGGGTTGTCAATCCCGTATAGGCCTATACACACAATGTCCGCTCTCCCTACAGGAGACTCTGGTTACCAACTAGACGACGGAGAAGGCCGCGTCCCGAAGATGCATCCCAAATAGAGAATAGTGTGTTTCTTGAGGGGAGTGGGTTTCTAATACAAATGATATACTAGAGGTAGAGACTTCCAAACAGTGGGTAGTGTGTTTCTAAAGTAAGTGTAGAATAGATGAAGAGACTCTTAATTGACTTGACTAGAGAATTCCCTATATGCCCATACCCATATACATAGTATTTAACTAATGGACCAAACGACCTTCGGACGGCTACCCGATCCCACCAGACCACATCTCAACGAAGAAAAGGAAATAGGGCCGTTGAGCCTTCCTAAGTCTTTCAGTCATTACTTATATATACTTATATAAGTACGGACATACATCTAACTATGACTAAGTGTATATCAAGTGAAAGTGATTCTCGTGAAGTAAGAGTGTCTAATAAGTGAAGCAAGAGCGGTCGCAAGTGAAGTATAAGTGTCGAATAAGTATAGGCGCATCGCGAAGTAGATATGACCACAAGTGAAGTAAGAGCGTATCAAGTATAAGTGAAGTAAAGTCGATCTCAAATACAAGCGAAGTAGAATCGTATCACTAAGTAAGAGGGTAAATAAGTATAAGCGTTATCAGGTATAAGTGACTTCAGGTATAAGCAAAAACATTACAGAGTAGGAGTATAAAATAAGTATAAGCGAAGCAGTGGTATCTAACAATCAAAAGTATTCATGAAAAACCCTTAAAGATTTTGTTACTCAGGAAAATCGCATTTGTATTCTTTGATAAAATAGGTGTGAGAATCTTTAGAAATCTTTGAGAATCTTTTATAAATCAGTTGAAATGAGTCTTTGATAAGCTATGAAAGTAAGAACTTGAACCATTTAAAAACCCTTTTTGAAAGCCATTTATAGTGTCCTACTCGGTAAAACAGTGTACAGTGGTGAAATCTTGTGCATGCGGGTTATCAATCACATGTGATTGATATGATAACTGGCATGTTTAACTTGTAATCCCCCCCTATGAAAACATTTAAAAGCATTAAAAAGGTTCATTCAGGGGTATGAACTCACCTGGTATAAGTAGGTCCGACGGTAGTGCCGTTTAGGCGTTCGGGGTCACGCAAGTACTTGAACACACACAAGGACCTATTTTAACATATGATAACATATGTTCACATAAAATTAGCATATAATATACTAATTAAACAATTATACACACTCAAAGGAGTGGAAAACACTTTTGGTTGAGTGTTTGGGGTCCCGGGTAGCGTTTAAGGGTGCTAAGGGTCTCCTATCAGCGGTGGGACTTCGCTATGCTCAAGTATCAAGGGTGCAAAAGGGGTTTAAAGCATCAATATGGACCAAACAAGGAGTTTAAGGCCCAACCTAAGGGAGTTTACGGCCGTAAACTCCCAAGGTTCTATTCTTGGGGTTTTGATGCTTCTAGCTTGTTCCTTGATTTATTCTAAGCACTTTTCATCAAAGGCATGATTGGATTTGAGGCTTCTAAAGGTATTTTATAGGAGTTTACGGCCTAAGAACTCTCCCAAGGGAGTTTACGGCCGTAAACTCTCAATCTTTGAGTTTAGTGAAGTTTCAAGCCTCTAATGCCTTTCTAGTGATTTCTAATGAAGTGTGATGCTATTTTGGAGGATTAAAACTAACATTTGAGGGGGTTTTGGGGAGTTTACGGCCTAGATAAATGCTTGGGCCGTAAACTCCAAGAAATGTCTCATTTTCTTGGGTTTAAGTCCTTAGATCCCCTCCTAGTAGTTTATGGTAAATGTCTAAGGCCATTAGGGGGGCAAAATCACACTTTTGGGCATGATTTTAGGGTGTTTACGGCCTTGACCAAGTCTGGGCCGTAAACTCCTTTCATTAAATCATTTTGGAGTGTTTCAAGGGTCTAAACTCTAGAGGATAAGCCCCTAAATTATGTAATAAGCCCTAGGATGAGTTTGGTGCACATTTGGGACCATAACTTGTGGAGTTTACGGCCTAAGCATGTGCTTGGGCCGTAAACTCTTCTTTGAGTCCTAAATCCATGCATTTTAGTGTTTAAACATCCCTAGGCTATATCCCCTAATAGTTTCTAAGCTCATGGTCAAGTTTAAAGGCATTTTTAACACCTTTTTAGGGGTTTACAGCCCTAGAATGTTCCTGGGCCGTAAACTCCTTATCTTATGCCTTCTTGGATGATTTTTGGGCTATAAACATAAATCAATACGCTTAGAATAAGTTAGGGTAAGCGGACTTACAATTTGGAAGCGTTTGGTTGCGAATTCGGGGCGAAAACAGGTCTAGAGAGAGAGTATAGAGAGAGAGTGTAAAAAGTCTCTCATGGACTCCACTCACCCATATATAGGTTTCACAGTCGGGGCTCAGTGGAATTTTACCCGATACTGCCGCTAAACGGGGCTTTTGGTCGCACCCGATTTAGTGGTCGTAATAATAAAACTTGACATTTTCTAAATGAATGAAAATGTGTGTCTTGTGTTTTTATTCCCTTTTATCACGACTTAACGGCATGTTAAAGGTAATCAATGGAAATGTTTATTAAATTGATGCCCTCTATTTAACGGAACTTTTATATAGTAGAATATTCCGTTAACGGTAACGGGAAATGTAACGGGACAACTCGGGTTGTCACATCATCCCCCCGTTAGAGGGAATTTCGTCCCGAAATTCAAGTCTAGACAAGGAAGTAGGCGTGAATGGCCAAGTAGAGATGAGGGAGTACTTCCTATACGGTTGCCCTTGCATTCCCAAGTGATCTCTAGTCTGTGTTTGTCCTTCCCACAGATCTTCACATACGGGATGCGCATTCCGTCTAGTGTAGCTAGCGGGTTCCGACTGGTGTATCTATGAAGTCAGGGTTCTCGACAGATTCTATCAAGATGAGTGAGGCACGAAGAGTGTTGTCGGATAATCGCATATCAAGTCTAAGAAGTGGATTGGTCGAATGTAAATCTTGTGGTATATCCGAAAGTAGTAGTGGTCTGAAAAGGATTGGACCAAATTTCCATGAGGATTCCCGGATGGTCCTACGCTCTAGGAAGGGTAGAGCCTTTCAGTACTTAGAACATAGTGTACTTCTATGGCAAGATCATCACTGGCGTGATCGCCATTCCGAAGTTCCTAACGTTCTCTCTCGTACTGGTAGTGTAGTCCTTCGGGTTGGTTCTTAGGAATCTCAAGTGGTCTTCAGTTTCATGCTTTCTTTCCACTGGATGATAGAGGCTTCCTAGATCGTCAAGTGGGTTGCGCGACTATGGTCATCGGTTTGCTATAGAGTGTCTATCTCCAGCTTGTGCAAAATGGACCTGCACTAACGACGCTTGAGATACGGAAACCCTGAGAATCGGGGAGATAGGGTTTCACCATACGAGTGTTGGACTATCTCGCGAGGTAGTTCTACTATCTCTGCTTGAGATAGTATTCGGAGAACACCTATTAGTCCAAGGAATCTCTAAGACTGTGGTTTATTCTAGCGTGGAAAGTGCGTGCTCCGACGTAATCCCTCGACTAACACCAAGGCTGGTGTCGAGTCTATAATCTTTTCGGGATCCGTGTCATGAGATTTAACGCAACTACTTTCGCACTTGACCAAGTATTCTTGGCTGCGAAGGTTACCCTGTGGTTCTCGGTATTCTAGTGTTTACCTCGGGAAATATGATTCATCACCTACGAGGCGACGACGATTTTCCTCCTTGTGAGAGGGTGGAGGATGATAAGCACTACCTGCCTATAACTGGGTGGGCAAGGTGCAGGAGTAGTGCGAGCACCTACCGCAACTATTCTCCCAAAGGTTCTGAGTTTTCTCAGTCTAAGGCAAATCTAGTGGGCATAGGGTCTTTTCACCCGGAACTCTACTAGCTCAATCCGCAGTAGTTCTCTTGATTTTCTGCTCCTCTGTCATCGAATGGGGTGAAAGTGTTTTGTGAAGAGGTTCATGGTAGAACTCATGCGTGGCTTAACTGCCCATACTTGATGGATGCCGGCAGTACACCTGGTCATAGTGGCCAGCCTCATGAGTTCTATTCTCTGGGTTCACGAACCTTATGTGTGAGGTGAGGAGGGTCACCCCGGGAACTCAACGGAGTATGCCTCGGATGGTTGTCGTTTTCTGAGGTATTTGCAGTGCCTTTCACTTTGGTGTTCATTTGACTACGAGGGGTCGATCGACGGCGTGGGGTACCCTCACTTGAGTACTTCGGAAGGTTTGAGATAAGAGGGACGGTTGACGAATTGCATTAGATGTGATTATTTGTGTTAGGTTCGGGTTCGGAGGAACCTTTATTTGCCGATATGGCCATGGAGAAAGCTCACAGCACTAAGAATGTACACATGATTGCACGAAGTCAAACCGTGCTCAATAGAGTCGTCGAAGTTGGCTCACTTCGACATGATATAAAGTGAAGATCGATAGAGTCATGTGCCGAACAGGCACACAAGTTCTAGGCGTCTCGGGTTTCGTCCCATATATCGCTACCGCGGATACATGGACCGATAGAGTCGACGCGGAACTATAGAGAGTTCTAAGTGTTTCCGAATAGAGTATCTTTTCTTGAATGGATTCTCACGAGGCATTTCTATAATCGCCTCACATATACTAGTCATGTATATTTAAGGTGGGGAGGACTGTTGACTGAGCGACCCCGCCCTAAATCCACAACCAAACGAGGAACAGGAAATGAGGCGGCATTCGCTCACTCTAGGTCTATCCATCCTAAATATACATGGTCGTAACGTATATGTTTAGCCATTGTAGTTTTACCTAATGAATTTTTAAATTTTATAACAGTGCTGCGACTTTCACCTTACTAGAAAGAATTTATACTTGAATTAGTCTTTTATTGTTTTCTTAGCTTAGTTATCCGGGATCGAGAGACGTACCAAAAATCCAACGAGTTTCTTTGCTGCTTCTTCCTAAGCAGTAGTGTCAGGCTCCTTCTGTGTCTTTGTCTTTCTCTTCAGTTGGGCAGTCCCTCTTAGAGTGTCCCATTCTACCACATAGGTGGCAAACCATACGGGTCGCCACATTGGTGGTTGGTGTAATGAACTCAACCGGGGTTCTGCAGACACGAGCAGTATGCCCCACCATGTGGCACCTAGCACAATAAAGTTCCCGGCAGGTACGATGATGATGGTAGCTGCACTTGCTGCAGTGGGGAAGGTCTCCTAGGTATGGTCTTCTTGAGGTTGGGAGGGAAGGATTTACAGGGGTATCGACTGCCCCAGCTCGTTGCCCTTCGGAAGGTCCTGGAGCCGAGGTACTTCCCTCCTCTATCTTGAATTTTCTCTTTAGCGGGTTAAGTGGAGGTTCTTGGGTGGCTGAGTGGGGAAGAGTGGGTTGCTGCCGTCCATTGCTAGAATTAGAAATCCCGACAGGGCCCTTGCTAACATGGGCGTTGTTAGCATTCAGGTGAGCCATGACAGCTGCTACGGCTGCTGAGACTGCAGCTTGGAACGTAGCTTCATCGAATAAGAGGGCAGGTTTCTTGCTTGCGGATTGGTTACGCTTCTTCAGTGGCATGGTTTTTCCTACACGGAGAGGAATACAAGGTAATGAGAGATGATGGTTAACCCTGGACATTTCTGTCCTGAACGCATTAGGCATATATTTTTCCCGTGCCTCGGGTACTAGTTGTTTGAACGTTGACCTACATCCCTATGATGTAGTCCTGGAAATCAAGGTAAGAGTATGAGTATCGGAAAAAGGCCATAAGATGCGAGTCGTTCCTAATAAGTTACTTTTATACATGGAAAGGTTTCACTCTCCGGCCTGGAGAGAATTGAGAACGGTTCGGAACGAAATCGTGGAAAGGGAAACTCACAAGGGCAGATGGCTAAAATTTTCTCAATAGAGATGTGGGGATCTGCCCTAATCGCGTATCTGGCAACGGGAAACGACGATTTACCTAACACATAGCGTGAGTAGTGTAACCACTAACTCACTAAATTGCATTATTTTAAGGGTGAATTATCGTGGCGAATACGAGGAAAAGACAATTCTCGGGTTCTATGTACTAGCTCCCTCGGTCTGCCTCGTATCTTTGGCTGGAATCGGCGTTGGCTTCCTTCGGGTAGTTTCCTAGGGTTATCTTCTTGTATGGACATATCGAATTTCTACTCCGCCTTCCTTCTGATTCCAACTATGGGTGTCATCACTTCATGATGGATGACTAGGAATCTCCGAAGTTTAGGCGAATCTCTCACCACTGTCCCTAAGAGAATATGGGCACTTGGTGTATTCGATAGTCCCAACCCGGTTCATTCACTTCCGAACAGGAAATCTTCTCAATGAATCTCCTCGGGGTCGAAATCAACTCTTCTGTCAAGCACTGAAGTGGATAGGGTTTTTCTACAGGGTTCGCGCGAGAATGGAAATGTCTAAAGAATCCTAAGGGATTATTAACATTTCACTGTATGATCCATATCGAGTCCTGCTACGATTACACAGGGTATACAAATCCTATATAGCTTAGATCCGATAGGCCTTCGAATATGTGATACTACTCTAGGACCACATCCCAACGAGGAAAAGGAAACAGAGCGAAACCACACCTTCTTAGCCTATGGGGTCTTTATTATATAAGATCTTGGAAGTACACCCTCTGTAGTTGTAGGTATATCGATAAGGGTCTTTTTAATTATTCACGCAAGGTTGTTTATAGATTCTAAAATACCCCCATGGTATTTTAATTCTTGATTGAGTCTTATCTTCTGATTATGATTCTGGGATTAGTGTGGATCTTTTAGCGTTCTAAAATACTCCTATAGTATTTTAACTTTATGTTTGGCTCTAGAATTCCTATTTGGTAAGTTTCAGATCTGCTGCACACCACTATCACTCCCGAGCACATGTTCATCGAATCTCGGATAAATGTAGTTGATCAGGTTACATTTATCCCAGCTTACGATTACATAACTGCCCAGGTTTGACTGTAGTGCTCAACATCCGAAGACTTTTGTTATGGTCCTTCTTGTGATACTTTTGTTCGAGTGCTTAGATTTTGGATGTTATTATACTTTGGTAAAATATGGTTATATTTTAAAGTATAATTCTTGGTCAGAGTGTTTTATCCCATTGCATTTATAGGCTGTATATCTTTTATGAATTGATATACTTAGCTCACAATAAACAATGCTCTGATACCAATCTGTCACACCCCAAAACCGGAACGGCGGAAACGTTCTGGGGTGGATGACGTCATGTCAAGTATCACAACACATGCATATAGTAATCAAAGTACAACAAAACATTGCATTAATAGTAATAATTTTACATGGTTACATTACATAGTATCAAAGTAATAAAAGCAACATATATAAAGTGCAGCAAGGTACTTAGGCCATCTTCATCAGCAGCTCCGGGGATGTACCTGTCTAATTGCTTACCTGAGATTACAAGTTATTTGAAAAGCGAGTATCAGCATTTTTTACAAATGCTGGTGAGTTCATAAGCATTTAGTGTCATTTAGTCAAATAACTTTAATAAGTAGTAGTTTAGGTGCTTTCAGTGCTTCAGTGTCCTTTCCAGAAAATCCTATATTTTCTTTAAATAAAGCAGCCTTCTACCAGGACTATTTCAGTGCATTGTGGTAAGAGGTAGTTTTCCCTTAATTGACATTGTTATCAAAATACTGAATTTGATTATTTAAGAAAGCAGGAGACATCAGGGAATAACATATGCCTCAGCAGTGAGGACTGCTGACTAAGGCAAAGAATCATAGACTCCAGGAGGGTATCGAACTGACGACACGCCTGGTTCAGTCTAACAAAGGGGAGTCATAGACCCCAGAAGGTACCAAACGAAAGGTACAACTGGTAAGGTCTAAAACAGTAATTATAGACCGAAGACGATACCAAATGAAAGGTATCTCTCACAAGGTCAGAACAAAGACTACGGACCCCAGACAGTATCAATTGAAAGATACAGCTAGCAAGGTCGAAACAGAGACTATAGACCCCAGACAGTATCAAATGAAAGATACAGGTAGCAAGGTCGAAACAGGGATTATAGACCCCAGACAGTATCAAATGAAAGATACAACTAGCAAGGTCGAAACAGAGATTATAGACCCCAGACAGTATCAAATGAAAGATACAGCTAGCAAGGTCGAAACAGGGATTATAGACCCCAGACAATATCAAATGAAAGATACAGCTAGCAAGGTCGAAACAGAGTGACTCTGAAAAGTGACATCAGCATACAGTGTAAATTGCTGACGAAAATACCGCTACCTTAAAGCCATGAATTATAAGGCAACCCGGGATACTCGTAACCATACTGACTAGAGTTCCAGACGCCCTACAAGCATCTATATAATATGACATTTGTCACCCCTTGGCTTGGTGGGCCGTGGACTGTAGCTAGCAGTCAGGGTGCGGGGTTGTCAATCCCGTATAGGCCTATACACACAATGTCCGCTCTCCCTACAGGAGACTCTGGTTACCAACTAGACGACGGAAAAGGCCGCGTCCCGAAGATGCATCCCAAATAGAGAATAGTGTGTTTCTTGAGGGGAGTGGGTTTCTAATACAAATGATATACTAGAGGTAGAGACTTCCAAACAGTGGGTAGTGTGTTTCTAAAGTAAGTGTAGAATAGATGAAGAGACTCTTAATTGACTTGACTAGAGAATTCCCTATATGCCCATACCCATATACATAGTATTTAACTAATGGACCAAACGACCTTCGTACGGCTACCCGATCCCACCAGACCACATCTCAACGAAGAAAAGGAAATAGGGCCGTTGAGCCTTCCTAAGTCTTTCAGTCATTACTTATATATACTTATATAAGTACGAACATACATCTAACTATGACTAAGTGTATATCAAGTGAAAGTGATTCTCGTGAAGTAAGAGTGTCTAATAAGTGAAGCAAGAGCGGTCGCAAGTGAAGTATAAGTGTCGAATAAGTATAGGCGCATCGCGAAGTAGATATGACCACAAGTGAAGTAAGAGCGTATCAAGTATAAGTGAAGTAAAGTCGATCTCAAATACAAGCGAAGTAGAATCGTATCACTAAGTAAGAGGGTAAATAAGTATAAGCGTTATCAGGTATAAGTGACTTCAGGTATAAGCAAAAACATTACAGAGTAGGAGTATAAAATAAGTATAAGCGAAGCAGTGGTATCTAACAATCAAAAGTATTCATGAAAAACCCTTAAAGATTTTGTTACTCAGGAAAATCGCATTTGTATTCTTTGATAAAATAGGTGTGAGAATCTTTAGAAATCTTTGAGAATCTTTTATAAATCAGTTGAAATGAGTCTTTGATAAGCTATGAAAGTAAGAACTTGAACCATTTAAAAACCCTTTTTGAAAGCCATTTATAGTGTCCTACTCGGTAAAACAGTGTACAGTGGTGAAATCTTGTGCATGCGGGTTATCAATCACATGTGATTGATATGATAACTGGCATGTTTAACTTGTAATCCCCCCTATGAAAACATTTAAAAGCATTAAAAAGGTTCATTCAGGGGTATGAACTCACCTGGTATAAGTAGGTCCGACGGTAGTGCCGTTTAGGCGTTCGGGGTCACGCAAGGACTTGAACACACACAAGGACCTATTTTAACATATGATAACATATGTTCACATAAAATTAGCATATGATATACTAATTAAACAATTATACACACTCAAAGGAGTGGAAAACACTTTTGGTTGAGTGTTTGGGGTCCCGGGTAGCGTTTAAGGGTGCTAAGGGTCTCCTATCAGCGGTGGGACTTCGCTATGCTCAAGTATCAAGGGTGCAAAAGGGGTTTAAAGCATCAATATGGACCAAACAAGGAGTTTAAGGCCCAACCTAAGGGAGTTTACGGCCGTAAACTCCCAAGGTTCTATTCTTGGGGTTTTGATGCTTCTAGCTTGTTCCTTGATTTATTCTAAGCACTTTTCATCAAAGGCATGATTGGATTTGAGGCTTCTAAAGGTATTTTATAGGAGTTTATGGCCTAAGAACTCTCCCAAGGGAGTTTACGGCCGTAAACTCTCAATCTTTGAGTTTAGTGAAGTTTCAAGCCTCTAATGCCTTTCTAGTGATTTCTAATGAAGTGTGATGCTATTTTGGAGGATTAAAACTAACATTTGAGGGGGTTTTGGGGAGTTTACGGCCTAGATAAATGCTTGGGCCGTAAACTCCAAGAAATGTCTCATTTTCTTGGGTTTAAGTCCTTAGATCCCCTCCTAGTAGTTTATGGTAAATGTCTAAGGCCATTAGGGGGGCAAAATCACACTTTTGGGCATGATTTTAGGGTGTTTACGGCCTTGACCAAGTCTGGGCCGTAAACTCCTTTCATTAAATCATTTTGGAGTGTTTCAAGGGTCTAAACTCTAGAGGATAAGCCCCTAAATTATGTAATAAGCCCTAGGATGAGTTTGGTGCACATTTGGGACCATAACTTGTGGAGTTTACGGCCTAAGCATGTGCTTGGGCTGTAAACTCTTCTTTGAGTCCTAAATCCATGCATTTTAGTGTTTAAACATCCCTAGGCTATATCCCCTAATAGTTTCTAAGCTCATGGTCAAGTTTAAAGGCATTTTTAACACCTTTTTAGGGGTTTACAGCCCTAGAATGTTCCTGGGCCGTAAACTCCTTATCTTATGCCTTCTTGGATGATTTTTGGGCTATAAACATAAATCAATACGCTTAGAATAAGTTAGGGTAAGCGGACTTACAATTTGGAAGCGTTTGGTTGCGAATTCGGGGCGAAAACGGGTCTAGAGAGAGAGTATAGAGAGAGAGTGTAAAAAGTCTCTCATGGACTCCACTCACCCATATATAGGTTTCACAGTCGGGGCTCAGTGGAATTTTACCCGATACTGCCGCTAAACGGGGCTTTTGGTCGCACCCGATTTAGTGGTCGTAATAATAAAACTTGACATTTTCTAAATGAATGAAAATGTGTGTCTTGTGTTTTTATTCCCTTTTATCATGACTTAACGGCATGTTAAAGGTAATCAATGGAAATGTTTATTAAATTGATGCCTTCTATTTAACGGAACTTTTATACAGTGGAATATTCCGTTAACGGTAACGGGAAATGTAACGGGACAACTCGGGTTGTCACACCTATCTCAGCCCAACACAACGGTGATCTACATTTACGCCCATACAATGCCTCGAATGGAGCAACTTTGATGCTTGAGTGATAACTGTTGTTGTACGAGAACTCGATTAAAAGCAAGTGGGTATCTCACGACCATCCAAAGTCTATCACACATGCACGAAGCATATCTTCAAGCGTTTGAATGGTTCGCTCGCTTTGACCATCCGTTTGTGGGTGGTAGGCAGTGCTCATGTCAAGTTGTGTTCCCATAGTTTACTGAAGCGATTTCCAAAAGTGTGAAGTAAACCTACTATCTTTATCTGAGATGATAGATATTGGCACTCCATGGAGTCTCACGATTTCCTTGATATAGGTTCTTGTCAATCGTTCCATCTTGTATGACTCTTTTATTGGCAGGAAATGAGCGGATTTTGTCAACCTGTCAACTACTACCCATATGGTATCCAAACCATTAGTTGTCTTGGGTAGTTTGGTCACAAAGTCCATAGTAATCCTTTCCCATTTCCATTCGGGAATTACTGGTTGTTGTAATAATCCCGAGGGCTTCTGATATTCTACCTTTACTTTAGCACCGGTGAGGCACTTGCTAACGTAAGTGGCAATTTCTGCCTTCATGTTAGGCCACCAATAATGTTGATTGATATCCAAGTACATGTTATCTGAACCCGAATAGATGGAGTATCGTGTCTTGTAGGCTTCATTCATGACTACTTCTCTGAATCCCCCAAGTTTAGGGATCCAAATTCGGTTCATGAAATAATATGCTCCGTCCTCCTTCACTTCGAAATTCTTTTCCATTCCACGTAACGCTTTGCTTGTTCTGTTTTCTATCTCTATAGCATCGAACTGGGCTGCTTTGATTTGCGTGGACAGATGGGATTGAATGGTTTTTGAAAGAGTTTTTACCGGACGATTTGAGTATTCTTTCCGACTCAAGGCATCGGCTACCATGTTAGCCTTACCTGGGTGGTATTTGATTTCGCACTCATAATCGTTTAGCAGTTCAACCAATCTTCGCTACCTTATGTTTAACTCCTTTTGATTTAAAATGTGTTGGAGACTCTTAGGGTCCATGAAAATGGTGCACTTTGTACCATAAAGGTAATGCCTCCAAATCTTCAAGGCAAAGACCACAACTCCCAATTCGAGATCATGGGTGGTATAATTCACCTCATGTGTCTTTAGTTGTCGGGACGCATAAGCTATCACCTTCCCACGCTACATGAGTACACAGCCTAAACCCTGATTTGATGCATCATAGTAAACTACGAAGTCCTCTGTTCCCTCTGGTAGTGATAGTACCGATGCACTGCAGAGTGCTTGCTTCAGAGTTCGGAATGCGGCTTCTTGCTTATACGTCCATTCAAAGGGTACACCCTTTTACGTAAGCATGGTAAGTGGCTTGGCTATTTTGGAGAAGTTCTGAATGAATCTCCTGTAATAGCCTGCGAGACCTAAAAATTGACGAATTTATGTGGGTGACGTTGGGATCGCTCATCCTTCAATGGCTTTGACCTTAGAAGGATCCACATGTATCCCTTCTTGACTAACAACATGACCCAAAAAGTTCACACTACGGAGCCAGAACTCACACTTTGAGTGTTTTGCGTATAATTTTTCAGTTCATAGGGTTTCCTAGATTTGCCGGAGATTTCGGCCATGCTCCTCTTCTCTTCGAGAATAGACTAGGATATCGTCAATGAAAACAATGAGGAAATTGTTGAGGAATGGTCGGCAGATTCGATTCATTAGGTCCATGAATGCGGCAGGGGCATTCATTAGACCGAAGGGCATTACAACAAATTCGTAATGTCCATAACGAGTTCGGAAAGCAATTTTGGGGATATCCTCTTCCCGGACTTTGAGTTTCGTGGTATCCAGATCGCAAATATATCTTAGAGAAGTAACTTGCTCCTTGGAGCTAGTCAAATAGATCGTCGATGCGTGAAAGTGGATAGCAATTTTTGATAGTGAGCTTATTTAGTTCCCTGTAGTCAATACACATCCTAAAGGAACCATCCTTCTTCTTAACAAAGAGAACCGGAGCTCCCTAAGGTGAGAAACTGGGTCGGATGAATCCTTTGTCCAAAAGTTCGCTGATTTGGCTGGACAGTTCTTGCATCTCCGCAGGAGCCAACCTATAGGGCGATTTGGCGATGGGTGTAGCTCCTGGCACAAGGTCAATTCAGAACTCGACTTGTCTTTCTGGGGGTATCCCCTGAAGATCTTCAGGAAAGACATCCGGGAAATCACAAGCCACTGGGATGTCTCGAATATTGACCTCTTCCCTGGACTTATCCACTATATGATCCAGAAACGTCAAGTCTTTCTTTCGTAGACACTTCTATGCCTTAATGCATGAGATAAGACGAAGGTTCGTGATAGGTTTGTCTCCGTATATAATTAGGGTTTCACGATTTGGGAGGTGAAGGGAAACGGCCTTCTCGTGACACATAATTTTAGCATGGTGGGGGCTTAACCAGTCCATGCCGATAATCACATCGAAACTCCTAATAGTTACATGCATCAAGTTTATTTGAAATACCTGATGATTTAAGGTCAGGGTACATCCTATGTAGATTTCCCCAGTTGATTCTATTTTCCCATTATCCATTTCCATCGTAAAAGTTTCATTAAGCTTCTAGGGTTGTTGTTTAAACAAGTGCTTGAATTTATTACTCACAAAGCTTCGTTCTGCCCCGATATCAAATAGGATGCATGCATATGTGTGGTTTAGGAGTGTAACACCGAAAATTTCAAAAAAAAATTCATTTAAAAATAATCGTTTAATTCTTAGAAACACTTTGCTTAAAATCTCATTCATAATTGAATTACAAAACATAACTCCATTTTCACTTGCATAATAAACCAGGATCCTCAAAACATGACTCTTTCTCTGGTGTGTACAATCGAGTCGGTGCTGTCCCGTGATCCTGAGAGAAACCTGAAACATATAACACAAAACACTATAAGCACGAAGCTTAGTGAGTTCCCCAAAATACCACACATAACACTAATTAGCCACTCGAGGCTATATCTCTGTGGCTCCGTGGACCCTACTCTGTGAACCTTCCGGTTCTAACTCTAGGAACCTTCCGGTTCTAACTCTGTAAACATGCACAACATAAATCACATAGAAATAATGTAGTACAACACATAACATACACAACATACAAATACTCTGTCACATAACTCTGGTTACCTACTCAAGGTAAAGTATAGTGAGAAGACTCACCTGGCAATCAGAAAGCAATTATCTGCACATGCGAACCTCGGACTCGCCACCGCCTAACACATAAGGCAAATATCTCTAATTAATACTCGAAGTCCCAACTCTAATTAACCGATGATTACTCTTTCCCTCTCTAGTCAGGTAATGGGTAAAAGACCATTTTACCCCTCCCTGACCTCTATTACCTCTGTTAACCAAAACCCCCAAAGTCAACATAAGACAACTCAAGTCAATGGTCAACACTGACCAGACTCGGCGAGTACACAAGAGTGACTCGGCGAGTCCATGCGGGTTCTCTAAATCCTTTCTAAACCTCTTAGACATGATGAGTTCCCTCTCCACTCGTCGAGTTACTCGGCAACAAAACGCGGGGCAACCCCGACTCGACTCGTCGAGTCTGCCTATGGACTCGGCGAGTTGCTCCCATGACAACCCTCATCTGACCTTCTAAGGTCAGATCTACTTCACCAAACCACAGATCTAACTCCCTCAAAGCCAATAACCACGAAAAGGTCGAACCTTCGGCACTCATGCAAGGTTCTACAAGCTCATTTGGGTGAAACCCTTCATTCCATAACAACCCTAGCTCAAAACTTCAAATAGAATGCATAAAGCAGGATGGAAGGGACTCTCTGGACCCCTTTGGGTCCAGATCTACGGCTTCACACTCAATGGAACACTATACTCCACCAATCAAGCCATAAAAGAAGCTAGAAAACCCTAAAATCACCAATCTTACCCAAAACAGAAAAAGGAGGACGATTGATACCTCTATGGTGAAGATGCAAGCTCAGAAGCTCTTAATCGACACCCCCCTTGACCTCCCTTTGCTGGAAATGACTACTACATTGCACAACCACCTCAAGAATGCTCCAAAATGGCTCTTCTTCACTCTCCCAGCTCTCTGGTTCGATAGGAGTCCCTCAAAGGTGTAGGTGGCCGCCACTGAAGGCCATAAGGGCCTTTAAATAGGTCCCAAACCTGGAAAATTAGGGTTTTCCTTGACAGCGCCGACTCGGCGAGTCCAAATACCCGACTCGTCAAGTCCCTTCATTAAACTTGGTCCCAAAAATGCGATCCTACTCGACGAGTTGAGGCGTCAACTCGCCGAGTCTCCTCATTCCCCAATATAAAATACTCAAATTCCCATACCTAGATATCCGGGTGTTACAAGGAGAAACGTACCAGTGACGACAGCTGGATCCTGAACCGCTTCTCCTTGAGCCATGGTCAACACTCTCCCTGCTCCTCCATTCCCAGTGTTGTTGACGTTGGGGCAGTTTCGACGAAAATGCCTAGTCTTTCCACATCCATAACAGGTGTGGCTTGGTCCCGCGTTGTTGTCGCTGTTGTTGGTGGTGCTGTTGTTGTAGTTGCGGTTGTTGTTGTTGTTGTTGTTGTTTTTGTTGTTGTTGTTGTTGTTGTTGTTGTTGTTGTTGTTTCCCTGCTGTTGGTTCTGGGGAGGATAGGTCCTGCAGTATTTCGCCTTGTGACCCTTTCGATTGCAATTGGTACAACGCATCTCCTTGCATTCGCCATTATGATGGAGACTGCACTTGTTGCACTTTGGGAGATTCCCGGAATACTGCCTAGGGGCACTTAGAGTAGCTGAGACTGGAGTATATGGTGTGCATGGAACTTGGGTGGTTGTAGCATTGACTGTCACTGTTTGTTGCTTCTTTGAAGACTCTGAGCCTTGTCGCCCATTTCTCTTGTTATTCTTTCCTTTCTTATTGTCACTCTCCTTCTTGCCTTCAGTTTTCCTTGACTTCTCGCCCTTCTTGTTGTCGTAGTCGTACAGCTTCTTGGCCAACCTCTTGGCACTGTCGTAGGTTTCAGGATTTGCAGCTATCATATTTCCTTGAATTGGGGAGGTTAAACCCCAGATGAATCGTTCGATTTTCTTTCCCTATGAAGTAATCATGTCAGGGCACAACAGTGACAGTTCGCTAAACCTTGATATGTATGCATCAATGTCGGAGTTTCAGACGGTGAGATTCCATAACTCTTTCTCCATTTTCTAAATTTCACCACACAGGTAGTATTCAGCCATCAGCATTTCTTTCAACTCCGCCCACCGCATGGCATTGGCTACGAGGAGAGTCATGGCATCTATGTGTCCATTCCACCAGGTGAGAGCTTGCTCAATGAATGTGCATGCGGAATACTTCACTTTCATCTCCTCGGGGCATTCACATATCTCAAATACCGATTCCACCTTTTCAATCCATCTCTTTATGGTTATCATTCCCCCTATGCCATTAAAGGTTCGTGGCTTGGCGTTACTGAAATCTTTGTAAGAGCATGTCTTGATAGGTCCTTGATTTATTCCGTTGTTCGAACTTCCAGCTCCTTATCCATTGCCTCTACCATTGTTCCCTTGGTGGATTTGTGCCATGGTTGCGGTGACCGCAGCAGATACAACTGCTTGAAATGCAGCTGAGTTGATTTCTGGTGGGATTGGCTCAGGGTTTCCACAGGTTGGTCGTTGAGGCATCTTTCTGTCATGGAACAGAAAGATGTTGAGTGCCTAAGATTTTTGGGAGCTCGTGGTCCTAAAAACTAGGTGTATTTCATGTACTTAAGTAGTTCCACATATTAACATACAATCATGGAAACATAACACGTAACCGATAACAACATCGCAATAGAACACATATATTTTTCCACTAATAATATCCGTACTTTGATACATGAAAATTTGCTCGAAAGAGCATACATAAATGGTACAAGTTCGGCAGCGTAACGACTCTATGAGTAGTGTAATCACTTAAGCATAGACTCGATGGTACATAAGAGAAAATAGTACTAGTGGGGTAAAGCTGGTCCTAACATTCTACGGAGCGCCCGAAGGCGGCAGCAAGGTCATATACTGAAGTGTTGTGTGAACAACTGGGCCATCTCAGTCATTTCTCCAATGACTTCATCTCTTTCCTGTTCAGCCTGCACTGCTCGTGCTTCCATGGCAAATAGTTGTTGCCGCAGAGCGGCAATCTCAGCTTCCGGAGAACGACTCTCTCTCGCGGGATTCCCTGGTGGGGCAGGGTGGTTCTGCTACGTCTCGCTGGTAGGTGGTGTGACGGAGGCCTTGTGTGTGTCTCGTTCTTCCTCCATGTCATCATCGGTCCCATCAAACTCGTAGTCTGTGTCCGTGTACTCGTCGGGTCCAAGGAATCAACACTCATCAAAAGGTATGTAATTCATCTAGTTCTTTTATGTTTAAAAGTTCCCCATGCCATGCTAGATAAGTTATAAACCTTGGAAAACAAATTTTGCATGTATTTTAGACAAACATATATCAATGGTTTATTAGGGTTGCATGTACACTTAGGAAGTGTTAGAATGCTCAAAACCCAACAGTGGTATCAGAGACTAGGCTTGTTTGTTGATACTTGATGCAAAATTGTGCTTAAAATCAAAATTGCTTGCTGTCTGAACAGGGGACTTGCCGAGTCCATGGGGGGACTCGACGAGTCCAAGCGTTTTTTTCATCCAACTCGCCATGTCAGTTCATGCACTCGACGAGTATGTCATGCAGATTGCAGTTTTTTGATTGTTGCTGCTGGAAATGGACTAGAAACATTACCCTAAACTGTTTTGGTGTTTTAAAACTTGTTTTAGTTGGTGTAATGGTTGTTCTAATCCATTTACAATAGTTTATATCAAAATTTCATGCTTTGTATGTGTTCATATAACTCTTGAAACTTTGATGATCATGTTCATGTTCTTATGAATTTAAAAGATGATAGGAATTATTTGCTGAATTGTTTAGGATTAATTCTTGATCATTTATGTGTTTTAATGGAGTCCATAATTTGTCCTCAAGTTATGGATATCCAAAGGTCACTTCTTTTAAACACACATTTAAAACACACAAGTTGCATAAAAATGAAGAGTCTTCATTTTTATGAACCTTTAATTCATAAGTTATGAAATGAAAAGTTTTGGATAGTTACAAAACTTGCCCTCAAGTTTTGGAATTTGTAAAGTTTCACACACTTCAATAAACTTTAATTCCAACCCTTAGAGTTTTAATAGTTAAAATTCAACACTTATACTATTTATAACATTAATGGTTAATTATTATATATATGTATAAGAATAAGTCGTTTTACCGTTAGTAGGCATCATTCACGAAGCTGGTCTATAAGGGGCTATAAGGTTGTTGCCTATAAAATGGCAGCTTAATGGGTGTCCACTCTCACCCACCGCTTCCTTGATCGGTGGATGGTCGTTAGCCGAACGGGTAGGACAATGACTTTAAATTCTCATTAAAAGTATAATGATTATTATAAAGTAACTAAATATTTTAATTCCCAATCTTAGTTACTTTAGGAAAAATGTGAACATGGTGCTAGCCCATAGAATTCACACTTTGTACCATACCAAGTCGTTGATGGTACATAAGAGAAAATAGTACTAGTAGGGTAAAGCTGGTCCTAACATTCTAAGAAGCGCCCGACAGTGGCAGCGAGGTCATATACCTAAGTGTTGTGCCAACAACTAGGCCATCTCAGTAATTTCTCCAATGACTTCATCTCTTTCCTGTTCAGCCTGCACCGCTCGTGCTTCCATGGCAAATAGTTGTTGCCGCAGAGCGGCAATCTCAGCTTCTAGAGAACGACTCTCTCTCGCGGGATTCCCTGGTGGGGCATGGTGGTTCTGCTGCATCTCGCTAGTAGGTGGTGTGATGGAGGCCTTGTCTGTGTCTCGTTCTTCCTCCATGTCATCATCGGTCCCATCAAACTCGTAGTATGTGTCCGTGTAATCGTCGGGTCCAACGTCGTGTGCTCCCCCTGATCTCCCTCAGGTTCATCCTCAATCATTTTGTGGGCCACTAAGACCTGATGAAACTGAATGCCCTGGTGCTCCCCTTCCATGGTGACTGAGAGGAGGTATATGAATAAACTATTATTACTCCTAAGGTTTATTATTCATGTATTTTTAAGAGGTTAAGTTGATGCGTTCTTCTGGGTAACAAAGGGGTATGTTTTTAAGTTTACCGACCATCGCGATTTCCCCCGGGCATGTGATAGTTGTACTCCGGAGGAAATGTAGTTGATCAGGCTACATTCACCCCTTAATACAACTATGAACAGTCCTGGCTTAACAGAGATGCCAGTATCATCTTATTTGATTTGGTATTATATTCTTTTTCCTATATCGCATAAGTAAAGGTGTTTTATCATATATTTTATTTGTTTTGTTCAGAGTTGTTTAGTCCCTTTAAGGTTTATAGTTGCATATCAATGTGTGGTTAGATATGCCAGTTCACTATAAACAGAGCTTTGATACCAACCTGTTACACCCCCGAACCAGACGGCGGAAACGTCCGAGGGCTCGCGTGACTTAAATTGAATATCATCACAATGAATATACATGAAACATAACATAAACATCACCATGCATTAATACATTACAACTGACTTTGTTCACATCAAGTACATTGTCTAAATTTTACATATCCATAGCATAAATTGTTTGAGAGTTTTCGAAATATAACATCCTAACACACTTGGTATTATTCTTCAACTTACCTGTTACCTGAGAATACAAGTTATTTTGAAAAACGTCAACATATGGAATGTTGGTGATTTCATAAGCAAGGTTGTTATGAAAATGTTTTGTGCAGTTTATAAAACCCAGAAAATCCGATATTTTCTGAAAAGACAATTGTTTATACTAAAATGTGAAGATCCATAGGTTTACGCATGAATGATTTCAAAGCGTGTATAAATGCGAAGTTTTGCATTATAGTTATTGAAAATACAAGTGAATGGTGTTGATTTCCTCGAAAAACCTGATGTTTTCTGATAATATAATATGATTGTTTCGAATTATTATACCACACAACGAATGAGTTTGAGTTCCTTGATTGCTCGGATAGTATTGGATTTATTATGTGAGTAGTTATAACCATGCATGATAATGAATAGTTCGTCTGTCTTGGCATTCTAGCGAACGCCGGAATTGATCTTAAGATTTTGTCACCCTAGACTGGCCGAGTCTAACTGTAGCGAACAGCTGAGGTGTGGGGGAGTCACCCCCGTATAGATCTATACACAAACTCTCGCTCTCCTTCCAGGAGACTTTGATTAAAACTACAGACTACGACCGACACTTAAAGGTGTCACTCGTTATTACTCACTTAATCCAAATGAATTTGATTACCATTGATTAACGACCTGTATTTGTTTACTTGAATTGAAGGTAAGCCTAACAAACAAGGAAAAGAGGATTACGAGGTCCTACTAATTACGTATGTTATTTAAGGTTGTTGGGTATACAAAGGACGCGTTGGCCCATTTTACATATGATTTATTTAGACCTTACTAGCAATGCTAATGGGCCACTGAGGCCCAATAGCACGTAAAAGCTATTGAGGGTCCCTTAAGCCTGTAATTGGGTCACATGAGGCCCAATCAACATGCATTATTATTGTTAGGCCCAAAAGTCACGTTAATGGGTCATGAAGGCCCAATAAGCATGATTAGAATCTTTCAAGCCCAACAATTTAAATATTTACTTGTTTTAGGTATAGTATATTTGTCGGAAGTTTTGATTGAACAATTGTTAAATCGCAAAGACATGAATCTTGTCGATTGTTTATAACGATATTTGAAAATATATGTATATTCTTCATTCTATTTTCATAAGTTATAATTTGGTATTTTTGACCCCAATATCTTAACAATAAAATAATTGACTAAAAAATATTGGTTTGGCCTATTCAACCCTTCTTTAATAAAAATGACAATCTTAGTCCCTTTTTAAAAAAATGACATTTTAGGCCCTTAAACTATTTTCTTGACATTTTTGGCCCATAGACTTATTTAAATAATGTTTTTATCCCAAAATTTACTCTTTGGCAATTTTAGCCCCTTTAGTAAAGAATTTTCATTTAAAGTCCAAACTTTTCGCAAATTTTACAATTTTGACCCAAAATCCAAAAACTTTGCATTTTTTATCCTTTTTGGCAAAAAGGTCATTTAACCCCTGAAATAGATTTATTTACCCTTTTACCCACTGTTTTAAGAAATTTACCATTTCAACCCCTTAAAACACATTTTTTCCCAATTTTGGGCCTATGGGCCGAAGCGCCCAAAAATTGGCCCATTAGGCTACAATTTACATTTCTAGTCCTTTGAAGAGCATAATATTCATAAAAACATGTATTTTAACTATTTTGACCCTTTTGGTCCTTATGAAATCCGTGAATGACAACCTTTAACCCAACTTTTGTTTATTTGACAAATATAGCCCAAAAATGAGTTTTATGTTGTAATATGTTTAATATAACCTTAGAGGGTAATTTTTTTTCTTGACTTTTTTAATGTAATATATCTTAGATCACGTTTATTTTCCTCGTTGAGCTATAGATCTCGAGATTTCTTTCCTTTTTGGCACATATATACCACATAAACACATGAAATCACACATAGCATACACATACACATAGATCTACACATTTTACTTTTATTCTCCCCCATAAAACTTGTAAAAAAACCGAAAATAGAGGGGTATGAACTCACCTTGCTTTGTTGCTCACGGTTTTGAAGAAAGAAATGAAGAAAATTTGGTCCTAGCAAGCCTTCTTGGCTAGATCTCGATCTTAGGGGTTTCTAAGATGATGATCATGAGTTTATATGAGTTAAGAAGAGAATTTTGATAAAACAAAGAATCTAGATCATGGATCCAAGCATCAACGCACCTAGTATGATGATTTTTGTGGACAATCCCACTTATAATGCCCAAGATCTTCGAAATTTTGATGAAGAAGAGGAGAAGTTGTTGTGAGTTCTTGAGAGAAAACTTAAGTGAATTGTGTGTGCGTTCTTCCTTTGGACAAGAGTATGAGATAAAGAGAGAGAGGAGGTGAGAGATGAGTTGACATGCATGGGGATATGAGATTGGTGCATGGGTTTCCAATGGATAATTATGAGGTGTCTTGCCTTCATACATTTCCCCATTTTTTTATATGGGTCGTGATTTGGGTTATATAAGAGAGAAAGGAGTCATTTTGGGCCCATGCTCGAATTTATGAGGCTCAAATAACATTTTTTCGGCCCATTGGGCCTCTAGGGTTTCTCACGGCCCAATTGCATGAAGGAATGGGTTTTATGGCCCATTAAAGCTAATTAGGTTAGTTATGGCCCAATAAGGCTTATTAGAAAATTTTATTTTATTTTAGTTAAATTTTGTGAAAGTGGGTCCAATTAGAGCCCATTTAAGGGTTCTAAGCCCAAAATAGTCAAATTGGAAGCTTATTGGTCCATTAGGCCCAATAAGGAAGTCCCAATTCAAAATGGACTTAATTCGGGATTTTTAGGGTTTCCAACCTTTTATTGACTATTTGAATGTTTGTATAGAGTATTTGATGGAATTTTGTTGTCATTGAATAAGCACCATACATGTTTTCAAGTGTTAGTTACAATGTTACCCTTGTTAAGGGTTTTACAAAGCATCAGAATTCCTAGTTGTGACAATCTCGAATGGCCCGATATACCTTGGATTTAGTTTTCCACGTTTTCCAGAACGTATCATTCCTTTATAGGGTGAAACCTTTAACTGGACGTGGTCACCAACCTGGAACTCCAAGGGCTTTCGTCGTTTATTTGCATAACTCTTTTGTTGGTCCCTAGATGTTTTTAGTCGTTCCCGAATTTGGACGATCTTCTCTGTTGTCTCCCTTAAGGTCCTAAAACGGATCTTTACCAATGATCAAACAATCAAACAATCAATAGAAACAAGAATATGAGTAGAAGAAGAGAAATCAAGCTTGCACATGTTTATTACTGAAAAATGTCGGGT
This sequence comes from Lactuca sativa, assembly GCF_002870075.4. Classification (NCBI taxonomy): domain Eukaryota; kingdom Viridiplantae; phylum Streptophyta; class Magnoliopsida; order Asterales; family Asteraceae; genus Lactuca; species Lactuca sativa. Next base: position 111,997,986 of record NC_056629.2, read on the forward strand.
ACAAGTCGATATACTAGGCCGTGAACTCAGTGGCATCAACAACCAATAATGACTTGAACAACCTTTATTTATAATGGACTTGGGCCAGAAACTGTGTTTACGGCCGTAAACAAGTTTACGACCGTAAACTCACTACTAGGCCGTAGACTCACTAACAACCTACCAAAAACACAACTAAGACTCAAAAGAACTATTACAATTAAAGCCTAGACCAAACCACTAACTGGACCCTTCAATCTCCCCCTTGGTTTGGTGCTAGCTTGAGCTCAGTCTTTGTCGAACACCATCACATCTGACTTCCCCATTGCTCTATTCCACATCCGTTTGCTAACGATATCAATAACCATAGTTGTATATTCTTTGGCAGCTGGCTCAAAGATGTCTTCTAAAACTTTGATCTGATGATGGGCTCAGCTGATGTATATCCCATTTCCCAAACTGAAGCAGGTCTCTTTAGTCATATAAGCGAATGCATCTTTTTTCAAGCTTTATGATAGCAGAGGCTATAGTTTCATCAAACACCCAGTACACCATAGACCGTAGAGATCCATCTGGATGATTCTGAAGAACAGGAATCTGCTTTACTTGATTGGTAGCAGGCCACACCACAAATCGAAGAGGTTGATTGGTTTTGGGATCAATTACACTTGGGTATACTTTAATAATCGACTCTACAGTCTTCATTGAAGGAAAACCCTTAAGTACTTGATCTTATAAGAAATGCTTGAACTTTGTAGCCTTGGGATTCTGAGATGGATTTGCAAAAGGAGCCTTTGAGAACTCTGAAAGATCAACCCTAGTCCAGGAGTTGAAGTCATGAGCATCTTTATATAGTTCAGTGTTGCCACTCTTCCGTCTCACGATCCGCATGTTTAAACTGTCGTGAAATCCCCATGAGATGATCCCTAACCTATCACCATATACATTTCGAAAGCGATTTTCTCCAAGATCTATAAAAGTGACGGTGGGCTGATCCACAGGAGCATTTAGATCCGAGCTCCTTTTGAACAAAAATTGACCCTTCTCAACAGATTCAGCCAGTTTGGCATGGTTTAAGGCCACAACAGACGGAGATTGAGCTGGCTCCTCCTCAAATCGATCTACAACACAAGATGTTTGAGCAGATGTCACAATGGGGTGAACTTGAATGTGTAGACTGATCCTTGACTCATCAACGGATGTCTTAAACTTGTCACCAAGTTCCTCTTCTAGCTTTTTCTTCAAATCAAAGTAGCTTGAAGTGAGGAGATTAAAGTGATATTGGAGGTCAGAAATCTGCTTGGTCTTCAAAGTTTTGTCCTTTTCAAGATCAGAAACTTGAATCTTCAGCTTTGCATTTTCTCTTAAAAGATCAGTAACTTGGATATTGAGCTCAATGTTCTTTTGATCAAGCACATTCATTTTCTTTTGAATCTCATCAATGGTTGGATTATCTTCTCCTAAATGACCTTCTCCAAAAGAATCCTTTAGCTCTGGGAGAAGGCATTGAGCTTTATTCCTGAGCTAGATGCATGGCGAGTCATATAGAGGCAGCATCATGATTTGGCCTGGGAGGAGAAAATCCTGCTTGAGCAGAACATCCACCAGCCTCAAAGAAGGTGCTAGGACCTTCACTGAAAGGTTCTGATGAGACAATGGCCGAAGCAGTTGTTGGTGGAATTGGGAGGCCTTGAAACATATCAGAATCCAGAAATCCTTGTCTAGGATCATGTCTTCTTCTTTTTGGAGGAGGTTGTAAGGTCTGGGTTGTTGCATCATCACTCTGAAGTGGTTCTGTGGTAGGTGAAACAATATCAAGGGGAGGAATCCCTGACACAGTCGCCATAGGAGTTGTCATTTCAACCACTTGTTCGGTAGTAAGAGACGTTGACTCGAGAACATCATCGGAGTCCCGTATCTCCGTTGCTGGATGAGCAACATCATTGATATTGTCAAGTAGCGAGTTGCGATTATCATTTGACAAAAAATCTTTATTACTTCCAAAGTCTAACGGAATTTCATCCTTATCGAAGCCAGAAAGATCAAGGTCTTCATATAAATCAGTCTCATTCCCACTTTTTGAAGACCCTTCATTATAATCACTTTGAACCTGAACTGATGTCAGATCATGTTCTTTTGCCACAGAAACATTTGGAGCAACTGTTTCTTCTCTTTCTTCTTGGTCTGACACAGTGATAACATCCTCTTCTGAAATCACTCTTTCTAAAGAAGTAGGCTCAGAGGATACTTTATCAGAGGATCCATGAGACTCGGATGCCTCATTTAGCTCAGCAAATCTTCCAAACTTTACAAGCGGATATGGTCCTTGGAAAATGACCTTTCCTTTGCGATTCGGCTTTATGAGCCCAATAGTGTGAGAACCTAGAGACTTCATGTCTAGGGTTTCACCCTCCTTGACCATCTCGGGAAATTGAATGTTGATGAACAGTTGAATGAACCTGGGATACATCAAGAAAGTATCCCGGGTTATAGCGTTGATGTTCACCACGAACTCGTCCAAGATAAACCTTGAGAAGTTGAAGTCTATCCCTACAGCCAGTGAAGTGATGGCTCTAGTGTTCCTCAGCGATATCTCATCAGCACTAGATCTCCTACCAGAAATGCAGCTCACAAATACATGAGCTAAGAATCTCCAATACGGTGGCAGAAGCTTCTTCACAGTGGGAGGAGAGTTGCCTTCATAACCCATCATCTTGAGAATCTTCTGGCATCCTCAATCCCGATCTCAGTAGGAAAACCAGGTTGATCATCAATCAGTAATGCTTCTCTGATGAATTGCTCAGTAATTACGACCTTGCATCCTTTCACAATTGCATCAACAGTAACTGCTCCATCGTCGTCTCTCTTTATTTTGGCAGTCTGCCAGAATTCCCTTATAATGTTCTGATAGACCATAATATTCACAGTGATAGCAAAAGCTAAGCAACATTCTATCAACCCGTGAATCATCGACTTGAATTCACCATATGCAACTGGAGGATCAGCTATTACGATGGCCAAGTTATGCATGTCTGCGAATCTTAAGTTAGCCATTTGATCTGCACTAAAACGAGCCAAGTGAGAAAACAAATATATTAAAGCAGTTAATGTTTTATTATTTTCTTATTTAAACGATTTAATTGCCCCCAAAAATAATTCTGACCAAAAGGAGTTTATGGTCAATTTTGGGTTTACGGCCGCAAACTCATGGCCGTAAACTCATAGCCACAAACTGAGTTTACGGCCGTAAACTCCTTGGCCGTAAGCTTCGACCGTAAACGCCAACAGATCAATTTTGTTCGATTTTAGCCCTAAAATCCGTCGATTTTGTTATACCTTTGAGATGAACTGAACGATATCACAAAACGAGAGTAAAAAATTTCAAGAGGAGAGAGGATGAGAGAGAGTTTACGGTCAGAAAGAGGAAAAGTGAGAAGTGAAGGGGTCCGGTTGTAAACCCACCTTTTATACCCTGTGTGATTTTACCTATCTTCCACACAGTATAAGGCACAATCCAAATCCCAAATATTTTTCAAGAAAAACCTTTTGAGGATTTTAAAAATTAAAATTAAAAATAACATAAACAAAAAATAAAAATAAAAATAAAAATAAAAATAAAAATAAAAATAAAAGTAAAAATAAAAATAAAAATAAAAATAATAATAATAATAAAAATAAAAATAAAATAAAATAAAATAAAATAAAATAACTTTAAATTTTAACAATTATAAAATAAAATTAAAATAAAATAAATAAAAATAAAAATAAAATAAAATAAAATACAAGAAGACTAAACTTATCTCAACAAACATTGAATATAATTTTGTGACACAGGGATCAAAATTGTTAGATATCCTTAGTCCATTTGTCGGTACCTTTACCTTCATGTATATGTCTGGTCGATCGCCGGTATTGTAATCCACTTAAACACGAAAAATTGTAATGAAATTTGGACAAGCTAATAAAGACAAGACATTTTTGATTCTATATTCTTAGATAAATTTCCTAGGGACCATTTAGCTGACGACGACCAGGGATATTGTTGTCCACCTAAATTGAGCAGCGAGATTTACAGAAAATTCGTAAGTGTTCAATTTTAATTGTACTAGAACATGTTTCCCGCTTCCTGATATGCTCCAGTAATCAAGGACTTCCAGAATACTCCTTACATTGGGTGAGCAGACAATTATTGAAAGAGAAGATAGATTTAGAATGCATATGTTATACACCCAGGTCGGATTTCTTCCAACCATGCAGAGGATGAAACACATGACTAACTGAAGTCTTAGAGGGATTAAGAAGAAGAATGATGCATATACTGTGTACCAGGTCGGATTGTAAGTCACGTAAAGGAGACAGTATATGGCTAATAGATAGAAAGAATTGCATAGAGAAAAGATGCAGTGAGATAGAATTGCATATGTTACAGTCCATGTCGGATCTCTCGATCACGCAGAGGAGGCAACATAGGACTAATAGGCAGAAAGAAAGAAAATAACCTTCTACAGACCTAATTTATCGAAATTCCCCAGTCACCCCATAAATACCGGAATTAAGGACAGAATCCACACATCGAGGAAAAGTTAATCCACAGTTCTAGATACGGGTTCTTTTAATGTGACCAGTAGATTCTCATGTATATCTCCCTACTCAACCTATCCAAGCGTCGTATTGTCAGGCTAAACGGATCTAACTAGTTCAAGATTCGTCAAGTCCTTGAATTCCTTAAGTTCAATTCTTCCTAGTCAAGTCCATTTAGAATCTTTCGTGCCTACTAGCGCATCGAACACAAAGCGTAGACAATTTAATTTTGGTACGTTACGCAGATTCAGATTGCATGTTATCACTTGATAATATCACTTCCCAACACATCACCTACAAGCAAAACTATTAGCAACATATTTTTGATTTTCTGATTTTTTAATGTTTTTGGATTTTTGAAATTTTGAAATTTTGTTTGGTTTTTGTTTATTTCTCCCCCTAAATTTGTGCATGGGTGAGAATGAAATCACTAAAAGGCGCAAATTTAAACTAATCTAACCTAGAATAAAAATAAAAATAAAAATAATAAAAGATTAATCCTCAAAACGAATCATTTTCAAAAAATCCCACAAACACATCGAATCGAGCTTTGTTAAAAGGCTTAGTGAACAGATCTGCCACATTATTAGAAGTGGGAACCTGTTCCAGCCGGATGAATGGATGTTCATAACAATCTCTGATAAAGTGAATTTTGATATCAATGTGCTTGGTTTTGGAATGTTGGACAGGATTTTTAGCAATTTGAATCGCAGCCTCATTATCACAGTAAATGGGAGTTTCTAGATAATTCAAACTGTAATCCAACAGCTGATGTTGGATCCAAATAACTTGAGAGCAACAAGCAAATGCAGCAACATATTCCGCTTTTGTTGTTGAGGTTGAGACGATATGTTGTTTCTTGCACTGCCATGACACCAGCCTATCTCCAAGGAATTGACACCCTCCTGATGTAGATTTCCTGTCAAGCTCACAGCCTCCATAATTATTGTTAGCAAAAGCATATAAATCAAATTCGGAATCTTTCGGATACCAAAGACCCAATTTTGGGCTGCCTTTGAGATACCGGAAAATTCTTTTGACAACAATAAGATGTGAAAATTTTGGATTAGCCTGATAACGTGCGCATTGACAAATTGCAAACATGATGTCTAGACAGCTTGTTGTAAGATACATCAACGATTCGATCATCGATATGTAGTGTGTCTGATCTGTGGATTCTCCATCAGGATCTGGAGTCAGCAGAGGTCTTTCGGACATCAGCGTCGATGCAGGCTTTGCGTCTTGAAACCCAAACTTCTCAAGAATATCCTCCACATACTTAGCTTGATGGAGCAGGATTTCGGTTGAATTTTGTTTGACTTGAGGCCCCAGAAACATGGTCATTTCACCCAATGAACTCATCTCAACCCTCTTTTTCATAACGCCTTCAAAATCTTTGCATAGATGTGGACTAGTAGACCCGAAGATAATGTCGTCAATGTATATTTGTACTAGAATCTGATCATTTCCGACATACTTGAGGAATAAAGTTTGATCGATAGTGCCGCGAGAGTATCCATGCTCGAGCAAGTGCTTTGTAAAAGTCGCATACCACGAGCGAGGAGCTTGATGTAACCCATACAACGCCTTGTCCAAATTGTAGACATGATTAGGAAACTTCGAGTTAACGAACCCAGGGGGTTGATCAACGTGGATTTCTTCCTTCACCTTGCCATACAAGAATGTTGTCTTGACATCCATTTGGTAAATTGTGAAGTTCATGTAGGAAGCATATGCAAGGAAGATACGAATAGCCTCCAAGCGAGCCACCGGTACATAAACCTCAGTATAATCAAGACCCTTGACTTGTCGAAACCCGCGAACCACCACTCTTGTTTTATTTCGCACTATGACACCAGATTCATCTTGCTTGTTTCGATAGACCCAGCGTGTGTCAAGAGACTTTTTTCCCTTTGGTAACTCAACCAATTTCAAAACCCCAAGCTTTTCGAATTGATTTAGCTCTTCATGCATAACATCTACCCAGTTGGGCTCATTCAAAGCCATTTCAACATTCTTGGGCTCTATTTGAGAGATAAAGCAAGAATAGAGACATGTACTGACATCTCCACTCTGACTTCTGGTTCTAACTCCATCACCCAGCTGACCAATGATGTTTTCGATCGAATGATCGCGTTGAATTCTTGAAGGTATCTCTTGGCTGATATCATTGAGTGAAACGGGAAGACTGTGAATGTTGAAATTTCCATCACTTGCTGATTGTTCCACATTATATGAATCTACTACAAACTCATTAGCAATTTCTTCAGGAAAGAGTAGTTCCATAAAAGTTGAAGTGACAGCGGAAGCATCTCTAGACATGAACTCCTTTTCAAAAGGAGTAAGAGGTGTAACATCAGCATCAGGAGTATCATTTTGAACTGGAGATTTTGGACTACTAAGTGGAACAGATGACTCCCCCCTCAGGTGAAGCAGAGGACTCCCCCTCAGATGGTGAAGCAGATACCATTGGAGGTCTTTAGACAACTTCTTCGTCTTCGTCTTCAGAAACAATCTTCGAACCGGAGGAAGACCCAGATGAACCATCTGAAGACACATTAATGGATTTGAAAAAGCGATGTGTAATCAAATAACCAATCAAGGCCCAATTGAGAATTCGTTTCATTCTCCTCCAACCAACGCACGTCGAAGGATTCTACAATCTGATTCGTCTTCTTATTGTAAACCCTATACGCGGTGCGTGCAGCATATCCTACAAAATAACAATCATTGGCTTTGGCATTGAACTTTGGGTTGGACTCCAGGAAAAGAAGTGTGCAAGGGAAGCCAAATACACGGAAATGACTGACTGAAGGCTTATGACTTTATAGAATCCCGTACGGTGTCTTCATCTGGGATTTGTTGATTAAAACACGATTTTGAACGTAACAAGTAGTGTTAATCGCCTCAGCCCAAAAGAAAATAGGTAACTTTGAGTCACACAGCATCGTTCTTGTAGCGTCTTTCAATGCTCTATTTCTCCTCTCAACAACACCATTTTGTTGAGGCATGTGAGCAGAGCTGTATTGACACACAATTCCCTTTTCTGCTCAAAAATGATCAAGAACTGCATTCTTGAATTCTGTCCCATTATCAGTACAAAGCGCCTTCACCCGGTTATTGGTTTGGTTCTCAATCATCACAATGAACTTGTTTATCGGATCAGCAACCCCAACTTTGTTGGATAAGAAAAAGACCCACGTAAAACAATAGAAATCATCAATCATGACCAGACAGTACAAACTTCTGTTGATGCTTAGGACGTTTACTGGACCAAATAAGTCCATATGTAATAATTGGAGCACTTGACTAATTGAGTTAACTTGTTTTGGCAGGTGTGGTTTTCTATGATGTTTACCCTGGGCACATGACACACACTTCTCAAAAGTTAAAAAATATCTGACAGGTAAGCCACGTAGCATCTCATTCTTCGCAAGACGATTTAGATTTTTGGCGTTAGCAGGACCGAGTCTTCGGTGTCACAACATTGCGTTGTGTTTGGCGACCTTTGAAAAGAGGCAAGTGACTTGCTCAGGAATGTTGTTGTTCATGTCAATAATATATGCATTTCCATCCCGCTTTGATTTGACAAGTATCCATTCTTCTAGGATGACAATGTCTGGCTTGAGAATCATACACTCTTTGTCAGTGAAATGTGTTGAATATCCGTTGTCACTGATTTGGGAAACACTCAACAAGTTGTGCTTCAACTCGGGAGCAAAATTAAGAATCTCAAAGCTTAGCACTCCATTTGTAACGATTCATCTCTGAGTAATCTTGCCACCTTCTCCGCCTACAAAGGAAACATACCCCCCATTAAAATTTTGAATGTTGCTCAATTGGGAGATGTCTCCTGTCATATGTCGGGATCAGCCGTTGTCGACGTACCAAGGTCTGACGACATTCCTCTGCAATTGTCCCTGCAAAATGTATGGGATCATTTAGATTTGGGAACCCAGGTCATCACTATCATGGGTTAGCCCTTTACTTTCTCTGATTGATCCTTCAAAACCTTCAAATCATCATTTCTAATGTTTTTAGAGGATGCTGATGATTGATTGGAAGTAAAACTGGACATCCAATGATATTTAGGTTTTCTAACAGTCACAAATGGTTTTGAAATATGTTTCTTATCAGTTTGCATTGAGCATCTGGATTTTCTACCAGAATTGGTTGAAGATCCAGAATTGCTATTTGACGAAACTGATCTTGGGGAAACGTTGTTCGGTTTTGGCAAGCTATTTGGGACTTTGTATGAAAAAACTTTTTATTCTTTTGAAAAACTGCCCTTTTTCTACTTATATCATCCTTCCAATCATCATCCCGAGAATGAATTCTTGAGGACTTTCTAGTTAAAGACCTTCCTCTAGATTCGTTCTCTCCTCTTGGTGACGTATAATGTACCAAAGTTCTATTTGGACAATTCCTAGCTATATGACCACCAATACCACAATTAAAACAAATCTGTTTGTTATTATTAAAACCTGTACTGCCCTTTTCAGATTTATTTTCCATACCGACACCCTTACTTTTCCCACATGAACATGAACAAGAAGCAGGTTGTGAGATAAGTGAGGGTGTATCAGATGGAGTGACTTGTGGAAATGGTGTGTTTTCATTAGGATCATTACAAACATCAGAATTATCAAACAACTCATCAAACACTTCAAAAAAACTTAAACCAGTATCAGCAGGTGCAAAAGTATCACAAAAAACATTGTCATTTTTAACATCATAAATAATAAAATCTTTATTTGGAACAAAAACATCAGGTTCAGACTCAGTTTTGTTATCAGAAATAGATCCTTCAACTTCGTGCTTTGATTGATCTAAGGATTGATCTGTAAGGGAAGTAAAAACGTTAGAACTTTCAACATTAATAACTCCTCCTGAAACAAAACCAGTTGGCTTGCCATAAACCATGAAAGATTTGTTGGTAATCTCCTCATCAGTGACAGGTTGATACAGTAACAACCCGTTATTTCCGGGCATTATAAATCGAGTCTTGTAACCCCTATGGAATGTAATAGGAATATCATCGATAAATGAATTATTCAAAAGCTCTGATTGGAGTACACTATGTAGTAGATATCGTCTTAAAGGTTTCCAAATATATAAAGAACACTAAAATCCGAGTTATGACGAAGAAGTTATGACCATTCTAAGATTTCCGACAAAACCGACAACACCGATTAAACGGAAAACGCAAAGTTTCAATACGATAGCATTTAGCCTTAGGTATCTAAATGAAAGTTATAGATAACATTAAACCGTGAGCGTACACAAAAAGAACGTCCAAATCTGACTTCGTATGAGGAAGTTATGATTTTTCCAAGATCCGAATATAGCAGTAGACAGCTAAAAACTCGAATCGAAGATCGAGCGACTTTTGGCCGGAATGACCTAAACGAGAATCGAAGGTCTCGACAATGGTATTTCATCGGTAAAAAGTCTGGCAAAAACCGACATCAGATAAAGAAGTTATGAATTTTCAAAGAAATTCCTTAAACACGATGAGTTATAAAATAAATAATAAAAATAATTTCGGAATTTGCCAACGGAGTCTAAACGAAAGTTGTAGAGCGTAGTCTCACCTACGCGTGGATATAAAGACCATCGAAAACGGAGTTCGTATGAAGAAGATATGAATTTTTGAAGTTTATTAAATAAATTATATATTTATTTAAATCAAAATTTCGGACCTTATCCGAAGAGGAGTCAGCGTCCTCATCCGGGTACACGCTGCGTACCCCTGTACGCCCTGCGTACCCGAGAGACTTGGCCTCTGATCGTCCACGTCGCCCTATCCGACCCGTCCGAAGTACCCGACCCGTCCGACCCGCTGTCCCGTCCGACCCGCCGTCCCATCCGACCCGCGTACCCAGCAACCCGTCCCATCCGAAGCCGAGGCAGTCGAGGCTTCAGTCATGCATGACGTACGCGTACGCGCTGCGTACGGGGGTACGCCCCGCATATCAAGGCGGTTCAGCCTTCCTATAAATAGGATGCGAGGCTTTCCGAAAAAAGGGCTCAATTCTCTCCTTTCTCTCACGATCTTGCCTCGTTTTCCGTGCCCGTTCAAACCCGAAGCTCTGGTCTTTTTACTCAAGACCCGAGGGTCGATTTTACTCCCGAGATTCCCGAGAATCCCGAGAAAAATCAGTTTCCCGAGACGAAACTCTGTCCGGTTTTCCATCTCGCTATCTTCAAACTATCAAGTGAGTTCATATCCCCTTCGAACACTCTTTAAATACATTTTAAATGCTTTTATACTCTTTTAGGGGAGGAATACAAGTAAACACACGACTAAAATCGTGTGAAACATCGATCTTTTTATATACTTTTCAGACTGTTGCTTTAACTGTCTTATGAAGTCATTATCATGCAAAACGCCTCACAACACAACTTTACCCTCTTGGGATACAATATGTTTATAAATAGAAATATGTTTTATTTATACGTTTGCATACAAATACATCATATCAAGGGTAACATTCTTTACTCAATCATTTTATGCATTCAAAGAACTTATGATTTATGCTTTGTCAAACATTGTGAAAAAGGATAAACTTTGCATACAAACTACTACTTTAATACAGACTTAGTTGAGAATCCATGAGACGTGTACATCTTCAAACACTGCCTTTTTGATAAAAGGTATCGCTACAAGTCCTGTCTATAACCAGAGTCTCCCGTTCGGAGAACGTGTCAAATGTGTATAGATCTATACGGGAAGTCATGATCCCGCGCCCTGACTGTTAGCTACAGTCCGTCTTTTGGGGTGACAGTTGTCATAACGCTACGACGCCTGAAGAACGTCGCTACAGGCATATTATGTTTAGTATGGTTATAAAACTCATCGGATATACAATTATTATGGTATTATGCTTTTATGAACGAGTAGCTATTAAAACTATTCTTCATCTAACAAGTGCGATCTTCGTATAGCTTTACTATGTAAAACTATGACACAACTTACAAGCACGTCGTTTGCTTGCGATTTTCGGTCTTAGAGACTGCCAGTTATGTCAGGAAAATAAGGGTTTTTCTTGGAAAACACAACAAATCATATCTCAACTATTAGGGAAAATATGGGATTTTCTAGATCTAATACATTCATTTTCAACACGCGAATCATAACTCGTTTTCAATTGAAATACTACATTTTCTGGAAAACATACAAACACTTTCGAATGGCATACATCTTCTCAAAACACCACTTATGAACTCACCAACTTAAATGTTGACACTTTTTCTTTGAAATAACTTGTATTCTCAGGAAACCGCTAGACCAGGTAGCAACTACTTCTGAAGACTAACGCGCTGGCGTTAGTAACATATTTTGGATCACCATTTTGTATTTGATTTCTTTTGCAAACATGTAACATCTACAATCATGTAAACTTTTCAAATATATTTATATTATGGTGGTGTGTACTTTCCTTTCTATGAACTGTTATGATACTGAATATGACGTCCTCCGCCCTCGAACGTTTCCGCCGTTCTGGTTTGGGGGTGTGACAGATACTGATAATTATGATTGAAAGGAGGAGGCACTTGATCGTACCCTAAACCATTTTTCTGGTTTTTTTTGAACTGCAGGCAATGGTAAATCATGTTAGCAACTACCTCTCTTGATACATCATATTTTTTAAAATCAAAATTTGCAGTATCAAATTTGTTTTTTAATGTATCAAGCTCATCAATTAACTCAGCATTCTGTCTCTTGATATAATCATAGTTTTCACATTTATTACTGTAGTCTTTCTGAAGTCTCCTAAAGTCCTTTATCGTTGTCTCTAACTGGGCCTTTAGGTGTTTTTGTCCTTTTCTAAGTTGGTAGCACTCATATCTAACGTCCTTTACTTCTCTACGTAGAGATTCTATTTCATCACGAAGAATTTTAACATAGTCAATACATGCTTGAGAACAAGAGGGTAAACTTACCTCATTTTTCTTTGGTTCAGAAGTAGAAGATACCATCATCGCAAACTGCAGCTCCATCATCTTTTCTTTTGGATCAGCTGCAACATCTTTCATGGGAGCTTCATCATTGACTTGGGCCAGGTGAGCATTCTCAGGTCTTGAAATGTTCAAAGCCTGAATCTGGTCCTCCTAGTCAAATGACTAAGCAACCATAGCTTTCTCGCCGTTGACCTGATCACCTCCCCGATTTTTTCCCACTGCAACCATTGTCCTGTCATTGTTTAACCTTCTATCCGGCTTCGGGCACTCACGAGCAAAATGACCCGGCTCGTGACAGTTGAAACAACGCAGCTTACCTTTGTTAAACCCAACCTTCTTATCAGCATTCATACCCTAGTTGTTCTTCCCAGTCTTCTTATCAAACTGCTTAGCCCTGAATACTGTCATAGCTATCTGCCATGTGATGTCCATCTCTTCTACATCTTCTGGATGAATCTGATCCAGATCAGCAAATGACAATTGAGGTGGAAGCTCTCCAGAAAGAAGAGCATTATAGCAGTTCACAAGTTCTGTAGAAAAGGCAAGATTGTCATCACATTCCTTTGTGTTTGAGGAAGATGCCACAATTGGTACATTGGAGGAGGGAGTAGCTTGAGGAGTGACATGCAGTTGGCTTTACGAGTGAGACATGGATGACGCAACAGTAATTGTTTGGATTTGAGGCTGTTGAACAGCAAATGCTTGACTTGAGGAAGGAATGACTGATGAAAGAGCATTGTTAGAGGAAATCCCGAGGTTTGCAGTCGAATACGAATTCACATGATTAATCTCCCGCTGTTTATCATCAATGTCACAGGCTTTGATGATTGCCATTGTTTCAGCAAGAGTGAGACGATTCAAATCATTGGTCTTCTTAATAACAACTACATTCATATCCCATGACTTTGGAAGAGCATTCAATAGCTTTTTTGTTTATCTCTGACTTGGTCAAGAAGATCCCATAAATGTTCATCTCAGTAGTGAGAGTGGTGAATCGATGTAGCTATGCCTCCAGGGTTTCTCCGGAATGTAGTTGAACATGTTAAACTTTTGACGCAGCATATCCTGACGGCTTTCCTTCATGTCTTCATTACCTTCATATACCTCAATCAAGGTTTCCCACAATCTTTTGCTGAAGTATACTCTCTGAAACCTTGAGCTATATCAGGATATAAAGCCATGGTCAGAGTGGCCAAAGCCCTTTCCTGTTCTTCCACTTTCTCAAAATCTTCATCTATATAGTTTTCAACTGCTTTATCAACTATTTTCCCTGCAACAGTGGTGGTAATTATGACAAGATTCTTGATGATGCTTCTCCAAATCTTGAAGTCTTTCATTTTAATGTACTTTTCAATCTAGTATTTCCATTCAGGAAAACCATCTACAGACAGTAGTGTTGGAATGCGTGTAGTTGTGCCCATGACAGAATCTAGCTCATGATGATGTGTTTGACTTTGAGAATCCAGTTATTATGATCTTAAAACTTAAAGTTAAGATAAAAAAAATTGTCAAAATTGAGTTTACGGTCAAGCTGTTTATGGCCGTAAACTGAGTTTACGGCCAGGCAGTTTACGGTCAATTAAGATGCACTGATTATGGTCTAAGAACACAGTTTACGGCTCTTGAATGTTCTTGAGTTTATAGTCGTAAACAGGGTTTACGGTCATAATCTCTTGGCAGTAAACTCCCAGAAATCTCAGCCAACGCAAATCTAGAGTTGCTTTGATCCCTTTAGCAATGAAGATACCAAACCCTAATCTCGAACAATGAAGAATATGAGTTTAAATGGTTGAAAACTCGATTGAATGATGCTTTGACACTAGTCTTGCTCTGATACCAATTGTAAGGTCCTAAAATGGATCTTTACCAATGATCAAACAATCAAACAATCAATAGAAACAAAAATATGAGTAGAAGAAGAGAAATCAAGATTTCACACGTTTATTACTGAAAAACGTCTGGTACAACTCGATATACTAGGTTGTGAACTTTGTGGCATCAACAACCAATAATGACCTAAAAAACCTCCATTTATAATGGACTTGGTCCCGGAAACTGGGTTTACGACCGTAAACTCACTACTGGGCCATAAACTCACTAACAACCTACCAAAACACAATTAAGACTCAAAAGAACTATTACAACAAAAGCCTAGACAAAACCACTAACTGGACCCTTTAGAAGAGATGCAGGTACTTTTGTTTCATCTGATCTTCTCATTCCGAAGTGAATTTAGGTCCTCACTTGGCGTTCCAACGGACGTTCACTATTGGTATTCGGCTTTGTTTCGTTCTCTAGATTTCCCTGTCCATGATTTACATAGGTTCCTCCATGAAGTGTAGACTCTCGTTTAACTCGATTTCATCAAGTGGTATTACAAGAGTCTCATCGGACAGACACTTCTTTAGATTGGACACGTGGAAGGTGGGTTGTATGTTGATTTCCCGTGGTAGTTGAAGTTTGTAAGCTACTAGGCCAATTCTAGTAAGGATCTTGAATGGCCTGATATACCTTGAATTTAGTTTTCCACGTTTTCCAAAACGTATCATTCCTTTCCATGGTGAGACCTTTAGCTGGACGCGGTCACCAACCTGGAACTCCAAGGGCTTTTGTCGTTTATCTACATAACTCTTTTGTTGGTCCCTAGATGCTTTTAGTCGTTCCCGAATTTGGAGGATCTTATATGTTGTCTCCCTTATGATCTCAGGGCCGATGAGAGTGCTGTCAGAAACTTGTATCTTTGCTAGTTGTGTGTTGCCCATTTCAGCCCAACACAGAGGTGATTTGCACTTGCGTCCGTAGAGGGCTTCAAATGGCGTGACCTTGATGCTAGTATGAGAGTTGTTATTGTATGAGAATTCAACTAGTGGTAAATGGGTATCCCGAACTTTACCAAGGTCTATCACACAAGCTCTCAACATGTCTTCCAACGTCTGAATGGTTCTCTCGCTTTGACCTTCAGTCTGGGGATGGTACGTTGTACTCATATCAATTTTTGTTCCTAAGGACTTTGGTAGTGATTGCCAAAACCGTAAGGTAAATCTACTATCTCTGTCAAAGATAATGGATATTTGCACACCATGCAACCGTACGATCTCTTTAATGTACGTCCTGGTTAGCTTCTCCATCTTGTCGATCTCTTTTATTATCAGAAAGTGCACGGATTTGGTCAACCTGTCAACAATCACCCAATTGGTGTCAAGACCACCTATTGTATTGGGCAACTTGGTTATGAAATCCATGGTTATCCACTCTCACTTCCACTCGGGTATTTCTGGTTGTTGTAGTAAACCCAAAAGCTTTTGGTATTCTACCTTGAGTTTGCCGCAAGTTAGACACTTGCCCACATAGGTAGCAATTTATGCCTTCATTTTTGTGTTGGATTAGTGTCTAAGCCCATAACCATGTTTGTCAAGTACTTGACCCGATTGTGCATGGTCCTTTTGGGTTGCCTTCACCAAAGCAACATGACAGGAGAAAGAATAGAGAAAGAGGTTATTATGATTTATTAATATGTTATAAGAATAATATATTAAAGGAGAAATCATATTTGTTTAATTTATATTGGTCAATAATTAACTAAGAATTAATTTTGTGATCGAGTGTAATTAATTAAACTAGAGGGGCTGAATTGTAATTATGTGATAGTTACAAAGTAGGGTAAGGATTATCCTAGATATGGGTTAGATGAAATCAAGAGGATAAGGATCCTTGAAATCGTCCAAAGATAAGGGCATTCAAGGCTTATCTTATTGTTACTTGGTGGGCAAGCAACTAGATAAGGATAAGGACTGAAACCCTAATCCCAACCCTATATAAAGACCCCTTGGCTAATGAAATTCGTCCATGCTTCCTAAAGGGTTCTTACGGCCGATTTCTACCTCCTTCTTCTCTTTCTATATCTTCTCCATTTGCTCTTGGTGTTTGTGAGCCATTAGAGGCACTACACTTGTGGTGTTTGCTTTCAAGACTTAGGGTTTGAAGATTTAAGTTGTTATTGCAATATAACAACAAGAGGTATGTAATCTAACCTTCTTGGTGAATTTCAAAAATAGTAAGCCATATTAGGGTTTTATTATGTGTTCATAATGTTGTGTATCTAATAGTGAAAACATAGATCCAATCCTAGGGTTGCATGCACACATAGGATTGTTTGTACAAAACCCATCAGTGGTATCAGAGCCTTTGGTTAACTTGTTTTCAATTAGAATTATACAATTGTATGGACTTGAAAAATTAGGGTTTATAGCCAATAATCCCTAGGAGGCAAGAAATTTCGAGATTAGGGTTTCCTAACACTAATTTGTGAAAATTTTGAAAGGGTTTTCTAATCCTTTCCTTAAGCCTCAAGATTTCGAAATCTAGGGTTTGAAAAACCCCATGATTTTCGAAATTAGCCTCCTCCCCAAGATAAGATCCTAAATTTTGGGGATTTTGATTATCCAATATCTTGTAATTATCCTTTAATTGTTATATATGGTAATTAAATATTTTGCATTATCCTATCCTTATTTTCGAAATCTATGTAGAAGTTTAAGGGATTAGGATAAGTTAAATGTTTAAATGGCAATTATCCTTATGATTTAGATAATCCCTTATGATTGAATAATTTAAATTAATAGTTTAACTCAAGATAATTATTAAATCAAGAGTTTTAATATTTAAAATTTTAATTTAATTAGTCTTAAATTCGAAAATTTTAAAGTGAGATTAAAACCTAATTGTTTTGAAAAGTTTCAAAAACCTGCCCTTATGGTTTTATTAAATTAATTAAGTGTGTAATTAAAAAAGAGTTAATAAATCCATAATGATATTGGTTAATTAAAAGTGTAATTTAAACCACCTAGTATTTCAAAAAAAAAGTGTAAAATACACCCTTATACTATGTATAACATTAAAAGTTTAATATTATATATGTATACTAAAATGCTAGTCTTACCGTTAGTAGGCTCATTCACGAAGCCGATCTAAAAGGGGGGTATAAGGTTATGGCCTATAAAATGGCCGTTTAATGGGTATCCACTCTTACCCACCTCTTCCTTGATTGGTGGAGGGTCGTTAGCCGAACGGGTAGGATAGGGCAATCCTCTCTTCATTAATAAGTATAATGAATCTATGTAAAGTAACTAAACACTTTTACAAATTCCCAATCCTAGTTACTTTAGGCAAAAGTGAAATTGATGCAATCCCATGAAATTATACTTTGCCCCCTTGCTAAGAAGTTAGTGGAGCGTGTGTGGTTAACCGGCACACTAATTGGTTCTAAGTAAATGTGGCAAAGGGTGACTCAATGTATGTCATAGTTCGATGGAGCGTGTGTGGTTTACCGGCACATCGAATAGGTGACTGTAACAATGAGGGCACCATGTAGATTTGCATGGTTATTCACACCCACTTTGTGATCCTCGGCATCCCAGTCACAAACAAGAGGGGCATATCGAGATTTAAACATGTCATTGAAAAGTTCAATGAATCTCAAAGGAAATCTAGGAATTCTTAATACATTTAAAACTTAAGCCTTTATGTTTTTCACGGTGAAGAATTAGTGAATCATCATTCACTTACCTCCAAATTATTTGCATGTTAGATTACGGCATCCCTCTTCTAATGTGTAAATAATGTTGTTGGATCCTAGCCTTAATGTCTCATTTGGGTGTTTCATTAAGGATTCAATCAACTAACTTGAAATTCTCCCGTTTTGTAGATGTATGACTCTAACCGTTGTCTTCCTGGATCCCAAGGAAAAGGTGTTCCTATTGAAAGTGATAGCTTGTTCCAAAGTGAAGGATCAATGTGGACTAGCTTGATCTCACTCCCTCCTCCTCCTCCCGTTGTTCTCCCTGACCCGCAACAACAAAGATTTGAAAGGTTCAAGATCACCAAAGCCCTATTGGTAATGCAACATGAAGATGGTAAACCCGTGTGTGCTCACGTCCTAGGGATGAAATCACACATCGGTAGGTTGATTATGTTGGGTGTGTCTTTCCCCAATAAGGTGGTTGTGGACTGGGTTCTTCAGTCACTCCCTGAATCATATGATAAGTTCATAAGAGAGTATTATATGATGGACATTGACGCGACCCTCATTGACTTAACTTACATGCTTATTGCTGCTGAATCAGAAACGATTTGGCGAAGTAATGGAGCATATTTGTCTAGTAAATCAACCAACCATGCTTCTGTGGACGTTCTAGGAGAAGCCACATGTTTCTGTTGCCAAGGGAAAGGGAAATGGATACGAAGCTGCCCAAAGGAACTGAAGAATCTAAGAGATGGAAGAGTCAAGAAGTGTGGCTCTGCTTCAGGTACAAAATCCACTATCTAACTCCATTAAATTCCTATTCTTTATACATAATGTGATAATATTACATTTGCATGTTTTGCAGAATTAGAGAAAAGAGAGGAAGTTTGATGGAAGAGCAAGATGAGTCTGATCACGAAGAAATGGATTACGATCGCATGGATTCGAAGATCAGAGTTTGAGCTTAGGATGTTATGATAGATTTGTTAGAAGTATTTGATTACATAGTTTTTCATTCGAATTTTGTATTTTAAGGACATGTTTTCCGCTGTTTTTATGCATAAAATAAATTTTGTTTTTTATCTTATTTGTTTATCCTTACAATGGCATATATGAAAAATTGATGTTTGTGTACTTCTATTATTAGCAAAATGGATTTGATTCTTAATTAGGTTATTTGTGGAAGTGTCAAGAGTTTACCAAATAGGGAGAGTTTCTCATCGCCCAAGTTTCAAGTGGATAGGAACTTGGAATCATGCAACAAGTATTGTATGATGAATGAAAAACCTTTCACATTTGGGAAATTTAGACTAGACTTTGACAAAGTGTCAATTTAAGAGATTGAGTACACTAGGTCGTACGTTGATCAAGTCTACCACAAGAGTAACAAAGATATTCATCATGATTTACTAAAGTTTAGTGAATATGGTTGTACTTATAAGATTAAGTATAATTCCGAGTTGATTAAAAGAGTTTCAATCAATAGCATAATGAATAAGAAGAATCAAGTAGGCAGAAAGACAAAAGTTTCTCTATTCTAAGAAGAAGGGAGAGTACATTTTTTTATGTTTTATGATAGGTCTTAATGATTAAGAACCATATCTCAATTGATCCTCTAAGTGAGTCTTAGTACAATTTGTAAGTCTAAGAAGAGGAATCGAGAATTGTGGAAATGGTTAAATCAAGAAGTCAATCATACTTCGTTCCATTATCAAGTCTTAGAGTAATACTCCAAGATTGTGAATTAAGTGACAAGTCTTAAGAAGGTTTATAACATTCATCAAATGTGGAATTTGGGAAAAGGTTTTCTTATTCTTGCACATTTGAAATTGGTAAGTTGTGATGTCTTGGATAATACAAAGACCAACTAGGACCAATCATGTGAAATGTTTTGTATTGATAAAATTACACTAACTCTTGAATATTTGTTTGACAAGAAATGTTTCTTGACAAGAGAATCTTATATGTCAAGGAGTCAGTGGGAGTCTTAATGTTCTTGAAAGGTTTCAAGAACAAATCAAGAATAGACCTTATCAATCATCACTAGCACACGACTTGAGGTTTACAACCTATCGTGTTGACACTATTTTGTTTTCTATGCCATTCCAATTGAGTTTTCTGTATACGTGAGTTCTACAAGTGCCCAATGGATTGTATAGGGGAAAGACACCTTGTTTAATGGAAAGTACATTGAAATGAAGGGGTGGGCTGCTCAATAACTTGGAAGCAATGGTGGGACCCTTTATGGCAAGAAATTAAGAAGAACAAGTTCTATCCATAAGAGTTTGGAATTGTCACTGACATTATCTTGTGATTATGGTTATAACGAATTCACATGGATGGGAACGTATACACCACAAAATCTAAGTGTCATAAGGTTTCTTTCATTCATGAAAATGATTGTGAGGAAACGCTTTCACTAAAAAAGATTTTGAAGATAGCATTATGTAATTTGGGTTTCTCAAATTCAACTATGATTACGGCATACCTCTTCATAGTTCGAATTGTGGGAAATGGCAAATGGGTCTGAACATTTTAGACTTATTGATATGAGTCCTAGAACTGTTTAGACATATACATATGAGCTATCCAAGGAAAAGTGTATGAGTTTGAGAAGCTTAGATAAATTCTTATCAAAGAATCTAGTATTAGAAATATGAAATTGTTTTCTAGAAGTTCAGCTGATTTCTGAATACATGTCGAAGCTAGTGGGAGCATAAGTGTTATGTTGGTAAAGAAATAATCATCATATACGTGGGAGCATGATTATTATGGTAAGTATTGCAAGTTAGCAATATTAATTATAGAAAACAAGAGTTATAGTTTGCAAGGTTGTAAGAGTTGAAAAGTTATTTTCTATAATTAAGGGAGAGAATATTGTACTTCGTTCAAAATCTAAAGCTTAGATTGAGAAACTTTAATAAATTTAGTCAAAGGATACATAGTGTGTTATTAAATTTCGATTATGATTACGGTTACCCTCTTCATAGTTCGAATTGTAAGAACGTGACACATAAAATATTATGGCAGAAAATTGATAGAGTATCGTATCTTTATGTAAGACATTATGCATCGTGTTCCATACGCTTCGGGTATAGGATTGATTGCAAGTGCTATAATATTTGACCATTCTAAATTTTTCCAAATGTCTAGCGCATTGAGAGGGAAAAAGGAAAAGAATCGGTTTTTGACTAAGATAATTAAACAACTGTCAAAGGACAATCCAAAGTTCGTTAAGGATTGGTCGCTTGTGAGTAGTTGGAAGTATGGCATTGAATGGACCATATCGACATTATTATGAATAGATAATATTCTATTAAGAATGAGTTGTCATATGGTAAATATGGAAATGTTTCCATAGATTGGGAGTTGGAAATTAAGAATTTATGTCTAGATTAGAAAATTTTATGCAAAAGGATGTTCAAGGAATGTACTTTGAGTGAGAGACACCACATCTATAGAATTGTTCTGTGACTATTTTGATAAGAGTACCTTGTGAATTCGTTGGCCGAGTCTTTGTGATTTTTGTGCCGTGGCTTCACAAGAGGATCATTGCATAAAATATTAGAATTTGACATATTCTATAAGTGGCAAGAATTTGATATTCTTGTACTTATATTAAGAATTGGGAGTTGTGAAATGAGTATGATTGAAAATGTGTTCATTTGATCTATTTCACAAAGTATAGACCATAGGAAACCAAAGTGTGCATGCTTGGAGCATGGGATAATTGTGGTTATGATTCGAGTTATAAATCTGAAACATTAAACAATGGATAATGAGTAATCAATATGGTGATTAAATAAAGGTGTTTTATTTATACTCACAAGTTTGGGGTCATATAAGATTAAGTATTATCATTGTGTTTCTCTTTGCATGTTTTGACTTCCTGAATAATTAATTATTTCAGAATAATCAAATTATTTGAATGGTCCACAGTTGTTCATATGTTGGAAGTAGGTATGAATGAAGACTGTCATGAATTGGTTTGTAGATTATCTAAAGTGTATTAGACATAGCAAAGGTTTGCTGCAACGTTCATGAGTGCTTATAAATATGATTTTGAGCATTGGATTAAACCCACGCTCACTTGGATCGCTTCATGGATTTTATCACGAGCGATTGGTGAGACGATAATATCTTGTATTCTTGAAACCGAGTTGTGTGAGTTGTATCTTGCGAATCGGTTACACATTGATAATATGTAAACGCACCAGTAACTTGGTGTTATAAAACTTATTGTTGTGTGTGATTTGGTGAGTGAGTGCAAGCAAGCATTGAGTCGAAGTTTATCCTTTCTTTTTACCCAAAGTGGGATAAAAGCGATATCTATGGGCCCCTCAATGATTTAGTGATGACAAACGTAAATGCTTGGCCGGGCTAGGGCTAATTTGATTTGTTTAATTAGTCAGTCGTCGTAAATCGGGAATCGGGAAACAACACATAGACTGAGAGGATGATTACAATCCATGTCTCACGTCTATACGATATCAAGAATGGAGGAATATATGATCCCTTATCTAAAGGACAGGTTACTGATAAGATCAGAGTTCGACAACGTCTTTGAGAGCTATGATTGTTAATAGGGTAGTACTTACTATTATAGTTACTAGACTTATCCAAGTGGGAGACTGTTGGATTAGTGTCTAAACCCGTAACCATGTTTGTCAAGTACTTGACCCGATTGTGCATGGTCCTTTCACCAAAGCAACTTGACTGGAGAAATAATAGAGAAAGAGGTTATTATGATTTATTAATATGTTATAAGAATAATATATTAAAGGAGAAATCATATTTTTTTAATTAATATTGGTAAATAATTAATTAAGAATTAATTTTGTGATCAAGTGTAATTAATTAAACTAAAGGGGCTGAATTGTAATTATGTGATAGTTACAACGTAGGGTAAGGATTATCCTAGATATGGGTTGGACGAAATCAAGAGGATAAGGATCCTTGAAATCGTCCAAAGATAAGGGCATTCAAGGCTTATCTTATTGTTACTTGGTGGGCAAGCAACTAGATAAGGATATGGACTGAAACCCTAATCCCAACCCTATATAAAGACCCCTTGGCTAATGAAATTCGTCCATGCTTCCTAAAGGGTTCTTAGGGCCTATTTCTACCTCCTTCTTCTCTCTCTATATCTTCTCCATTTGCTCTTGGTGTTTGTGAGCCATTAGAGGCACTACACTTGTGGTGCTTGCTTTCAAGACTTAGGGTTTAAAGATTTAAGTTGTTATTGCAACATAACAACAAGAGGTATGTAATCTAACCTTCTTGGTGAATTTCGAAAATAGTAAGCCATATTAGGGTTTTATTATGTGTTCATAATGTTGTGTATCTAATAGTGAAAACATAGATCTGATTCTAGGGTTGCATGCACACATAGGATTGTTTGTACAAAACCCATCAATTTGGCCACCAATAAAGTTTCTTGGGGTCCAGGTACATCTAGTCTAAATTGAGATGAACGGAGTATCTGGTCTTGTGAGCTTCATTCATGCCAACGTGTCTATACCCCCCGAACTTCGGTGTCCAGATCTGATTCATGACATAACAAACGCTGTCACCCTTAACTTCCACGTTTTTATCCATTCCTCTTAAGGCTTCACCTGCCACATTCTCGGGTTTCAAGGCTTCTAGCTGAGCCTCTTTGATCTGCGTGGATAAGTGTGAATGGATGGTCATGGTTAATGACTTTACTCGGCGGCCCGAGTACTCCTTTCGACTAAGGGCATCTGCTACTACATTGGCTTTGCCTGGATGATAGCGAATCTCGCATTCATAATAATTTAGCAGTTCTACCCCATCGTCGTTGCCTCATTTAGAGTTCCTTTTGATCGAAGATGTGCTGGAGGCTCTTATGATCCATGAAGATTGTGCACTTCATATCATAAAGGTAATTCCTCCAGATCTTCAGAGCAAATACTACTGCTCCCTGTTCCAGGTCGAGTGTGGTATAGTTGACCTCAAGATTCTTAAGTTGTCTTGAGGCATAGGAAATGACCTTTCCTCATTGCATGAGTACACATCCAAGCCATTGCTTGGACGCATCACAATAAACCATAAAATCTTTCGTCCCTTCTAGGAGGGACAAGATCGGAGCGCTGCATAGGGCTCGCTTTAGTGTTTGGAAAGCAGTTTCTTGTTTCTCCTCCCAATTGGAAGTTACACCTTTCCGAGTCAAGTTGGTGAGTGGCTTTGAGATCTTGGAGAAGTTTTGGATGAACCTCCTATAGTAGCCACCGAGGCCTAAAAATTGACTAATTTCGATTGGTGTTCTTGGGGTCGCCCAGTTTTCGCTGACCACGTGACCTAGGAAATCCACCTTTCAAATCCAGAATTCGCATTTTGAGAACTTCACATACAACTTCTCCGCCCTTAATTTTTCCAAGAATTGTCGCAGGTGTTGACTGTGTTCTTCCTTACTTTGTGAGTATACTAGTATGTCATCGATGAATACTTTTATGAAATTGTCTAAGTAAGGTTAGCATACATGGTTCATCAAGTCCATGAACACCGCGAGTGCATTTATTAATCTGAAGGGCATTACTATGAATTCATAGTGACCGTAGCGAGTTAAATGCAGTTTTGGGAACATCTTCCTCTTGGACTCGCAACTGATGGTATCCTGATCTTAGGTCTATTTTTTGAGAAGTAACTTGCTCCTTGTAGTTGATCGAAGAGGTCATTGATTCGAGGTAAAGGATATCGGTTTTTGATGGTGAGTTTATTTAGTTCTCGGTAGTCTATGCATATGCACAATGATCCGTCCTTCTTCTTCACGAATAAGACTGGTGCTCCCCAAGGCGAGAAGCTTGGTCTGATGAATCCTTTGTCTAGCAGCTCATTCAGTTAACTGGATAATTCCTGCTTTTCTGTCAATGCTAAGCAGTATGGGGATTTGGCTACAGGGGTAGCTCCAGGAATCAAGTCAGTTCTAAACTCGGCTTGGCGTTCGGGTGGTACTCCTAGGAGATCTTCAGGAAATATGTCGAGGAAGTTACATACTTTGGGAATATCCTTGATGGCTTTTACCTCTTGTTTCTTATCCACCACGTAGGCTAAGAAGGTGTAGTATTCTTTGCGAAGATACTTTTGAGCCTTGACGCAGGAAATGATTTGAAGGTTTTTTACGGGTTTGTCGCCATAAATGACGAGGTTTTCGTTACTTGGAATATTAAGGTGAATGGCTTTTTTGTAACACAGGATATTGGCATGGTGAGGACTTAACCAATCCATGCCAATGATGACGTCGAAACTTTTTCTTGTGACCAACATTAGGTCGATTTGGAAAGAATAGTTGTTTAGAGTAAGGGTACATCCTATGTATATATCATTAGTGCTCTCTGCCTTTCCGTTTTCCATTTCTATGGTGAATGTGTCTTTTAGTGATTGGGGATTTTGTTTAAGTAAGTGTTTAAATTTGTGGCTCATGAAACTTTTCTCCGCACCACTATCGAAAAGTATGCATGCATATGAATTGTTGAGGAGGACTGTACCGGTAACCATGGTAGGATCATTCACGGCCTCCTCGTGCCCCATTGTTAGAACTATGCCCACACCTCCGACATTCCTTGCTTTTGGACAATCCTTTTTGTAATGACCCATTTCACCACATCCATAGCAGGCCTGGCTCACTACGACATTAATGGCTTGGGTGGTTTATTGTGTCGGTGCCTTGTAGAAGCGGGCAGTGTGCCCCTTCTAGTTGTAATTATTGCAATTCATCTCTCTACCAGCTCCATAATGGTGAAAGTTTTACTTGTTACATTTTGGAATAGTTCCAGCATATTGTTTAGCGGGTGCTGGAGCGGCAGGAACAGTAGCAACCTGAACTGCCACAGTTTGTTGTTTCTTTGTGGGCTCTTGTGTCGACTGGCCCTTCCTCTTGTTCCAAAATTTCTTTTAGTTGTCACTCCCTTTTGCTTGCTCAGGAATGACTATCATAAATCCCTAGCAGACTCAATGATCCACAAGTGTTTGTGCCAAGCGTTTGGCACTGTCAAACGTAGTCGGGTTGGCTGATATCACATTCCATTGAATCTGGGGGGATAGTCCCCAGATGCATCGCTACACCTTTTTACTTTTCGTGGTAACCATCCCGGGAAGTACTGCTAGGTCACTGAATCTAGCAGTGTAGGCTACAATGTCGGAATCTTTCATGGTAAGGTTCTAGAGCTCTTGCTCTAGCTTTTGCACCTCGCCCCTCGGTCAATATTCTGCTAGCAACAGAATTTTCAAGTCTTCCCAGCTCATAGCGTTAGCCACTGGGAGAGTCTGCGATTTGACATAGTCGTTCCACAAGGAGAGTGATACGAATTTAACTTTGCTAGCTTCTGGGCAAGAACAGATTTCGAACACTGACTCTGCATTATAGCTTCTGGGCATGCACAGATTTCGAACACTGACTTTGTTTTCTCAATAATATTATGCGTAGTCTTTATAATGCACAAAATCATAAAATAATATTATACCTGGTAGAAATTCTAACCAAAAACTATATGATAATATTATTAGAAATATTTATACTGGAAAATGCTTTAGGGAAACAAAATACCTAGTTGTTATTCTGGTCAAGCCTCAAGGATAAGCATAGTACTTAGTTGTTACTCTGCCCTAAAATATTAACAATAACATCAAAAGCTATGATAATTATATAATATATAATAACTAAATATATATTAGTATAATTATGCAAGAATCAAGAGGAAGAAAAAGATCAATAAACATACGATAAGGTTAAACAAAGCAGTTGTTAAATGAGGAATGAGAATACATCCTTTAGCTGATTAGTTTCCAGCTAACCCCGGCATATAACTGTTAAATCTTAAGTGGGTGGGAAATACATGTATAGATCTATATGGGATTGACACTCCCACCTGTGGTTTCTAGCTACAACCCCTAACAATAAAGTCACATCAGGCATAACTTTCTAAACTACATTACAATGTCCGATGAAGCGTTGTGAGGGGAAAATATCTAGTCAAAATCTCGATTATAGGAACTCATTGTAACAAATGCCCAACCAACCTTAATAAAATAAAACTACTGAGAGGGGAACACCTTAAGGTAGTAATAGTATGTAACAATAAGTAGAAGATTATTCCTACAACGAAAAGATAGAAAGAATAGAATCTCTTTAACAACTTAAAATATATAAACTATTCTAAGAATAAAACTACAAAAAAAAAACTTTGAACTCACGAACATTACATTGACATTTTAAACCACATGTATTCTCTACGAAATGAGTTGTGGAGGTAGAAATATGAAGGAAGGAGTTGTGAAGGAAGTACTTGGAAGTTTCATTTGTTTTCTTATTGTTTAGTATCATTAGGATATGCTTGTAGCAAGAATGATGATGTAATCCCTTATAATAAATAAAAATAATGGTTATGTTATATATTTTGTGTACTGTTCAATGTATTCAATAACTGTGCATCATCTGTTGAGTTATGAGCATAACAACATCCTATGTGATCATACAACCTTAATTGCTTTGGATCTAAGTTTTTCACTAGTTGAAAATGCAATTGAATACCAAAGCAATAAACCCTAGATCTAGCATACAATTTTCGAAAATCAGATAACAAAAAGGGTTTTGAATTTACGTTGCTTGTTATGTAGTAATAAGAAGAATTCCTAGTAGATCCTTGAGTCTTGAAAGCTTAGTGCCTCAAATGTTGTGCCTCTAATGGCTCACAAACACCACTAGCAAGTAGATGAGAATGAGAGAGGATGAAGCTCTTAGAATTTCGGCTAGGGTTCTCTAGAAGCAAGCATTGGCCGAGAATCCTAAGCCTTAGGGTTCCTTATATAGTTGACGGCTGCTAGGGTTTCTGGAGGGAACCCTAATTTACTGCTTAAGGATTAAGCAGCCCATGGACCTCCTACTAAGAAGCCTTGGAAGAAATATATATATATATATATATATATATATATATATATATATATATATATATATATATATATGACCTCCCTATAGAATTTCATCCACTCCTAATTAAGGAGTCCACTATCAATGATTTGCAAAACAACCCCTATTCTTTTAATCAGTTCCTTTAATCCCAAAATTAATTTCAAATTAATTTCTGATTAAATACTAATTAAATAACATGATTTTTAATTAATATATTATTTTCATAAAGTCTGCGGACCACCTCTACAATCCTCTGTAGCAGAAAAGGTGGAACAAACGTCTACAACCTATAATAAGAAGCATGTTTGTTTTTTAACATCTGCAGACTGTAGCAATAAACTGAAATTCAAATAAACTAATTTTATAAAATGAAAATAGTTCTCAACACCGAAATTTTAATAATTATAGTCTTAAAACATTGAAAGAACACTAAAAATAACATTTAAAAAATCTAAAACTTTTTTAGAAAAAAACTTTAAAATATATAAAAGAAGCTAACAGTTTTATTCTAGAAAAAAAATTAAAAACATAAAAAAAGAAAATGATAAAAAAAAATTAAGAAAGTATTACAGACGATGTCTACAAAATTCGTAAAAAATTACACACGTTCAAAAAGATGCAACTGAAACTAAAAATATTATTAACAGAAACGGTAAAAAAAATTAAAAATCAAAGTCTTTTTTTTTAAATCAAGTTAAAAAATTTTTGTAGAAACTATAAAAAAAAAATTGTATCAAATCCGTAAATAAAAGTTTAAAAAGATCAAAAGTTTTTTTTTAAAAAAAAATAAAAGTTAAAACAAAATTAAGTTATACCAAAATTCTAAAAAAACACTTGGAAAAAATGAAAGCTAAAGAGATTTGAAGAGGCAAGTCAAGTGTTGCGCCACACAGTACAGGCGCAGAGATTTTGTAGTCTGAAGTCTTCCAAAAAAAACTGCTGCGAGAGGGAAAGTGTTGCGTCGTGCAGCAAAAAGTGGTTTGAAGAATTTTTTTTAATAAAACAAACAGCACATTAAACAATCTACAAATCAATTCATGACAGTCTTAATTCACTACTTACTTCCAAAGTATGATTGACTGTGGATAATTTGAATCATCCAATTATTCTGGAAGTAAAACATGCAAAGTTGAAACAAATGACAAAAGACAGTAAACAATATTCATAAATAAATCTCCATTATATAATCATCAAATGTCAATTACATTACAAGTTTCTGAAAAATCTATCTAATCACTAATGCTAATATAGTCCTTCAGACCAATGCGACTCGTACGTTGAACATGCTTAATCCTACTCATACCCATTGTGAGGGGATCTGCATGATTTTCTTCTGACGATAACCTCTTGACGACGAGGAGCCCTTCTTCTACCCGATGTCTGATGAAGTGGTATTTTCTGTCGATATGTCTGGATCTTCCATGATCCCTAGGTTCCTTGGTCAAGGCAACCGCTCCTTCATTATCACAGAAAATCTCTATTGGCTCCTTTATGGTTGGCACAACTCCAAAGTCTCCAATGAAGTTCTTCAACCAAATAGCCTCCTTTGATGCTTCGCTCGCGGCTATATACTTTGATTCACATGTTGAATCAGCCACGGTCTCTTGCTTGGAACTTTTCCAAGTTACTGCTCCTCCATTGAGTGTAAACACCCAACCAGAATGAGAACGGAAGTTGTCTCGGTCTGTTTGAAAACTAGCGTCACTATAACCAGTAACTCTCAAGTCATCATTGCCACCAAGAACAAGGACCCAGTCCTTAGTCCGTCGCAGATACTTAAGAATGTTCTTAACTGTTATCCAGTAAGCTTTACCCGGGTTCCCTTGATATCGGCTGACCATGCTCAAAGTAAAAGCCACATCAGGGCGAGTACATGTCATGCCATACATGATCAATCCAACGGCGGAAGCAAATGGAAATCGACTCGTGTCTACCAACTCGACATCCGTACTCAAACTGTGAGACTTACTCAGCTTGGTATTGATCTGGATAGGTAACTCTCCCTTCTTGGAATTCTCCATCCTAAAACTTTTTAGCACTTTATCTAAGTACTTTGACCAAGTACAATTAGTCTTCTACTCCCATTTCTTAACATCCTAATTCCCATAATATAAACAGCCTCTCTTAGGTCCTTCATATTGAAACACTTTCCAAGCCGGGACTTAACTTTCTGCAAGGTTGGAACGTCGTTTCCTATGAGTAGTATGTCATCAACATACAGTACTAGAAAGATAACTATACTCCCAATAGCTTTGACATATACACATGACTCATCCTCACTCCTAGAGAAGCCAAACACTTTGAACTTCTCATCAAAGCAAAGATTCCATCTACGTGAAGGTTGCTTCAATCCATAGATTGATTTCTCAAGCTTACACACTCTATTGGGGTATTTAGCATCCACAAAACCTTCTGGATGACACATACAAACATCTTCAACCAACTTCTCATTAAGGAAAGCAGTTTTGACATCCAACTGCCATATTTCGTAATCATGAAACGCAGTTATGGCTAACATAACCCTAATGGAATTGATCTTGGCCACTGGTGAGAAGGTCTTATCATAGTCAACCCCAGGGGTTTTAGTAAAGTCCTTAGCAACCAGCCGTACCTTGAACGTGTGCACCTTTCCATCAATGTCGGTCTTCTTCTTGAAGATCCATTTGCACCCAACTGTCATGCGGCCTGGTACATTGTCAACCAAGTTTCAAACTTGATTGCCATACATGGGCTGGATCTCTAGCTATCCATTACCTATTTCCATTTGGCAGACTCAGGGCCCGTCATGGCTTCCTTGTAGTTAGTAGGTTAATCCAAATTTATCAGTGTACTATCATTGATAAACGTATCACCTTCTGCAGTTATATGGAAACCATACAAAACAGACGGAACACTAAACCTACTAGAACACATAAGAGGCAATGATTCGTCAATTGGTTCAACATGAATTTCTTCCTCGGGTTGATTGTTAGTGTTAGAGGTTCCCTCATCGCGTCACTCTTGCATCCCATCAGGGAAAAAGAAGTTAAAGTGGAATCATCAATTCTAAACCTGTAGAACCTTGATTATATATTACCCTTATGTATACATTCCTTAGTGATAGATTAACCGTATGAATCTTTGAATTGAACTTGACGTACTGTACGAGTGGTACTTCGGGGATTTCTTCGGAAAAGAAAAGAACTATGAGGTACTCCACGCATGAGCACTTCAGTGTTCTGAAATGACGATTTCGCTAAAAAGACGTTTACTGATAAAGAGATGTAAGTATGAAGCTGTTTTGGTGAGGATCAAATTGAATCGAGTCATATGATAATGTCGGAATCATACGGAAACTTAAAGACATTAGATTTGAACATAATACGTTTACAGACAAAACACAATTGTGCAACCACCAACAGAGTTACAGTACTTTAGACTTACTACAAGACCATTGCTGCAAATGAGGTATACTACAAAAGACAAGTATACGCAGCACGAGTATCCCTATACCGACAGGATCCCGCAAAAGATAAGACTCTAGTTGCATTAGTTTTAAACATGTTTAAAACATACAAAACACTGACGATTGGGATGGAACCTATACTATAGTAGGGTCCTTAGCTGCCTCTTTCCATTCTGAGGTCAAACTCCTCTGGATTCGCCGTTGTCCTTCTCTGCTGGACAGTCCCTCTTGAAGTGTCCCATGACGCCACATAGATGGCATATCCGAGAGGGTTGGACATTGGTGGTTGAAGTAATGTGTTGGATCTGGGTCCTACAGCAGCTGGTAGTATGTCCATTCTTGTTGCACTTAAAACAGTGTAACGGACGACAACTACCCAGATGATGAAAACTACACTCATAGCATTTTGGTAGGTTTCCGGCATATTGTCTGGCTGGTGTAGGGACAATTGGGACACCAGAAGGAATGGTCGTAGGAGGTACAGATGTCGTAGCTATGAAGGTCGTTACCGGTGGTTGTTTCTTGTTCGCCCCTCGAAGCGATTTGTCCTTCTTTTTGGCCCAAAACTTCCGTTTGTTACTCTTGGTCATGGAACTCGGGGTATCGTGGTAGTTTGTTGCGCGTTGAGGTACTTGATTGTCACCTGGATTGTAATTATTGTTAACAACTCCGCTAACATTCGCGTTGTTAGCGTTAAGGTGGGTTAGAATAGCTGACACGGCAGCCGATACTACAACTTGAAAGGCAGTCGCATCAATCTGAAGGGTCGATGCTTGGTTGATGGGTTGATCGTTTTTCTTTGGCGACATGATTTTGTTTCACGGAAAGAAAACGAATTTGTGAGCGAACATGGTTGAACCTAGACGTAGTTCGACTGTTTATGTAAAGAATAGAAGTATGTTTTCATGAGTTTGACCTACATCCCTATGATGCAGTCCTAATACGGATTGGAAGTATGTTTGCGAAGGTTTTGACCTACATCCCTATGATGCAGTCCTATTACTAAGTGGAAGTAAGTTCGTAAAATGGTCTCAAGACGTTTTTTGTTCAAGCCGAGGTATCGTTGGTTGGTTAATAACATGATCCAACCACTGAAAGAGACTTGGAAATGTCTCCGGAGCTAAATTACTATAGTCCAATGACTTGACTAAAGCATGTTTCAGATAGACTCAAATGAAAGTATGATAAGAGTACTTGAATAAAGAATGACACAGAACTTAGCCGACTGTCAATATCTTTGATATTCATGGCGTACAAGTTCGGGAAAATGACCTTGTAAAAAGGTATTACATCATATCCAGAGAAGATAGTCCTTGACAACATAAAGACCTAACCAAAAGTACTTACGATACAAGATAATTTAATAGAAAATGCCACATCGGGCATAGACAGAAAAATGATTCTTTTTAACAAGGAAAATAAAGTAAAACATCTACTACTGGTGACGGTCATCCCTCTGGTGAACTCTCAGTTCAGCCAGTTGACGTTCTACATCAAGTAGGTGTCTTTCGTACATCCTCTGGCGTACGCGGAGTTTTATGACTTCGGCTCGTGATTCAGGCAGTGCTTTCAGCAGGGTTTCATGGTTTCTCTCAGATCTCTCACAAGCATCTTCTAGACGAATGGTGCGGATGGTATGCATTCTCGCATCGGCGACAACTTCGGTGATCTGTTGTAGGGCCGTCTTGCCTTGAATCTCATTTTAGGCCACTCTGCGGACCAAGATTGGCAAGATTCTTTCTGCTGATCCCCTATTGTTTAGGTCATAAAAGCTTCAATGACCATTAAATGGCATGGGCTGATCTTGTCCTTGGCTCCATGTTTCCAAGCATTCCACTCACTCAGCCGTCGAGCCATGAAAAGTCGGACGAGGGTTAGGAATTGGAAAGGGAGCTGCTTGGGGTAGGTTCTCAACCTCGGGTTCAGAGTTAGCACCGTCCGAAAGGTATTCATCATGGTGATCATTCACTGGGATAGGATGATCATTCTCTGGCTCTTCTTCAAACCATCCAGCAATGACCTCGTTCGGAAGGTACGGGTTGTCGTGGGGATGGAGTCCAGCCATGTTATCTATGTGAGAATTGGGGTAAGAAAATAATCATTAGACGAACTAGCTAGATAATTATTTAGAAAATCTTCATTAGTTACATCACTATTTGTGAAGTGCATACCAGTTATATGTAATTGAAACATGATAGGCCTTCGAATAAGTGATCTTAACTCCAAATTCACACAGAATAGGGGTAAAGCAAAATTTTCACAAATTTTATGTCTATAACATCCTAGTTACATATAGCCTTAGTGTATCCACTTAGCAACTATCAACTTAGTAATGAAGATCCCTTTTTAGTTCTCAAGTATAAAGTACTGATAGTAACAGCAAATACCCCTATGGTATTTTAAATTTAATGTTATGTTCTACTGTTCTCATTGTGGTATTGTTGGTAAGATTTTAGACTTTTTGCAACCACACAACTACACTTAGGCACATGCTAGTCAACCCTCGGATAATATAGGTGATCAGGCTATATCTTCCCAGTTTTGACCATATGTCTCTAAGTCCACTTGTGTTGCCCAACAAACATAATTCTTTTGTACTGTCCTAGTGACGCTGATTTTAGTATGAATGCAGGCATGTATACTTACTTAAATATTTTGTTATTTAAAGTATAAACTCTTGTTCAGAGTATTTTTAATCCCTATGTATTTATAGTTAGTATATCTTTGATGGGTTGATATACTTAATTCACTATAAACAATGCTCTGATACCAATCTGTCACACCCCAAAACCACGAATAGCGGAAACGTTCTGGGGCGGAGGACGACATGTATAGTATCACAACAATGAAAAGTAGTAAACAAGCAACAACATCATCCATTGCATTAATAATATAATTTTAATACAAGTGTGTTCTGTCAAATTATGATAAACACTAAAGCATAAATCAAAATGAAAGGTGCGTCTTGAACGAGCACCATCTTCCCTGAACCTTGCATCGGTACCTGTCTATGGTTGACCTGAGGATACAAGTTATTTTGAAAGCGAGTATCAGCTTTAAAGCTGGTGAGATCATAAGTATTTTAGTGTCTTAATTTGTATGTAAGTATTTGTATGTATATGAACTGTAAGTATTGAAAATGTATATGAACTGTAAGTATTGAAAATGTATATGAACTGTAAGTATTGAAAATGTATATGAACTGTAAGTATGAAAATGTTTTGTATGATCCTAGGAAGCCCAATGTTTCCTACTAATCGTATCCTTCTACCAAGGCATCTAGTGTCTGTGTGTGTGTGTCTCTTGTAAGAGTGTGTATTTTCCCAAATCCGACTATCATTATCCAAAATATAGCTTTTACATTACCGTGCATCGTGTGAATGTTCACAAAGTGAATGTAATGGGAAAAGGAAATAGTACTATGGTGTAGTATCGAAGCTACAACCATACTAACTACCTTAAATCTATCGTAATCTCGTAAGTACTGTAGTATTTGTAATAAGTGACTACCTCTGTACTCCTATTGTCTTATTTGAGGGATAAGGCCTAATGTGATGGCTAGATCCCAGGCTAAACGCTCCCCTGTCAAAGGGATTTTGGGACCTTTACACGACCCCTGCATGTATGCAAGCCGTGAACATCCACATTACTATGATCATGTATACCTGATATAACTACCACAATGCGTTGTGATTCATCGGTATAGTTAGATCCTGAACTTGTTCTATGCTATAGCACCTAGTGATGTCTGTCCTATTATCGTATATGTAAACGCACTCATGTAAACGTATCTATGTAAACGTACTCATGTAAGCGTAATCATGTAAACATATCTATGTAATAGTTTAGTAATGTACTGTAATGTTCTGTGTGTGCTAGCTGTAATGTGTGTTCTCTCTCTATCTAGCATGTATAGTAATGTACTATGTGTACTAGCTGTAATATGTGTTCCCTCTCTATCTAGCAAGTATTGACTCATGAATGAACTGACTCATTTTATGATATCGCGTTCTAGTAATAGTCCTAGTATCTTCCTAAACTACCGCTATGGTAGCTTACTAGTAATGTAACTGGTACGTATGAACATGGATGTATACCCTTGCTACCCAAGGGTATTGAACTGAACTGGATGAACCTTTATGACTATATATGTACACATGATATATAACTAATATTTAAACGACCCTCGGACGGGTACCCGATATCCCACTAGACCACATCTCAAGCGCAAAAAGGAAATAGGGTGGATAGCCTTCCTAAGTCCTTTAAACATTTCTTATATAACCATACATATATAGGCATGCAATTGACAATATAAAAGCATAAAATAAGTTTTGTAAAACCTTTTGAACAGGATTACTATCTAAGAAAAGATCGACTTGATGTCAATCTATAAACGGGTTGGAAGTATTTGTCTAACAAAACAGTTTTAAATACAAAGAAACATTTGTATGAAACACAATTATAAATGAGTTTGAAATGAAACATACAGTGTATAATGAACAATTAAATCACGAGTTTTAAACATATAACACTTTCATGAAAATAATATGAATAAATCCGTTTGGTAAAACGGCTAATGAGTAGTAAATCATTTGAATGTTGCTTATTAATCACATGTCATTGATATAATAACTAGCATGATTCTACTTGTATCCCCCCCATAAAACATTTAAAAAACAGTTAAATCATTGATTAAGGGGTATGAACTCACCTGTTGTGAGTGGTACAGATGAACTGAAGAGGTAGGATGGCTAGGTGTCAAGTGAAGTCTTGAACACACTCTATGATCCTAGTTAACATATAATATCACATATATGTATCGAATTAGTCTATAAACAACTAATAAACAGTTCAAGACACCCTAGGACATGCTAAACACCTTTATCAAGTGTTATTAGCCTCTAGGATTGCATCTAAGTGTTGTAGGGAAAAGCAATTGTGTGTATGGCTCAAGGAAAACTCCATAAGGGAGTTCACAGCCCTAATGGCACTACCAAATGAGTTTATGGTCGTAAACTCATGAGTTTACAGCCGTAAGCTCACACTTATATGTCCATTTTGTGTTTGATGCTCTACAAGACCCTAAGAAGCATTTCTACTTAATGGCTTGGTCTATGGAAGAGTTTAGGGCATTATATAACCCCTTTTAGGAGTTTACGGACCTGGGACCAAATCCCATGGAGATTACGGTCGTAATCTCCCTTGGAAGGGTGTTTGTGGTGTTTTCAAGTCCTTAATTTAACTAGGAACTAAACTAGGCTAGTGTATAAGGCTTTTGAAGAGGTTATAGCACCTTTTGGCCCTATTGTTTGGAGTTCACGTCCATGGAACTTCTTGGGCCGTGAACACCTTACTCTTGGTGTTCTAATGGTGTTTGCTAGTCCTAAACACATTAGGGTACATGTCTAAACTTGTCTCTTGTCTTAAGGAAGGCTTTTAGGGTGTTTTGGCACCTTAAAATGGAGTTCACGGCCCAAGAACATCCTTGGCCGTGAACTCACCTTTAGTCCATGATTCTTAATGTTTTTGATGTCTAAACAAGCCATGGGTAGCTTCTAGGTTCAGTTCCAAGGTTTGGAGGGACATTGGGCACACTTTCGCCCTCATAAAAGAGTTTACTCCCCAAGGTGTTCTTGGGCGATACACTCTCAGATCTTAGTGTTTTCCTATTATTTCTAGTGTATTAAGCATACAAGAAGCTTTAAAACAACACTAGATAGAAGTACTCACTTTCCGGAATGAAAGTCCGAAGATCCTTGAGAGAGAATTCGGCTTTTCTCTAGTTGGAAATGTAACTAATGAATAAATATGGTTCAGAATTCTATATATAGTCCTGGGATTTTTGGCAGAAAAATATTTTATTCCCGAAATGAACTCTAATTTCATAGAGTTTTGGAATAGCAGTGTTGCACAAAACCCTAGTGCATCCACTCTCCTGATATCTCCTGAAGTGTAAATTCTGAAATACTCAAACTTATACCAAAAAGTCTGGAAATTCTCTGTAACTGTTTTAACCTCTATTAATTTGATATGGTTTGTACAGAATGGAAATTTCGGGTTGTCACAGTTTTCCGCACATGAGATCTTTGGGATTATACTCTGATATGGTTTTATGATAATATGTTTTGATTACTGACACTTTGGTTTGACACGAGATATTATTATGAATGTTTTTACAATGATGGTTTTATGTAATAACTTATTTAAAAATTAAATTTTTGTCCTTGAAAATTGGGATGTTACACTCTTAATTTGATAAGGATATAGATTTACCATTCCAGAAAATTCAATTTTAGATAGTTAAAACGAATTTGGACATTATCCTAATCAAACAAAGATATTAAAATCGAAAAATCAGGGATCTGACAACCCAATTCATCGAGTTTTTGCAAGGAGCTCATCGAGTAGGCTCTACTCGTCGAGTCCCATGTGGAACTCGTCGAGTCTAATGAACATATTGACGAATATGTTCCCTCCTTCTTTGGACAATTCACATATGCATCAAATACAACTGAAAAAACATCCTAGGCTGTGATACCACTGTTGATTTATGAGCATAAGAACATCCTATGTGATCATGCAACCCTAATTGCTTTGGATCTAAGTTTTTCACTAGTTGAACATTGAATACCAAATCAATAAACCCTAGATCTGGCATACAATTTTCGAAAATCATATAGCAAAAAGGGTTTTGAGTTTACCTTGCTTGTTATGTAGTAATAAGAAGAATTCCAAGTAGATCCTTAAATCTTGAAAGCTTAGTGTCTCAAATGTTGCACCTCTAATGGCTCACAAACACCACTAGAAAGAAGATGAGAATGAGAGAGGAGGAAGCTCTTAGAATTTCGCCTAGGGTTCTCTAGAAGCAAGCATTGGCCGAAAATCCTAAGCCTTGGGGTTCCTTATGTAGCTGAGGGCTACTAGGGTTTCTGGAGGGAACCCTAATTTCCTGCTTAAGGCTTAAGCAGCCCATGGACCTCCTACTAAGAAGCCTTGGACAAAATCTATAGGGCCTCCCTATAGTATTTTGTCCACTCCTAATTAAGGAGTCCATCAGCCCAGTTTCACAACTATCAATGATTTGCAAAACAGCCGATGTTCTTTTAATCAGTTCCTTTAATCCCATAATAAATTCCAAATTAATTTATGATTAAATACTAATTAAATAACATGATTTTTAATTGATATATTATTTTCATAATACATTAATAAATCAATTTGTTACTCCAAAATAATAAATTCAATCTCTCTCTCCAAAAGTCATCTTGTCAAGTTGCTAGGGTGAAGACAACCAAAAAGGACCACGCTACTATCAAATCAAGTACATACCAATTATAGTTATGGGCTTAGACACCTAATCCAACATCATCATTACAACGCCGCACAACCCGATGTTTCCACCTTCGGTTGGGGCTGTGTCGGATTGGTGTCAGAGATATTGGTTATAGTGAACTAGTAATTCCTTAGGAACTATGACTATAACCAAGGACATACACTATCATTAGGTTTAACCCTTTAACCTCCTACTAAGAAGCCTTGGACGAAATCTATAGGGCCTCCCTATAGTATTTTGTCCACTCCTAATTAAGGAGTCCATCAGTCCAGTTTCACAACTATCAATGATTTGCAAAACAGCCGATGTTCTTTTAATCAGTTCCTTTAATCCCATAATAAATTCCAAATTAATTTATGATTAAATACTAATTAAATAACATGATTTTTAATTGATATATTATTTTCATAAAACATTAATAAATCAATTTGTTATTCCAAAATAATAAATTCAATCTCTCTCTCCAAAAGTCATCTTGTCAAGTTGCTAGGGTGAAGACAACCAAAAAGGACCACGCTACTATCAAATCAAGTACATACCAATTATAGTTATGGGCTTAGACACCTAATCCAACATCATCATTACAACGCCGCACAATCCGATGTTTCCACCGTCGGTTGGGGCTGTGTCGGATTGGTGTCAAAGATATTGGTTATAGTGAACTAGTAATTCCTTAGGAACTATGACTATAACCAAGGACATACACTATAATTAGGTTTAACCCTTAAACCTCCTACTAAGAAGCCTTGGACGAAATCTATAGGGCCTCCCTATAGTATTTTGTCCACTCCTAATTAAGGAGTCCATCAGCCCAGTTTCACAACTATCAATGATTTGCAAAACAGCCGATGTTCTTTTAATCAGTTCCTTTAATCCCATAATAAATTCCAAATTAATTTATGATTAAATACTAATTAAATAACATGATTTTTAATTGATATATTATTTTCATAAAACATTAATAAATCAATTTGTTATTCCAAAATAATAAATTCAATCTCTCTCTCCAAAAGTCATCTTGTCAAGTTGCTAGGGTGAAGACAACCAAAAAGGACCACGCTACTATCAAATCAAGTACATACCAATTATAGTTATGGGCTTAGACACCTAATCCAACATCATCATTACAACGCCGCACAACTCGATGTTTCCACCGTCGGTTGGGGCTGTGTCGGATTGGTGTCAAAGATATTGGTTATAGTGAACTAGTAATTCCTTAGGAACTATGACTATAACCAAGGACATACACTATAATTAGGTTTAACCCTTAAACCTAATATAAAAGTATTACGATAAATTTCCCTATGGATAGACCACTTACGGGAGAGATTTCAAGAATGGAAATTGTCGCTTGGGTTGTTGGATTTCAGAATGGCTACACGCCAAAGTGGTCCTACCCTCCTACTTTTCCTACCTAGCGATTCCTTAATTGGTAGTCTTGAGGTACAAAACAAAACTTTGTAAACTACACCAAATAAAAGAATAATCTGATATAGAGTTATATACATATACTCTTATAAACATATCTACTTATCAAAACAAATATCCACGTAATAATAAACTCAAGATTTTTGGTCAAAAACGGTATCTAGAATTAGTACAGTACAAAGACCGTACCAAAACTAGACCTAGAATGCGCGACTAAGTTTTATTACGATCCAACCAATGTACGACTAAACTTAGATATAATATTTGACAAACTAAACACTTGAGGATCCTTGTATTGGTAACTTAGTTCGACTACTTGAGATTCTTGTATTGAGGACTTAGATCAAGACATATTACTTGAGTATTTGACATTTAGCTTGAGTTACACTTTTGAGGATGCCTAGATTGATGGTCTAGAGTCATGTATCTGACATACCTATGCAGAGAGTAGCAGAAGATATGGTACTATCTACTACATACTTATAATTGGATATTGTTTGTATATATTTATTCTCACGCAACCTCTCATAAACATTTATCGTGTTTAATGTCTTATGTAGGTTCGCAGGAGCTTGATGGCTAACATGGGTGTATGGATAACACTCCCTTACTAGAGGAGGACCAAGTGGTTTCACATACAAAGGAGCCAGAGGACGAGTATGATCCATGGATGCCAGTACCACCTTCACCCATATCACCAGAGGAGGATCCCTTCGAGGAAGATGAGCCCTTCGTAGAGGAGGAGACCATGATTCAGAGGGTGGTGGTAACCTAGTTGATAGCTCACCATACCCAGATTCATCATCTAGTGATGAACCTTCTAGGCATGTAGAGTGCGAGGTTGAGGGTGACTCTACTGATGGGAGCGACCTAGTGCCCAATTTACCAGTACATGTTACACCATCTTTACCCTCACCTTCCCACAAATCCTACATGCTTTGTATCACGGGACCCATGATGGGTTTTGATAACTCTAAAATCCTTAAGGTGCACATACAACCCTAAATACTTTGGATATATGTTTTATCTAATTATACATGCACTT
This sequence comes from Lactuca sativa, assembly GCF_002870075.4. NCBI lineage: Eukaryota > Viridiplantae > Streptophyta > Magnoliopsida > Asterales > Asteraceae > Lactuca > Lactuca sativa. The sequence continues at coordinate 112,039,211 of NC_056629.2, forward strand.
TGATTTTCTAAAGCATTATCCTAACTAGCATGCAAAACATGGGTACTTGTATAACAAAAACTAGTTAGATGGCATACCTATTTTTGTAGCTTGTTTCCTTGGACCTTTCAGAGCCTAGCACCCCAAATGTGATGCCTCAAATGCTTCACACAACACCACCAAAAATGGAGGACTTGAGAGAGTATTACTTGCACACAAAATCGGCTATTCTCTTCTAAAGATCACTAGTGGTCGATTTATGTGCTAAGGGGCTTCTTATATAGTGTGGCAAGGATCAGGGTTACATCCACGTAAACCCTAATGTGCATGACCTTTCATCTTACTTAGGCTCCATGGGTTAAGCCTCCATAGACTATCCGTGGACTACCATGTTGGTTTAACCCAACCTAAATAACCATAGGCCCACGCTATAAGAATCATTAATTTACCAAATCAACCCCTTATTTTTATTTAGTCTCTTTTGATCACTAAATTAATTCCAAATTAATTATTGATCAATACTAATTAAATAATATGATTTCATATTAATATATTAGAACTTATAATATATTAATAAATCATAAATAACCTCTTCTCAAAAGTCCATCCTTACAAATTGTTCTTGTGAAATGCAACCCAAATGGACCATGCTATTCTCGGGTCAAGTACATACCAAATATAGTTATGGAATTAGACACCTTATCCATCAGTCTCCCACTTGGATAAGTCTAATAACTATAACTACAAGTATGACCTAAAACACCGACTAGCAATCGTAGCTCTTAAAAGCCTTTGTTGAACTATGACACACCATTTTAGATAAGGGATCATATAATCCTCTGTTCTCAAGATATCAGCCGGACAAATACATGGAACAATGTCACACTTATTGTCCAGCAGTTTGTTTCCCGATTTTCGATTTGTTTGACATAGAACTTAATCGAACACATCAATTGAGTTCTGATCGGGCCTGACACATAAGTCAAAAAAAATCATCGAGGGGCCCAAGATATCGCTTTTAATCCTCCAAGGACTAAAAGGAACAAATAAACTTCGACTCATATACATGCACTAACTACTCGTTAAATTGCACACAACAACATGTTTTATAGCATCAAGTTACTGATGCGGTTTCGTACTATCAATGTACAACCAACTCATAGTCAACAACTCATATCTCTTGGTTTGAAGACTTATATGATATTATCGTCTTACGATCACTCGAGATAAATTCCATGAATTTATACAAGTGAGCGTGGGTTTAATCCAATACTCAGACCTTATGAGCGCTCATGAATGTTGTATCAATCCTTTGTTATGTCTAATACAATTCAGACAATCTACAAGCCAAATTCATGATAGTCTTGCCCCAATACCTACTTCCAAAGTATGATCGACTATGGACAGTTTGAATAATATTATTATTCTGGAAGTCAAAACATGCAAAGTAAAACAATAGTAAATGATTGACACAGGATAGTAACATTACTTATAAATAAAAAACACCTTTTATTTAATCATCAGATGTTAATTACATTTCAACTATTACAAGTTTCAAAACTATCTAATTATTAAAACTAATATCGTCTTTCATCCCGATGTGTCTCACATGCTGTAAGTGCTTAACCCTACTTAGTCCCTTCGTGAGGGGATCTGTCGAGTTCTCCTGTTATGATACCCTCTTCGCTACAAGGAGTCCTTCTTTTATCCGATGTCTTATGAAGTGATATTTTATGTCGATGTGCCTGGATCTACCATGATCCCTTGGTTCCTTGGCTAAGGCAACTGCACTCTCGCTGTCATAGAAAATATCCATAGGCTCCATTATAGCTGGTACAACTCCAAGGTGTCCGATGAAGTTCTTCAGCCATATTGCCTCCTTCACCGCCTCACTTGTTGCTATGTACTCTGATTCACAGGTTGAATCAGCTACTGTCTCCTGCTTGGAGATTTTCCAAGTAATTTCTCCTCCATTAAGGGTAAATACCCAGCCCGACTGAGAGCGGAAATTATCTATGTAGGTCTGAAAGCTGGTGTCACTATACCCCACCACTCTCAAGTCATCACTGCCACCGAGGGTAATGACCCAGTCCTTAGTCCTCTGCAGGTACTTGAGAATGTTCTTTACCGCAGTCCAGTGAGCCTTGCCAGGATTCCCTTGATATCTGCTGACCATGCTCAAAGCAAAGGCCACATCAGTGCGAGTACAAGTCATATCATTACATGATCGAGCCAGTCGCAGAAGCATATGGTATTCGACTCATCTCAGCTATCTCAGCCTCTATACTCGGACTCTGAGTTTTACTCAGTTTGGCATTGCTCTTGATCGGTAAGTCACCTTTCTTGGAATCCATCATGTTGAATGTTTTCAATACCTTTTCCAAGTAGGTACTTTGACTAAGTCCAGTTAGTCTCTTACTACTGTCTCTCAATATCCTTATCCTAAGAATATAGGAAGCTTCTCCCAGTTCCTTCATAGCAAAACACTTCCCAAGCCAGGACTTAACTTCCTACAAGTTCGGGATGTCATTTCCTATGAGAAGTATGTCATCCACATATAACACCAGAAAGATAACTATGCTCCCACTAGCCTTTACATATACACAGGACTCATCCTTGCTTCTCGAAAATCCAAATTCTTTGACTTTCTCATCAAAGCAAAGATTCCATCTGTGAGATGCTTGTTTCAATCCATAAATAGATTTCTCAAGCTTACACACTCTATTAGGGTACTTTGCATTTACAAAACCCTTTGCCTTATTCATGTAAACATCCTCAGCCAACTTTCCATTAAGGAAAGCGGTTTTGACATCCATTTGCCATATTTCATAATCATGAAATGTGGCTATGGCTAGCATAACCCTAATAGACTCAATCTTCGCTATAGGTGAAAGGTATCATCATAGTCAACTCCTGGAGTTTGAGTAAAGCCCTTCGCAAGAAGTCGCGCCTTATAAGTGTGTGCCTTTCCATCCATGTCAGTCTTCTTCTTGAAGATCCATTTGCACCCGACTGTCTTATGACCCGGTACATTGTCAACCAATTTCTAAAGTTGGTTGTCATGCATGGAATGAATCACGCTGTCCATCGCCTCTTTCCATTTAGTAGACTCAAGGCCTACCATGGCTTCCTTGTAGTTGTTAGGTTCATCCAAATTTACCAGTGTGCTATCACTGATAAATGTATCACCTTCTGCAGTAATATGAAAGCCATAAAACTCAGGTGAAACTCTAACTCTACTAGAACGCCTCAGAGATACAAACTCGTCAATCGACTCAACGGGAGTTTCCTCCTTAGTTGGATCGCTAGTGTTTGAGGTTCCTTCACCGTTCGACTCTTGAATCTCTTCAAGGTCATTTTGCCTCCCACTGTCTCCTTGGCATATGAGTTCTCTTTCGCGAAAGACACATCTCCCCGCAACAAAGACAACATTGTCACTCGGTCTGTAGAAGAGATAACAAAAGAATTTATGTGGGTAGCCGATGAAAATACACTGCTCACTCTGAGGTTTGAGTTTGTCGTGAGTCTCGTGTCTCACGAAATCCTCGCAACCCCAAACCTTGATGTGGGCTAACGAGGGAACCTTCCCTGTCCACATCTCGTGAGGTGTTTTGGAAACCTTCTTAGTTGGGACTAGATTCAGGATATGGGCGGCAGTCTCTAAGGCATACCCCCAGAATGAGATAGGTAAGGAAGCTCGACTCATTATGGAACGAACCATGTCCAACAAGGTTCAATTGCGCCTCTCAACCACACCATTAAGCTGTGGTATCCTAAGCGGCGTCAAATGTGAAACAATTCCATATTCCTTATGATAGTCAAGGAAATCGATACTAAGATACTCACCACCCCGATAGGATCGAAGCATCTTAATCTTCCTGCCCAGCTTATTCTCCACTTCTTGTTTAAACTCTTTGAATCTTTCAAAAGTTTCTGACTTATGTTTGATTAAGTAGACATATCCATATCTACTGTAATCATCGGTAAAAGTCACATAGAAGCGGTTACCATCCCTTATGGTAGTTCTGAAGGGCCCACACACATCAGTGTGTATGAGATCCAACAAACCTTCACCCCTTTCACAAGTACCAGTGAAGGGTGACATGGTCATCTTTCCAATTAAGCAAGATTCACAAGTGCCATCCGACTTTAAGTCGAATGACTCCAAAACTCCAGCCTTTTGGAGTTGGCTTATGCGCTTCTTGCTGACATGTCCAAGACGACAATGCCACAAGCATGCCTTATCCAATTCATTTGAAGAATCAATGTGCAACACATTATTTCCTAAGTTGTCTACAACCATCACAGTATCATATACACCATTACAAGGTGATGCTTTAAAATAAAAAAACATGTAACGACCCAATTTTCACGTCCAAAAATTTCATTTTTTGATTAAGTGATTTGCAAAACATTTGTAACAAAATATCATCCGATCATATCATTTAATGAAAACATGTCTCGTGTCTGAAAACCGAATCGTAAAATCATAATAATGTCAGAGTACAAATCCCAAAATAACTCATAGTGCGGAAAACAATGAGCGTGTGTATGATGTGTCGCTACCGCGCCGGCTCCTTCCCCTTCGCTGAAGAGGTACCTGAAACCAAAACTGAAAACTGTAAGCACGAAGCTTAGTGAGTTCCCCTATCGTACCACATACCATACAATCACATAACATACATACTGTCGGGCGATTCTGGGGTGCCTGGCCTACCCGGTACAGCCATTCTGGGGTGCCGACCTACCCGTATGGCCATTCTGGGGTGCCAACCTACCCATGCGGCCATTTTGGGATGTCTTCATACCCATGCGGCCATTCTGGGGTGCCGTCCTACCCATGTCAAGCCATTCTGGGGTGCTGACCTGCTCATTGGTCCTAACAACCGACCCTCGAGGACTATTCCACCCCCTACTGCTACTATCACATATATCATAACATAAACATATTATCAGACATATTTGGGGTGCCTGAACTACCCTTCGGTCCTAACAACTGAACTTGGGGACTATTCCCCTCCTACTACCACTATCACATATAACATATCATGCCAACATATAAACATATCATCACATACTGTCAGACATATCTGGGTGTGTGACCTACCCTTCGGTCCTAACAACCGAACTCTACTACTATCACATATAACATATCATGCCAGCATATAACATATCAGATAGTAGCAAACCTAGATGATATCACAAAGACAATCATCGAACATACAACTCCTACTGGTGGGCCGACATTGTGGCCATAGACCCACCGCTACTGGAAGGTAACTCACCTCGTAGTAGCTACTGATCTGTATGGGAATCCTCTGTCTGTTGCCGCTGCTGCTCTGGAAATCCTCCGGCTATAACTCCCACAAAACACTTAGTCATACATTGCTATCTGTTCTTAGGGTAAAATGGCCATTTTACCCCTAACCAAGTCAAAGTCAAAGCCAAAGTCAACTTCCAGTTGACCTGACTTGCCAAGTTGGTTCGCCAACTCGCTGAGTCCCTATCTTTCCATTTGTCCTTATACTCGTCTCTAGTCGTCAAGTTAGGCGATGACTCGATGATTTTCCTTCTAATTGAACATCGACTGAATCTTCATCTGACTCGCCGAGTTAATGAACAACTCGTCGAGTTCACTTTCATCTGATGAACAAGTTCTGTCCTTGACTCGCCGAGTTGATGAACAACTCGTCGAGTTCATCTTCATCCTTAAGAAGATTGCCTTAGATCCGCCGAGTCTGCTCATGCACTCGCCGAGTCCCATGAATTTCCAGAACAATGGCTTAGTTCAAAACGTTGGGTCACTCCCCGGGACTCCCTAAAACCTTTCCGCACTCAACTGGGTCCTTTTGACCCTCATTGAATGGGACAGAAACCTTGGACTCGCTGAGTCCAAGAATGGACTCGTCGAGTCGGCCACAACCTCTCACTAAATCTTTGATTTCTGATGTACAACCCTTGATGAAAAGATAGATCTATGCTTCTACAATCGATCTAGCATGTAAAGTTACAACCTTTACGTGCTTTCATGGGACTCTGAGCTCAAAAGGTCCTAAAATAAGCTCTTACAATGCATGGGGCCTTCTGTGAGTGCAAAAGCCACTCCTTTCTGCCTTTTAACCCCTCTAAGGACCTAGCTCCAAGACATCAACCCCCAACCATGCTTGCAAACATGGTTGGTGACCAAAATGGATTAGAAAAGTCCTAGTACTCCATAAAATGGGATCTATCTAAAGAGAAAACAAGGTATGGACTTTATACCTTTTGAAGACTGCAAATGATGCTCAGACTCGGATCCCTCTAGCCTCCTCTTGATCCTTCAAGTTTTTCCTTCCTTCCTTGGATCACAAAAGCACCAAAATCACTCCAAATGCCATAGATTGCTTCAATAACGGCTAAGGTTTGCTATGGGGGTCTTCTGGGAGCAAATGGGACGAAGGAGGCTGAGTTAAGGTGTTTAAATAGGGTGCAAACCCTCAGATTAGGGTTTTTGTCCAGACAGGGCCTACTCGCCGATAGGGGTGTCAAAAAATCCGAACCCGATTAACCCGACCCAACCCTAACCCGATTAAGACATTTAGGGTCGGGTTTTATAGGGTCAAAATTCTTAATCGGGTTATTCGAGTTAACCCGACAAACCCGAACTATAATTAAGGTCGGGTTTAGGGTTGACTTTTTTTTATAAAAGTCGGGTTTCGGGTTAACCCGATTAACCCGAAGAAAGATATACTACAATATTTATGTATTTTATTCCACCTCACATCTTCTATTTTTGTACATTATGTGGCCTAAAAAAGAGGAAAATAAGATGCAACACAATTGTAGAACAAAATATTGCTTTGTACAATTGGAAATTAATATGTAGCATAGTAAAATAATATGCAATGGTAGTTTAGGTGGCCTAAAATAAAAAATACACAGCCTCAAATCAAATGCATAAAGCTTTTTACTTGTATAGTACAAACAAGAAAAATAAACCATATGGACTCAACGTCATTTGGATTTAACACATCCTAATTTAACCTTCTGAAAATAAACATTATTATAAATATGGCACAATATTTATGTCTTACTTTGTAACCCGATTAACCCGACTAAACCGACCCTATAAACCCGAAACCCAAATAACCCGAACTCGGATAACCCGTACCTTAATAGGGTCGGGTTCCGGGTGAAATTATTTTTATAAAAACCCGACTAACCCAACCCGTTTAACCCGAAACCCGATCAGGTTGACCCGATTAACAGCCCTACTCGCCGAGTCCGGGACTCGACTCGTCGAGTCCACAACTTAAACTCTGCGTCTTATCCCGCTTCTACTCGGTGAGTTGGTCCTTCAACTCGCCGAGTCCAAGGCCAAAATGCAAAGTATTTTAAAGAAGAGAATACGTACCAAGAACCAGGTGCTAAAAAACACCATTATAAAAAGCATTAATAGCACCAATTTCATTATCAAATAAAAAACTAAAACCTTGTTTGTACAAACCATGAAAGGAAATAATATTTCTCTCCATTTCAGACAAGTAGCAACAATTATTCAAATCTAATTCTAACCCACTACGAAGCAATAAAGAGTAAACTCCAATCTTGGTGACAGGTAAAACCTTCCTATTCCGCATGATCAAGTTTATGTTCCCATGCTCCACATCCTTACTTCTTTTTAGGCCCTGCACATCAAAACAAATGTGAAATCCACAACCTGTATCAAGGACGCAAAAACAAGAGTGTGATGAGTTATTAGATAGAATAGTATAAATACCTGCATTGGTGGCCTTAACCTTCCCATCGTTGACATCCTGCAAGTATTTAGGGCAGCTTCGCTTCCAGTGCCCTTTCTCATGACAATAGAAACACTGTGCTTCCTTAGGAATGGTAGAGGGAGCAGCAGAACCAGCCTTGGTCCCAATTGAAGAGGATCCATCAAGAGACTTTCCCTTGCGGCTCTTAGAGGAAGCCTTCCAGTTCTTCCCCTTCCCTTGTCTAATTGCCAGAACAGGGGTGGTGATAGGAGTAGTAACAGCCGATTTACCTTTGAGACTACTTTCAACAGTCCTCAAAAGCCCTTGAAGTTTGCTAAGTGTGACCTCCTCCTTATTCATATGATAGGTCATGCGGAACTGATCTTAACATGGAGGTAAGGAGTGTAGAATGATATCTATAGCCATCTCCTCATCGAAGTTCACATTCAACTTTAGCAAACAGTCCACAAACCTTTGCATTTTCTGCAAGTGGGTCGTGATGGGTTCATCATCCTTCATCTTAGTTGTTATCATGGAAGAGATGATTTCATACCTCTCTTGACAAGCACTCTGATGGTATCTTTCCATCAGGTCCTGGTGCATCTCAAAAGGGTAGAAGTCCTCATAAGACTTTTGGAGTTCAGCTGTCGTGGTGGCCAACATGATACAAGACACCTTGGTGGCATCCTTCTCATGAGTCCTAAACTCAACGATCTCCTCAGGAGTAGCAGAAGACTCATCGATTTCCTTAAGCTCCTTGTCTAGGACATATTCCTTTTCCTCATAGCGAGTGACCATCCTGATGTTCCTAATCCAATCATTGAAGTTGGAACCATCAAAGATGACACTCCCACACAAGTTGATGAGAGAGAAGAAGCTAGTGGGGTTTGATCCAGAAGTAATGTTGGAAGACATCTAAAAAGAAAGAAAGATAGAGTTTAGATTAGATAAGAGTCCTTAATATAACACCCAAATGAAATATTAAGGCTAGGACCCAACACAATATTTTACAATTTGGAAGAGGGATGTCGTAATGCAACTTGCAAAATATTTGAAGGTAGGTAAATGACGATTTACCAATTTCCACCATGAAAAACGAAATTGATTATTAAGTTTTAATTGGATTGAAATTCCTAGATTCCTTCGAGATTCATTGAACTTTTCAATGGCATGTTTAAAAATCGATTATGCCCTTCAAGTTTGTGACTGGGATACCGAGGATCACAAACAAGGTGTGAATAACCATGCAAATTAACTTGGTACTCTCGTTGTCATTTATCACCTAATCGATGTGTCGGTTAACCAGACACGCTCCACCGATCTATGACAAACATCAAGCTACCCTTTGCTACCCTTGCTAATCCAAGTTAACGTGCCGGTTAACCACACATACTCCATTAACGAATGGGCAAGCTGTAAAGTGCAATTTCATGGATTAGCATCAATTTCACATTTTCCTAAAGTAATTAAGATTGGGAATTAAATAAAACATTTAGTTAATTTATAATTTTCATTATACTTTTAATGAGAATTAATGTCCTATCCTACCCTTTTGGCTAACGACCCTCCACCAGTCAAGGAAGCGGTGGGTGAGTGTGGACACCTATTAAACCACCATTTTATAGGCAATAACCATATACCCCCTTATAGTCCGGCTTCATGCATGAGGTGTAACAGCCCGGATTTCCATGTATCTTTTATGTTTTCAATTTTTGATGTTTGTTAGGGGACTCGGCGAGTTAGAGCTCAGACTCACCGAGTAGGATCGCGATTCTGGACGCGGGTTCGCGCCTGGACTCGGCGAGTCCAGGGTATGGACTCGGCGAGTCCATGCTGTTTAATGAAGCCCTAATTTCTCGGGTTTGGGACCTATTTAAAGGGCCTTATGGCCATCATTTGTGCTCACCAGTCCCTTGAGTGAAACCCTAATCAAGTGTGAGCGTTGGAGCAAAGTAGGAGGCCATTATTGATCTTGGAGGTGTCATCTTGCAAGGGAAAGGGAGGATCAGCTAAGGGAAAACAAGAGGAGCCACTTTCTGAGAGTTTGGAGTCCAGAACATCACTATTGTGGTAATATCTTCGAGCTATCTTCTTCTATGTTGATGTTTGCATTGATTTTGGGCTTATTGAGCCCTTTTGTGGCTAGATCTAGTGCTCCCTTGGTCCCTTAAGCGATTTAGACCATAGATCTGGACCCTTGGAGGTCCAGAGTGTCCCTTTGCCCAAGCTTTTTGTGAATCAATGGAGGTTTTGGATTGGAATCCTTATGCCTTAGGTCAAAATGCCATTTATGAGCCATGAGGTGTGTTATGAGCACCAAGATAAGGACTTTACGTGATGAACCAGTCTAGGAAGGCCAGATCTATGAATTGTTGGAACAGATCTGACCTTAGAAGCAAGTTTGAGTGATTGCATGGCATGAACTCGTCGAGTCTGATGATCCGACTCGGCGAGTAGCTTGAAGATTGTCCTTAGATCGCCCAGTGGGTGATCCAGTCGAGTCATGGGGTTGACTCAGTGAGCCAGGGCGAGTCTGAGAGGGTTGACAGGTGGTCTGAGTTGAACTGGACCCTAGATCCAGAGTGTCCCTTAAGCGATTTAGACCATAGATCTGGACCCTTGGAGGTCCAGAGTGTCCCTTTGCCCAAGCTTTTTGTGAATCAATGGAGGTTTTGGATTGGAATCCTTATGCCTTAGGTCAAAATGCCATTTATGAGCCATGGGGTGTGTTATGAGCACCAAGATAAGGACTTTACGTGATGAATCAGTCTAGGAAGGCCAGATCTATGAATTGTTGGAACAGATCTGACCTTAGAAGCAAGTTTGAGTGATTGCATGGCATGAACTCGCCGAGTCTGATGATCCAACTCGGCGAGTAGCTTGAAGATTGCCCTTAGATCGCCCAGTGGGTGATCCAGTCGAGTCATGGGGTTGACTCAGTGAGCCAGGGCGAGTCTGAGAGGGTTGACAGGTGGTCTGAGTTGAACTGGGACTCGCCGAGTTGTTCTTGAGACTCGGCGAGTTGAGTCGGGGTGGCCCCGCGATTCTTCTAGGTGGAACTCGTTGGGTCAGGGGGAGTACTCGACGTATCAAAAGGGAATCCTAGAGAGTTAGGTGAAAACGTCTAGACTCGCCGAGTCGCCATAGTGCACTCGCCGAGTCCGGTCAAAGTTGACCGTTGACCGTTGACCAAGAGTTGACCAGTGTTGACTTAAAAAGGGTAGTCAACCTTATTGGTAAAAAAAATGTTAATAAGAGACGTATGATGATATAGGGAGATTGTAGCTCGGAGGATCGAGCACGTGTGATTTCGGGATTTGCTAGCTATCGATATTCTCGAGGTGAATCTTCTCACTATACTATACCCGGAAGGGTTTTGACTGTGTGACCGGAAGGTCAAATATGGTATGAGACATATGTGCTATGTGTGATAAGTTAATTGTTATATGTGCTATGTATGATACGCTTGTTATGGGCCGGAAGGCATTGTAATATGGACCGTAAGGTTGGCTTGGGTAGGACCGGAAGGTTTACCCAGCAGGGACGGAAGTCCCCTGAGACACATGGACCGGAAGGTCAGGGCCTGGAAAGGCGTATGTGCGTAGGATTGTATTTTGGGGAACTCACTAAGCATTTATGCTTACAGTTGTTGCATATGTGTTTCAGGTACTAGTGAGGACCGTGGGAGGGTGCCGGCGTGATCTGTACACACTGATGGATGATTTATGATCTTGGGATTTATGTGATTGTATTATGACATGATATGTTGGATATTTATGCCTTGTTTTGGATGAAAATACATTTTTAGAAATGAAAATTATGTTTTAAAATTTCCGTTGTTACAATTTGGTATCAGAGCCTTGGTTTGAGAGATTCGGGTACACCTTCGGGCGTAACTGAACTCAAACCGAGGATTTGAGGAAAACTTTTAAAAAAAACAAAGGCATAAAATTTTTATAAAGGATTTTGTGGTAAACAAAAATGAAGCAGTGTGTACAATCAGCCAGCGCCCGAACGGTAAAGATCCCCAAAATACCCTTACAATGATGTGTTAAGAGATATGATATGATATGAATTGTTATGCATGCTAGAAGACTAGGTATTCATGATAGGACTAGAGTGGCCTGATTTGTGATGCCTTAGTCTAGGGAAGTCTGTTGCTATGAGATGCTTTGTGAGCGAGCGGGTGGTTAGTGCATAACAAGAGTAGAGTACTCAGGATCCGGGGTTTGGGGAGGAGGACTTGGGATGAATGCTGATTCGGTGTGGTCGGTAGTATTGGGCCCGTACTACCGAAGACACCGGGTCAGTGGGCGACCCAAGTAAGAATCCCTGGGTATCGGAGACTGAGTGGGGTTGCGTTATCGAGTGCGATTATGCTCGATAGAGTCTCTGATAGTTCTATGTTGTATTTCAGAGGCATCATGGTTGGATCACGCCACAGACCGAGTACGAGCAGTGTGAGTGACGAGGAGATTCGTCAGATGATTCATGAGGAGGTGGCTGCAGCGATCCGGGCTGAGATTCCGGAGATGTTTGGGTCTATTAAGACCACTTTGATGGAGACCTTTGATGAGCGGTACGCCGCGTTGACTGAGGCTGCAGCCGCTGCAGCTACCGCAGCTGTGGCCGCTGCCAGACCTCAGGGAGGTGACTCGTTGCTGTTTCGGGAGTTCAGCAACACGAAGCCACCTGAGTTTGACGGGACGCAGGATCCGATCGCTGCGATGAGATGGATTGCTGATATCGAGGGATGCTTCTACACTTGTTCATGTCCAGAGCATCCGAGAGTACGGTTCGCCTTGAACTAGCTCCGTCTGGGAGCGAAGGATTGGTGGAAGTTCGTGACGGCGAACTTCACTTTGGCAGAGATTTCAGCTGTGACGTGGGAGAGGTTTACCTCTATGTTCAGAGACGAGTACGTTCCCCCAGTGGAGAGGGATCGATTGGTTTAGGAGTTCTTGACCCTCAAGCAGGGTACTGATTCAGTTGCGGTGATCACGCGGAAGTTTCATGAGAGGGCGATGTTTTGCCCCGAGCAGGTGTCCACAGAGCAGGCTCAGATGAGCCGGTATTTGGGTGTGTTGAGGAGGGATATCCGGGAGTTCGTGTTGAACTCAACGTATCATACCTTTGCTGAGCTTCAGGCGAATGCCAGGAAGCGCGAGATCGAGTTGGAGACCCAGGCCAGGGAAGAGGCCGAGTCTCAACGGGTGGATCGGCGGCCGGCTCAGTCTCAGCCGGCAGCCAAGTGGACTAAGTCCGCCGATTCGAGGACGGGAGGTCCGAAGGGACGCACTTGCGGAAAGTGCGGCAAGGGTCACGAGGGGACCTGTCGAGCAGGTGCTTGCTACAAGTGTGGCAAGGAGGGGCACATCGCTAGGGATTGCCCCAAGGGGTTTATGGTTTGCTTCCATTGCAACCAGACCGGCCATCGGAAGGCCGAGTGCCCTCAGCTTCATCAGGGATCTGCACCTGCTGCCAGGACTACTGAGATTCGACCAGTGAAGGCTGAGGCACCGAGGGCTCATGGGAGAGCTTTCCAGTTGACTGCGGAGGAGGTCCGCGCTGCGCCTGATGTTGTGGCAGGTATGCTTTATTTCATGTGTTTATTTTGATGTTGAGATATTATGCTTATGTTATGATATGTGTAGGTACTTTCCTTGTGAATTATGTACCTGCTTTAGTGTTATTTGACTCGGGTGCGAGTCGGTCTTTTGTATCTTTGGCCTTTAGTCGGCATATCAGTGTTAGCCGTGAGCCGTTGAGTCGGCATAACTTGTCCTCAAGTTATGGAAAACCAAAAATCTTTTCTTTAAAAGTCAATAAACTCATAAGTTATGGAAATGAAATGTATTGAATAGTATCAAAACTTGCCCTCAAGTTTTAGAATTTGTAAAGTCACACTTATGAATACTTTAATTCCAAACCCTAGAGTTTTAAAAGTTTAAAATTCAACCCTTATACTATTATAATATTATAAGTTTAATAATTATATATATATAGTAGGATTGTATTTTGGGGAACTCACTAAGCATTTATGCTTATAGTTGTTGCGTATGTGTTTCAGGTACTAGTGAGGACCGTAGGAGGGCGCCGGCGTGATCTGTACACACTGATGGATGATTTATGATCTTGGGATTTATGTGATTGTATTATGACATGATATGTTGGATATTTATGCCTTGTTTTGGATGAAAATACATTTTTAGAAATGAAAATTTTGTTTTAAAATTTCCGTTGTGACATGAGGCCTACTAACAGTAAGACTGACTTGTCCTATATATATATATATATATATATATATATATATATATATATATATATATATATATATATAATTATTAAACTTATAATATTATAATAGTATAAGGGTTGAATTTTAAACTTTTAAAACTCTAGGGTTTGGAATTAAAGTATTCATAAGTGTGACTTTACAAATTCTAAAACTTGAGGGCAAGTTTTGATACTATTCAAAACATTTCATTTCCATAACTTATGAGTTTAATGACTTTTAAAGAAAAGATTTTTGGTTTTCCATAACTTGAGGACAAGTTATAGAGTCCATTAAAACCATTTAGATTATTATTTTATTTAACACAACAATCAAATAATACATACATGATCTAACTAAACTCATAAGAACAAGATAATTTATATCATCAATCTTCAAGAAATTAGCCTAATCATATAAACTAATACAAATCTTGAAATTATGACAGTTATTTTTTAATTGGACAGGAATGATGATTGCCTTATGAAAAAATAGATTTCATGGTTCAAAAACCGTTTGGGTTAATGATCCTAATCTAATTTCTGGCTAAAACTCGAAAATATGTACACCGGACCACCAACTCGGCGAGTACATGAACTGGACTCGTCGGGTTGGTTCATTTCTGAGCGGACTCGGTGAGTTCACCTGTCAGAATGCAGAAATTCGATTTTTCCAACTTTGAAAATCAATAAACATCAAGTATAATAGAAAACAATCCGAGCCTCTGATACCACTGATGGGTTTTGAGCACTCTAACAACCTTAAGGAGCACATACAACCCTAAATGCTTTGGATCTATGTTTTCTCTAATTATACATGCAATTTGATTTTCCAAAGCATTATCCTAACTAGCATGAAAAACATGGGTACTTGTATAACAAAAACTAGTTAGATGACATACCCTTTCTTGTAGCTTGTTTCCTTGGACCTTTAAGAGCCTAGCACCCCAAATGTGATGCCTCAAATGCTTTCACACAACACCACCAACAATGGAGGACTTGAGAGAGTATTACTTGCACACAAAATCGGCTATGCTCTTCCAAAGATCATTAGTGGCCGATTTCATGTGCTAAGGGGCTTCTTATATAGCGTGGCAAGGATTAGGGTTACATCCATGTAAACCCTAATGTCCATGACCTTTCATCTTACTTAGGCTCCATGGGTTAACCCTCCATGGACTATCCATGGACTACCATGTTGGTTTAGCCCAACCTAAATAACCATAGGCCCACACTATAAGAATCATTGATTTACCAAATCAACCCCTTACATTTAGCTAGTCTCTTTTGATCACTAAATTAATTCCAAATTAATTCTTGATCAATACTAATTAAATAATATGATTTCATGTTAATATATTAGAACTTATAATATATTAATAAATCATAAATAATCTCTTCTCAAAAGTCCATCCTTACAAATTGTTCTAGTGAAATGCAACCCAAATGGACCATGCTACTCTCAGGTCAAGTATATACCAAATATAGTTATGGACTTAGACACCCCCCATTCCATCTAGGAAACAAGCTATCTCCCCTCCATCATCACCAATGTCGCCAAAGAGACCATGTCCTACCTTTCCATAGTTCGGGAATGGTGCATGGAAGACAGTATTGTTGGATTAGTGTCTAAGCCCATAACTATATTTGGTATGTACTTGACCCGGTTGAGCATGGTCCTTTTGGGTTGCCTTCACCCAAGCAACTGGACATAATGATTTATAAAGAAAGAGGATATTGTGGTTTATTAATATATTATAAGAATAATATATTAAAAGAGAAATCATATTTATGTAATTAATATTAGTTAAATAATTAATTAAGAATTAATTATTATGACTAAAAGAGATTGATTAAATAAAGGGGACTGGAACTACAATTATAAGATAATTGATTTTGGGCTGAGAGTCTTTATGGACTAGGTCTTGGATAGAATTAAGGTGGAGTCCATCTTGAATTCGTCCAAGGAGGCTTTATTCTGGAAGGTTCTGATGGGTTTTGAGTATTCTAACACTTCCTAAGTGTACATGCAACCCTAATAAACTTTGGATCTATGTTTGTCTAAAATACATGCAAAATATGATTTCCAAGGTTCATAATCCTATCTAGCATACATGGGGAACTTTATCCTAAAAGGATGGCTAGAATTACATACCTTGTAGTTGATTTGGTTCCTTGAAAACCTTGAGAGCCTAGCACCCCAAGTGTGATGACTTAAATGCTTCACACAACACCAAATGCTTTTGGAATGACTTTTGAGAGAATACAAACACTCTAAAAATCGGCCTAGCCCTCTTTTGTACTTGTGTAGCCGATTTTGGTGGATAACATGATCCTTATATAGTGTGACACATCTAGGGTTACACCACGTAAACCCTAATGTGTCATGACTCTTTATTTCCATGACCCATGGGTTTGTAACTCCCATGGAGCATCCTATGGGTTTAACCCAACTTGATAATCCATGGAGCCTTTTAGCCCACTATACAAGTTATGGATGATTTACATAATCAACCCATATATTTAATTAGTTATCTTGTGATCACTTAATTAATTCCAAATTAATTCTTGATCAAAACTAATTAAATAATACTATTAATATATTAGAACTTATAATATATTAATAAACCACAAGTGTTATTTCTCTCACTTAGTCTATCCAAATTATTATTATTAACAGAATCAATACACAATACATTATTTCCTAAGTTATCAACCACAGATACAGTTTCACACACACCATCACAAGGTAATGCTTTAAAATAGATAATATTATTAAAGAAAGCATTAATCGAACCAACTTCATTATCAAATGAAAATGTGAAACCTTGTTTATACAATGCAAGAAAGGAAATAATATTTCTTGCCATTACTGGCGAGTAACAACATTTATTCAAATCTAAATTAAACCCACTACTTAGCGATAAAGTATAAACTCCAATCTTGGTGACAGGTAAAGCTTTCCTATTCCCCATGATTAAGTTTATTCTTCCATGCTCCACATTCTCACTTCTTCTTAGTCCCTGCAAATCAGAACATATATGAATACCACAACCGGTATCAAGGACCCAAGAGTTAGAATATGGTGAGTTATTAGATAAGATAGTGTAAATACCTGCATGTTTGGGCTTAACTTTCCCATCCCTCACATCTTGCTGGTACTTTGGGCAGTTCCGCTTCCAGTGCGACTTTTCATGGCAATAGAAGCATTCAACCTCTTTTGGGTCAGAAGAAGGAGTGACCAAATCTTTTTTGGTTCCACTAGAAGAAGATCCATCACGGGTCCTAGCCTTGGTACCCTTCGAAGAGCTCTTCCTCTTTTTCCCTCTACCTTTCCTGATTGCCAAGCCAGGGGCGGAGTTTGGAGTAGGAGTAGGAGTGTTAACAACTGACTTGCCTTTAAGACCTGTTTATGCGGTCTTGAGGAGTCCCTGAAGTTTGCTGAGTGTGACTTCTTCATTATTCATGTGGTATGTCATACGGAATTGATCATAACACGAGGGTAAGGAGTGCAAAATGATATCTATTGCAAGCTCCTCAGGGAAGTTCACATTAAGCTTCAACAAACGATCCACATACCTTTGCATTTTCTGCATGTGGCTCGTGAAGGAGTCTCCATCCTTCATCATGGTTGTTATCATGGAGCAGATGATTTCATACCTCTCTTGTCGTGCACTTTGTTGGTATCTTTCCATCAGATCTTGGTGCGTTTCAAAAGGGTAGAAGTCCTCATAGGACTTTTAGAGTTCTGCTGTCATGGTGTCCAACATGATGCAAGCCAATTTGGTAGCATCCCTTTCATGTGCCCGGAAGTCAGCGATCTCCTGTGGAGTAGCAGTGGTCTCATCAATCTCCTTAAGCTCCTTATCGAGTACATATTCTTTGTCCTCGTAGCGGGTAATCATCATGATATTTCTGATCCATTCATTGAAGTTGGATCCATCAAAAGTGACTTTCCCACACAAGTTCATAAGGGTAAAGGAGCCATTAGGATTAGAGCCAGAAGCAGCATTGTTTGAAGACATCTGAAAGAGGAGGACAATATTAGTTTAGATATTAAGAGAGTCCTTAATAAAACACTCAAATGTAATATTAAGGCTAGGATCCAATCACAATATATTATAAATTATAAGAGGTATGCCGTAATCCAAGCTATAACATATTTGAAAGGTAGGTGAATGATGATTCACCAATTTCCACCATGAAAAATGAAATATAAATATTAGGTTTTTAATTGGTTCTTAGAAATTCCTAGATTCTTTTGAGATTCAATGAACTTTTCAAAGGCATGTTTCAATCTCGAGTGTGCCCTCCAAGTTTTTTGAGTGGGATACCGAGGATCACAAAACGAGGTGTGAAGTAACCATGCAAATCACTTGGTACCCTTAAAGTTCATCACTCAATCGATGTGCCGGTTAACCATACACGCTCCGCCGATACTATGACAAACCTTAAGTCACCCTTTACCTACCTTGTTAAGTAGAAGTTAGTGTGTCGGTTAACCACACACACTCCACCAACTACTTAAACAAGGTGTAAAGTGTAATTTCATGGATTAGCACCTTATTCACATTTTTCCTAAAGTAACTAAGATTGGGAATTTAATAAAACATTTTAGTTACTTTATAATATTTATCATACTTTAATGAGAATTTATAAGTCCTTGTCCTACCCGTTCGGCTAACGACCCTCCATCGATCAAGGAAGCGGTGGGTGAGAGTGGACACCCATTAAGTTGCCATTTTATAGGCAACAACCTTATACCCCCCTTATAGGCCGACTTCGTGAATGAGGCGTACTAGCGGTAAGACGACTTGATCTTATACATATATATTATTAACTTATAATATTATAAAGTATAAGGGTTGAATTTTAACTTTTAAAATTCTAAGGGTTGGAACTAAAGTTTATTAAGTGACTTTACATGTTCCAAAACTTGAGGGCAAGTTTTGTAACTTTACAAAACCTTTCACATTCATAACTTATGAGTCATTAAAATGAAGACTCTTCATTTTATAACTTATGTGTTCTTTTAATGGCTTTTAACACAAAGAGACTTTTGGTTATCCATAACTTGAGGACAAGTTATGGACTCCATTAAAACACATAAAGATCATGAATTAATCATATAGACAAGTAACTCCTACGATCTATCAAGAACACATAAGAACATGAACATTCATATCAAAATTTCAAGAACATATGAACACATATAATCATGAAAAATTGATATTAGCCATTTTAAATGGATTAGAACAACCATTACACCATCTAAAACAAGTTCTATAACACCAAAACAGTTTAGGGTAATGTTTATAGTCCATTTCCAGCAGCACAAATCGAATTTCTGCATTCTGCATGACCAACTCGTCGAGTACACGAGCTGACTGGCCGAGTTGGTTGCATTTTCACTTGGACTCGTCGAGTCCTCCCCATGGACTTGTCGAGTCCCCTGAGCAGACAGCAAAACATCGATTTTCAACACCATTTGCATCAAGTATTCACAAACAAGCCTAGGCTCTGATACCATTGATGGGTTTTGAGCATTCTAACACTTCCTAAGTGTACATGCAACCCTAATAAACAATGGATCTATTTTTGTCTAAAATACATGGAAAATATGATTTCCAAGGTTCATAATCCTATCTAGCATACATGGGGAGCTTTATCCTAAAAGGATGGCTAGAATTACATACCTTGTAGTTGATTTGATTCCTTGAAAACCTTGAGAGCATAGCACCCCAAGTGTGATGCCTCAAATGCTTCACACAACACCAAATGCTTTTGGAATGACTTTTGAAAGAATACAAACACTCTAAAAATCGGCCCAACCCTCTTTTGTACTTGTGTAGCCGATTTTGGTGGATAACATGATCGTTATATAGTATGACACATCTAGGGTTACACCATGTAAACCCTAATGTGTCATGACTCTTCATTTCCATGACCCATGGGTTTGTAACTCCCATGGAGCATCCTATGGGTTTAACCCAACTTGATAATCCATGGAGCCTTTTAGCCCACTATACAAGTTATGGATGATTTACATAATCAACCCATATATTTAATTAGTTATCTTGTGATCACTTAATTAATTCCAAATTAATTCTTGATCAAGACTAATTAAATAATACTATTAATATATTAGAACTTATAATATATTAATAAACCACACGTGTTATTTCTCTCACATACTCTATCCAAATGCATGATACCATGCAACCCAAATGGACCATGCCGGGTCGGGTCAAGTACATACCAAAAATAGTTATGGACTTAGACACCTTATCCAACATGTTCTTTGGACTGCTAAAGGCCTACGCTATCTAATTAGGGTTTTGACTGAAACCCTAGCAACTCAAGTATAAAAGGACCCCTAAGGCATTGGAAATCGGCGATTTGATCCCTTGGAAGCTTGGAGCCGATTTCTATCCTCTCATCCTCTCTCCTAAACATCATCATCTTGCCTTGGTGTTTGTAAGCCATTAGAGGCATCGCATTTGAGGTGTTTGGTTCTCATAAGCTTTAAAGATTCAAATTCCATACTACAATCAAGAGGTAATAGTCTTACTTGGTTATTTGTATAGATCTCAAGTTTTGTAGTATGCTAGAATAGGGTATCCAAGTCTTGGAAGAATTGTATGTACAATAGAGAAACCTAGATCCAAGCTTTAGGGTTTTGCATGTGCACATATGATTGTTCTTTTGCTCTAAACCCATCAGTGGTATCAGAGCCTTGCTTGGTTTCTATTGTATTTAATGGATTATATGATTGTTCATTGCTTGAATTTGATTTTTTGGCTTTCTATCTGACAGACTCGTCGAGTCCCAAAGAGGACTCGCCGAGTCGGATGAACTCGACGAGTCCAGTAAGGGACTCGGCGAGTCGGGCAGTCAGATAGAGAGAATTTCGGGATTTTGCTTATTTTGACTTGGGATAATTGCCATAAGTGTTTCTAATTGATAAAATACGAATTTTATTGATTCTAGATGATTATCTTTGTCAAATTAAAATATTTTGGTCATTGAATTAAATAATTATTACCTTATTTGATAAATGTATATAGAATTTGTTGAGATAAAAACTTGAGACACACTTGAACAAACGTTAGAACAAGTATAGTTGCGGAATAGTTTATCTCAAAGGATCTAAAAGCTCAACAATAATAATAAGTTAGAGTTAGATAATTAGAGAGTTAGGTGCGGAAATCTAAAGAAATATAAATGACATCAGTATTATATCAAGTATACACATAAGTTGATTCTTAACAAGGAATGCATTCAGACCAAGTTAGTAAGTGAGATCAAACTTAATGATTAAGTCAAGAATGACTTGCTCCGAAGTGAGATAATATTCAGTTGTATTCAAGTGAACATTGAGAGTAAGAAGTAAATGAGAGTAATAACACAAGATATGAGATTCAAGATGCGTAGTGTTATTTGATGTTTAGAACAAGAAAGATTGAGCTCTATATATAGAGACTCAAATATTACATTTGTTCAACTATATAAGCGTAGCCATGCAAGGTATAATGGACAAAAAGAGTATTCTAAGAAAAGCAGATACAGAGCTAAACTAAGAAAGCTAGATAGTGAATTGCGGATGATGATGACTTCGGATGGGGTTGCTGAACAGAGTTGACTGCGGATCTTGGAAGGCTGCGGTAGACCAAGTTTAAGGGGGTCACTTTTATGATTCAACAATTTCCCCCTAAGTGACCTCTTCAACTTTTCTTCAGTTATCAAGTTTTAGGAACTTGATGAGAATCCACCAAAACTTTATGATATTCTCTAACCAAGTGATTCTTGTTAAAATTTCGAGCTTGACTTCGGCAGTTGTGTGTTTTGACTTTAGAACTACGGTTCGACAAACTTCAAGTTGCTTCCTTGTGAGACGATTCATGCCAGTCATAGGAATGTAATATTTGGTTTCATTGACCTTCCGTTTGAAAATGACTCCAAGATCTGGGAAGCTTGTTGCACCCAGAGATCTTTCTTGATAACCTTCAGTCAACATCGGTGCAGGGTCAAATTGTGGTAGATCGAGCTTTTTGGCGAGGGCAGGGTGAATGTCTGTATCAACCTTTGCGAAGTCATTTTCCCTTAGAAATGTGCTTGCCCTCTAAAATGCTATCTTCATCTTTGGATACTTTTCAGTTTTGTTTTGGAACACCCTTGCTATCAGGAAGACTTCTTCTGGATTCATGCATCAGAAGTCATCTTGGGTGTGGACGTAGTCCTGATTCCTTCTTGTAAGAGTATACTGGATAAAGTCAGCTTTTATGAATTTTCGGGGTTTAAAGTTCTTGACTGCAGATGGTCTATCATTAGACCAGATTTTCTCTATTGAAGAAGCATGTTTAGCATGGAATCGATTGAGTCTTTCGAATTCCATGGGCAGTCTCTTGTGATTAGGTCAGCTACGGTCAAACTGCTCAAATACAGTGAAGTATTTTGCATTAGGGGAGATTGGAACATCCCAGTAGCCGTCAAATGGGGGTTCAGCAAAATTAAGATAGGGTTTATAGTCATCATCCAGCAATCTTCGGTGGGGATTGATCCAAGAATTGACCGAGGATTCATCCATGGTGATGTCGAATCCGTTTTCTCTACAGACTAGCTCAACAAATTTGGCTGTTTTCCAGTCGGCTTTCTTCTGTTTCGTTGTGGGAGAATCATTGGAATGTTCGGATGACATGTTGGATGCTAGGTTCTTGAAGTGGGGAGGAGTCACCGGTCACTCAGGAGAAGGATTAGATTCTTGAATGATTTCCTGTTGCGGTGGTGAGTGATATTGCAGTGGTGACTGATGGCTTGGATTCTTGTGAGGAGATGGTTGCGGAGTAGGAACTTTTTCATTTATGACGGGGGAGCTCCTATGTTGGTGCGGATGGGAATGTTGGTGAGAGAATTGATCTGAGTTTTGTCTTTGGTCACCTTTGCAAGATTCTGGTCTCTATGCATCTCAGATCTTCATGTTGATGTAGAACTGAGCATGAACAACGATGTCAACCTCTTCATCACCAGAGATCTAAAAAGGTACAACCCATCTAAAGATCAATCTATTTTTGGACCCATTAGACGGCTACCAGTCCACATATTGTCTACACTTGGACTTGAAACCAATGATGTTACAAATCACATAGAGGCTATGAAAGATATTGACCCATCCCTTCCTACCCCGCCTCTACCTAGTCAGAACATACAAGCCTCAACCACACCCATCAATCCTGGTAGTACCGCAGTTCCATCTTCCACTACTCTATCCAACTTACCATTATCAAAAAGGCTCAAGAAGGTAGCCTCAGCCAACCAAGGTGCCCGCAACATCACCAAGAAACATGGAACCCCAAAGAAGAAAGATGCTCCCAAGAACACTGAACCATCCAAGAAAAAGAAACTCAAACAATTTGTGCTTTCAGATGACAATCAATCTCAATCTCCCTCCATGGAACTTATGAGTGATTCTGATGATGACGTACAACCCATTGTTATACTCAAGAAAAGAAAAACCAAATCCACTGACCAAATGCGTGACCGTACTGATGCCGCAGCCTCTCAAAATCCGGTAGTCCTTGGGTGGCCGCAGACCCATTCAATTCAACCATCGAATTCTACTCAGACACAGAAAGTGTGTCTGTTTCAACTGATCGTGGAGACTTACCCCCAGCTCACTCCCAAGGGGATGAAACTGGTTCTTGCCCTAAGGTCTCCAGGGCTTCTCGTCTACATTTCTTTTCACCTGAGGAGTTGAACTCTATCCTTTTGTCAGTAACCCACACACTTCAAACACCTTCCCAACTATAGGTCAATTCTTCTGCCCTTTCCAGAACTGAGCGGAGGCCAGACTTGACCACGAGTCAAAGAGACCAAGGAAGCTCAGGAAATCCTACTCTTCTTACATCTTTACCAGGCGGTTTAGGCACCGTGAGCACAATTGTGCAAGGATCCGTGGACCCGAGGGACACCTCGGTGCGTTCTCAAGCATTTGACAGAATTGATCTTAATGATTCATGGAGTACATACAAGCCAACCAATGAAGTTGAAGCAAAGAAATATGCCGCTTTTCGTAGGGCATTTCAAGCGAGAAAGGATTGACAGACCAAGCAGCTTCAACAAAAACAACAAGAGACTCAATCAGTGGCAAAGTATTGGGCAGACGCCATTAACAACACCTACACCATAACCGCAATTCTGAAAGTACAGGAGTGGATGTCCATAATGGTTGAGACGGTCCGCAACGCTCAGACCACTCCTGGTAGTGAAGGTTCCTCAAAACTCCCTCCAACTCCAAATGTTAGAGATTCTCAAGATGATGGAACCGCAATCGAAGTTAGCTCCGCACCTACATTCGGGTTTGATGACTTTGATATCAATGAGGTAATTCAGCCTACCCCTTCTGATGAGGACTTTATGATTTTTGATGAGGAAGAAGCTTCGAGTTGCTCTCAACACTCAACCTCTAAGCCTAAAGAGAAAAAGAAGAAAAGGAAGATTGTTGTGTCCAGAAAAGAATTTCTGAGTCTACAAGCCAAAGTAGATCAGATTCTTGTTGCGGTTAAGCCCACTCAACCGCAATCTGAAAACATACCAGGACTGCAATCCCTTATTGAAAGGATCGAATGACTTGATGCTCGTGAACGACTAGCTGCTGAGCGAATTTCTCTAAAAGTTGAAATGGGAATTCGATCTCTGGATACAAGTCGTTAGGCTGACCATCAGCAGTTTATGGTTACTGTGGAGCGCCTCATCTATGAGGTATCCGCAATCAAGGCAGATCTTCAAACAGCTATTGCGGATCAGTCAACTCACTCGAAGAAGCTGATAGCTGAAACTCATACTGCCTATGAGTCCACCATCTCGGTCCTACAATCTACCATCAACAGCCTTCAGCGCTCTCTATCTTCCACCTTCCATGGTCCTAAAATTCTTCAACTCACCAAGGAAATTCATCGTTTTCTCTTCAACCCCACAATCCCAAACAACCAACAACTTGCGGATGTTCTTAAGGCATAATTTTACCAGGTTTGTGGTAAAATTGACGGTCTTCGTCAATGGCTTGAGGTAGTACCAGTTGCTCCTTCCTCAAGAGGGGGAAGTGAAGACCAAAGACAAAGCTCAGATCAATTCTCTCACCAACATTCCCATCCGCACCAACATAGGAGCTCCCCCGTCATAAATGAAAAAGTTCCTACTCCGCAACCATCTCCTCACAAGAATCCAAGCCATCAGTCACCACTGCAATATCACTCACCACCGCAACAGGAAATCATTCAAGAATCTAATCCTTCTCCTGAGTGACCGGTGACTCCTCCCCACTTCAAGAACCTAGCATCCAACATGTCATCCGAACATTCCAATGATTCTCCCACAACGAAACAGAAGAAAGCCGACTGGAAAACAGCCAAATTTGTTGAGCTAGTCTGTAGAGAAAACGGATTCGACATCACCATGGATGAATCCTCGGTCAATTCTTGGATCAATCCCCACCGAAGATTGCTGGATGATGACTATAAACCCTATCTTAATTTTGCTGAACCCCCATTTGACGGCTACTGGGATGTTCCAATCTCCCCTAATGCAAAATACTTCACTGTATTTGAGCAGTTTGACCGTAGCTGACCTAATCACAAGAGACTGCCCATGGAATTCGAAAGACTCAATCGATTCCATGCTAAACATGCTTCTTCAATAGAGAAAATCTGGTCTAATGATAGACCATCTGCAGTCAAGAACTTTAAACCCCGGAAATTCATAAAAGCTGACTTTATCCAGTATACTCTTACAAGAAGGAATCAGGACTACGTCCACACCCAAGATGACTTCTGATGCATGAATCCAGAAGAAGTCTTCCTGATAGCAAGGGTGTTCCAAAACAAAACTGAAAAGTATCCAAAGATGAAGATAGCATTTTAGAGGGCAAGCACATTTCTAAGGGAAAATGACTTCGCAAAGGTTGATACAGACATTCACCCTGCCCTCGCCAAAAAGCTCGATCTACCACAATTTGACCCTGCACCGATGTTGACTGAAGGTTATCAAGAAAGATCTCTGGGTGCAACAAGCTTCCCAGATCTTGGAGTCATTTTCAAACGGAAGGTCAATGAAACCAAATATTACATTCCTATGACTGGCATGAATCGTCTCACAAGGAAGCAACTTGAAGTTTGTCGAACCGTAGTTCTAAAGTCAAAACACACAACTGCCGAAGTCAAGCTCGAAATTTTAACAAGAATCACTTGGTTAGAGAATATCATAAAGTTTTGGTGGATTCTCATCAAGTTCCTAAAACTTGATAACTGAAGAAAAGTTGAAGAGATCACTTAGGGGGAAATTGTTGAATCATAAAAGTGACCCCCTTAAACTTGGTCTACCGCAGCCTTCCAAGATCCACAGTCAACTCTGTTCAGCAACCCCATCCGAAGTCATCATCATCCGCAATTCACTATCTAGCTTTCTTAGTTTAGCTCTGTATCTGCTTTTCTTAGAATACTCTTTTTGTCCATTATACCTTGCATGGCTACGCTTATATAGTTGAACAAATGTAATATTTGAGTCTCTATATATAGAGCTCAATCTTTCTTGTTCTAAACATCAAATAACACTACGCATCTTGAATCTCATATCTTGTGTTATTACGACATCCCTCTCCCTTAATTATAGCAAAACAACTTTTCAAACCTGCAACTTTGCGAATTGAAACTTTTGTTTTTTATAATTAACATTGCTAACTCGCAACACTTAACATAATAATTATGCTCCCACTAGCATAACAATTATTATCTTACTAGTATAACACTTATGCTCCTACTAGCTTTGACATATACTTAGAAATCAGGTGGACTTCTAGAAATCAATACTTATTGACTTTCTTACCAAAGTTCAGACTTCTAATACAATATGCTTTGATAAGACTTTATCTAGGCTTCTCAAACTCATACACCTTTCCTTAGATAGCTCACATGTGTGTCTAAACAATTTTAGAACCTACAACCATAAGTCTGAAATGTTTAGACCTTTGCCATTTCTCATAATTCGAATTATGAAGAGGGATGTCGTAATCATAATCGAATTTGAGAATGCAAATATCACAATTTCTAACTATTAAAATCTACTTAGTGAAAGCGTTTCTTCACAATCATTTTCATGAATTGGAGAGAAACCTTATGACACTTAGATTTATGGTATATGTGTTCCGATCCATGTGAATTTGTCATAACCATAATCACAAGACATGGTTAGTGACAAATCCAAACCCATATGGATTGAACTTGTTCAATCTTAATTTCTTGCCACTTGGCAGCACAAGAGCCTACCATTGCTTCCAAGTTGTTATGCAAACAATTGAGAACTCATAGAACTCACATGCATAGTCAACTTTAACTGGAATGGGCACCAAAACAAGAATACGTCAACACGATAGGTTACAAACCTCAATTCGTGTGCTAGTGATTAACAATAGGTTTACTCTTGATTAGTTCTTGAAACTTTTCAAGATCTTTAAGACTCCCAAGATTCGGGATAGTAATCCCAAGATTCGGGATAGTAATCCCAAGATTCTCAATATATAGTTTTGTGTATTAAACTATACTATGTGATATTAAATCGGTCTTGTATTTAGGAAAATATGGGATTTTCCTGGGGTAACATATAACGTGTAATTGAACTGTAATGAAAGATAACTAAACTGTTTTACATAAGAAAATATGGGATTTTCTTGGATAACAAACCTTTTCGGAAAACTAAAGGAAACCGGTACATTTTTCAGAAAACAAACATCTTATGAACTCACCAGCTTTATGCTGATTTTCAAACCGCTTGTATTCTTAGGTCCATGTTAGACACGTACCCGACGATATCTTTTGGTGAAGACGGAGTGCTTAGAAGACTCGTCTCTACTTTTGTTCATATGATATATGTATAACACTTGTACAATTTACTTTTGAAACAAATGTAAACTTTCAAATATATGTAATGTAATGGTTGTTTACTGTGATTACTATGTGCATTGGATTTGATACTCAACGTGGAGTCAACCCCGGAAACGTTTTCGCCTTTGTTTTTCGGGGTGTGACAGATTGGTATCAGAGCCCTTGTTTATGTGAACGGAGTATACCAAACCTTACATGGTATAAAACTATAAACACTAAAGGGCCTAAGAGCTCTGAACTAAAAGTATCCTTCAGAATATAAGTATTTTCAAAAGTATATAAGTATACCAAGCCATCGAGATCCATAACTACAAGTAGAACAAAACACAAGTAAATGGGTGTTGTACGATGTGGTTAAACCTGGTCAATTATGTAGTCGTGTCTAGGGTCAATATAGCCTGGCCAACTATATTCATTCGAGACACGGCCAACATGTGCTTGGGAGTGACTGTGGTATGCAGCATACCTAAAACTTACCCAATACCCCAAACAACGAGTCGTCGTTGCTGTGAATCATGAAATACTATGGGAGTATTTCTCGAGTCAATCCTTTGTAGAAAATCCTCGTATACGCGTTGTTCCTTGATCATTCCTCTAGCGATAAACTTATCTGCCTTGATAACTCTTTCCTGTTTTATCGCTTAATATGATGCTATATTTGTCTTGAAGAGATATCCCCTGATCCATATCTCTTGATTCAATTCAGAGGACTTATGATCTTCTCTTTCCCTAATCTTTTTAGATCACGATGCCTCCAAGGAAGACACCCAGCTCGAAGAACACCAACAACCCTCCGCCACCACCTCCTCCACAATTTGATCTTGCATCGCTTCAGACAGTTCTGACTACTGCAATGGTAGCAGCCATGTCGCAAATGAACCCCGGTAATTCAGGAGGTGGTCCCCAGCCCCAAAACCCAGAAGATAGCCAGGGACACCAAAAAGGGGGTTCCTATAAAGACCTCATGAACGCGAAGCCCACATCCTTTGATGGCACTGGAGGTGTCATTTCCCTCACCCGATGGTTCGAGAAAATCGAATCAATCTTTGAAATATGTGCCTGTTCAGAGTCTGATAAAGTAAAGTTCGCCGCCTGCACCTTTCTTGACAAAGCCCTTACTTGGTGGAATGGCCGAGTCAAATCCTTAACTCTACCTGTAGCAAATGCCATGGGTTCGGAAGCTATGAAGGAGCTTCTACTCGCAGAGTATTGCCCTCGGGGCGAAATTCAGAAGCTAGAACACGAACTCTGGAACCTAAAGATGAAGGGTTCCGACATAGCCTCTTATACTTCAAGATTCGATGATCTGGTGTTACTCTGTCCGGGAATGGTTACCCCGAAGAGTAAAAAGATTGAGAGGTTCATCTGGGGGTTGACCCAGCCAACCAAAGGGAATGTCTTTGCTGCAAAGCCAGACACCTATGATAGTGCTAAATGTCTTGCGAAAACCCTGATCGATCACGAAGAAACCTCTAATGAGGAGGCTACCACTTCCGAGCCAGTCACCAGTGGAGGTGGAAGCAAAAAGAAATTCTGGAACAAGCGGAAGGCCCAGAGCACGCAAGGGTCTTCTAAGAAACAGCAAACAGTAGCAGTCCATGCTGCTACTGCCCCTATTGCTGTTTCGGCTGTCGGTTCTACGGCCCAAACTCCTACCAGTGGATACACTGGTACCCTTCCTTGGTGTGGTAAGTGCAGCTACCACCACCGTATTCCAGGTCCATGTCGTGAAAGGATCTGTGACAACTGTGGCAAGAAGGGCCATCTTGCTCGAACCTGCAGAAAACCAGCCAAATCAACGAACCAATCTTCCGGAATGGGAATCAGTCCAGCCTGCTACATTTGTGGCGAAGTAGGGCACTTCAAAAGAAATTGCCCCAAAGCATCTACAACCACTGATCCCACTGTCGCCGCAGGTATACTTCTCTTTGACAATTCTTATGCCTGCAACTCTTATCGATTCTAGTACCAGAAGGGAAACTTGTTATCTATCCATCCGAGCGATTTCTAAACTTAATCCTTTGTTTGTAATCGCAATTGAGTACAATCGAGACGGCTAACCAGTGAGATAGAGAACACTAACTTCGTACCTATAGATTGAATCCTCAGTCCGGAGGATTATTCTGTTCCATTCGATTTTAATGGGGGAAACTTTTCACAAAATACTTTGATGCTATGTTTGACATGAAATGACCGAATCTCATTCATGTTGTTATCCTTGGTTTTGTAAGGGTCGCCCGTCTAGATCTTTCCCCCGACCCGACTCTCGTGATCTTCAGCATCAAACCTTCGTATCATTTCATGCCTTAAAGCTCAAAAGTTTTCTCGATATGAATTGCCATGCATCCCTCGTTTCTGTGATCATTAAGAAACGGGAAGTCAGCAGCTCTTTCCCCTAAATGTCTTTCCCAAAGAATTCCCGAGAATTCCTTTCGAACGTTTAGCTTAGTTCCGCATCGGCCTAATCTCTGGATCTACCTCGTGACCGAACCTCAGTGAGAATGACGTGTTCAAAACGGTGACCAAGAACTGATATGATCACTACGGATTAGTAGTGGTATCCTTTCGGTCAAATCTCTTTCCCTCGATCATGTAGCCAAGCAAAGTAGTCGTAACCGTGTACTTTTCCAACGTCTAAGGCGATAGGAAATTAGTCGACACCGAAAATACCCATAGAAACCTGTCGATTCTTGGGTACCATCAACTAATATCGCAGTCCTAGACATAAATTTCTTTTAAAGCCATCAAACCCTTAGCTACCCGGCTCCTTGAAGATGTGCTTTCCTGTTGGAGCGTGTGTGACAACCCGAAATTTCCATTTGTATGAACATCATCTATTCAATAGAAGCCAGTTCAGTTTCAGTGATTTTCATACTTTTCCAAACAAGTTTGTGTACATTAGGGTTTATGTTTAAGGAGATATCAGGAGAGTGGATGCTCCTGCTTTTGTGAAATTTGAGCATTTCAAGTTTCATAATGTTACAGTCCAATATCAGGAATAAAAATATTTTCTGCCAAAATATTCCAGGACTATAAATAGTTTTCTGAATTGAATTAATTCATTATTCACATTTTCAAATAGAGAAAAGCCATATTCTCTCTGGCGGATCTTCGGGTTTTCATCCCATATTGTGAGTCTACTTTACTAAATGTGTTTCAATACTTGT
Organism: Lactuca sativa; assembly: GCF_002870075.4. NCBI lineage: Eukaryota > Viridiplantae > Streptophyta > Magnoliopsida > Asterales > Asteraceae > Lactuca > Lactuca sativa. The sequence goes on from NC_056629.2 coordinate 112,070,300, forward strand.
TAGATGCTTATTAACATCAATTACATGTTTAGATTACAAGATCCGGGAGTTTACCGCCCAAGAACGTTCTTGGGGAGTAAACTCCAAAATGGAGCCTTAATGCTTTCTAGACCCATCCCCATGTTAGGCAACTTATCAAGGACTTTGTGTATGATCTTTATAGGCTAGAAATCATCCAAGAAACCCAAGTAATTGGAGTTTACGGCCAAGGAACTTCCTTGGGCCGTAAACCCCTTTTCAAGGGCATTTAATGCCCTAAACTTCCCCTAATGCTTAAGGAACTTTACCCTCAAATGCTTGTGCCTATTTTAGACATCAAAACCCTTCAAAATCATAAGTTTATAGGAGTTTACGGCCAAGAACCCCTCTTGGGCCATAAACCCCTTTTTCTAGGGTAAAAAGCATTCCAAACACACCTTAGGCCTTCAGACAATTTACCTTGAACACATGGGACTTGAATGGAGAGCAAAACACATCATAATCACTCCTTAAAAGGATTTTACGGCCAAGGAACATATCTTGGGCCGTAAACTCCAAGTGAAGGCACAAAAGTGTGCCTCTTGTCCCCATTAGCCTTAGATAAAATCATGGAAGTCATCCTTGATGTTTAAGTGCCTCAAAACAATTAAAAGCCATCACCCCATAGGAGTTTACGGCCGTAAACTCTAGGGTGAATGGACTTTAGGCCGTAAACTCCCCTATGGAGTATTCTAGGGCCTTAAACTACTTCATGTGTTATTCCAACAAAGCTAGGAGTGTTCTAGGACCAAGATAACACCATAAAACACCCAAAACCACCATGCGAGGAGTTCACGGCCATAAACCCATGAGTTTACGGCCGTAAACTCCAAAGGGTGGGGTTTGTTGGGTGGTGAACTCTTATGCAAGGCCATTTGATGTTTCAAACCCTTTTGCCTTGTCCCGTAGCAACTTAGATGCAACCATTTGGACCTTAAACACTTATAAAAGTCTTTACATGCTTCCTAAGTGTCTTAACTTATTTATTTAAGTTATTATTTGTCTAATTAGTTATATATATATTCTTATTATATGATAACTAGGCTCGTGCGTGTAAACAAGTCTCCGTTTGCCACCTAGCACGGTATCCGACACTGCGATTCGTACAGCTCACCGCAAGTGAGTTCATACCCCTTAAATCAACCTTTGAAATAATTTTAAATGTTTTAAATACTTTATGGGGGGGAATACAAGTCAAATACTTATAGTTGTTGCTTCAATCACATGTGATTGCATTTAATCACATGTGATTAATAACTAGGAAAACCACGATTTTTACCACTATTCAAACTGTTTATCAAACTGCTTTACTTTGAAATGTTTTACAAACTCTTTTACTATCCAAACTTATTTATAGACTGTGATTCAAACAAATGCTTCTTATACTTAAACTGTTGTACCAACTTATGCTTTCAAAATGTTTTATAGGTCGACATCAAGTCGATCTTCTCTTGAAATTACATTTATGCTACAAATGTCTTATGAAAACTTATTTATGCTTTTATATATTCAATTGCATGCCCATATATGTATAGATATATAAATAATGTTTAAAGGGCTTAGGAAGGCCATCCGCCCTATTTCCTTTTTCTCGATTTGGATGTGGTCTGGTGGGATTTCGGGTGACCATCCGAAGGTCGTTTCCATATTACTTATATATCATATACACATGTATAGACATAAAAGTACTTCCATATTCATACTTATCATTACATCATTAGTTAGTTACCATCGGGGTAACACAGGATCATACATATACAGTTATACTACAAACAAGTACATATATAGCTATACTAGAAACAAGTACATATACAGCTATACTAGAAACAAGTACATATACAGTTATACTAGAAACAAGTACATATACAGCTATACTAGAAACAAGTACATATACAACTATACTAGAACGAGAAACATTACATATACATGAATACATTAACAATTGTGATCCACTGTGTCGGAGCATGCCTTAAATGTCATGGCCCGAGTTGTAGCCAGAATTCTCTTGGAGGGAGAGCGTGAGTTTGCGTATAGATCTATACTGGATTGACTATCCTACACCTTGCTGCTAGCTACAGCCGGACCTGCAGGTATGCGGGTGCCAAACGTCATTTCTTTTATTACGACCATTCATTATGTCGTTGTTACCAGTCGATAGCATGGTGCAATTTATCACAATATACCTTAATATAAATCCGGTTTAAGGTAGTAGTAATTAGTACAACAGTGGTTCTTATTATACAAAACTACAGTACTACAGTGATTTACCCAATACATATTTTAGTGATAATCTCACTTAAGCATTAATGTACAAACTATATTTTATCAAATAATAGTTATACTTGGGTAATTACACACTTTTACAACAGACGAGTTTACAAAACAGTTTAGCCTTGGTAGAAGGTTACTTTTATAGAAAATATAGGATTTTCTGAGAGATTCAAACTTTTACAAACACTTTCAAACATTTACTTACACTTTTACAAACTTATACATTGAGACGGAATCAAACTTTTTGACAACAAACATTGACACTAAAATACTTATGAACTCACCAGCTTAATGCTGATAAACTCTTTCAAAATAACTTGTATTCTCAGGTCATCAGTAGATAGGTACCGAGGCCAGCTTTTGAGAAGATGGAGTGCATTCAAGACTCATCTCATATTATTTTGTGTTACATTATTTTGGTGTCTATAACTGTACAGAACACACTTGTATTAAAATTATATATTTAATGCAATGGATGATGTTGTTTGCTTATTTACATTTACTGTGTTGTGATACTATACATGACGTCCTCCGCCCCAGAACGTTTCCGCCGTTCTTGGTTTTGGGGTGTGACAGATTGGTATCGGAGCATTGTTTATAGTGAATCAAGTATATCAACCCATAAAAGATATACTATTCTATAAACCCAAATGGGATTAAAACACTCTGACCAAGAGTCTATACTTTAAATAATAAAATATTTAATTAAGTATACTAGTCTGCATTCATACTAAAATCAGTGTCACAATGACAAGAACAAAGTATTACGATTGTTGAATATCACAAGTGAGCTCGGGGATGTATGGTCAGTCCTGGGAATGGCATAGCCTGATCAACTATGCTGGTCCTAGGAGTGATTAGCACATGCCCTAGAATGGTTGTGATATGTTAACAAGTCTAAAAACTTACCAACAATACCACAAGAAGATCAGTAGAACTTAAACTTAAAATACTATAGGAGTATTTTGTGCTACTAGTTACTCGTATATTATATTCTTATACCTCTCTTCTCGCGTAGATCTAAATGGTTGGATTCCATCATGGCGACCCGTACTTTCCCAATGAAGGCAATGCCGGGTGGATCGATGAAGAGCCCGAAGATGAGCATCCAATCCCTTTGGATGATCACCTCGCAGAAGGCTTTTCTGATGGATCTAACTCCGAGCCTGAAGTCAACAACCTACCGCTTGTAGGTCAAGCCCCGAACAACAACCCTCGACCAGCGTTTCCAGGTCCTACACCCTTGTGGGCAAACAACCTGAACCGCTGGAGTGATGAACAGGGTGAACCCTTACCATACTTTGGGGACCGAACCTTTTACAACATCAGCGATGGTGGCTCTGCTGACAGAGCTCTGCCTGTCATTATCCGCAGAATAGCTCGTAATGTCGAGCAAGGTCGAGCAGCCATCGACCGGGTCATGGAGATTGATGCCAATTCAGGCGTCAATACGGTCTGCATCCGCTGTCTTCAAGAAGACATGGAACGGACCCGGAGAACCAACGAAACTCTGCAGCAACAACTGGCTGCCTCCCGTGCTGAAGTCTTGGAACTTCGAGCTCGTCAGAGAGCTCAGGATCGACACCTTCAAGAGGTGTTTCGCCAAGTGTCCGACCTCAGGGCTCGCCCGAGGAATTCCCATCGCCATTAGATGATGTCTAACACATCTCTGTCTTTTGATTTAGGGATAGCCTTGAACTTATGTGCTCTAAGAAGCACTTGTCTGTAAAATATTCCTAACTTTCGATACTCTAATTAGGAATCTAGGACTATCAGTCTTGTTCTTATGGTATGATGTAAGACCTACTGTTAGGTCGATTTTCCTTGAACTTATTACATCAGTAATACCCATACTATTGAAATCTATCTAATCTGTGGGAAAAATCTGTACACTTGTGTATTCCTACTAATATTTCTTATTGTGATTTCAAACACTCATTCAAACAGTTGGGCTATGGTTAGTTAGTCCATGGGTCACTCTCACGTTGCTTACAAATTGATTCTTACCATCTTTCTTATCTTTATAAACTTATAGTTGAAAGATGCCTCCTCGCAAATCTCCCAAGAATAGGAATAATCCTGCACCTCCACCGCCTCCTGTCATCGATACTGCAGCCCTGAATGCTGCCGTAGCTGCAGCAGTGGCAACTGCCATGGCTCAGTATCACTCATCAGATGCCAGCAGAGGTGGAACCCCTGTGGAATCTATTACGATTGAAATCCCTGTGCGCTCGAGAGAGTGCTCTTACAAGGATTTCACAAACTGCAAGCCGAAGCCTTTCTATGGCACCGGCGGAGTCATTGCCCTCTCACAATGGTTCGAGAAGACTGAATCAGTCTTCGAAATCTGTTCATGTCCTGTTGCGTGCAAAGTGAAATATGCCGCATGCACCTTTGAGGATAAAGCCCTAATGTGGTGGAACGGCCACGTCAAAGCCCTAACTCTCGTCGTGGCTAACGACATGGGCTGAGAAACGATGAAGGACCTCATGACTGAGGAATACTGCCCGAGGGGCGAAGTCCAGAAGTTAGAACATGAACTCTGGAATCTGACCATGAAGGGCACCAACGTGATCGCTTACACTGCCCGATTTAGCGAACTGGTGGCCCTCTGCCCCAATATGGTTCCCACGGAAGGGAAAAAGATCGAACGGTACATATGGGGGCTAGTACCTCCGTACCAGGGGAATGTCTTAGCATCCAATCCCGCTACCTTCGACAGTGCCAAGCGATTGGCACAAAGACTCATTGATCATGGAGTCAAGACCCCTGCAACCACAACCACCCTAGCCATCCCAGAACCCTCCAAACCCGCTGGCACCAAGCGGAAGTTTTGGGATGAGAGGAAGAAGCAGCGAGCTGCAAAGAAACAACAAATCGTGGCAGTGTATGCCGCGGTAACCCCTACTGCTGTTACTACTCCGGGGAAGCAGTATGCTGGAAGTTTGCCGAAGTGCAACAAATGCAACTTCCACCACAACGGCGCCTGCCGTGAAATGCAGTGTTCTAACTGCAACAGAAAAGGACACACCGTCCATTTCTGTAAGTTCCCGGCACAACCGATCTCCCAAGTACCTGGCTCTGGCGCGAGCCCAACTTGCTATGGATGTGGCGAAACAGGCCACTTTAAAAGGGACTGCCCCAAGGCGAGGAATACTGGAGGAGCAGGGAGGGTACTAGCAATAGGCCACGGGGAAGCAGTTGCTGACCCGACAGTGGTGACTGGTACGTTCTTCCTTGATAACTCCTATGCATGCATTCTGTTCGATAGTGGAGCGGAGCGAAGCTTCGTAAACCATAAATTTGCTCGCATGCTTAAGCAGCAACCACACGCACTTAATGAACAATTCACAGTAGAAATGGCCAATGGGAAAACTGAAAGTACTAATAGCATATACTTAGGTTGTCTTCTAACCTTAGATAACCATTCATTCCCAATCGACCTTATGCCGGTCTCAATAAAAAGTTTCGACGTTATTATCGGCATGGATTGGTTAAGTCTAAATCGCGCCGACATCATGTGCTACGAGAAAGCAGTCCGTCTAAACCTCCCGTCTAACGAAACTCTTATAGTCTACGGCGACAAACCGGGTGTGAGTCTTCGCATAATATCTAGTATTCAAGCACAGAAGTATCTACGCAAAGAATACCACGCATTCCTTGCTCACGTCGTCGACACGAACCTAGAAACAAAAGAACTAAAGAACCTCCCAGTAGTGAGCGACTTCCCTGACATTTTCCCAGAAGAACTACCCGGGTTACCTCCGCAACGACAAGTCGAGTTCAGAATCGACTTAGTCCCAGGAGCTACCCCAGTAACCAAGTCGCCCTACCGTTTAGCACCAGCCGAGATGCAAGAACTCTCTGGTCAACTTAACGAACTGCTCAGCAAGGGCTTTATAAGACCAAGTTTCTCACCTTGGGGAGCACCGGTCTTGTTCGTTAAGAAGAAAGACGGATCATTCCGTATGTGTATTGACTACAGAGAACTCAACAAATTGACGATCAAGAATCGTTACCCTCTGCCACGCATAGACGATCTATTCGACCAATTGCAAAGGGCGAACTATTTTTCCAAGATTGATCTGAGATCCGGATATCACCAGTTACAAGTGCTAGAGGAGGATGTACCGAAGACAGCCTTCCGAACTCGTTACAGACACTACGAGTTCGTGGTGATGCCATTCGGATTGACCAATGCGCCCGCAGTCTTCATGGATCTGATGAATAGAGTATGCCGACCTTACTTAGATCAGTTCGTCATCGTTTTCATTGACGACATCCTGATCTACTCCCGAAGTAAGAAAGAGCATGGTGATCATCTGCGACAAGTTCTAGAGACATTACAAAAGGAGAAACTTTATGCGAAGTTCTCGAAATGTGAATTTTGGATCCGAAGAGTCGAATTCTTAGGACATGTGGTAAGCGAAGAGGGAATCCACGTGGACCCATCCAAAATAAAAGCCATTGAGAACTGGTCAGCGCCAAAGACGCCTACAGAAATTCGTCAATTTCTAGGTCTCGCTGGCTACTACCGCAGGTTCATTCAGAACTTCTCCCGAATAGCGAAGCCTCTTACAACCCTGACCCAGAAAGGTGTGGCCTTTGACTGGGAAGAGAAACAAGAAAGAGCGTTCCAAACGCTCAAACGAGCCTTGTGCACCGCACCGATACTATCCCTTCCCGAAGGAATAGAAGACTTCGTAGTCTATTGCGATGCATCCAATCAAGGACTCGGATGTGTTCTGATGCAACGAGGTAAGGTCATCGCCTACGCCTCGAGACAGTTGAAGACACACGAGGTTAACTACACGACTCACGATCTTGAACTAGGAGCAGTAGTGTTTGCTTTAAAGATCTGGAGACATTACTTGTATGGAACGAAGAGCACTATCTTTACCGACCACAAGAGTTTACAACACATTTTCGATCAGAAGGAGCTAAACATGAGACAACGACGGTGGGTCGAGCTACTCAGTGATTACGAATGTGATATTCGTTATCATCCGGGTAAAGCCAACGTAGTAGCAGACGCCCTAAGTCGGAAAGAATATTCTGGTTGCAAGGTCAAGTCATTATCAATAACCATCCATTCACACCTGACTAAGCAAATTCAGACGGCTCAACTCGAGGCCATGAAACCTGAAAATGTGTCGAGTGAATCCCTTAGGGGAATGGACAAGAACTTTGAAGCCAAGGGTGACGGAGCTTTATATTTCATGAACCGGATCTGGACACCGAAACACGGTGGTTTCCGAGACTTGGTCATGACCGAGGCGCACAACACTCGGTATTCCGTCCACCCAGGTTCAGATAAGATGTATCTGGATCTTAAAAAGCTATACTGGTGGCCTAATATGAAAGCAAAGATTGCTACCTTCGTAAGTAAATGCCTTACTTGCGCAAAGGTTAAGGTCGGGTACCAGAAGCCCTCTGGTTTACTGCAACAACCAGAGATTCCAGAGTGGAAGTGAGAGCGGATCACGATGGATTTCATAACCAAGTTGCTCAAGACAACGGGTGGACTTGACACCATATGGGTCATCGTGGATAGATTGACCAAGTCTGCGCACTTCCTTCCTATCAAAGAAACCGACAAGATGGAGAAACTTACGAGAACATACATTAGGGAAATTGTGCGGTAGCATGGTGTACCTATGTCCATTATCTCCGATAGAGATAGTAGGTTCACCTCAAGATTTTGGCAATCACTACAACATTCCCTAGGAACAAGGCTGGACATGAGCACAGCCTACCATCCACAGACCGACGGACAGAGTGAGAGGACCATCCAAACACTGGAAGATATGTTGCGAGCCTGTATGATTGATTTTGGAAAGGCATGGGATACTCATTTACCCCTTGTCGAATTTTCCTATAATAACAGTTATCACATGAGCATCAAGGCTGCTCCATTCGAAGCTCTTTACGGCCGAAAGTGCAGATCCCCTCTGTGCTGGGCTGAGGTGGGTGATACCCAATTAGCAAGAGGGCAAGCTTCCGACAGTACTCTCACTGGTCCGGAAATCATTCGGGAAACTACAGAGAAAATCGTTCAGATCCGTGAACGATTGAAAGCCTCTAGAGACCGACAGAAGAGCTACGCCGATAAACGAAGAAAACCTTTGGAATTTCAGGTGGGAGACCGAGTCCTTCTCAAGGTCTCACCCTGGAAGGGCTTGATACGCTTCGGCAAGCGTGGAAAGCTTAATCCGAGGTACATAGGGCCTTTCGAGATTCTTGCCAGAGTCGGCCCCGTAGCTTACAAACTCGACCTACCCGACACACTGCGTAACGTACATTCTACATTCCACGTATCTAACTTGAAAAAGTGTCTGTCCGACGAGACTCTCGTAATCCCACTCGACGAGATCGAGATCAACGAGAGCCTCAACTTCGTGGAAGAACCCGTAGAAATCATGGACCGTGAGGTCAAGCAGACGAAACAAAGCCGTATCCCTATCGTGAAGGTTCGCTGGAACGCCAAGCGAGGACCGGAATTCACTTGGGAACGCGAGGATCAGATGAAGTTGAAACACCCTCATCTTTTCGCTTAAATTGTTTGTAACTCTTATTTGCTTAAATTCTAATTTCGGGACGAAATTCCCTCTAACAGGGGGATGATGTGACAACCCGAAATTTCCATTTGTACGAACATCATCTATTCAATAGAAGCCAGTTCAGTTTCAGTGATTTTCATACTTTTCCAAACAAGTTTGTGTACATTAGGGTTTATGTTTAAGGAGATATCAAGAGAGTGGATGCTCCTGGTTTTGTGAAATTTGAGCATTTCAAGTTTCATAATGTTACAGTCCAATATCAGGAATAAAAATATTTTCTGCCAAAATATTCTAGGACTATAAATAGTTTTCTGAATTGAATTAATTCATTATTCACATTTTCAAATAGAGAAAAGCCATATTCTCTCTGGCGTATCTTCGGGTTTTCATCCCATATTGTGAGTCTACTTTACTAAATGTGTTTCAATACTTGTTAGATGCTTATTAACATCAATTACATGTTTAGATTACAAGATCCAGGAGTTTACCACCCAAGAACGTTCTTGGGGAGTAAACTCCAAAATGGAGCCTTAATGCTTTCTAGACCCATCCCCATGTTAGGCAACTTATCAAGGACTTTGTGTATGATCTTTATAGGCTAGAAATCATCCAAGAAACCCAAGTAATTGGAGTTTACGTCCAAGGAACTTCCTTGGGCCGTAAACCCCTTTTCAAGGGCATTTAATGCCCTAAACTTCCCCTAATGCTTAAGGAACTTTACCCTCAAATGCTTGTGCCTATTTTAGACATCAAAACCCTTCAAAATCATAAGTTTATAGGAGTTTACGGCCAAGAACCCCTCTTGGGCCGTAAACCCCGTTTTCTAGGGTAAAAAGCATTCCAAACACACCTTAGGCCTTAAGACAATTTACCTTGAACACATGGGACTTGAATGGAGAGCAAAACACATCATAATCACTCCTTAAAAGGATTTTACGGCCAAGGAACATATCTTGGGCCGTAAACTCCAAGTGAAGGCACAAAAGTGTGCCTCTTGTCCCCATTAGCCTTAGATAAAATCATGGAAGCCATCCTTGATGTTTAAGTGCCTCAAAACAATTAAAAGCCATCACCCCATAGGAGTTTACAGCCGTAAACTCTAGGGTGAATGGACTTTAGGCCGTAAACTCCCCTATGGAGTATTCTAGGGCCTTAAACTACTTCATGTGTTATTCCAACAAAGCTAGGAGTGTTCTAGGACCAAGATAACACCATAAAACACCCAAAACCACCATGTGAGGAGTTCACGGCCATAAAACCATGAGTTTACGGCCGTAAACTCCAAAGGGTGGGGTTTGTTGGGTGGTGAACTCTTATGCAAGGCCATTTGATGTTTCAAACCCTTTTGCCTTGTCCCGTAGCAACTTAGATGCAACCATTTGGACCTTAAACACTTATAAAAGTGTTTACATACTTCCTAAGTGTCTTAACTTATTTATTTAAGTTATTATTTGTCTAATTAGTTATATATATTCTTATTATATGATAACTAGGCTCGTGCGTGTAAACAAGTCTCCGTTTGCCACCTAGCACGGTATCCGACACTGCGATTCATACAGCTCACCGCAAGTGAGTTCATACCCCTTAAATCAACCTTTGAAATAATTTTAAATGTTTTAAATACTTTATGGGGGGAATACAAGTCAAATACTTATAGTTATTGCTTCAATCACATGTGATTGCATTTAATCACATGTGATTAATAACTAGGAAAACCACGATTTTTACCACTATTCAAACTGTTTATCAAACTGCTTTACTTTGAAATGTTTTACAAACTCTTTTACTATCCAAACTTATTTATAGACTGTGATTCAAACAAATGCTTCTTATACTTAAACTGTTGTACCAATTATGCTTTCAAAATGTTTTATAGGTCGACATCAAGTCGATCTTCTCTTGAAATTACATTTATGCTACAAATGTCTTATGAAAACTTATTTATGCTTTTATATATTCAATTGCATGCCCATATATGTATAGATATATAAATAATGTTTAAAGGGCTTAGGAAGGCCATCCGCCCTATTTCCTTTTTCTCGATTTGGATGTGGTCTGGTGGGATTTCGGGTGACCATCCGAAGGTCGTTTCCATATTACTTATATATCATATACACATGTATAGACATAAAAGTACTTCCATATTCATACTTATCATTACATCATTAGTTAGTTACCATCGGGGTAACACAGGATCATACATATACAGTTATACTACAAACAAGTACATATACAGCTATACTAGAAACAAGTACATATACAGCTATACTAGAAACAAGTACATATACAGCTATACTAGAAACAAGTACATATACAGATATACTAGAAACAAGTACATATACAGCTATACTAGAAACAAGTACATATACAACTATACTAGAACGAGAAACATTACATATACATGAATACATTAACAATTGTGATCCACTGTGTCGGAGCATGACTTAAATGTCATGGCCCGAGTTGTAGCCAGAATTCTCTTGGAGGGAGAGCGTGAGTTTGCGTATAGATCTATACTGGATTGACTATCCTACACCTTGCTGCTAGCTACAGCCGGACCTGCAGGTCTGCGGGTGCCAAACGTCATTTCTTTTATTACGACCATTCATTATGTCGTTGTTACCAGTCGATAGCATGGTGCAATTTATCACAATATACCTTAATATAAATCCGGTTTAAGGTAGTAGTAATTAGTACAACAGTAGTTCTTATTATACAAAACTACAGTACTACAGTGATTTACCCAATACATATTTTAGTGATAATCTCACTTAAGCATTAATGTACAAACTATATTTTATCAAATAATAGTTATACTTGGGTAATTACACACTTTTACAACAGACGAGTTTACAAAACAGTTTAGCCTTGGTAGAAGGTTACTTTTATAGAAAATATAGGATTTTCTGAGAGATTCAAACTTTTACAAACACTTTCAAACATTTACTTACACTTTTACAAACTTATACATTGAGACAGGTTCAAACGTTTTTGACAACAAACATTGACACTAAAATACTTATGAACTCACCAGCTTAATGCTGATAAACTCTTTCAAAATAACTTGTATTCTCAGGTCATCAGTAGATAGGTACCGAGGCCAGCTTTTGAGAAGATGGAGTGCATTCAAGACTCATCTCATATTATTTTGTGTTACATTATTTTGGTGTCTATAACTGTACAGAACACACTTGTATTAAAATTATATATTTAATGCAATGGATGATGTTGTTTGCTTATTTACATTTACTGTGTTGTGATACTATACATGACGTCCTCCGCCCCAGAACGTTTCTGCCGTTCTTGGTTTTGGGGTGTGACAGCGTGTGTTCTGTTGATGGCTTTATCCCAGAAAAGCATGATATGCTTTGAGAAGTGTGAAATACTCCCCTTGTGATACATTAGACCCTTCGTGATCCTCATAGAATCGATTTCGTAACCTTCCAACTTCGGCTACCTTCAGAACTTGGTAACATCCATCCGGTACTTCACGTCTCGAATCCTTAGAAGTACCTACCCGACGAAACCCTAGTGATTTCCTTTGAGGAAACCGAAGTCGTCCAGGGTTGAAAATTCCATGAGAGAACCGAATGAGATCGTAGATTGAGAGAGAGTCAATGTGCGAAACAAAGACACGTCCCGATAGTGAGAATTCGCTAGAACGCCAAGCGGAGACCCAATTACACTTGAGAACGTGAAGATCCGAGGCAACTAATCCATTTGTGTCTCATTCCAATTCATGATTTATATCTTATTCTTTGAATTTCGGGACGAAATTCCCTCTAACGGGGGGATAATGTAACAACCCGAAGTTGTTCATCTCCAAAAACCCCGTTCTACCCGTAAAGATTCACGTTTATATAGGTTGCAAAACTTGGACACGGTGGAATTCTACCCGATACCGGCATTAAACGAGGCTTTTGGTCGCACCCGATTAAGTTTCCGTTACTAGGCGGGAACGTTTCTAAAATTTTTGAAATAACTATTTAGGGCTAATTTCATGAGTTCCTAAGGGGTTTGGACACTCATTAGATTATAATAAACGTATAAGTTTAAACCATTTAGCCTCAAACGAAATCGGGACAAATTGGTAAACGGTGAATCTTTACGGGTAGAACGGGGTTTTTGGCGATGAACAACTTTGGGTTGTTACACATATAAACTAATACAAATCTTGAAACTATGACAATTATATTTTAATTGGACAAGCATGATCATTACCTTAAGAAAAAACACATTTCATGGTTCAAAACACAGTTTGGGGTAATGATCTTAATCTAATTTCTAGCCAAAAGTCGAAAATCTGCCCACTGGAGCACCAACTCGGCGAGTACATGAAATGGACTCGTCGAGTAGGCCATTTTATGAGGGGACTCGGCGAGTCACCCAGTGGACTCAGTGAGTTCACTGGGCAGAAGGCAGAAAATTTGATTTTTCAGTTTGAAAACTGTCACACCCCCGGACCAGAACGACAGAAACGTCCGGAGGCGGGTAACGTCATTGTGCAGTATCATAACAATTGAATATAAATGAATCATAGCAAATCCAAACATCATACATAACGATATCAAACTTACATTGTTTTACATCATTTTTTATGTTCTCGAATTACACAAAAGAGACAATAGTGAGTAAATTCCAAATTACATCAAAATAATTTAACATCCACGTTCCACTAACCTGCTTACTGATTTCCTGAGAATATAATTCGTTTGAAAAGCGTTAACATAAAATATGTTGGTGAGTTCATAAGCATTTTGTATAAAAATGTGTGATAGTTAGAAAACCAGAAAATCCCATATTTTCTTGTCAAAATAGTTGTAAGTCTTGTTTCCAATCAAGTATAGTTGCTTGTGTTTGGTAGTTTATCGTTTTCAAAATCATATAAAATCGTTTCCCCCAGAAAATCCTATATTTTCTAATATACAAAATAGTAGTCTTAAAACCCTAAGACTTGTGTGGTAAAAGCTTCGTTTAACGTATCCAAAAAATAGTTGTTTATAATCGAAAGGTGTAACTTGCGTAAATTTCTAAATAGTAACTGTAATATTCTAAGTGATTCGTTATAACCATACTAATATGACAGAGTGCCTGTCCTAACGTTGTTCAAGCGTTGGTTTTGTTTAAGATATTTGTCACCCTAGACTGGCTGGTCTAGCTGTAGCGAACAACGAAGGTGTGGGGTGTCAACCCCATATAGATCTATACACAAATTCCCGCTCTCCCTCCAGGAGACTCTGGTTATAACTCTTACAGGACTTTAAACTAGGGGTGTTCATTTGGATGGATCGGTTTGATTCGATCTAATCAAGTGAATCCAAATTGATTTCGGTTTTCTAAACATGGCTCTGAATAGTCCAAACTATATTCAAATCCGATCCGATCCATTATTTATTAAATAAATAACAATGGTACAGTGAAGATGCGTCTGACTTTAAACGTACACTGATATATATATATAGGTACAGTGAAGATGCGTCTGACTAGAATACTAACAGGTGTTTATGCAAAATCGTTGTAATCCGTTATTTATTAAATAAATAACAATGGTAGTACTCGTTGACTAGATATTTCGTTTTTGTTTAATGAAAATAATCCCCTTTGAATCATGTTTGTCAAAAATGACCCAATATTATCAATGTTGGCAAAAATGGTCCTTCCTTTTATAAATTATCAAATAAGACTCATATTTGTCAAAAGGTGTCATAAGTAGTTCAAAACTATGTGAATTGTTGAAAATGGCCAATTTCTTCTAAAATGTTCATTTTAGTCTTATATTTAACAATATGTTCAAAAAGGCCCTTGTTTATCCAAAAATTTCATTTTTGGTCCTTTAGAAATTGAGATGTTCAATAATTCCTCAAATTTATCCCATGTTCCAAAATGGTCCTTATATATATATATATATATATATATATATATATATATATGTGTGTGTGTGTGTGTGTGTGTGTGTGTGTGTGTATATATATATATATATATATATATATATATATATATATGGCGGAACGTGGTCCCCAAAATATCATTATTTCCATAATTTAACCACATCTAAATATTTTGTCCAACAACTTGTTTAAGCAAATTTAGAAGCAATCCTTATAGTTTTTGTCATAATAATTTGTGACTCATGTGTTTTAACATACTAGTTCTTGGTTCTATACACAATTTTTAAAATATGGTTCAAACACTTGAGACTTGCACAAAATTTTGAGTTCATGGAGAATTTCATATGGAGTATTTATAAGTTTAACACATATAACTTAGCATACATGCATAACAAGCAAATATATCAAGATTTAAAGAAGGCTTTGACTTGTATCCTCCCCCAAAAACAATGAAAAGCTCAAAAATAGGGGTATGAAGCTCACCATGGTTAGGAGAATGTGCGGTGGAAGAGATGAAATGAGAAATTGAAGCCTAGAACAATTGAAGTGTTGGATGAACTTCTTGAGGATTTTTGCTAGCATAAGGTTATGAACACATAAATTTATGTGTGAGTAGAAGATTAAAAATAACTAATTATATGAATCATTTACTAGGCATGAATTACTTACAGGAACTTAGAAGAAATGGTGAAGAAAATGGGAGCTTGACTTGAGTTCTTGGGAGAGTTCACGGAGGTTTACAAAAAGTGAAATGAATTGTGAAATGAAAAATGGGGTTTACGCCCCTTCTTATGGGAATGAGAAATGGGATGGGATGTTTACTTTGATTACTGATGGGTAATGACTATTTCTAGAGGTTAATTCATAAATTACTGGGATTTGCATTGGGAATTTACGCTTTACAGCTAACAATCACTGTGAACACACTTAAATTGGAAGGATTTCACGGTCTAGATGGACCTTAAATTATGGTTTACGGTCTAAATGGATTCCCCCAATGGGTTTACGACCAAAAGGATGGTCCACCATGGGGTTTACAGCCATCTTTGGTGATCTAAGGTGGTTCACGGTCAAGGCTTAGTGGCTTGAGATGGTTTACGGCCAAAGTGGTCTCTTGGAAGATGTTCACGGCCAACATGTTCACTAAGGAGTAGTTCACGGCCATGGAAACTCCTAGGGAAGTGTTCATGGTCTTGATGTATCAAAAACTTTATTGTGTTGGTTTTATGTTGATATGATCAACATCTTGACGTAACTTAAATTTCTTATTGTTTGCATTTACTTAGGAGGCTTTAGGGTAGTATAACTCTCAAAAACATTACATTACCAAAGCATGATAATAGCATAGTTATAACTATTACATATACGAGACTCTTTTGGCTTGGTTTCTAGACTTGAAAATTTCCAATTGTGACAAAAACCAATAAAACATCAAGTATAATAGAAAACAATCCTAGGCTCTGATACCACTGATGGATTTTAGTATACTAAAACATCCTATGGTGCACATACATACCTAAATGCTTTGGATCTATGTTTTCTCTAGATATACATGCAATATTGTTTCCAAAGCATTAATCCTACAAGTACCATACAAAATGATATAAACAACATATAATTGAGTTATAGAGTTACCCATTGGTTGTGGCTTGTACGTGACAACCCGAAATTTTCATTCGTACGAACTCTACAATCCAACACTTCAATTAAAAGTTAAATACTTTTCTGCTAATTTTTAGCCAGTTTAAAGTCCGTTAGAGTATTTTAATTAAATATTCACGAATCGGACGTATAAAAGGAAGTGATTTCTAGTTAATCGGGAATGTAATGGAACAATCAACACCTTGAATTGGTGTTCACGGCCAAGCAAAGAGAGTTTGGGCCGTGAATTCTCTTAGGGCCACAAATTCATGCCTTAAGCATGAGTTTACTCTCCATTCTTTCATTTCCTAACTTCCAAACTCAAGAACCAAAGCCATTCTCTCTCAAGTAGCATACCGTTCATCTCCCGGTCTTCCGAATATGTAAGTATTATTTGACTTGATTTGTTGTTATAACCTATCTCCTAGTCATTATACATCATTTCATCCATTCAATTGTTGATTTTCATTCGATCTTCAAAACACCAAGAACACACACTAGTGTTCTTGGACCTTAAACACCCAATCGAGCTCCTATCTTGTAAGTGCACTTGCCCTAGCTTCTTGCATGCTTAGTATGATCTTAATAACACTTGAAAATCATCAAGAAACCATAGAACAAAGGAGTTTATGGCCAAGGATGATCTTGGGCCGTAAACCCTTTTCAAGGTGGTAATTGGACCTTAATTCCTTCCTATGCCTTGGATGCCAACCTTGATCCTTCCTAGAAGTGTTTAAGACCTTAAAAAACAATCAAAACAACTCCCCATAAGAGTTTACGGCCGTAAACACCTAAGGAAAGGGTCCTTAGGCCGTAAACTCTACTGGGTAGTGTTATTGTGCCCTTAATGCTATCCTAAGGCTTGGACTTGATCATTGGATGTTCAATCTTGACTTGTAAGACCTTAAATCACCAAATGGCACTTAGTACCATGAGTTTACGGCTGTAAACTCATGGGGGTAATGACCTTAGGTCGTAAACTCCATAAGGAGTGGTCTTTGGGCCATAAACTCCAATGCCATGCCATACAACCTTTAGATGCAACCCTTTGGTACCTATAAAACTTGAATCAAAGTGTTTTCATGTATTAGGGTGTTTTAACATGGTTAATTAGTTGTTAAATGACTAATTAGATACATATATGTTTGATTATATGTTAACTAGGATCATTGTGTGTGTAGAGTCAAAACCTCTTACGACATTGACGCAGAAGGTTCATTCAGAACTTCTCCCTCATAGCGAAACCTCTTACGACATTGACCCAGAAGGGCATGGCCTTTGACTGGGAAGAGAAACAGGAAAGAGCATTCCAAACGCTCAAGCGAGCCTTGTGCACCGCACCAATACTATCCCTCCCCGAAGGGATAGAAGACTTCGTTGCGATGCGTCAAATCAAGGACTCGGCTGTGTTCTGATGCAGCGAGGTAAGGTCATCGCCTATGCCTCGAGACAGCTGAAGACACATGAGGTTAACTACACCATCCACGATCTTGAACTAGGAGCAGTTGTGTTTGCTCTGAAGATCTGGAGACACTACTTGTATGGTACAAAAAGCACGATCTTTACAGACCACAAAAGACTACAACATATTTTCGACCAGAAGGAGCTCAACATGAGACAACGACGGTGGGTCGAGCTACTCAGTGATTACGAATGCGAAATTTGTTATCATCCGGGTAAAGCCAATGTAGTAGCCGACGCCATAAGTCGGAAAGAATACTCTAGTCGTAGATTCAAATCTTTGACTCTAACTATCCATTCACACTTGTCCACGCAAATTAAGGAGGCTCAGCTCGACGATTTACAACATGAAAAAGTGGCAGGTGAATCCCTGAGAGGGATGGATAAGAATTTAGAAGTCAAGGGTGGCGGAGCCTTATACCTCATGGATCGGATATGGACACCGAAACACGGTGGCTTCAGAGACTTGGTCATGACCGAGGCGCATAACACTCGTTATTCCGTCCACCCAGGTTCAGATAAGATGTATCTGGATCTTAAAAAGTTATACTGGTGGCCTAACATGAAAGCAGATATTGCTACCTTCATAAGTAAATGCCTTACTTGTGCCAAAGTAAAGGTCGAATACCAAAAACCCTCCGGTCTTCTGCAACAACTGGAGATACCGGAATGGAAGTGGGAGTGGATCACTATAGACTTCATAACCAAGTTGCCCAAGACAACGGGTGGACTCGATAGGTCATCGTCGACAGATTGACCAAGTCTGCACACTTCCTACCCATCAAAAAAACTAACAAAATAGAGAAACTTACGAGAACCTACATTAGGGAGATTGTACGACTGCACGGTGTTCCCATATCCATTATCTCATATAGAGATAATAGATTCACTTCAAGGTTCTGGCAGTCGTTACAAAGTTCCCTAGGAACTAGGCTGGACATGAGTACAGCCTACCATCCACAGACCGACGAACAAAGTGAGAAAACCATCCAAACCTTAGAAGATATGTTGCGAGCTTGTGTGATTGACTTTGGGAAAGCTTGGGATACTCATTTACCCCTTGTCGAATTTTCCTACAACAACAGTTATCACACGAGCATAAAGGCAGCTCCTTTCGATGCCGTCTATGGCCGAAAGTGTAGATCCCCTATGTGTTGGGCTGAGGTGGGTGATACTCAGTTCGCTAAAGGACGAGTTCCTGAAAGCACTCTCACGATTCCGGAGATCATTCGGGAAACGACAGAGAAGATCGTCAGATTCGTGAACGATTGAAAGCCTCTAGAGACCGACAGAAAAGCTACGCTGTCAAGCGAAGGAAACCGTTGGAATTCCAGGTGGGAGACCGCGTTCTTTTGAAAGTCTCACCCTGGAAAGGCTTGATACGCTTCAGAAAGCATGGGAAGTTGAATCCAAGATACATAGGGCCTTTTCGAGATCCTTGCCCGAATCGGCCATGTATCTTACAAGCTCAATCTACCGTGCGAACTCTGTAACGTACATTCTACCTTCCACGTCTCGAACTTGAAAAAGCGTTTGTCCGACGAGACTCTTGTTATCCCACTCGACGAGATCGAGATCAACGAGAGCCTCAACTTCGTGGAAGAACCAGTAGAGATCATGGACCGAGAGGTCAAGCAAACGAAACAAAGCCGTATCCCGATAGTGAAGGTTCGCTGGAACGCCAAACGAGGACCTTAATTCACTTGGGAGCGAGAGGATCAGATGAAACTGAAATATCCTCATATTTTTGATTAGTTATTTGTAACTACATGTTTGCTTAAACTCTAATTTCGGGACGAAATTCCTTCTAACGGGGGGATGATGTGACAACCCGAAATTTTCATTCGTACGGACTCTACAATCCAACACTTCAATTAAAAGCTAAATACTTTTCTGCTAATTTTTAGCCAGTTTAAAGTCTGTTTGAGTATTTTAATTAAATATTCACGAATCGGACGTATAAACAGGGAAGTGATTTCTAGTTAATCGGGAATGTATTAGAACAATCAACACCTTGAATTGGTGTTCACGGCCAAACAAAGAGATTTTGGGCCGTGAACTCTCTTAGGGCCGCAAACTCGTGCCTTAAGCATGAGTTTACTCCCCATTCTTTCATTTCCTAACTTCCAAACTCAAGAACAAAAGCCATTCTCTCTCAAGTAGCATACCGTTCTTCACCCGATCTTCCGAAAATGTAAGTATTACTTGACTTGATTTGTTGTTATAACCTATCTCCTAGTCATTATACATCGTTTCATCCATTCAATTGTTGATTTTCATTAGATCTTCAAAACACCAAGAACACACACTAGTGTTCTTGGACCTTAAACACCCAATCGAGCTCTTATCTTGTAAGTGCACTTGCCCTGGCTTCTTGTATGCTTAGTATGATCTTAATAACACTTGAAAATCATCAAGAAACCATAGAACAAAGGAGTTTACGGCCAAGGATTATCTTGGGCCGTAAACCCCTTTCAAGGTGGTAAATTGGATCTTAGTTCCTTCTTATGCCTTGGATGCCAACCTTGATCCTTCCTAGAAGTGTTTAAGACCTTAAAAAACAATCAAAACAACTCCCCATAAGATTTTACAGCCATAAACACCTAAGGAAAGTGTCCTTAGGTCGTAAACTCTACTAGGTAGTGTTATTGTGCCCTTAATGTTATCCTAAGGTTTGGACTTGATCATTGGATGTTCAATCTTGACTTGTAAGGCCTTAAATCACCAAATGGCACTTAGTACCATGAGTTTACGGCCGTAAACTCATGGGGGTAATGACCTTAGGCCATAAACTCCATAAGGAGTGGTCTGTGGGCCATAAACTCCAATGTTATGCCATACAACCTTTAAATGCAACCCTTTGGTACCTATAACACTTGAATCAAAGTGTTTTCATGTCTTAGGGTGTTTTAAATTGGTTAATTAGTTTTTAAATGACTAATTAGATACATATATGTTTGATTATATGTTAACTAGGATCATTGTGTGTGTACAAGTCCTCACTTGACACTTAGCATCCTACATTTTCCGTTCATCCAAACCACCAACTACACGTGAGTTCATACACCTTAATCAATGTTTTAAATGATTTTAAATGCTTTAATGGGGGGGGGGAATACAAGTAGAAAACAACGTGTTATAGAATCAATCACATGTGATTATAACTGTGTTTTCATCCAACTGATTTCACATACTTCAAAATGTGATAAACACAATGGTTTTGACTAATATACTTTGATTATCAAAACGATTTACTTTTGAAATGTTTTAAGAAATGAGATCAAATCATTGTTATTTATTGTACAAAACTCTTAAATGTTTTACAAAACCTCTTTCAAAACCATATCTATATTCTTATCTTTCATAAATATATGTATTGATATGATAGCTTTCATCCTTCATTCAGTTCCCACACTCTTGAGTAGCAAGGGTGTATAAAACTTCTTGGACATCAAATACATTCCAGTAAACTATTATAAGGATAGTTTAGGGGATACAAAACATTATTCCTATTACAAGGAATTACACCAGAGTCAGTTCATTCATGAGTTTATACTAAATGCTATATGAAGTAGGTGTGTTCGTTTGGATGGATCGGTTTAATCCGATCCGATCAAGTGAATCCAAATTAATTTCGGTTTTCAAAATGTAGATTCAAATAGTCCAAACTAAATTCAAATCCGATCCGATCCAACCAAATTATAATTCGGTTGGATCGGTTTTTTACAATTCGGTTTTCAAGAATTAAGACATTTCAACAAATATATAACTTTAGTATTAACTTACTCTATAATATAAACTAAAAAATATTGTTTAATTAGTTGTGAATTAAAAATTATAAATAACAATAAAGAAAAATATATTATAGTTTACTACTTTAAAGATAATTTTTTTATAAGAAGTACATATTAAAGTATTATAATATATGAAAATTTTGAATATACTAAAAAGATAATTTAGTAAATTTATAAATTATTAAAGATATATATTAAAAAGAACAAAATAATAAATTGCAATTCGGTTTTTTTGGACTATTCGGTTTTTATTTTATAATCCAAAACAAATCCGAAATCCAAAATAATAATTCGGTTTTGCTAAAAACCAATCCAAAAACCTAAATATCTGAACCAAATAGTCCGATCCAAATTGTCCAATTGGATAATTCGGTTTTATCCAAATAGTGAACAGTCCTAATATGAAGAGATACACTTACCTGGATCCTCTTACATGGATACTTGTACTTAGATACTATATGATGAGATACTATTACATATTATACGTGTAGATTAGTTCTGTCTATCCTAGTACAAAAGGATACTATACGGGATTAACCATTCTGGAACCCAACTGTTAGCAACAGAGGTAATGAACATCTACGGATGCCTACGGTTAATACTTATACTAGGGTACCTTTAAGGGACTAACCATTCCTACACCCTGCTGTTAGCTACAGAGGACAATGAACATCTACGGATGTTCAAGGTTAATACTATTCGACAGTCGCGATGTCGGGTTTATCCTAATACAAAAGGATAATACTTATATGGCTATATTTTACCTATTACTTTTATGTTGTGATACATTCACATAAACGATGAGGTAGACTATATATATTGTTAATAGTAGTCATACGAGGGAAAAACCATCTTTGTTACTTTCAAAACATTCAGGTCTTGGTAGAAGACTACTTTCAAAACATTCAGGTCTTGGTAGAAGACTACTTTTATACTAGTAGGAAATATGAGATTTTCTAGGGTTTTCACACTTATATCAAATGTTTCATTCAAAGATTTACATGACATTCAAAATAGCTTTCCAAATCAAAGTAATGACACTTAAATACTTATGAATTCACCAGCTTTATGCTGATATACACTTTTAAAATAACTTGTATTCTCAGGTCTCTAGTAGACAGGTATGATGACCAGGTTTTGAGAAGACGGAGCATAGACAAGACTCGTCTTTTATTTTGATTACATATTTTGGTGTCTTATTACTATGGAAACATGTATTAAAACTTTACTTTTAATGCAATGGATGATGTTGTTGCTTGTTTACTACTTTCCACTGTTATGATACTTCATATGACGTCCTCTACCCCTGAACGTTTCCACCATTCTTGGTTTTGGGGTGTGACATTGTAGAACTTGTTGTGTTTGGCCTTTAAGAACTTAGTGCCCCAAGTGTTGCACCTCAAATGGAATCACAACACACCTTTGGACAAAGGATGACTTTTGGGAGAATATTCTTAGACTCAAATTGGCTCATGAACTTTTAGAACATCTAGTGCACGATTTTGGAAGCTAAGGGGCTTCTTATATAATGTGACAAGATTAAGGTTAGCACCATGTAAACCCTAATGCCCATAACTCTTCATATTACCTAGGATCCATGGGTTAAACCTCCATGGACTATCCATGGACTACCATATTGGTTTAGCCCATCCTAAATAACTGTTGGTCCACACTATAAGAATCATTGATTTACCAAATCAATTCCCATATATTTAATTAGTCTCTTTTGATCCCAAAATTAATTCCAAATTAATTCTTGATCAATACTAATTAAATCATATGATTTCATATTAATATATTAGAACTTATAATGTATTAACAAATCATAAATAACCTCTTCTCAAAAGTTCATCCTATCAAATTGTCCTGGTGATATGCAACCCAAATGGACCATGCTACTCTCAGGTCAAGTACATACCAATTATAGTTATGGGCTTAGACACCTAATCCAACACCATGGTCAAGACAACTTTCCTTTTGGCCTGCATGCGACGAACGTCCGAGATGATACCATCTTTGCTATCTTCAACTATCTCTATGGAGGTGGAGAAAGTACCAGCAGCGGGAACGACAGTCGAGATAGGGCAGGCGGTTAGAGGAGTCTCCTCGGCTGATGCCGACATTCCCTCAGTTCCAGGCGGGGTAGGAGTAGCAGCAGTCAAAGCAAGATGATCGAGGTGGAGGGGAGGAAGGAGATGCTCAACGAAGTCTACCTACCGATGCTCCAGTTTCCCCCGGTAACGCTTTCACAATACCTCATCCATGGACAATGGGAACTCAACACCTAGACAACAAAGACATGTGACCAAACATGTAACAGTCAAACCATTACCCCTCCGCATGACAAAAAAGAGAGAGAAGGGAGGGAGGGAAGAAAAGAGAACGAGAAGGTACAACAGAAACACCTACCATCAACAATAGAGTAAAAGGTCACCATCTTCCCTCGACGCTGCCAAGAAGGGCTCATCCCCACACCAGCAAGCAACACTTCAGAATAGTCCTTGGGGGAACCTAGATAGTCTTCAGGAGGTCGGTGACGCCCTGGTTGTGGGGGGACAACTTAGGAGTAACATCGGCAAAGGAGTTTGCACGGTACCACCTGCTACCCACCAAGCCACGGTCGACCCACAACCATTTGTCCTGCCAGTTTTTAGGGGTCCTCCCATCAGGAACCAGGGTATGTCCTCCCCGTCGGACAGAAAAAGTACATTTGTCGTCGGTGCAACAGAACCTAAAGAAATACTTGAAAACAAAGTAATCAGTGAGCAAACCGTTAGCGCAACAAATCATCTCGAAAGCCACCACTTTGTTCACAGCATTGGGGGTAAGCATTTGGACACTACATCCAACCTTCTGCAAAACCTCCTCCTGGAAATCAGTAAGAGGAAGACGAAGACCAGCATCGAGAGTCTTCAGATAGACACCCACTTTCCCAGGAGGGGGAGACAGAATAGACGAACCAGGCAATGGAAACTCAACTCCGTCTGTCGGAGAGAGGCCATATGTCTCTCCAAGAAACCTGAAATCAGCCTCAGAAAGAGGAGTACTAGATTCGCCAACCATGAGAGAAAGAGGCAAAAAAGAACTCTAGAGGAAAGAAAAGAAGGAATGAGAAGTGGTGAGGAAAAAGGAGATGATAAGCATCCTTATAAAGAGAGGAAAAGGCGAGATGTTCAAAATCCCTGACAAAGTGACGTAACCGCCAGCCATGATGAGCGGTCACGTCGCCATAAAAATCGAAGCGGCGGAGGAATCAGAACGGACATGTATATAGGGCAGTTGAGTCCAAATCGTTGTAGCTAGCACAACAATGCTACAACTACCAGACTAGGGGATGTGATAACGTGCCCTAGCAAGTACGAAAACAACCGCACCGGCCGCACCATAACGCCTGAAGACTTAGCGCGCTCGATGGGATAGCCCTAGCAAAAACCTCGCGCCCGCTAGTGCCTCTAAGGGCAAGACACTCCCTCAGAAAGGCTCGCGCCTGCTAAGGACGCCTTCCACTCCAAGACAAATGATATGGTCAAGCGACAAAGAAGACGATAAGGGCACTATTTCCAAAACCAATAACAACGCTCTGATAGATAGAGGAGCACGATCCTCCAATCAACGCCCCTGATCTTGTCGCCTCTGGCGATCCTGTCTTATACGAACGATCAGGAGCGCCTTGCATAAAAGGCTACGCTCACATCCCCGACAGGTAAGTAGCCTTCTCCAAGTAATACTCACAAAACCCTAATTCACCCAACTGACTTGACCGTCGAAGCGTCTTTCCGGGAGCTCCTCCTGGGAAACGGCTGACGACCTTATTTCCGTTGTGACCTTGTGATGCATGTACGGGGGCTATTTTCGGATGGAATAGAGAGAGAGAGAGAGAGAGAGAGAGAGGTAGAACACGATATTGTGAGGGTAGAGAAGAGGATAGGGTTAGTTCTTACCTCAAGACCTATTGAAGCAAGAACTAGGTTGAATGCCAAAACCTATTGACACACAACACAACACACGATAATAGACCTATCTTATGTGAGAAATAGAGCAAATTGCAACAAGTTCAAGTGATATTTTATTCATAGAAATCAGCCCTATATAGTTGATAGGAGCCATGATTTACAAAAGCGAAAAGGCTCATTATTAAGAGCCATGAGTTACAAAAGTGAAAAGGCTCATCATTAAGAGCTTTTATTTAACTACTAGCCAATAACTACTAGAAACTCCCAAAAACTCTTCAATTTTCGTCCATGCTACACACAAGACTAGGAATTAGGAAATGTTTCAAATTTCTTCCATGATCACCAACAAGTCCAAAAAAATGTGGTCACAACTTCCATGTAGCCAAAACAAATCGTCCCACCCCATTTCAAGCCCAAATCCACGAAATCAAGCACACTCCAAAGCCTAAATTAGTAAAGCCTACCTCCTTGGCAAGTAATCCATTTTTAATTGGGCCATATAGGTCCATACATATATCATCTCCTCCCCTTTTGAAAGGAATTGACCTCAATTCCGTAAGGCCATCATCATCAAGATACGGGGAGAGATCTCTGACGTTGAAAGTTGCGTGCACTCCGTATTCTCCCGGGAGTTCCACCTTGTAGGCATTGTCGTTCACACATGTGACTATCTTGTAAGGACCGTCTGCTCGGGGCATTAACTTGTTCTTGCGCTTTTCGGGGAACCGTTCTTTCCTTAGATGAACCCAAACCAAATCGCCTTCCGAAAATATCCGAGCCTTTCTGTTCTTGTTGGACTTCTGCTTATATGAGGCATTAATGGCTTCGATACGATCACGAACCTGAGCGTGTAGCTTCATCATGGACTTCAGCTTGGCATCTGCATCTTTGTGGACTAACTCTTCCTTGGGCAAAGGGATTAGATCCAATGGTAAGTAAGGATTCACGCCGTAAACAACCTCGAAGGGAGAATGGCCTGTTGTGTAGGTAGGCGAACGGTTGTAAGCAAACTCAGCGCGCACTAATTTTACATCCCAATCTTTCTATGTCTTGTTCACCAACCTGTGCAGTAAAGTGCCCAAGGTTCGGTTCGTGACCTCGGTCTGGCCATCCGTCTGTAGGTGGTGTGATGTGTCGAATAAAAGCTTTGTCCCGACTTTCCTCCACAATGTGTTCCAAAAGTAACTCAAGAATTTGGAGTCACGATCAGAAACTATTGTTTTGGGAATCCCATGCAGCCGGACGATCTCCCGATGGTATAAATCAGCAACCATACTTGCATCATCGGTTTTGTGACAAGCAATAAAATAGGCCATTTTTGAGAACCGGTCCACAACTATCATAATTGCATCTTTACCCCTTTGAGTTCGGGGCAGGGCCACAATAAAGTCCATGGATACGTCCTCCCAGGGGCGAACTGGGACGGGTAATGGAGTATATAAGCCCAGTTTGAATGAGCTTTTAGCCAAGTGGCACTTCACACATTTGCTCACGATATTAGTTACATCCCCCAACATCTTGGGCCAAAAGAAGTGTTCTTCCAGCACCTCCAAAGTCTTTACTACTCCAAAATGGCCTGCTAACCCACCCCGTACGCCTCATGAATCAATAACTCCCTGATGGGGTGTTTCGGGATGCAAAGATGGTTCCCTTTAAATATAATCCATCATGTACCAAGTATTCTCCCTGTGAACAACTATTACATTTTACAAATACATCACCAAAATCTACATCATTTACATAATAGTCTTTCAACGTTTCGAAGCCTAGCAAGCGAACATCGAGTGTAGCCAGTAAAGCATAACGTCAAGATAGTGCATCCGCCACCATGTTACTTTTGCCATTTTTGTACTTTCCCAAGAACAAGATTAGGACTTGTGGGTTGATGAACAACATGTTCCAATAACATGGCTTCCTAACTGAAGGTACACCACAAGAATAGGAATCCAAGCATTATGAACTCCCTCCCTCGTAACTGCTTGGAACTTGGAACTTGATGGGTTACTCCTTCTTCTAGGCTCTTAGAAAGAGAGTTTGTTATAAGATAGGTATCATCCTTCTTAACCACAACCACATCTTCGTGGTCAAGAACCTGTTCCACTTCTTCAGATTCTTCAACCCTTTCTTCAACAATTTTGTTTGTCACAACAAAATCTATTTCTTTCACAATTATTTCAACAATTTCGTTTCCAGCCACGAAATTTATTTCTTCTTCAATTTCTTCATGATCATCCTCCCCATCAGTGTCATAGATAGGGCTAGACTCTTCAACAATTTCTTATCCAGTCACTAAATTGATTCTTTCAACAAATTCCCCTTCCCATCGGTGTTATAGATGGGATCAGAATCTTCTTCCTCCTCTTCTTCAATTTCCTCTTCCTCCTTAATGTTTTCTTCATCATACAACCTGCGCAACATTTTTAGAGAACAACTTATGAACAGGAACTGAAATCAAACAAACTTAGCAGGGATTTTTTTAAACAAGAACTCAGCAACACCCAATCGAAATTGGCTCTTATATCACTTATGATGCGTGTATGGGGGCTATTTTTGGATGGAAGAGAGAGAGAGAGAGAGAGAGAGAGAGAGAGGTATAACATGAGATTGTGAGGGTAGAGAAGAGGATAAGGTTAGTTCTTACCTTAAGACCTATTGAAGCAAGAATTAGATTGAATGGCAAGACCTATTGACACACAACACAACACACGATAAGAGACCTACCTTATGTGAGAAATAGAGCAAATTGCAACAAGTTCAAGTGATCTTTTATTCATAGAAATCGACCCTATATATAGTTGATAGGAGCCATGAGTTACAAAAGTGAAAAAGCTCATCATTAAGAGCCATGAGTTACAAAAGTGAAAAGACTCATCATTAAGAGCCATGAGTTACAAAAGTGAAAAGGCTCATCATTAAGAGCTTTTATTTAACTAGTTCATTAACTACTAGAAACTCCTAAAAACTCTTCAATTTTCGTCCATGTTACACACAAGACTAGGAAATGGTTCAAATTTCTTCCATGATCACCAACAAGTCTAAAAAAACATGGTCACAACTTCCATGTAGCCAAAACAAATCGGCCCAGCCCTTTTTAAGTCAAAATCCACGAAATCAAGCACACTCCAAAGCCTAAATTAGTAAAGCATACCTCCCTGGCAAGTAATCCATTTTTAATTGGGCTATTTAGGTCCAAACATATATCACCTTGTAGGAACGATTAAACCATCAGTGCCGAAGTTCACAGAAATCTGAGACCAAGGTCACATCAGTCATCCCTAGGATTTATTAGTGTGGTTTCGATCTACACATGCACAAAGTTATGGGCTAGACCCGAAAAAAGACCGAGACTAAACCGAAAAAAGATCAAACCAAAAAAATATCGGCCGTAGATCGGTCGAAAAAAACCGAACTATTCCGAGACCGACACAAGACCAGTCTCAGACCGACCCTTCTCAGACTCGAGATCGGTAGCCAAAGTTTATAAACCTATAATTTTTATGTTAATTACACAATTTTTAATCATGAATTATCAATTTTTTTCTTTTATAAACCGAACTGTATCATTTTTAATAAATCTTACTCTATCATTTTGATGTTAATCACATATTTATTAATGAAAAAACTCGAAATCGAAATAAAAAACCAAAAAATACCAAGACAGAATCGAATTGACACACGGAAAGACCGTGAGACCGGATTAAAAAAGACCAATCCCTAACACCCAGTCCCCGAGTTCAAGTTAACGAGAGAAAGGAAAGGAAATGAGTGGAAATGAGAAGAAAATAAAAGACATTGGTGTTCCCGAGTTTCATTAAAAGAGATAAGTGGAATGAAGTGGAGGGAAATTGGATGATCACTTTCCCTCCTAACTTTCTTTTCGATCTAGGAGGATTTGGAAAGAAAGAACAAAATGATTCATTTTCCTTCCACTTCTCTCAAACTCGGGAACACAAAAGAAAATTTTGTTTTTCTTTCCTTTCTCTTCTTTTGTCTCATGACTTTCTTTTCTCTTCTCTTCTTCTCTTTTGTTAAACTCGGAAACAAGACGTAAAAATATTAGACCGAAAAAATACCGGCCCGATACCATGCTGGAAGGATAAAAAAATCGAGACATTTCCTTTTAAAGGGACGTTTCGAAACTTATCCGAGACGACAATTGCATCTCTAGTTCAATCCGTCCGGCCCACTATACTTTACATAATGCTGTGCGAGCACGGGAGAAGCGAGCGCCTACGCACCTGCATTTCCATCACAACTTTTTCCATCGCCTCAGCAATAAAAAAAGTCCACTCTAATTTTCCCCATTCTGACTTCAGACAAGTACCCAATTCAATCAGAAAATCGACGAATCTCCCACATACAAACATCGTCAACGATGGCAGATGAAGAAGACCATCAAGAAACAGAGCTCAGCGATAATCAGAAAATCGACATTGCCAAATGGTTTCTCCTCAATTCTCCCCCCGGTGAAATCCAATACGTCGCCAAAGGTACTGAATATCTCCCTTTTAATCTCAAACATGTACTACAAATTTTCTGTTTTTTTTTTTTTTTTTCTCTAATAATTACAGTTTCTTTGGTACAATATCCTTCCTGATTTTTTTCTGTGGGGATTTGTAGATCTAAGATCGGTTTTAAGGGATGACAATGCGTATCAAATGGCGGCTTCAGAGGCATTCCCCTTTTACAACAAAACGCATATTATTTCTCTCCAATTCCCAGATCGAAGTGGCGATGTATGTCTTTTCTATGTTTGTAGTTGATAATTTTTCCGCAAAACCCTCACATATTGCATCATAAAATAATTCTGAAATCTCCCGTTAAAAAGAAAGAAATCTCTGATTGACCTAATTCTCATAGCTTACAAGTTATGAACATGATCCAAGATATAAACAACTTGTTGATGATTACATGATAAACCTAATTGAAACAACTCATAGAGAATATGCAACTAAATCTAGAACTCTTCAACATTATGTTTATCACTATGAACTTCAATAAATGTTTGAGTTTCAAACTAAAGCAAAAGAATTAAAGATGAATGATGAAAATG
Organism: Lactuca sativa; assembly: GCF_002870075.4. Taxonomy (NCBI): domain Eukaryota; kingdom Viridiplantae; phylum Streptophyta; class Magnoliopsida; order Asterales; family Asteraceae; genus Lactuca; species Lactuca sativa. The sequence continues at coordinate 112,100,939 of NC_056629.2, forward strand.
ACCAGAATTTTGCTAATAAAAGTGTTTTGTGATTATAAGTAGAGTGTTGGGGTGGCAACATCATGAAGAAAAGTGCGAGTGAAACTTACTATAGAGAGATTATAGTAACAAATGAAGCTGATATACAACTCACTAAAGGCTCTGGACTAGAGTATTTATGATTTTCTCTTAAATCTCAAGAATTCATTGTCCCCCAAAATATAACTTCTTACAAATTGACTAGTACATGACATCTGAAGAAGATCCTTAAACTGTTGTTTTTTGGTGTATAACCAATATGTCGCATATTTTGCTCAACTAGTTCACATGCATCATGCAGAAAACTTCCTTTATATGGAAATTAAACTTTAGACCTTCCAGCCATGGGCCGTAGTCCCTAACAAGATGATAGCTTGACATTAAAATGTTAATTTGATTTGTCTACAAAATGTACTGAAAGAAAAAAAATCATTTTGTTGATTGCTATTGACTATTGTTAGTCAAGCCAACTCGTTTAGATGTGCCTCATACTCCTCACTCTAATATTTCTGCCTTGATATTTCTATTACTTAACAGAAAGAAAAGCGTGAGGTAAGACAATTGATAAACAAAAGATAACTAGTTTTTTTTCTAACCTATTCGATCCTCATCTTTCTTCTAGTGATTATACGGTATATGTGATCTATGGATAGTATTCATATTCTATAGATTGTTTTGCTCATTTAGCATGGCTGTGTCATAATGTATTGGTTGGAAGTGGGTGGATACTATTAAAATGAAACTACATGGTTTGTGTATGTAAAAGGTTTGATTGGCAGAGGCTATATACTCGGATGTATAGTAAGGATTATGATGAAAAGCTTGGTCCACAAGCCAAAAGTCTACCAAAATGACATAAGTTATAACAACCGTCTGGTTTTGGATGAGTCATCTAAGATGTGTTGTCTTGAGTTTAGTTTTTTGTGTTTCTCGTAAACCTTAAAAACTTCCGGGATGATAGATCACTCAGTACTTTTCTTGAGAGAAAATGGTCAAACAATAATGTTGCTGTTATATGCTGCCAACATACTTATTGTCGGTGATGATTCCAAAAGTAAATTGCTACACTCACTTCTTTAATTCAAAGAAAATTCATGCTAAAAATCATGAGAGTTGTAAGTATTTGAAGTTATCACATCACCCTACAGAGATCATCTGTTGGCAAAACCACTACCAAAAGCTCATACAAACCCTCTTGATGACATGTTTGGTGTGCTTGATATATATATATATATATATATATATATATATATATATATATAATGCTTTGTTCTCGGTCAACAGCACACTAAAGCGACGTGGTTATAAGTGTTTGACAACAACTTGAAGAAAGAAGAAGATATGTGGAAACGAACTCTAATGGGGCTTAAGTAAAACGGAAATACAAGATATGAATTTCCACCACTCTAATCTTTTAAGGAACAAAAATCCACCAAATTAAAGATAAAGGAATCAGGAATCCACCTCTCTAATCTACCAAGGATATTAATTGATCAAGATTGAAGACAAAGGGAACACTTCAAACCTCCAAGATCAAAGGTGTGTAAAGAACATGAAGATTTTGGCAAAATAGAGATAACTCCAAATTCATAATCATCTTAATCTGATTGATACATGGCTGGAGCCTCTAATATTTAGAGAAAAATCAAATATAGAATCTGGTCAAATTACAAATCTAAAAGATAAAGATTTGTCACAAAAGTTGGCCAATAATCAACAGAATAAGTTTGCAGCAACTTGCACCAAAACAGTAAAATCCAGCAAAAACATCAATCTTTCTTTCAGAATAAGTTTGCAGCAACTTGCACCAAAACATCAATCCTTCTTTCAGAAAAAGTTAGCATCTTCTTTTGGACAAATTTTTTTCCGTCTTTAATATTTGATCTTGCCCTCCCTCCCCCTCCTTCAAAATCAAGGCTAAAATGGCTGGAAACTTGACATCATTCTTCTAAGATAATTAATTGCCTATTCATTCTAAAATCACATACATATCATGTACATGTGATGTGATTATGAAAAGTGGATACTTTACGAAAATGACTCCTAGGCCAAGTTTTGAAGCAAGGTAACTCCTTTGTTGAAAATAGGATTTTGCCCAATAGCTTCTCAAAATGTGATATAGTAGGTAAGACGACAACCATTGCTTGACTTGTCCACAACTTCCTGAAAAAAGAATTGTGTTCTAAATTACAGCTTCAAAGTATTCCATTAGTTGAGAGAATCGTTCCTTTAATGTGTGTTTTGATAGTTTCAAGATAGTATGTTACTAATATAAGGCTTTTGCACTATTTTCTCCATTCCACAACATTATGCACTAGATTCACTTTCACTAATTATGCAAAAAGTTTATTAATAACATGGCAAAATTGCGGTTTCATGCTTTTTTGTTAGTTTGTGTTGGTGTGTGGCTTTTGTTTCTGTATTTGTTTTTTTTTGGTTGCATTATAACCATTGGAATATTAATAGTTATAACTTCTTGGCTAGCTAATTTCTTGAATGAAATTCTTATATTCAATACAAGTTGAAGTTTGTGATCAATGAATAAGGTTTTGGAGATTATGCCCATGCAATGCGATCTCTAATTTGTTTCTAGGCAGAGTTTGATGAGCGGGCAACTAGTGTGAATTGATTTACTTAGCATATACCATTTGTGAATTATTTATTTACAAATAAAAAATAACTTGGTGATGTTATATTTTTGCAGTCATTTAGAGCATAGTATAGCTACTGATGTTGACACTCTGCCAATTCTCACTTTCACTCCGTGTGACACTGTCTTTGCAGGTGCTGGTTTCCTCGTTTAGCGAGATCAGTGAGGATGAATATCTTGATCCTAGGACTGCACAAGTTGGTAAAATTGACCATGTGAAACAAGTAAGTGCAACATAATATTATCTGTTTGCTGCTAAGTTAGAGTTATTGATGATATGTTTCAAAGTTGGCATTTAAAAAAAGTTAATGCCAAAATATCCACCAAATTAAGTTGCTCGAGTGTTTTGCATGAAAGCAAATATATTCGGCTTCTCATCAAAACTATAGGTAATTACCTCCTACATTGTGTGATTGACTTCAATAATAGTTCATTTAGTCAAATGCAGAATGATTAAGTGCAAAAAATAGCAACTCAGCCATATCAAAAAAAATAAGGCTGTCTTTAGTTTGTCAAATGTTTTTGGAAGGATTGGAATTTTTTAAAGGAACTGGAATCTATAGGGATCCGTCAGCCGCTCGGTTGGTACGAAATGGCATAAAATTAATTATAAAAATCAAATAAACTTTGAATTTTTATTTATATGCAAGTAATTTTCATTTATTGTGCGTGCATATATATATAATGAGGGTATATTGGTTTTTTAATATAGAATATAAAGAATGTAATTGAATTCTTTCCATGCTCCCCAAGAAATGGTGAAATCCATCTAACATGGAATCTGAAGGATCCGATGGAATTGAGTTGCGTCCATTTGGCAACAAAAACACCATCGAAACACACCGTAACGGTGGAGGGAGTCCTTCCCTCTCAACCCACTGCCACATCAGCTCCACATCAGCTTTTCTCCCTCCTCTCTCTTCCATCTTTCCTAATCCACAACACATGGAAATCCTATCTTCCCAACCCACTCAACCCGCCATATCATTATTTTTAATAATTAAAAAAATACAAATTAATATATATATATATATATATATATATATATATATATATATATATATATATATATATATATATACACACACACACATGATATGGTTCTCTCTAATCTTTCTGATAGAGACATAAAGTCTTCTGTTTTCCAGATTTGTTCTCTACTTTTGTAATCTTCCATACCATCACAAATTGGATTGTAATTTTTTCAATTTATAAAGTGATCCATGCATGGATCATGAAAGCCCAAAATGTGGTGGATTATTGATTATTAATGGGCTAGAAGGTGGTTTGGGCTCAATGGTTGGGTTGTGCGTGGTAACCCACGTATTGGATTAGGGTTGCATGAAGGCTAGGGCAACGTTTTTAAGACATCTTTAATGCTAAAAACCGTTACTTTTTGTTTCATAAAGCCTCCTAGCCGTTTTTGACACTCTTTGGTGGATTAGGGTTACACTTTAATGCTTCTTATGGCTCCTTAATGGAGCATGGACGTTTTTTTTTTCCTTCTCAAGTGTCTTGGATGTTTTTTTTTTTGTTATTTCAAGAGTTTCCTTTATTTTCATTTACTAGTTTTAACGAGTTGTTGGTTGGTTGGCTTGTAACCACCAACTATGTAATAAAGGCTTCATATAAAGCCAAGTTTATGCATAGAAAAAGTAACACACGAATTTTTAATCAAAAGAACCTTTGTTCACCTTAAATTATTGTTATAGTTCACTATTTGTCATAGTTGAGACGTGTTCTTGACTTGATTTGAATTCAATCCAATAGGTCTTAGATTGTTTTCACCAGTATACAACTTAATAGGTCTTGAGTTGTTACTAATCTATCCATTTCCTTCCATACATTTGTGGTTGTTATTCTAGCTTAATTTACCTAAACACTACCCTACTCACTAAATCAAGCCCATACACGCATCATAAAGATGGCAGAGGCTAGGATTGAGTCAAGGCAGAACTACAATGGTTATGGTTGTGATGCTCCCTGTTGGTGCCAAGATTGGGAGTTTTAAAAATGGGAATTGTGTCCATCCTATTAAATAAAACAGCTAAGAAAGTGTTTGACATGATGAACAATAGCACAGCTGTTTCTGGGACTTGCTAACAGAGACTGAAAATCTATTTCTTCTCTTATTATTAAGTGTTGAATCTTTTATTGTTTAAATAATTTTTTTGTAATTTGTCATCGTATACATTTACCTAGTTTATTACTAAAATTTTAAACCAGAAGTAGTTATTACAATTTAAAAGTTAATATAGATATCTCTTTTCCTATTTAAAAACTTTTTTTGATGAAAAGTTAGAAAATGGTAATGTTGTCAAATTCCGAATCAATTGACAAAAGATACAAACCAAATAGAAAGATAAAAAAGAATGAAACTGAAATTCTTTCCGTTTCTGCCAATCAAAAGATTGGAATTCCTTCAAATTCCAATTCCCTCGACAGATTCCAGATCCTTCTAAACAATCAGTCGGGTAGCATAAGATTTAGAGTGGTTAGAGGCTATTATTGTTAGCATAGTTATGAAGTCATCAGCTGCTGCCATTAGGATTAGAGTGGAGGGCAGAAACGCAACTCAGTAACTTTCTGCTTGGTTCTTGAAATCAGTTAGTAACATAAGATTTCCAGAATTTTTGTATTCAGTGAATTCTATTCTTTCATGCTCTCTTAATATGTTTCTGTTTTGGAAAAAATACAAAAAATATTGGTATGAGAGAGCAAGGTTTAAAAAGGCTGAAACAGGCCTCGAGGCTTTTGCCCTTAGCCTCACGAGGCTAACTGAGGCGTAAGCCTCACGGGACTACTAATATATAATTATATATCTCATAATTTTATATCAAAATGAGAAATAAGAAAAGTTAGTAGCTCAAATGTGTAGCACAAAATCCTTAAATGTCAGATGTTAAGCCTTCCGATTTAGAGAGTGGATTTAAGAAGGTGCAAAGGTGAGAGAGAAAGAGACGAGGGAGGTTTATTAGGTCACAAAGGGTTTATGAAGTCTGTTAAGTATACATATAGATAAAGAGAAATCAAATATCCTCCTACTTTTTTCTCCTATCATCTTCCTACAAACTTAAGATTGTGATATTTTCATATTTAATAAAATTAATAAATTTTTGTTAATACTTGTCATCATCTAAAAGTGGTAGGAGGATGGGTAGGAAGAATAAATAGGAGGATATTTAATTTATCTATGATAAATAGGTTATAGTCAAAGAGTTACTAATTGAGTCAAAGTAAAAACGTAAAAAAAAAAGGTCAAAATGTCAATGAAAATAATCAAAATAGTGTGTCTGATGCATCTTAAGCCTCAACACCTGGCCTCAGAGCCTTACACTGCCTCACACCGGTGAGGCTTAAGCCTCATTCTAGCCATCTGAGGCTTAGGATTTGAGGCTTTTTTCCCTCGCCTCAGCTGAGGCTAGCCTCGAGGCGTAAGCCTCAAAACACCTTTTTAAACCATGTGAGAGAGAGAGGGAGGGAGGGGGGTTTCTGTATAATTGCAGGCACTATTTATTTAAGAAGTAATTTATTAGATGTAAGTGCTACATTACACTGAATCCCTTACTATATCATAAGGTAAAAAAGTAATGCTTCTTTCATCCCAATTATGTGATACGTCTCTTATTGAAAGCATGATGAATTAAATGATGTATATGTATTGATGCCTAGGGAAAGTAATTTATTTGTTTAGTTTCTTCACTTGCAATATATATGATGACATGCTAAATTGGTTCAGATCTGTACAGATATAAGACCAGCTAAAGATGAGGAACTTCCAACCCCCTACATAGAAGAGTACCGGTAACCCTCCTCTTGTCTAGATAGATATCTGTAACCTTCTTGTCTAGATTTCTTTGAATATGCCTTTCTTTTTGAGTAGTGTAGTGTTGATTGACTCATGAAAATGAATCCACACGATGTTAGCAGTACAAAATCATTGTCATTGTGCAAAAAAGATGTGTGATGTAACCACCCTAAACCTTGAGTTGAAAAAACATGGTAGAATGTTGTTCTTCAGTATGAGGAAATAGGTTGTTATTTGAAGTGTATAAGGTCTCGTAATTCACAGTTATTTTATATTACTCCTTCCAGTTCAGTTAGTTACTAGACTTTGACTCATGTGTGTGAACTTGCCTTTTCATTGTTAGTAATAAATCTTTGATTTCCCTTGTGCTTAGAAACTGTAAAGATCAGTAGTCGACTGATGTACTGAAGTAAGTAATAACAAGCAAAGTTTGTTGTTTTGTACAAAATGGTGTTTTTGTTGCAGATGTGCACTGGATGCAGAAGTGTGTAAGTACGTTGCAGAAGCTTACCCAAAAGGTGTCTGCTCGGTTTACTGTATCAGTGGAAAAGATGTGGAAGAACCTGGATCTGATTTTGAACTTGTCGTCTTGATTACAGCTACTCGACTGAGCCCTCAAAACTTTTGGTACATAACACGTATTACCTTATTTCTTCTAATTAATTAAATTCTTTATTCTTGCTTTTTCCCCTTAATTATTGTTTTGATTCTCTTTATCTGGGAAACTAATCTTATATATGTTACTACTTTCATCTTTTACCTTATTATTAGTAATGGAAGTTGGCGCTCAATATGGAACATTGAGTTCATGGATGAATTACAAACTGTGGAAGTAAGAGGAAAAATGCAGGTATCGTTATTCTTTGTCCATAAAAGATAAAATGGTGTTTGCTTTTTTTTTTTCCTGAGAAAATAACCGCACACGTGGAGAAATGGAAGGAAAAAATAAATGAGGACAAAGTTTGAACTTTATGGGAAAGCTTGATTTTCTTGACTTTCTTTGTTAAGTCATTCTTTCTGCATCAAGTAAAAAAGGAACATGTACAATACATATAGCTTTCTGATTTAATAAGTCCATTAAGTAAGTTAGAAAGAAACAGTAGCTTAGTGTTATGTTGTGCATGCAATGCAGGTGGGTGCTCACTATTTTGAAGAAGGGAATGTCCAGCTAGAGGCACAACATGAATGCAAGGATTCAACTATGTTCCAGGTTGCTATGCCAACTCACCTCACCTGCATGTGGTATTCTTTACCTTGACCTTGGGGTTTAAGTCCATAAAGACCCCTTTCTGGACTAATGGGACAAAAGTTGTCCCCATGGAAAAAGATGGGACAAGGGCTCGTCTGTGCAAAAGACTTGAATGCCCTCATCATCCTCATCAAAGCTTTGTCCAGCTGAAGAACTATATGCTGCTAGTTGCTGTAGGTGATGGTGATTCATTCTTTCTGCATCACATAGAATCTGTTAAGTCATTCTTTCTGCATTAAGTAAAAAAGTAATCTAGGTGGGGTGGAATGCAGTACTAAAATGTAGGTAGGACTGTAGGATGCAATGTTATTGAAAGCAGCAGAGCAGATGAAGGGTGGGTGGGTCCATGTAGACATAATCAGTTCCTAAACTGCTTTGGGTTCCATCTAATTGTGCTATTAAGTAGAACTTTAGCAGATTAAGGCCCTGGTAAGTGTTGTCTGAATAGATTTGGGGGCAAAAAACTAAGAGCAAATTTGTAAAAGGTTAGGAGTTAATGGAGAAAACCTTCTTTCTCAGGTTTATAACTCGTACTTTCCGCATTAATTTTTAATTTTAATTTTTTTTATTTTTAAGAACAGCGATGAATTTTACAAATAAAAATAATCACCGGGGAAGTGGTATAAGTCCAAAGAGTAAAGAAGTTAGTTGCATAACCAAAACATGAGGCATAGACAATACAATGCTGCCAACAAGTGCTAGTTCCCAAAATATGCAATGAACTTTGAATTATGAAAGAGGCCAGAGCACCAACTTGATGGAAAATACTTACTGGTTGCCAAAAACAACATCTTTCAACAGCCTACTTGCTCCATTCAAATGAAACCTTTTGCTTTTCTTTCTGAATTCTGATTTTAAAATTTCACTCACTGATGACCGACTGACCAAATAAGAGATTACAGAAAAGCTGGAAGTTATCTATATATAAACATGTTAATGGACCAACTGCATATGGCTTTTTTCTCTTCAGTCAGATCAAATATCCCAAAATGTGATCCCTATGGCAGTGTGTCTTTATTTATACTATAGTACTCTCTGTGATCATTATTAGGTTTGTTTCTTGAAATCCTTCCTGTTAACCTCTGCCCTGCTGTGTGTCTTTACAGTCACCTGACGATTCTTCTTTTTCATTGGCCAACATTATTCGCCACCATGAGACGGAGTATATGAGTTCTCTTGAGGTGGGTGGTCTTCACTTCCTACTTTAGTTACCATTCATTTAACATGATTATTCCTGACATTTCATTTGCTTGCATATTGGCAGACATCTTATTCCAATTTGCCAGATTCCACATTTAAGGTACTCACTCATTTATGCGTTCATAAATCTATTCTGTTAGGTATATGATTATTATTTACCATTATTCAAAAACATTTTTGCATTATATTATATATGTTGATGTTGACTTTAGACCCAATTTACGTGAACTTGGTCCTAGAAAAAATAAATGTATCCTTTTAAGATGAATATATATATATATATATATATATATATATATATATATATATATATATATATATATATATATATATATTTCGTATTTGGTAAGGTAGAAGAGGATATAAACATGGTAATTGTACATCCAATCTGTTTGCCGAACGCTGTTACTTTATTAGCTACCAACAATAATAGTCAAAGAAAACAATATATGTGTGTGCTACATAATATAAAAAAACCGCTATACCACACTATTTCAAATCATGGATTGTGACTGCTGTTTAATATTTTAATTTTTTTTTGTTAACAAGAAGCATGAATAAGCAGTTTTTACTGTGCTGAACATTTGTTAATACTTGTCGTTGGATCTTTTTCTGATGTAAATGGGTATAAGGATAAGGCTAATGACAAATAGGTAAGTTAATGGTATGTTCAATGGCTCGAGTAGGAGTAGGAGGAAGCCCTTGTGGTGCATGGTGGCAGGATTACCAGTGAAACACCCCCCCCCCCCCCCCCCCCCCCCCCCCCCCCCCCCCCCCCCCCTCTAGAAGCTGTATTATCAGCTTTCCCAACCGAAACTAGTTGAGCTTATTGGGTTAAGCTGAGAGTCAAATTCAGTTTCTGAATAACACCTATCTGCCTTGGCTCGGAAAATGTTATATTATCATGTTTGCCAATTAAAAATGACATCTCCCACATCCATTTCTGTTTCATAAGGGGGGGAAGGGTTGATAGGTTTTGTGTTGTTATAAGGACTGGATGGAGTGTGAGAAATAATAAATTGTTTGAAGGCAGATCTTCCCTGGTAACAGGAAGCATAGTCGTTTACTTTAAAAAATCTATTCAATTCTAGCATTCAAGTTTTAGTAATTATAGCACGGAAATGGATGATAGGTTGAGGAAAAAGTAAGTTATTATTTGTTGCATTTAAGATTTGTTTCCAAATTGTATGTGACGCAGGATCTGCGTAGGAAGCTTCCAGTTACGCGGACATTATTCCCATGGCACAACACCATGCAGTTTAGCCTGACAAGAGATATCACAAAGGAGCTCGGAATCGAAAAGTAGATTGCATCGAGTTTTAGTTGCATGGCATGTTACGTTTGCTTTTGATTTTTCGATCAACTGTGTCTGTTGCTATTATGTCTTTTTCAGAGTGTGACGTTTGCTTGCTATTCATTCAATACTTATCCGTTTCAGTACTTGTCCTGTCCTGTCCTTCCACAAATCAATTTAGTAAAAGAACATATTTTCATATTTGTTGTGCAAAGTGCCCACTAGTCTTAATGATTTGGTGTTGGTGTTATTTTTTGTTCAATAACTCAGGGTGGTTACGTGGTCTTTTTCTTAGTCTTAGTTTAGTTCTCTGAAAAATTGAAATTGAAGTTAAAAGTTTTGGTCGTCTTATTTAATTTTCGCTATCACTTCAATTCTTTAAAACTCTCGATATAAAATCATTAACTAATAAGTTTTTGTCACTGAACGATTGATAAAATTCTAGTTACTTTTCGAATTTTGTTCCCATTATAATCTTTTTTCTCTGGTTTATTAATATTTTCTACATTTTTCTGCTTTGATTGGCCCACGCTTTTAGTAAATCTTTTTATGTGTTTGAAAACATGCGGTTTGGGTTTTTTGTTGCCTTAAGCTCATTATTAGTCTCATAAATTGTAAAGAATAAAAGGACCAAATATGGATATTCGATCAGGTCTTGTCTTGAGTTCAGCCCAAAAGCTGGTAAAAAATGCAAACCCTTGTAGCTGTAAAGTGTGGTAAACTTTTTACCAGATGCTACTAGATTTCTTCCTCAACAATCAATTCTCTCCCTATGAATGTATTAAGGTTGGCATTTTACCCCCGGTAAAAAGGAGGAAGTGGTATGGTGCCATCTACAGGTTCTTCCATGAAGTTAAGGCTCTCAAGAGTCTCGTTGGATAGACACTTTTTCAAGTTCGAGACGTGGAAAGTAGGATGTATGTTATTAAGTTTGTGAGGTAGATTGAGTTTGTAAGCCACAGGGCTGATCCTAGCGAGGATCTCGAAAGGCCCCACGTATATTGGATTTAGCTTTATCGAAGCGTATCATGCCCTTCCAGGGTGAGACTTTCAAAAGAACGTGGTCTCCCACCTGGAATTCCAAAGGTTTTCTTCGCTTGTCTGCATAGCTTTTCTGTCGGTCTCTAGAGGCTTTCAATCGTGCACGAATTTGAACGATCTTCTCTGTCGTTTCCCGAATGATCTCCGGACCCGTGAGAGTGTTGTCAGGAATCCGTCCTTTAGCCAACTGGGTGTCACCCACCTTAGCCCAACACAGAGGGGATCTGCACTTTCGGCCGTAGAGGGCTTCAAATGGAGCAACCTTTATGCTCGTGTGATAACTGTTATTGTAGGAAAACTCAACAAGGGGTAGATGAGTATCTCATGCCTTCCCGAAATCTATCACACATGCTCTCAACATGTCTTCTAAATTTTGGATAGTCCTCTCACTTTGTCTGTCGGTCTGCGGATGGTAGGTTGTACTCATGTCCAACCTAGTTCCCCGGGAACTTTATAGCGACTGCCATAACCTCGAAGTGAATCTACTATCTCTATCAGAGATAATGGATATGGGAACACCGTGCAGTCGTACTATCTCCCTAATGTATGTTTTGGTTAGTTTCTCCATCTTGTTAGTTTCTTTGATGGGCAGGAAGTGTGCGGACTTTGTTAACCTGTCTACGATCACCCAATTGGTATCAAGACCACCCATTGTCTTGGGCAACTTGGTTATGAAGTCCATCGTGATCCGCTCCCCCTTCCATTCCGGTATCTCCGACTGTTGGAGTAACCCTGATGGTTTCTGGTATTCGACCTTAACCTTTGCGCAAGTAAGGCATTTACTCATGAAGGTAGCAATCTCTGCTTTCATGTTAGGCCACCAGTATAACTTTTTAAGATCTAGATACATCTTATCTGAAACTGGGTGGACGGAATATCGAGTGTTGTGTGCTTCAGTCATGACCAAGTCTCTGAAACCACCGTGTTTCGGTGTCCAGATTCGGTCCATGAGATATAAGGCTCTGTCACCTTTGACTTCCGGCTCAGGGACTCACCCGCCACATTTTTAGGTTTCAAAGCTTTGAGCTGGGCCTCCTTAATTTGTGTGGACAAGTATGAATGGATAGTCATAGTCAATAATTTGACTCTACAACCAGAGTATTCCTTCCGACTTAGGACGTCAGCTACTACGTTGGCTTTACCGGGATGATAACGAATTTCGCATTCGTAGTCATTGAGTAGCTCGACCCACCGTCGTTGTCTCATATTAAGCTCCTTCTGGTGGAATATATGTTGAAGGCTTTTGTGGTCCGTAAAGATAATGCTTACAGGTAGTGTCTCCAGATCTTTAGGGTGAATACGACTGCTCCTAACTCAAGATCATGGGTGGTGTAGTTGACCTCGTGTGTCTTCAGTTGTCTTGAGGCATAGGCGGTGACCTTACCTCGTTGCATCAGGACACAACCAAGCCCTTGGTTGAATGCATCACAATAAACCACGAAGTCTTCTGTCCCTTCTGGGAGGGACAGTATCGATGCGGTGCATAAGGCTCGTTTTAGTGCTTGGAATGCCTTTTCTTGTTTCTCTTTCCAGTCAAAGGCCACTCCTTTCTGGGTCAATGTAGTCAGAGGCTTCGCAATTCGCGAGAAGTTCTGAATGAATTTGCGATAGTAGCCAGCGAGGCCTAGAAATTGACGAATTTCCGTAGGCGTCTTCGGTGCTGACCAGTTCTCAATGGCTTTGATTTTGGAAAGGTTCACGTGGATTCCCTCTTCGCTAACCACGTGACCTAAGAATTCGACTCTTCGGATCTAAAATTCGCACTTTGAAAACTTAGCGTAGAGTTTCTCTGACCGTAGTGTTTCTAAGATCAGCCACAGATGCTTACTGTGCTCTTCCTTACTACGAGAGTAGATAAGTATGTCATCAATGAACACAATGACGAACTGATCCAAGTAGGGACGACACACTCTATTCATTAAATCCATGAATACTACGGGCACATTAGTTAATCCGAATGACATCACTACAAACTCGTAGTGCCTATAACGAGTTCGGAAGGCTGTCTTCGGAACATCCTCTTCTAACACTCGTAATTGGTGATACCCGGATCTCAAATCAATCTTTGAAAAGTAGCTTGCCCCTTGCAGTTGGTCGAATAAATCGTCTATACGGGGTATGGGGTAACGGTTCTTGACGGTCAGTTTGTTTAATTCTCTGTAATCGATACACATTCTGAACGATCCGTCTTTCTTCTTCATGAACAAGACTGACGCTCCCCAAGGTGAGAAGCTTGGTCTTATAAAGCCCTTGCTGAGCAGTTCGTTAAGTTGACCAGATAGTTCCTGCATCTCAGCTGGTGCTAGACGATAGGGCGATTTGGCTACGGGGGTATCTCCTAGAACTATGTCAATTCTGAATTCAACTTGACGTTGGGGTGGTAACCCTGGTAGTTCTTCCGGAAAGACGTCGGGGAAGCCGCACACTACTGGGAGGTCCTTTAGGTCTTTTGTTTCTTGGTTCACATCGACTATATGAGCAAGGAATGCACGATATTCCTTTCGTAGATACTTTTGGGCTTGCATGCACGAGATGACACAAAGGTTCGTATTGGGTTTATTGTCGTAGATCAACAAGGTTTCGTTACTCGGTAGATTTAGATGGACTGCTTTCTCGAAACACATAATATCGGCGCGATGGATACTCAACCAGTCCATGCCCACAATAACGTCGAAGCTCTTGACTGACACATGTACGAGGTCGATTGGAAACGAATAGTTATCTAGCGTGAGGGTACAAACTATGTAGATTTCGTTAGAAATCTCTGTCTTTCCGTTAGCCATTTCTACGACGAAGGTTTCTTTTAGTGCTTGATTAAGTAATTGTTTAAATTTTTGGTTCACGAAGCTCCTCTCCGCTCCACTATCAAATAGGATGCATGCATATGACCTATTGAGAAGAAAAGTACCCGTGACCACCGTGGGATCTGCCACGGCTTCATTGTGACCAATAGCAAGTAGTCTCCCTACTCCACCCACATTCCCAACTTTAGGACAGTTCCTTTTGAAGTGCCCTGTCTCACCACACCCCTAGCAGGCCTGACTTACTCCCGTACCAAGGACCTAGGTGATGGGCCTTGGTGGTGCTTTGCAAAACCGGATAGTATGGCCCTTCCGGTCGCAGTTGGTGCAGTGCATTTCTCGACAGGGGCCATTATGATGGAAATTGCACTTGGTGCACTTGGGTAGATTCCCTGCATATGGCTTTGTTGGTATAGGGGCAACAGGAGTTGTGGCTACATGGACAGCCACAACCTGTTGGTTCTTGGAAGAAGGTTGAGCTGATTTGCCCTTCTTTCGGTCCCAATGCTTTCTCTTGTTGTTGACTGCTTTGGTTGGTGTTGAGATAGCCGTTGTAGTTGTTGTCGGAGGAGGAACCCCGTGATTGATAAGCCTTTGGTCCAATTGCTTGGCACTATCAAAGGTCACAGGGTTCGATGCTAGAACGTTTCCTTGATACGGGGGTACCAAACCCCAGATGTATCTCTCGATCTTCTTGCTTTCTGTGGGGACCATGTTTGGACATAGAGTCACCAGATCACTGAATCTGGCTGTATAGGCCACCATGTCAGAACCCTTCATCTTAAGGCTCCACAATTCCTCTTCGAGTTTCTGCACCTCGCCCCTCGGGCAATACTCCTTTGTCATTAGATCCTTCAGTGTCTCCCAGCCTATAGCGTTAGCCACTACCGGTGTGAGTGACTTGACATGGCAATTCCACCATGTCAGGGCCCTTTCAGAGAAGGTGCAGGAAGCAAATTTTACTTTGCTTCCTTCTGGGCAGGAGCAAATCTCAAAGACCGCCTCTGTTCTTTCGAACCATTGAGATAGAGCAATGATTCCACCGGTTCCGTTGAAGAACACCGGTTTGCAGCTGATGAAGTCTTTATAGGTCCCATGTACGAGTTTGACTTTCACCATGGTTAGAGTTAGTTCCCGTTCCAGCTCCACTGACACCACTGGAATTTACTTGAGTCATGGCTGCGGTCACAGCAGTCTGGAAAATCACCGCATCGAACTGCGGAGGGGGTGGTGGTGGTGGAGTTTGATTTAGAAGCGTGCCTCTGTTTGGATGCTTGCGAGGCGACATCTTTTATCTATAAAAGATAAAATGGTAACAAGACTTCATTTAGATTTATCAAGAGAAATACAGCGCCAAAATATAATTTAAAAGAGATGATCATATAGTGGAAACTACTTCTGTCATTGCGACAACCCGAAATTTTCATTTGTATAATTTCCACAGTCAAACGCTTCAAATATTAGTCAAAAACATTTCAGTACATTTTTGGCCGGATTTAAGTCCGTTTGGTGTTTTATTTTATTTTTCGTCAAACGATTAAATAAAAGAAAGTGTCGTTATTAGTGAGGTGTAACAAACAAAACAATCCAACACCTTAGCTAGGTGTTTATGGCCAAACAAGAGGTGTTTAGGCCATAAACACCATTTTCCCAAGACTCATGCATATAGCATGAGTTTACACCTCTTGTCCTCATTTTTCCACTTCCCACTCAAGAACACCAAGTTTTTCTCTCAAGTATCATAAGTTCATTCTTCCAAATCCGCCAAAAATGTAAGTTTTCCTCCCTAGATTCTTTCCTACAACACTTAATCTAGTGTTTATACATCATTTCATCCATGGATTTTTGATTTTCACATAGATCTTCAAGTGATCTTCAAAACACCAAGAACACACTAGTGTTCTTAGGTCCTAAACAGTCTTACAAGCTTCCTATAAGTAAGTATACTCTTCCTAACTAGTTATTTGCTTAGTGTGCTTGCAAATCCATGGAATGAACACCTAAAACCCCCAAGAACATGTGTTAATGGTTTGGGGATCTCCCAAAACCGTAAACACCCCCAAAGGGTGTAACAACCCGAAATTTTCTATCCTGTCCAGTCAAACACTTCATTGATAGTCAAACTCATTTCTACCATCTTTTAGCACAATTAGGAGTCTGTTTGAGCATTCCGAGCCTTGTACACTTAAGGAATAAGTGTTAGAAAGTAATTGCTATAGCCCTAACACAAAATTTATCCCCTAAACTCCATGAGATGGAGTTTACAGCCGTAAACATGGAGTTTACGGCCGTAAACTCAATAGGGCCGTGAAATCTCATCTATATAAGTGAGTCTTGATCATTTCTAGGCATTTTCTCACTTCTCAGACCCAAGAACTTCAGTTTTCTCTCAAGTATCATCGGGATCTTCATCCCCAATCTTCAAATCTCGTAAGTTTATTGTCCTAACTAGTTGATATCTTACATAAACTAGTGATCTTACATGATTTCATCCGTGAAATCATTCCATTTGTGTAGATCTTCAAGTTTCACCAAGAACACCAAGAACACACATTAGTGTTCTTGGCCAAAAACGACCATTCAAGCTCCTAGATCGTAAGTACTCTTGTTCTAACTCATTGTACACTAGGTTTAACATGTTTAGGGGTTAGAAAACATAAAGAATCACATGATCCAAGGAGTTTACGGCCTAGGCATGTTCTTGGGCCGTAAACCCCTTTTAGTGGGGCAAAATGCATCCTAACACCTTACCAAGCCTTGGAACTTAGTATAGAACCTTACACCATTGAACTAGGGACTTCAAGAAACAAAATGGTACTTCAAACTTACCAAGCCTTGGAACTTAGTATAGAACCTTACACCATTGAACTAGGGACTTCAAGAAACAAAATGGTACTTCAAACCATGAGTTTACGGCCGTAAACTCATGGGGAAGTGGTCCCCAGGCCGCAAACTCAATATAAGGTTATTCTTGGACCTTAAACCCACCTAACATCTTGTTTAAGCCTTGAAACACTTAACCACTTAAGAAATAATAACTTTAAGCCTCATTTGGTGACCCATTTGAGAGTTTACGGCCAGGAGTAAATTCCCCTGGGCCATAAACTCCAACAAGTATGGTCTATGGACCATAAACTCACTTACAGAGCCTTATACTCCTTTGTTGCAACCTAATGGCCTCCTAACACTTTGACCAAAGTTTTTTCCACGCCTTAGAATGTATATACTTGTATAATTAGTGTTATAATCACTAATTGTATATATACATATGTCTTTATATGTTATTAGGATCATTGTGTGTGTTTACGTCTTCACTTGACACCAAGCACTTGTCCGACACTTCCATCCGATCCACTCACTGCAGGTGAGTTCATACCCCTTAATTAACCTTTTAAATGTTTTTAAATGTTTATAAATGCTTTTATGGGGGGGGGGGGGGGGAATACAAGTTGAATCATGCTAGTTAGTACATCAATCACATGTGATTAATAACTAGCATTCAAATGGATTTACTATACTTTTAACTGTTTTACAAACAGATTACTTCAAATGGCTTTCTTAAACGTTTTTACATGTTAAAACTCTTTATGAAACTGTCTTACATACTGTATGTTTCCTTTCAAACTCTGTTACAATTGTGTTTCAAACAAAGGTTTTCCTTATACTTAAAACTGTCTTATCAAACAAACTACTTTCAAATCATTTTAAAAAATGACATCAAGTCATCATTTCTTAGTTATTAAACTTTTCAAAGATTTTACAAAACTTCTTTTATACTTTTATATTGTCAAATGCATGCCCATATATGTATAGTTATATAAGTAATGTTTAAAGGACTTAGGACGGCTAGCTCGCTTTATTTCCTTTTCCTCATTGGGATGTGGCCTTAGGGCATCAGTTATTCGTCCGAATGTCGTCTAAATATTAATTATATATCATGTATACATATATAGACATAAAAGTTCCATCAGTCAGTTCAGTACCTTTGGGTAGCAAAGGCATACTTTCAGTTATACACGTACATTAATAGTAATTATAATAGGTATAGTTAGGAGATACTACTATTCCAAGTATAAGGAATCACACAAGAGTCAGTTCATTCATGAGTCTATACTAATACATTACATACTATATGAATATATACGTTTACATAGATATGCTTACATGAATACATTTACATAGATACACTTACATGAATACATTTACATAGATACGCTTACATGAATACATTTACATAGATACGCTTACATGAATATGTTTACATAGGTACGCTTACATGAATACGATTACAAGAATACGTTTACATAGATACGCTTACATGAACATGTTTACATTAATACGTTTAATAGATACTATTACATAGAATTTGTTACAAATGTTTCGGGACTTACCATTCCACATCCAAAGCTGTTAGCTACAGTAGGGGAAATGATCATCGACGGGTGTCTACGGTTATACTGTTCGACGAGTTTCCACGTCGTGAATATCCTAGTACAAAAGGATACAATTTTTAGTTATTATATTATGTTCCTTCCTTTACTTTGTGACACATTCACATAAACGACGAGGTATGATATATTTGATATAGATAGACTATTTTCCTTATTACCTTTATATTGTGACTCTTACGCATAAACGATGAGGTAAACTATAGTTTTATAATGATAGTTAAACAGGGAAAAACCGTTACATTTACAGTGATGCTTACTTACAAAACAGTCGGATCTTGGTAGAAGACTACTTTCAAAACAGTCGGGTCTTGGTAAAAGGCTACTTTCAAAACAATCGGGTCTTGGTAGAAGGCTACTTTCAAAACAGTCGAGTCTTGGTAGAAGACTACTTTTTATACTAGTAGGAAATATGAGATTTTCTAGGGTTTTCAATTACAATTACTTACAAACACTTTCATACTTATACAAACTTTTCTTCAAACTTTTACAAGTCTTTCTTTACATTTTTACAAATCAAAGACACATTAATACTTATGAATTCACCAACTTTATCGCTGATACTTGCTTTCAAAATAACTTGTATTCTCAAGTCACAAATAGACAGGTACAACGACCAGGTTTTGTGAAGACGGAACAGTCAAGACTCGTCTTTTATTTTGAACATTATGTTGTTTTATACTATGAAAGAACACACATGTATTTAAAATTATACTATTAATGCAATGGATGATGTTGTTGCTTGTTTACTACTTTACATTGTTGTGATACATTACATGACGTCCTCCGCCCTAGAACGTTTCCGCCATTCTCGGTTTTGGGGTGTGACAAAGGATGTTTTGATGCCCCTAACACCTTCTAATGCTTCGAAAAGAGGCTAGAACCTTGCATGCATGAACTAGAAACACCAAAACACGAAATGGTTGGAGTAACCATGAGTTTACGGCTGTAAACTCATGGGTTTATGACCATAAACTCTCAAAGGTGGTCCAAGGACCGTAAACTCCAAAAAGTGTGCCATTTCGAGCCCTAACCACTTCCTAAGCCTTTGATTCAACCCTAGAGCACTTCTTGGTGAAGCATGAGACCTTGAAACACACAAATACACCATTCCCATGAGTTTACAGCCGTAAACTCATGGGGGAAATGGTCTAGAAACCGTAAACTCCCCTAAGGGCTACCATTTGAGGTGTAAACTCCAAAGTGAGGTCATACTCTCCTTAGATACAACCCTTAACACTCCTAGCACTTGAAGCAAAGTGTTTTCATGCATTAAAGTGTCTTTACTTACTTTATTAGTGATTAAATAACTAACTGGATACAATTATGTGTCACTACATGTTACATAGGATCCGCGTGTGTGTTCAAGTCCTCACTTGACACCTAGCATCCTACCCGACACTTCCATCCACTCCACTCACTGCAGGTGAGTTCATACCCCCTTAATCAACCTTTTAAATATTTTAAATGTTTTTTATGGGGGGGGGGGGATACAAGTTGAATCAATCAAGTTATAGTATCAATCACATGTGATTTATAACTTGAAACCAAAAGGATTTTCTATACTTTTAACTGCTTTGCCAACAAAACTGCTTTAAATGTTTATCAAACTCATTTTTCATGTTAAATTGTTATAAAAATATTTCAAAACTCTTGTAGGGACTTATCGTGTTGCGTCTTAAGGCTTTTTTGTATATATCCGGATTGGGCCTGTCCATCCGTGATTATCTCTTAGGGTTAGACTATATATATGCATGCATGTATGCATTATGTTTTAGATGTCTTATTAATTACGCTTGAGTTTTGTAACCCTACACACCTCTACAATCGAAGTTCTTAATTGAACTCTTCTAAGGTGTTGAAGTATTAATCATTCAACGTATTCAAGCCATATTCTTGTTTACTTTACGTTCTTTCTTGTTTGCGTACTTAGAATTAATCGATCCTGATAGAACTTTGTTCTAACAATTGGTATCAGAGCAGGAGTTTGTGTGATCAATACGCATTCCTTCTGTATTCAGAATTCCTTAGGGTTTCCGCTTTTATCATATAAATAACAAGCTGTCTTCTTCGTTTCGAAGGCAACTTTATTTTAGACAAAACCCTAATCTCGAGTTTAAAAGTCTGATTCTAAAAACTCAACATGTCTCACGATGATTCGCAAACAAATCCCATTAACATCTCAAACAACATTGGATCTACAACTAGGATACCCATACACTATACTCAAGACTATGAAGTATGGGCACTTCACTTTGAAGACTACGTGATAGGCTCTGAAGATCATGGCTATCTCATCTGGGAAGCCATCACTCTTGGACCGTTTGTTCATTCGGGAACGAACACTACTATCAAGACTCAACAGGAGTACAACAAACTGGTGGCAGATGAACAGAAGATGCCACATGATGAGAAAGACAAGTTGCTATGTAATGTGAAAGCCATGCAAATGATAAGATTTGCCTTGCAATCTGACACCTTTCGGTTAGTGGGTTCTTGCACGACTGCTAAACAAATCTGGGACAGATTGAAAGAACTCTATTCAACTGATGAAGATCTGGAACACTCAACTCAAACCTTGTTGCTGTCAGAATTTGGAGCTTTCAAACAGAAACCAGAGGAGAAACTCGTATAGACGTTCGATCGGTTCAATTATCTTCTCAGCAAAATGGTCAAGCATGGAATATAAAGAAAGTTAATTGAGTAAAAGGTAACTTTCATGAATGGACTAAGAACCGAATGGATGGCTGTGGTCTCTACCGTAAAAGCGCATGAGCAGTTCAAGTCTTACTCGCTTGCAAAACTTGTGGGAATCCTTAAGTCCCATGAAAGTGAAGTAACCAAAGAAGCGAAAGTGGTCTCTGGCATGGGATCACTGGCTCTTGTATCAAAAGGAAAAGGTGTTGCAGAAGAGGAAGAAGAGTCGGATATATCTGAATATGACCTTACAAGCGAAGAATATGCTATGATGGTCACCAATCCAAAGAAGTTTACTAGAAGAAAATTTCCTGTCAACAAGAACCGAAACTGGCAAGGAAGTTATAATTCTGAGAAGGCGAAGGATGATGCGAAGATCGCCTCTCAAAAGACTGAAGACAAGATTGAGAGCAGACTTGTAGGAGACTCGGGATACGACTACAACTACTGCCATGGCAAGAACCACTTTGCAAAGGATTGTATGTTAAGGAAATTGGCTGAGAAGAGAGATGGGGAAGATGATGAGGCATATTACATACGAAATCTGGAAGAGATCAAGAACAAGAAGACAACTAACGGCGCAAAAGGTACGATGAATGCTTTAACTGTGTAGGAAAAGGATGATGAAGACGAGTTCGGTGGCGTGGAAGTGTGGTCAACCGACTCTGAGGATGAAGAAGTAAGAAAGACCACTCATGGAAGGGCTTATGTGGAAAAGGAAGCAGGTTCGGCTGGGAAGTGCTTGATGGTCACCGCTGGATCATCAACCGAAATTGCAGATAAAGAACCGAACCTGAATGAAGACAAATGATTCGCATCAAAGCCTGTCAGTGAGCAGATCAACGACTGCGATCGGTTGATCAAAAAGGTACAAACCATCCTCGAATCACTTAAAATTCCATTAACAAATTATGAAGAAGAATTAAACGAATTAAAATTTAAATTCTCTAACTTAAGTGGTAGTCTCATGTAAACTCGCTTAGCGAATTCTAACCTAACTGACCAACTCAGCAGGGTGTCTTCAAAGAGTGAGGAGAGAAGGATGTGGATCGAGTTGAAGGAGGCGGAGTTAGTTAAAGCTAGGGACGAAAGTTTTTATCTGCAAAAAGACAATTTGAAAATTTTGACACAGAGAAATGTTTTTTGTTTAATTGCTAAGCGTTTATACACTAATATAGCTCAATTGCATTTAAGCTGTGAGATAGGAAAGAAAATCCATAAGATGATTTCTTGAATTTAAGGAAGATGAAGTAATAGCAGAATGCGAATCAGAAGTATCATCAGAAGAAACGTCCATGTCATACAAAATTGGTCTAGATAAAATAGAAACCTTCATAGATTCAAAAGAACACAAATGCATGTTAAAAGACATTTTAGATGAAAATGACACTATTCACTCGTTTGATCAATCCTATGCCAAACTAACCTCTAAAAGTAAAATAGACTTAGAAAACGCATCTGAATTTGATGAGATGAGTGAGATATCTGTAGAAGACGTAGTTGATTGCTCCGAGTTTACGAAGAGTGAAACTGAGAATGATAAACCATTAATCTCAGAAGATTCGGTTGAATTTGCTCGACTAGCAAAGGATAAGGAAAAGAAGCTTAAAGAAATAGCTGTGGTTTATCAAAAGGTTCAAACCGTGCCAAATCAAGTGTATGCAACTGAAGGAGTTACTCATAGACAAACAGAAGAACTAAGAGTTTTGGTAGAAAAAGATAATGCAGATGGATGCGAAGAGTTCTTCTGGTCGGCTGCCATAAATAATGCAGACGAAACTGTAGGCTTATCTGAGCAGACCTCCTGGAAAGTTAAAGGAAGATACGTTGCTGAACCCTTAAATAAACCCTCAAGTTCTGACAAACCAAGCACAAGTGGAACCAAGGACATTCCCATGGAACAGAGAGAAGAACCGAAAGCTCAGGTCAAAACAACTGAAACCCAAAGAAAGAAGCAAAAGGCAAGCTTCAATATGCACAAATCGCAGAAGGAACTAGCTGAGCAAAAACGCTTAAGAAATCAAAGATATGCTAAGAATTTGAATGAGCGAAAGAGTTACTGGAACTCACAAAATCCCAACCATGTTCCTCCAAAGAAGATTTTAGAGGACAAAGGAAAAGAAAAAGTAACAGACAGATTCATCCCAAGTTCTTACTATTCCAAGTCTGAGAGCCGAAAATCCACTTTCGGTCCTCAATCCAGTGTTAGTCCTAAGTCGAGTTTCGGTCCTCCTAACGGATGCAAACCCAGTTTCGGTCCTAAATCTAGTTTCGGCTTCAACAAACCTCAAAGAAAAGCAACCTTCAAAGGAAAAGAAAAGCTAACCGCTGCTACTAGGAGCAACAATAAGCAATCATCAACTAACCCTAGGAGTCAAAAATCATCAAAAAAACTAACCAATGAATTCAAATTTAAACAAGATAAAACAAAAATTAAGGTGTATACAATTAAAAGAAAAGATCAAACCACATTAGTAAAAAGAACATACTTGGTTGATATTTCTACTGCAATTCCTTTTTCTGTGAAAAACTCACAAGGACCCAAGAAACTTTGGGTTCCTAAATCTGCTTAAATTTGCAGGTAATGAGTGACAAGCAGTTCGACGAAGAATGGTACATAGACAGTGGCTGCTCACGTCACATGACAGGGAGAAAGGAAGAACTTAGAGAATTTTGTTCGCTGAAAAACAGTGGCTGTGTGAAATATGGGAATAATTCTTTTGGAACAATCAAGGGATATGTCATGATAACAAACGGTGACTTCACGATTCGAAAAGTGGCTTACGTGGAAGGTTTGCAACACAACCTCATTAGTGTGTCACAATTAGTTGTGGGCACAAATTTGAAAGTTTCATTCGATGATGAGGGGTCAGAGATAATCGAAAAACAAACCAAGAAGGTTCTGTTGAAATCTGAACGTAAAGGAGAGATGTATCCATTAAATCTCAATCCCATACGAGGAAAACCAGCAATATGCTTGCTAACAAAGGCAAATACAGATGATAGCTGGTTGTGGCATAGACGACTATCGGACCTGAAATTTAAAGACATTAATAAGTTGGTGCTTGGTGATCATGTTCGTGGAGTTCCTCTTCTCAAATTTGACAAGGACCATCTATGTGCAGCATGTGAAATGGGAAAACAAAGTAGAAAGAGCCACCCTACATGAATCAACACTAAGATAGCTGAAGCTCTTGAACTCTTGCATATCGACTTATGTGGACCTTCGGCTATTGAAAGCTTTGGTGGAAGTAAGTATATTCTTGTAATTGTAGATGACTTTTCATGCTTCACCTGGGTTTTCTTTCTTAAACAGAAATCAGATGCAACTCCCAAGTTGAAAACATTCATTAAGCAAATAGAAGTATAACTGAGGAAAACAGTGAGGAATATCAAAAGCGACAATGGTCTGGAATTCAAGAATAATGATTTTGATAGTTTTCTGGATGACAAGGGAATAACTCATAACTTTTCGGCACCGTATACACCACAACAGAATGGTATTGTTGAAAGACGAAACTGTTCTTTGTGTGAAGCATCCAAAACCATGCTAAGTTTTTCTTCACTTCCATTATACTTCTGTCACACCCCAAAACCAAGAACGGCGGAAACGTTCTGGGGCGGAGGACGTCGTGTAAGGTAATCACAACACAGTAAATGTAAATAGGCAAACAACATCATCCATTGTATTAAATATATAAATTTAATACATGCGTGTTCTGTACAGTTTTAGACACCAAAAATATAACGTAAATCAAAATAATAAAATGATGAGTCTTGAGTACGCTCCATCATCTCAAAAGCTGGCATCGGTACCTGTCTACTGATGACCTGAGGATACAAGTTATTTTGAAAGAGTTTATCAGCATTAAGCTGGTGAGTTCATAAGTATTTTAGTGTCAATGATCATTGTCAAAAACGTTTGAACTTGTCCCAATGTATAAGTTTGTAAAAATGTAAATAAATGTTTAAAAGTATTTGCAAAAGTTTGAATCTCTCAGAAAATCCTATATTTTCTATAAAAGTAACCTTCTACCAAGGCTTAACTGTTTTGTAAACTCGTCTGTTGTAAAAGTGTGTGATTACCCAAGTATAACTATCATTTGATAAAATATAGTGTGTACATTAATGCTTAAGTGAGATTATCACCAAAATATGTAATGGGTAAATCATTGTAGTACTGTAGTTTTGTATAATAAGAACTACTGTTGTACTAATTACTACTACCTTAAACCGGATTTATATTAAGGTATAATGTGATAATTGCACCATACTATCGACTGATAACAACGACATAAAGAACGGTCGTAATAACGGAATGACGTTTGGCACCCGCAGACCTGCAGGTCCGGCTGTAGCTAGCAGCAAGGTGTAGGATAGTCAATCCAGTATAGATCTATACGCAAACTCAACGCTCTCCCTCCAAGAGAATTCTGGCTACAACTCGGGCCATGACATTTAAGGCATGCTCCGATACAGTGGATCACATTTGTTATCGTATTCTTGCATGTGTGATGAAATGTTTCTTGTTCTAGTATAGTTGTATATGTTCTCGTAGTATAGTTGTATATATTCTCTTCCTAGTATAGACTCATGAATGAACTGACTCATTGATCTAACAGTTGTAATAGTATGATTCTGTGTTACCCCGATGGTAACTTGTTAACAGTGCGTTTAGTACATATGATTATGGAAGTACTTTCATGTCTATATATGTATATTTGATATATAATTAATATGGAAACGACCTTCGGATGGTCACCCAAAATCCTATCAGACCACATCCAAATCGAGGAAAAGGAAACAAGGTGGATAGCCTTCCTAAGTCCTTTAAACATTATTTATACGTCTATACATATATGGGCATGCAATTTGTAATATAAAAGCATAAATAAGTATTTATAAGGCATTTGAAACATAAGTATTATTTTTAAAGAAAGATTGACTTGATGTCAATCTATAAAACCATTTGAAGGTGTAGATTTGATTAAAATAGTTTAAGTATAAGGAACATTTGCTTAAATCACAGTTGCAGTGTAAATTCGAAAAGTAAATGGGTTTGGAAAACATTTAGAAGTAAAACAGTTTGATAGATAGTTTGAATAGTGATAAAACCACTGATTTCCCTAGTTATTAATCACATGTGATTAGTACAATCACATGTGATTGAAACAATAACTATAAGTATTTAACTTGTATTCCCCCCTTTTGAAAGCATATAAAAGCATTTAGAATATTTAACAGGTTGATTAAGGGGTATGAAACTCACTTGATTGATTGAAGAAAGCGAGATGGAAAACCGGGCAGAGTTTCGTCTCGGAAAACGGATTTTTCTCGGGATTCTCGGGAATCTCGGGAGTAAAATCGACCCTCGGGACTTGAGCAAAAAGACCAGAGCTTCGGGTTATAACGGGCACGGAAAACGAGACAAAGTGGTGAGAGAGAGGAGAGAAATGAGCAACATTTTCGGAAAGCCTCGCATCCTATTTATAGGAAGGCTGAACCGCCTCCGAACGCGGGGCGTACGCTCGTACGCAGCGCGTACGCGTACGTCATGCATGACCGAAGCCTCGACTGCCTCGGTTCGGATGGGACGGGTTGCTGGGTACGCGGGTCGGATGGGACGGCGGGTCGGATGGGACGTCGGGTCGGACGGGTCGGAGCTTCGGACGGGTCGGACTCTTCGGATAGTGCGACGTGGATGATCCGAGACCCTCGATCTCAGTACGCGGGGCGTACGAAGGTACGCAGGGCGTACTTCGGTCCAATCCGATGACTCCTCTTCGGATAATACCGGGAATTTATAATTAAATTCTTATTTATTTTAAATAAACTTCAAAAATTCATATCTCCCTCATACGAACTCCGTTTTTGACGTTCTTTATATCCTCGCGAAGGTGAGACCATGATCTACGACTTTCGTTTAGATTCCGTTGGCTAATTCCGAAATTATTTTTATTATTTATTTATTAAAATGACGTGATTAAGGAATTTCTTCAAAATTTCATAACTTCCTCATCCGGAGTCAGATTTGGACGTTCTTTTTATGTACGCAAACCTTGATATGATTCTTACTACTTTATTTAATCCGAATAAGATTTTAGGAAGGTTACATTTTGACTTAAATTTGATCGGTTTTACATTACATTGACTCGAAATATCGGGTTGTCACAACTTCTGGGCTGATGCCGTTGCTACTACGTGCTATACTCAAAATCGTCCCTATTGAACAAGAGATTCTCAGTTACTCCATATGAGATCCTGAACAACAGAAAGCTGAATGTCAAGTTCTTCCATATTTTCGGTTCAAGGTGTTTCATTTTCAACTCAAAAGAGAACCAAAATAAGTTTGATGTCAAAGCCGATAAAGGAATATTTATGGGATACTCACTAACATCGAAATCGTACAGAGTATTGAACAAACGCTCAAAATGAATTGAAGAAACTTACTATGTCACCTTCGACGACAGCTATGTGAAGAAAGTTCAAAGAAAAGAAAGTGATCTGGGAGACATTTTTCCAGAATCAGGACAAGTCTCGGTTCCTATAGCCAACTTATTTGAAGAGTACATGCGTCTGTTTGATGAACCAGAAAAGGCAACAACCTCAGAAGCGAAAGCCACTGATAACAAAGTTGAAAATCTTCAGAAACTAATAGATGAAGCTGCGAAAGAGATGGAAAATGAACCTCCAACTGCTAAGAGTAATCGATCATTACACGGGGAAAGTTCAACTCCAACAGAAACAAACAAAGCATCTTTCGAGGGGGAGGATTCAGTTTCATCTCCATCTCTTAAAGGCTCAGAAAAGGAGAAAAGTTCGGCTCAAATTCCACCTATTGGTAGTACAACCGAGGGGGAGAGCTCTACTCCCACAGCGAATGCATCCATGACTAAAGATATAGGTTATACTTCACCAGTCGAGGGGGAAAAAGAGACCGAAAGTACAAATGATGAAGGTGAAGGTGATATCTCTGAAGCTGAAGTAGAAGTGAATGCCAAATTGGATCCAGTATATGATCCAAATTATCCTCCATTGGTGAAATGGACCAGAGACCATCCCAAGGAACAAATAATTGGTGAAACATCTGAAAACGTTCTCACTCGGTCTCAAATAAAGGCGAAACAAACTGCATTATTCTCTAAAGTTGAATTCTGTATGTTTAATTCATTTGTTTAAAAGATCGAACCAAAAACGGTAAATGCTGCACTTGATCATTCAGACTGGGTCCAGGCAATGCAAGATGAACTTCATGAGTTTGAACGAAACCGAGTTTGGAGGTTGATACCTACACCAAAGGATGCCTCTGTAGTTGGATTGAAGTGGGTTCATCTTGCATACGGAACGATCCGTCTTTCTTCTTTACGAACAAGACCGGTGCTCCCCAGGGTGAGAAGCTTGGTCTTATAAAGCCCTTGTTGAGCAGCTCATTAGTATTGATCAAGAATTAATCTAGGATTAATTAAGTGATCAAAAGAAAACTAATTAAATATATGGGTTGATTGTGTAAATCATCCATACTTGTATAGTGGGCTAATGCTCCATGGATAATCAAGTTGGGCTAAAACCAATAGGATGGTCCATGGATGCTCCATGGTGTATTTGTACCCATGGATCATGGAAATGAAAGGCCATGTCAATTAGGGTTTACATGGTGTAACCCTAACTATATAAGTATCTTATTCTTGACCAAATCGGCGACTAGTATGATTCTAGAGAGGGCTAGCTGATTTCATGAGTTGTAAGAATTCTCTCAAGTTATTCTAAGTGTTTGATGATTGTGATTCCATTTGAGGTGTCACACTTGGGGCACTAGGCACTCAAGTTTCATGAAGACATTCTACACCAAAGAGGTATGTATTCTATCTTGCTATAGTCATTGTTTTGTATGCTAGATTAGGATAATACCTTGGAAGTTCTTATTTGCATGTATAACAGAGAAAACATAGATCCAAGGTATTTAGGGTTGCATGTACACTTAGGAGTGTTAGAATGCTCAAAACCCAACAGTACCCTTACGCTAGATAAACATTCATTCCCAATTGACCTCATACTATTATCGATCAAGAGTTTTGATGTCATCGTGGGCATGGACTGGTTGAGTCTCCATCGTACCGATATTGTGTGTTTCGACAAAGCAATCCGTCTAAATCTACCAAATAACGAAACCTTGTTAATCTACGAAGACAAACCTAATACGAGTCTTCGTATCATCTCAATTATTCAAGCCCAGAAGTACTTACGTAAGGAATATCGTGCATTCCTTGCACACGTTGTCGATACGAGCCAGAAAACAAAAGACCTAAAAGACTTCCCCGTAGTACGCGACTTCCCCGACGTCTTTCCAGAAGAGCTACCACGTTTACATCCCCAACGTCAGGTCGAGCTCACGATCGACTTAATTCCAGGAGCTACCCCCGTAGCCAAATCGCCCTATCGTCTAGCGCCTGCTGAGATGGAAGAACTGTCCGGTCAACTTAATGAGCTGCTCAACAAGGGCTTTATAAGACCAAGCTTCTCACCCTGGGGAGCACCGGTCTTGTTCGTAAATGCTGCACTTGATCATTCAGACTGGGTCCAGGCAATGCAAGATGAACTTCATGAGTTTGAATGAAACCGAGTTTGGAGGTTGATACCTACACCAAAGGATGCCTCTGTAGTTGGATTGAAGTGGGTTTTTAGAATTAAGATGGATAAAGAAGGGAATGTTATTCGCAACAAGGCTCGGTTGGTTGTGAAAGGATATTGTCAAGAAGAAGGGATAGATTACGAAGAAGCCTTCGCTCCGGTAGCTAGGTTGGAATCAGTAAGGATCTTCTTGGCATATGCAGCTCATGAAAACTTCGAAGTTTTCCAAATGGATGTCAAATGTGCCTTCTTGAATGGAGAATTAGAAGAAACAGTCTATGTTGAACAACCGCCTGGGTTTGTAAACGAGAAATTCCATGATCATTGCTATGTGCTAGATAAAGCAGTGTATGGATTAAAGCAAGCACCGAGGGCCTGATATGAAACCTTAACTCGTTTTCTAAAAATGTCAAAATTTAAGCAAGGTTCGGTTGACCCTACCTTCTTTAGAAAGAAAGAAGGCGAACATCTAATGATTGTTCAAATTTATGTTGATGATATCATCTTCGGCTCTACGAATCCTAGCTTAACAACTGAATTCAGAAAGTTGATGGAGACTAAATTTGAAATGAGCGCAATGGGTCCAATTAATTTCTTTCTTGGTTTAAATATTAGACAGGGAACAGAAGGTATATTCATCAACCAGGAGGCTTATACAAAAACCTTACTGACAAAATTCGGTATGACGGGTGACTCAAAAGTAAAGGTTCCAATGGCATTTGGCACTAAACTAACACCATCTCTAGAAAAACCTGCTGTTGACGTAACAAAATATCGTCAAATGATAGGTTCACTTATGTATTTAACGGCTAGTAGACCAGACATTATGTTTTCTGTGTGTTATTGTGCCAGGTTTCAAGCTAATCCAAGAGAACCTCACATGGTTGCTATGAAGAACATTTTCCATTACCTAAAGCAAACCTCTTCTCTCGGTCTCTGGTACCCTGGAAAATCTGGATTCTTCATTCAATCTTATTCTGATGCTAATCTAGGAGGATGTGGACTGGACAGAAAGAGCACCACAGGTGGATGCCAATTTCTTGATAGAAAACTTGTTAGCTGGCAGTCCAAAAAGCAAATGTGCGTGTCATTATCTACAACCGAAGTTGAGTATATTGCTGCAGCTTCTTGCACTTCTCAAGTAATCTGGATTCAAAGTCAACTGAGAGACTATGGGCTAAGCATGAAGAAGATACCTCTTTATTGTGACTCAGAAAGTGCGATAAGAATCTGTCACAATCTGGTGCAACATTCAAAGACTAAGCATATTGCACTTAGATACCACTTTATTAAAGATCATGTTGAAGATGGGAATGTAGAAGTACATTTTGTTCGATCTGGTGATCAACTGGCCGACATATTCACTAAGGCATTACCAGAAGCACTCTTTAACAGAATCTTACAAGGCTTGGGTATGATGGAAGCAGAGTCGGTACCGAATCCTTAATCCTCTCACTAAAAATTAGACAAGCGAAATGGAGCGACCACTCGGTCTATTTCGCTTCATTCAAATAAGATAAGGTTTCAGTTGTAAATTGTTTATGTTTCTATTTCTATTTTTATTTTTTTAGAAAACCTCAAAAATCCAAAAATATTTTCTTTTTCTGTTTTTATTCTTTTTCAGAAAACTTCAAAAATCCAAAAACATTTTCTTTTTCTGTTTTTATTCTTTTTCAGAAAAATTTAAAAACTCAATTTTTTTTTTGTGTGTGTGTGGTATATTTGTTTGTTTTTGTCTCATTTCGGTCTCAAGGATACACGAAGAACAGAAAATGGAGCTGGTACATGTATTATGTGTACTTTATGAACTACTTAAGGGTCCCTAGAAGCATGCTGCTGCATGTTGACTCAAGCCTCTACGACCTAGAGCAAGGCCTTAATGATTCGATCCACCCTATCGTTTCTTCCCAAATAGGCAATTCTTATTTACTCGGTCTACAGCTACCTTACTCTTCTCATATGAGTTAAGAGTTTCTCTGCTTTGTCCTCTTATACAGCAGAAGGTGCCTTCCTTTCTTTCACCATCCTCAAACCATTCTCCATCTACTATCGGTTCAATATTGTAACCCTAAAGACTCTCCGTTTTTACCACTGAGGTTTATGGTTGCACAACATCTGTGTTTATGATCTTAGATATGTATACCACGTTCTGAGTGAAACCTAAAATTCAACACCCATAATGAATTAACGGTGAATTTCTATATTCAAGCTCTTACTTGGTACCGAATGAAATCTTTTTTTGCGAGGTCTTTTATGAATATGTCTAATACCAAGACTATTCTTCCCATAAAGATCCAATTTTATTTTGTCTCAGATTTCTATACATTCTTTTGTCATCCCAAACTACCACCTGCCTACTTATTCAACAGACCACATCGGTCTCACAAGTACTTCTTCCAACCCTTGGTCTTATTTTAAGTATTGATGTTCGGTTGAAGATAAGCCACCATAATCCTATGTCATGAAAAGAAACCTTTCAATGTTTATTAACAAACACTTGATCATATTCTCGGGAATCCACACAAGCACTTTGAGTCTCTCTTGACTTTGAAGGAAGCGATTCTTGCCCGAAATCCTCTGTTGTTCGTCTAATTGTCAGACATCACTCACAACCCATACACATTTGATTTTTTTTTTATCACTCTAATGCACGAAATTTTTTAATTTTCCCCATTCTATTGATGCTATGTTTGAGTATATTTGTCATCTAGTGAATCAAGGGCAACTCAGGTTCCGATGGTACATTCTAATTCAAATGCAGATTGATGAAATCCTTTTGGGCACGTGAATTTGAATGGTCGCTATACACACGCGTGCTGATGCCTACCTAGGAACATCCAACCTGTCAAATCGCGCTTTTTCAGGCTACTTTTTAGAAGATAACGTCACAATCGTCATGATTTTCTCTCTCCTACCAACGGTATATAAAGGGATTGCATGATTCTTTGTCTTCTACCGCTTCAAAGCATTCTACACTGTAACGGCGATTTACACTGTTCATCTTCTTCCTTTGATCAACAATGGCGACTTCTTCTTCTGCACAAGATCAAACTGCTTCATTTTCCTTTCTTACCATCAAGCCTAATCAAAATATGATTATTGAACTCACTCCTTTCGTGTATGATTCCTACATGTTGTACGTCGTTGAATGTTTGAAGTTTACTCTTCTGCATCATATGACAAGAACAAGGAACGAATCTATTTTCAAATCCACAACAAGAAGGCCTCTATTTCCAAAGGGAGGTTTTGTTCGTTGCTTCATCTTACAGTTGATTCTTCGGTGGTTTCTCCTGATTTTATCACCACCGCACAACTCTTCTCAATGATGTATGAGATGGGCTACACTGATGTCGTGACAACCATTGCCAAAGTCAAGAAGTCCTGTCTACCATCTCAGTGGAATGGTCTTCTCACTTTGCTGATAAAAGGCTTGGCAGAACGAAGTGCTGGATCCGATGGCACTAGCAAGGGGTTTCTGGCCATTCTCTACGGCTTGTATAATTGGTTGAACCTGGACTATGGGTCAATCATATGGTCTTAGGTTGTGCAAAGTCTGAACACATCCACTCGTCATTCCGAAATCTCTTGTGGACGATTTTGGACAATTTTTACTCAACGAGCCATTGACACTTTGGAAATTCCGGTGATGAAGGATGCTCTAATTGCGTCAATTGCAACCTTCCATACGAAGAAGATCATCCTCTCTGACCTATTCAAGTTTCGTCACAATGGTTCGATTCCGGAGTCAATGTACCAAAGTGTTACCCCACACAGTAAGGTGATGGCCGACTACAACAGCTTCATCCCACAAAGCCGAGAGCTCTTACTACCGAACAACAAGCTACTTTAGATGCTCTTGACAAGCCAAGTAACCGAGGCAAACGGGTCACTACTAATAAGGAGACAACCGAGCATAAACCCTCTAAGCCTTCCAAAAGCAAGAAGCGAAATTCTGAGACCGAAAGTTCTTCTAAGCCAAAGAAGATCAAACGAATGGCACGAAAACCTAAGGGTCCATCTCCTTCACAATCTAACATCGAAGATGATGAAGAAGCCACATCTCCACATGTGTCTCCAAGAGGTAATACTCCACCTAGATCTCCTTCCCCAACTCAAGAAGTCAACATTCCAACTCCACCTCCATCACCAAAACAATCCCCTCCTAAACCCGAAGATGTTAAAATTCCAACTCCACCCCTTCACCAAAACCAACAATCCCAACACTAACACCACCGAAACAGCCAACCCCAACACCGACACCGAAAGTTCCAGTTTCGGTTGTTCCCACTACTACAATCGAAACTTCTTTACCACCTCCACCAGTATCTTCTGTTTCTATTTCCACAACACCTTTATCTACTCCAATCATTACCCCTTTCACAACCACTACACTCCATGAATAAACAGCAAGGGTCAACGTATCTAATACGGGGGCACCTACTGTATCCAACACCCCCGTCATCACTATACCTCCCTCGCCAACCCAATCAACCGATTCCGGTGCTACTCTTGGAAGCGACAATGATGTGTATGACTCCACATACTTTAATCCCTATCGGTTACAATCTGATGAAGATACTGAAGCTCCAATCAACCGCCAACACTTAGACAGTATTCATGAAAAGTTGGATAAATTGCTTGCTGATACTCAAGCCTATGGAGGAGTTGTTCTTAAAGCTTTTGTGGAGACAACTATAGAGCAATATACAAAAGCTATGGATAAATCAACCGATGCCATCAAAGAATCGACTTCAGTTTGCCAGAAAGCTTCTGCTGATGTGACTAAAGTTATTCGCACCACACAGATCTTTTTAGATTCTTTGAAAGGGCATGTGGATACAAATGCTGCTACACTTCGTGAATCGGTTGCCTCTCTTTCTCAGTCTTTAAAGGAAGAACAAAAGAAGTTTGAAGACGTTCGTTCCTCGATGCAAACTGATAATGCCTCTCTCATTAGTTCAGTTTCCTCCAAACTGGACTCTCTGCATGTAGATATTGCCAAAGAGGGGGCTCTAAAAGAAGAAATTGCAAGACAAGCCTCTACAATTGCCGTCCAGCACATGCAACTTGCTCAGGCAGAGAATGAGATTTCATTGCTGAAAACCGAAAGAGCTGTTTTTCGTAGTTGTGCCAACGATGTTAAGGACATGTTGACCAACATACTTGGTGCTCATGATTCGATTCTGACTCTCACCATTCGCAATAATCTCACAACCAAACTTCTTCCCACCCTTGCTATTCTTCATGAAATGAAAGGTGTTTCGGAGCCTTTTGTTACTCCAAAACAAGGGGAGAGGAATCTCAGAAAGAAGTCATCACAAAAGAACTGAAGGATAATGTAGTTTCAGGTTCTGGCCCGAAAGAAAAGCTGAAACAGATTGTACATGACAGCGATAGTGATACAGATGAGACTATTGCCGAGGCTCGGCAAAGAAAGAAAAAGGATAAAGAGCTAAATGACAATTTGAAAAGCACAAAAGCGGCTGAGGAAACAGAGCAACTAAACAAAGAAACCGAAGATATCTTACAATGTAAGAAAGCTCTTTTTCCTGAATGGACTCGGGATGTGTTGATCAGTCAAGCAATTGAATCACCGAGTTTCTACTGGTTAGAACCGATTGCTTCATTTGACTGTGACAATTCCAAAGACTCACAGTTTGATATGCCGATTACAAGGAAGGCATTTACTTTTCATTCTTTTGATTCAACTGTTGAGGTTCCGTTTCCAAGTCCAAAGATTGACCGAGAACTTATCGAATGGTATTTGAAATATGGTCAACCTCAATATCTGACATGGAGTGCACAAAAGATTACAACTGTCAAGGTATTGAAGCCGACTCCAGGTGGCAAGTTTGTAAACGTCCATTTCAAAGTTACACGAGGGACTGCAAACTCTGTTTCGTTGATATCGCTTGCTGACCTTCCCAATCTTAATCCACACGATTGGATTTTGCTTTTCAACATTCTGCTCAATAATTCCAAGGAGTATGAACCGATTATAGAACATCTAAAAAGAATGTTGGGATCCTATATTCAGGAAGTTGCCATAATGGATCAGGAGATAGAAAGGGTAATGAACAAGAAACCGACAGTCAAGCCTACCCAAAAGCCTTGTGATGTGAAAAAGATGAAGATTGGGCAAATTGACTCAACTCACTTAACTTTGATGTTTACGAAGGGTGATGCTCATAAGTTCTTGTTTGCTTTGGTAGATAAAAATCTGTTTTCTATTGACTGCTTGGAGCACATCATCAATTTGATACATCGGTACAAGCAGAACTCGGATGCTGATAAGAAATTTTTTACTGATATGCTTCGGTGGTATATCACCTTTCGGTACCATTTGTTAGCTATCATACCGAGAGTGTTCAAGACGGTGAAAAAGCCCTCGGTTCCTAAATAGAAGTGAAGTCTCGGTCCCAAAGACGCAAAGGGGGAGATTGTAGGGACTTATCGTGTTGCGTCTTAATGCTTTTTGTATATATCCGGATTGGGCCTGTCTGTCCGTGATTATCTCTTAGGGTTAGACTATATATATGCATGCATGTATGCATTATGTTTTAGATGTCTTATTAATTACGCTTGAGTTTTGTAACCCTACACACCTCTACAGTCGAAGTTCTTAATCGAGCTCTTCTGAGGTGTTGAAGCATTAATCATTCAACATATTCAAGCCATATTCTTGTTTAGTTTACGTTCTTTCTTGTTTGCGTACTTAGAATTATTTAATCCTGATAGAACTTTGTTCTAACAACTCTTTTAAACTTCTTTGTTTCGCAAACCATATCTACACCAATATATTTATATAAGTAAGACTTGAAGGAATTAGGATTGATAGCTCTCTGAGTTCTTGGTTGATTCTGGACTTAGGGTACAATGTTATCTGTTCGACTGTCGTTGAATTCTTAGTTATATCTATCTATATATATATATATATATATATATATATATATATATATATATATATATATATATATATATTTGTGTTCCATATAAAAGTCTTCACTTCAATTCAATGCCTTTGTGCATCAAAGGCATGCAACTAATATTTTTATTTAACTATAATAGGTATAGTTAAGGATTACCGCTCATTACTACTATTACCATGACACTTACTATAGTTAGTACAGTTATGAGTCAATACATGCTAAATACTATGCTAAGAGAATACTATATACTATACAAGAGAACACTCTATACATTATACCAGCAAGTACATTATACACTAATACAAGAGAATATACTAAAACAGAATGTGACATACTATTGCTCGACAGACACTCCCACATCCCGACTGCTAGCTACAGTCCGGGCCGACAAGGCCCAGGGGTGACAAAATGTCACCATACTACGTGTGACCTGGAGGGTCATCTGTTATTCGATCGTCAATCAACATGGTTACATACGAGTTCACATTCAGACCTTTAATTAACACATTAAGAATTAAAGGCAAAACAGACTCCCCGAGGTGTATTGTACATTTAATACTACCTGGAGTCTGCATTTTTATTACATTCAGCCGGCAGTGACACTGCTGGGGTAAAACATTATTTTCCCAATTACTTTACATGAATGAAGTCTATAATTACATTTTCATACTAATAGTTTCACTGGGAAAACTTTTAAATTTTCAAAGGATCAAACTTACAAATAACCGAGTCTTGGTAGAAGACTACTTTTGCTAGAAAATATAGGATTTTCTAGGGATCATACTATATTCAAACATTGATAACAGCTATTATATTACATGATTGTAAACAACTTTATACAAGCAATGACACTAAATACTTATGAACTCACCAGCTTTATGCTGATACTCGTTTTCAAATAACTTGTATTCTCAGGTCATAAGTAGACAAGTACAGATACAACTTTTGAGAAGATGGAGCACATACAAGACTCATATTTTATTTTGATTATACTTTTGGTGTCTAACAAACTGTACAGAACACGCTTGTATTACAAATTATTATATTAATGCAATGGATGTTGTTACTTGTCTTTACTATTATGCATTGCTATGATACTGTACATGACGTCCTCCACCCCAGAACGTTTCCACCGTTCTCGGTTTTGGGGTGTGACAGATTGGTATCAGAGCATTGTTTATAGTGAATCAAGTATATCCACCCATAAAAGGTATACGAACTATAAACACATCGAGATTAAAACACTCTGAACAAGAATATATACTTTTAAATAATAAAATATTTAACTAAGTATATATATGCATCCAATCATACAAAGGGTCAGTATCATGCTAGAACAAAACAAAAGTATTACGATTGTTGAACAACACAATTAGGCTTAGAGACATATGGTCAAACCTAAGGGGATATAGCTTGATCAACTATATTCTCTGAGGAGTGACTAGCATGTTCCTAAGAATGATTGTGGTGTTGCAACAAGTCTAAAAACATACCACACTACTACAAGAACATTAGAACAAGAATACTATAGGAGTATTCTGTATTACTATAAGTACATATGCGAGAACTAAAAAGGTCGTTACTAGTAGAGCAATAGTTGCTAAGTGGATACTCTACGGTTACATGTGACTAAGGCGCTATAGACTTAGAATCTGTGATCTTTGCTTTACTTCTTGTTCCTTGTTTGGTTGTGGATTTAGAGTTAGGGTCACTTATTCGAAGGCCTATTCTGTTTCGGTCGCATGTAATTAGTATGCATTATGCAAGTATTGGTCTAACTCATAACGATCATCTTATAAGTATCTTAGATTGGAACGCCTATTAACTATTCTTTCCCCATTCTCGCGTAGATAGCATGGCTGGTTTCCACCTTCCCGACGATCCGTACTATCCGAACCAAGGCATTGGAGGATGGCTCGATGAGGAGCCAGAAGATGATCACCCGATCCCTTTGGATGATCACCGTGCAGAGGGCTTTTCGGATAGCTCCAACTCCAAACCAAAAGTCAATAACCTACCCCCAGTAGCTCCAAACCCCAACCCCCGTCCAACATTTCAAGGTCCCATTCCCATGTGGGCAACAACCTTGAATCGATGAAGTGATGAACAAGGTCAGCATGTACCTTTCAACGGGGACCGAAGCTTCTACAACATAAGCGAGGGTGGCTCGGATGATCGAGCCCTACCCGTCATGGTCCGTAGGATTGCTAGGAACGTCGAACAAAGTCAAGCAGCCATCGGCAGAGTCGTGGAAATTGACGCCAACTCTAACCTTAACACTGTCCGTATCCGCCAACTTGAAGAAGCTATGGATAGGACTAGGAGGACCAATAAGGCTCTACAACAACAACTAGCTGCATCCCGAGCTGAAGTCAGGGAACTCCGAGCGCGTCAGAGGGCTCATGAACGACATCTTCAGGAAGTTGTACGCCAACTGGTTGATCTTAGGGTTCGCCCAAGGGATACCCGTCGCCAGTAGAAGATGTCAACTCATCTTTCTCTTTTGTTTAAGGAATAGCCTTTTCTTTTCTATGCTCGATAGAGCACTTGTCTGTAAACATTCCGAAACTTGAAATCACTCTAACTAGAATTCTAAGCTGCCAACATTTTGCTTATGGTTT
Source organism: Lactuca sativa (assembly GCF_002870075.4). NCBI lineage: Eukaryota > Viridiplantae > Streptophyta > Magnoliopsida > Asterales > Asteraceae > Lactuca > Lactuca sativa. The sequence continues at coordinate 112,140,323 of NC_056629.2, forward strand.
GATGTAAGACCTACTGTTAGGTCAACTTTTCTGAACTCCATTTTACATCATTAATACCAGTAATATTGGCAGTTATCTACTCTATGGGAAAATCTATACTTTCGTGTTTCCCTACTCTGTTGCTATGACTCTATCTGATAGTTGGACTATGGCGATTTAGTCCATGAAACACTCTCATCATACTTATAGTCAATTCTTATTGTTATCATCACTTTTCATAAATTTTCAGTAAAAGATGCCGCCTCGTCCTCGTCCGACCAGTGGCAGACCTGCAACTCAAATTCCACCACCTCCTCCTCCGCAGTTCGATGCGATGATGTTTCAGACAGCTGTAACCGCAGCTGTGACCGCAACTATGGCCCAAATAAATTCTGGTGATGCAAGTGGAGCCGGAATGGGCACCAACTCCAGACATGGTGAAATCCACCCACGTACACAGGGGTGTACCTATAAGGATTTCATGAAATGCAAACCAACATTCTTCAATGGGATCGGAGGGATCATCACACTGTCCCAATGGATCAAAAGAACTGAAGCCATCTTCGAGATGTGCTCGTGCCCAGAGGAAAGCAAGATTAAGTTCGCTTCTTGCACCTTCACTGAAAGGGCCCTGACATGGTCGAATGGCCATGTCAAATCACTCTCTTTAGTAACAGCCAACGCCATGGGCTGGGACACACTGAAAGACCTTCTGACAAGGGAGTATTGCCCTAAGGGTGAAGTTCAGAAACTCAAGGAGGAACTCTGAAACCTCAAGATGAAGGGGACCGACATAGTGGCTTATACAGTCAGGTTCTGCGACTTGGTAACTCTATGTCCTAACATGGTCCCTACTGAGAGCAAGAAAATTAAACAATACATCTGGGGTTTAGTGCCCCCGTATCGAGGGAACGTTTTAGCATCACACCCTACGACCTTTGATAGTGCCAAGGAATTGGCCCAAAGGTTGATTGATCATGAAGTTCCTTCCACTCTATCAATGGCAACAACGGTTGCCACTGCACCAATCAAGACATTCGATAACAAAAGGAAACGGTGGGACCAAAAGAAGGGAAAATCAACCCAATCCTCTTCAAAGAACGAACAAGCGGTGGCTATCCATGCTGCCACTACTCCTGCTGCCCCTGTACCAGCCAAAACATATGCTGGAAACCTACCCAAGTGCACCAAGTGCTCCTTCCATCATCACGACCCCTGCCGTGAAATGCACTGCACTAACTGCGACCGGAAGGGCCATACCGCCCGGTTTTGCAGATCTCAACCCAAGCCCATCACTCAAGTTCCCAGTACCAGAGTGAGTCAAGCCTGCTACGGGTGCGGCGAGACAGGGCACGTCAAAAGAAACTGTCCGAAAGCTGGGAATACGGGAGGAACAGGAAGACTACTTGCTATTGGCCATAATGAAGCAGTAGCAGACCCCACAGTAGTCACGGGTACGTTCCTTCTCGATAACTCTTATGCTTGTATCATATTCAATAGTGGAGCAGAAAGAAGCTTCGTAAACCAAAACTTTAAACACTTACTCAAAAAATCCCCGCAACCACTAAAAGAAACCTTCATTGTAGAAATGGCTAACGGAAAGACAGAGAGTTCTAACGAGATCTACGTAGGTTGTACCTGTTGGATTAATGTCTAAGTCCATAACTATAATTGGTAAGACTTGACCCGACCCGGCATGGTCCATTTGGGTTGCATACCATCATGCACTTGGATGAGAGAAATAAGACACTTATGGTTATTAATATATTATAAGTTCTAGTATATTAATAATAAGAATGATAAGATTATTTAATTAGTATTGATCAAGAATTAATCTAGGATTAATTAAGTGATCAAAAGAAGACTAATTAAATATATGGGTTGATTGTGTAAATCATCCATACTTGTATAGGGGGCTAATGCTCCATGGATAATCAAGTTGGGCTAAAACCCATAGGATGGTCCATGGATGCTCCATGGTGTATTTGTACCCATGAATCATGGAAATGAAAGGCCATGTCAATTAGGGTTTACATGGTGTATAAGTATCTTATTCTTGACCAAATCGGCGACTAGTATGATTCTAGAGAGGGCTAGCCGATTTCATGAGTTGTAAGAATTCTCTCAAGTTATTCTAAGTGTTTGATGATTGTGATTCCATTTGAGGTGTCACACTTGGGGCACTAGGCACTCAAGTTTCATGAAGACATTCTACACCAAAGAGGTATGTATTCTATCTTGCTATAGTCATTGTTTTGTATGCTAGATTAGGATAATACCTTGGAAGTTCTTATTTGCATGTATAATAGAGAAAACATAGATCCAAGGTATTTAGGGTTGCATGTACACTTAGGAGTGTTAGAATGCTCAAAACCCAACAGTACTATCAGAGCCTAGGCTTGTTTTCTTGTTATACCTGCAATAGAAGCTGAAAAAACGAATCTGGTGCTGTCTGGCCATCAGACTCGGCGAGTCCATCAGGAGACTCGGCGAGTCCATGCCTAAAAAGTGATGAATTCGATCCAACTCGCCGAGTTGGTTCATGCACTCGACGAGTTGGACCCCCAGACAGCATATTTTCGAGTTTTTTTTGGCTAGAAATGGACTAGGAACATTACCCTAAGTTGTTTTTGATCTTATAAACTTGTTTTTGATGTGGTAATGTTCATGCTAATCCATTTTCAAAGATAATTGTCAATAGATTCATGTTTTGTATTAGTTTAAAGTTTAGACTAATTACATGAAAAAGTTTGATTTGAATTATCTTGTTCTTATGAGTTGCTTAGATTAATAGAAATGTTGAGTGAAATAGTTGTTTTCAATCCATTTTAATCTAAGAGTTGAGTATAAAATGTGTTTGTGTAACTTGTCCTCAAGTTACATGAAGAGTCACATTAAAGACTCATAAAATTCATAAGAGTTGGCAATGGTTACAAAATGAAGAGTCTTGTGTCATTGAATAATTTTTTATGACTCCATAACTTGTCCTCAAGTTATGGAAGTTCAAGAGTCACTTCATTAAAGAAAAATATGTAACCATAATTAAATCCATAAGTTATAAAATAAAGAAAAAGTTAGTTCTTTTATTAGTTTAAAGTCTTCCATAACTTGTCCTCAAGTTATGGAACTTGAAGAGTTTTTGGATTAAAACTACTCTAAACACATAAGTTATGGAATTAATTAGTTTTGAATAGTTTCAAAACTTGCCCTCAAGTTTTGGAATTTGAAAAGTTTTCAAGTATGAATACTTTAATTCCAAGTTAGCCCTTAGAATTTTAAAAGTTAAAATTCAACCCTTATACTTTATAATATTATAAGTTAATAATATATATATGTATAAGAGTAAAGTCAGTCTTACCGCTAGTACGCCAAATTCACGAAGCCGGTCTATAAGGTGGGTATAAGGTTGTTGCCTATAAAATGGCAACTTAATGGGTGTCCACTCTCACCCACCGCTTGCTTGACTGGTGGAGGGTCGTTAGCCGAACGGGTTTGACAGGACTAGAATTCTCCCTTCATTAAAAGTATTAATGATAATACTAAGTAACTAAACTCTTAATAATACCCAATCTTAGTTACTTAGGAAAAATGTGAATAAGGTGCTAATCCATGAAATTACACTTTGCACTTTGTTTAAGTCGTTAGTGGAGCGTGTGTGGTTAACCGGCACACTAACTTGGACTTAACAAGGTAGGTAAAGGGTGACTTAATATTTATCATAGTATCGATGGAGCGTGTGTGGTTAACCGGCACATCGATTGAGGGGTAATTTATTAAGGGTACCAAGTGATTTGCATGGTTACTTCACACCTCGTTTTGTGATCCTCGGCATCCCAGTCACAAAACTTGGAGGGCACACTCGAGATTGAAACATGCCTTTGAAAAGTTCAATGAATCTCAAAGATCTAGGAGTTTCAAAACCAATTAAAACCTAATAATACATTTCGTTTATCTTGGTGGAAATTGGTGAATCGTCATTCACCTACCTTCAAATATTTTATAGCTTGGATTACGGCATACCTCTTCTAAGTTATAAAATAGTTTGTTGGGTCCTAGCCTTAATATTTCATATTGGGTGTCATATTAAGGACTTTAAATCAACTATCTTGAATATCTCCCAAAAGATGTCTGTAATAGACACCTATGATCTTCCCAAATCTCTTGAAACAAGGTTTCCTAATGAAGATGATGTCCCATGGATATCATACTTCTTTCTCCTCCTCCAATTATTCTCCCTAACCCACAAGTTCTTGAAAAGTTTAAAGTCACTCAAGCCCTATTGGCAAGGCAAGGTCTAGGTGTGATCACATCTTGGAGATCTAGTCACATATTGACAAGCCGGGAGAGTTGGGTGTCAAAGTCTTGAGAAAGTTGGTGGTTCAACTACTTTCTAAGTCACATAGTGAGTTCTTTTGGAACACCTATGAAACAGACTATGACAAGACCCTTAATGATCTTATCTATTTGCTAAGATCAACTTCCTAAAACTTTATGGACATTGACAATAGTGACACAGAAAATCCAGAAAAGCGTTCTCTTCCCAATGGAAAGGGATCAGCCATAGTCAACTCGGTTGACCAAATGGTAAAGAGAAAGCTAAGTCTGTGATAGTCCCGTGTACCATTATCAAAGGGTCCATATGTTTAGATTGCCAAAGGAAGGGGTATTGGTTGCGAAGCTGCCAGATTTACCTAAGGACGTTAAAGTCAATAAGTTTGACTCTACTTTAGGTAAAGTCCACTATCTAACTCTGTTAAGTTTCTATTCTGAGATTCTTGATACATGATGTGACTGGGTCACATGGTGATGTTTTAAGAATCAAAGAAAAGTGAAGAAACTTAATGAAAGAATACGCTGAATCTGATCGCGTAGATGGATTTCTATCGCATAGTTTGAAGATCGGATTCTTGAGCTACTTCTTAGGAGTTATGAGATATTGCTTAGGAATAGATAACAACAAGTTTTCATATGGATTGTAAGGACAAGTTCTTCCGCAAAGTTTTTAAAATAAAAGGAAAATTTTTGATTTTATTTATTTTAAAATATCCTTACAATGGCATCTGTGGAAATTTTTGTTGCTTATAAGATTCCATTAATAGCAAGAGTGGAAGTATGAAATTGATTCTTTCATTTGTGGTAATGTCTAAATTTACCAAATAAGGAAAGATTCTCATCACCCAAGTTTCAATTGGACCGGAACTTGGAATCATGCAAGTTGTATAGCATGATGAATGAGAACTTTCAAGTTTTGGAAAATTAAGACTAATTACTTGTTCACATGGATGTGTGAGTCAAGTAAAGGACTAAGGGATCGAGTACACATTCTTGTGCACTGGTCAAGTCCACCACAAAAAGATTGATAAAACTATTCGTCATAGTTTACTAAAGCACAGTAAATATGATTATACTTACAAGCTTAAGTGTAATTATGAGACATTGAAAAAAGGTTCCAATGTATGGCAGAGCGAATAAGAAGAATCAATTTAGGCAGAAGGATAAAAGTTTCTCAAATCTGAAAAGATGGGAGAGTACTTTAGTATCAGCTTTTGTGATCATCTTAATGATTAAGAAACCATAGCACAATTAGTTCTCTAAGAAAATCTTAGTGCATTCTTATGACTAAGAAGAGGAACTTGAATTGTGAAGTGGTTAAATCAAGAAGATGAGTCATACTTCGTTCCAATACAAGTCTTAGAGTCATACTCCAAGATTGTAACTTGAGTGACATGTCTCAAAAGAAGGTTTAAAACACTTGTCAAATGTAAGAGTAAAAGTTTTCTACTCTTGTACATTTGAAATTGGTAAGTTGTGATGTTTTGGATAAAACAAAGATCAACTTAGGCCAATTGTGTGAAGTGTTTGTCTTGATTAGAATCCACACTGTCTCTTGGATGTTTGACAAGGGAGTCTTATAGGTCAAGAGGACAGTGGGAGTCTTAAAGATCTTGAAAGTCTCAAGAACTAATCAAGAATAGAACCTGAAGTTCTTCACTAGCACACGACTTGAGGTTTATAACCTATCGTGTTGACACATTCTGTGCCCATTCCAGTTAAAGTTGGTTTTGCATATGAGTTCTTAGAGTTCCCAATTTGTTGCACAACAACTTGGAAGCAATGGTAGGCCCTTGAGCTGCCAGGTGGCAAGAAATTAAGATTGAGTTCAGTCCATATGAGTTTGGATTTGTCATTATCCTTGTCTTGTGACTATGATTTTGACAATTCACATGGATAAGAACACATACACCATTAAATCTAAGTGTCATAAGGTTTCTCTCTGATTCATGAAAATGATGGTGAGGAAACACTTTCACTAAGTAGATTTTAGCTAGATAACAATTGTGATATTTGCATTCTCAAAGTCGTTAGTGGAGCGCGTGTGGTTAACCGGCACACTAATTTGGACTTGTGAGAAGTGGCAAAAAGGTCTAAACATTATGATTACGGAATCCCTCTTCATAATTGTTTAGATACACAAGTGTGCTATCTAAGGGAAGGTGTATGATTTTGATAAAGACTTATCAAAACAATCTAGTATCAGAAATCTGAACTTTGGTAAGAAAGTCAGCTGATTTCTGAGTACATGTCAAAGCTAGTGGGAGCATAAGTGTTATGCTAATAATCATCATGTTAGTGGGAGCATGATAATTATGATAAGTATTGCAAGTTAGCAATGTTAATTATAGAAAACAAAAAAATTTTCAATTGGGAAAAAGTTGTTTTGCTATAATTAAGGGAGAGGAAATTATACTTCATATCAAATCTATAAGGTTTAGATCTGAGGTTTTAATCATTTAGTCAAGGATATATATATATATATATATATATATATATATATATATATATATATATATATATATATATATATATATATATATATATGAATTTCATGTTGGAATGGCTCAACATAAGGAAATTCTGTATATGAGTCCATTATTTGCGTTCTAAAATTCGATTATGATTACGGCATCCCTTTTCATAATCTGAATTATGAGAACTTGGCAAATTGAAATGGAAATGTTATAGCAAAAGACTGGTTTAGTCTTTATGTGAGACATCATGAATCGTGTCCCATATGCTTCGGATATAGGATCGATTACATGTGCTATAATCATCCGTTCTAAAATTTTCCAAATGCCTGGGGCATTAAGAAGGGAAAAGGTTTAGAACTGGATATGACTAAAAGGATTAAACAATTGTCGAGGACAATCTAAGGTTTACCAAAGATTGGTTACTCAAGGACAATTGGAAGTATAGTGATAATTCTGGAAGGACCATATTGACATAATCTGTAAGGAGGCAACTCTTGTTCAGAAGTGATAGTCAAAATGGAATCTGGAAATGTTTCAAAGTTAGAATTTTTCAATCTGTGTAAGATTAAGGAAACTTAATGCAAGAAGGATATTTCCAAGGAACTGATCTCCTTTGGAATGCTCTGTAATGTTTGTTGTCAAGTCTTTATGACTTTGTGCATAATCATTACAAGAGGATCAATGCATATAAGTTTAGAATCTAACAGATTTCAGTAAATGGCATGAATTTGGAATTCTTGCATTTGCAGTAAGGATTTGGGAGTGTGAAAAGAGAATCAGTGAAGTTATGTTCAATTGATCTAGTTCACAAAGTAAAGATCATAGACAAACATAGTATGCATACTTGGTGTATGGCATGACTAGTGTTTAGAAAACATAGTGTACATGCTTGGAGCATGGGACAACTATTGTTTTAAATTCAAGAATAAAGTTGATAGCTGAAACAGTATACAATGAATAATGTGTAATCATATGGTGATAGGTTTCAAAACCATATTGGATTCTATTATTATTGTGTTTCACTTTGCATGTTTTGACTTCCCGAATAAACTGGGTTATTCTTCCGGAATGACTAAGTTATTCAAACCATCCACAGTCGGTCATATTTTGGAAGTAGATATGAATTAAGACTGTCATGATGGGTTGTAGAGGTCTAAGGTGTTGGACAAGGCTACAACAATCATGAGTGCTCATAAGTTCTGAGTATTGGATTCAATCCACGCTCATTGGAATCACTTCATGGATTTTATCACGAGTGATCATGAGACGATAATATCTTATATTCTTCAAACCTAGAGATATGAGTTGATAGTACATTGATTGCACGAAACCGCATTTGGTAACTCTGTGCTATAAAACGTGCCTTTGTGTATGATTCAACAAGTAGTAGAACAAGCCATATGAGTCGAAGTTTATCCATTCCTTTTACCTTCGGGATAAAAGTGATATCTGTGGGCCCCTCGATGATTTGATGATGACAAATGGAAGTGCTCGGCCGGGCCAGGACTGATTTGATTTGTTCAATTAGTCAGTCGTCATAAATCGGAAATCGGGAAACAACAAATGGACAGAGAGAATGATTATAATCCTTGTCTCAGTCCATATGATATCTAGAATGGAGGAATATATGATCCCTTATCTAATGGACAAGTCGTTTACAAGGTCAGAGTTCATCTACAAGGTCAGAGTTTGACAGAAGCTTTGAGAGCTACGATTGCCAGTTGGTTCCTGAAGTCATACGCAATAATAGTTTTAGACTTATCCAAGTGGGAGACTGTTGGATTAATGTCTAAGTCCATAACTATAATTGGTAAGACTTGACCCGACCCGGCATGGTCCATTTGGGTTGCATACCATCATGCACTTGGATGAGAGAAATAAGACACTTATGGTTATTAATATATTATAAGTTCTAGTATATTAATAATAAGAATGATAAGATTATTTAATTAGTATTGATCAAGAATTAATCTAGGATTAATTAAGTGATCAAAAGAAGACTAATTAAATATATGGGTTGATTGTGTAAATCATCCATACTTGTATAGTGGGCTAATGCTCCATGGATAATCAAGTTGGGCTAAAACCCATAGGATGGTCCATGGATGCTCCATGGTGTATTTGTACCCATGGATCATGGAAATGAAAGGCCATGTCAATTAGGGTTTACATGGTGTAACCCTAACTATATAAGTATCTTATTCTTGACCAAATCGGCGACTAGTATGATTCTAGAGAGGGCTAGCCGATTTCATGAGTTGTAAGAATTCTCTCAAGTTATTCTAAGTGTTTGATGATTGTGATTCCATTTGAGGTGTCACACTTGGGGCACTAGGCACTCAAGTTTCATGAAGACATTCTACACCAAAGAGGTATGTATTCTATCTTGCTATAGTCATTGTTTTGTATGCTAGATTAGGATAATACCTTGGAAGTTCTTATTTGCATGTATAATAGAGAAAACATAGATCCAAGGTATTTAGGGTTGCATGTACACTTAGGAGTGTTAGAATGCTCAAAACCCAACAGTACCCTTACGCTAGATAAACATTCATTCCCAATTGACCTCATACTATTATCGATCAAGAGTTTCGATGTCATCGTGGGCATGGACTGGTTGAGTCTCCATCGTACCGATATTGTGTGTTTCGACAAAGCAATCCGTCTAAATCTACCAAATAACGAAACCTTGTTAATCTACAAAGACAAACCTAATACGAGTCTTCGTATCATCTCAATTATTCAAGCCCAGAAGTACTTACGTAAGGAATATCGTGCATTCCTTGCACACGTTGTCGATACGAGCCAGAAAACAAAAGACCTAAAAGACTTCCCCGTAGTACGCGACTTCCCCGACGTCTTTCCAGAAGAGCTACCACGTTTACATCCCCAACGTCAGGTCGAGCTCACGATCGACGTAATTCCAGGAGCTACCCCCGTAGCCAAATCGGCCTGCTGAGATGGAAGAACTGTCCGGTCAACTTAATGAGCTGCTCAACAAGGGCTTTATAAGACCAAGCTTCTCACCCTGGGGAGCACCGGTCTTGTTCGTAAAGAAGAAAGACGGATCGTTCCGTATGTGCATCGATTACAAAGAACTCAACAAGCTGACGGTTAAAAATCGTTACCCTCTTCCTCGTATAGATGATTTATTTGACCAACTGCAAGGGGCGAGTTACTTTTCCAATATTGATCTGAGGTCCGGGTATCACCAGTTACGAGTGCTTGAGGAGGATGTCTCGAAAACAGCCTTCCGAACTCGTTACAGACACTACGAGTTCATAGTGATGCCATTCGTAATGACCAAGGCGCCCGTAGTATTCATGGACTTAATGAATAGGGTGTGCCATCCCTACTTGGATCAGTTCGTCATCATCTTCATTGATGACATACTTATCTACTCTCGAAGTAAGGAGGAGCATAGCCATCATCTACGACAAGTCCTGGAAACCGTATGATTGGAGAAGCTATACGCGAAGTTCTCTAAGTGCGAATTTTGGATCCGAAGAGTCGAATTCTTAGGACATGTGGTTAGCGAAGAAGGAATCCACGTGGACCCGTCCAAGATTAAAGCTATTGAAAACTGGCCAGCACCGAAGATGCCTACAGAAACTCGTCAATTTCTGGGCCTTGCTGGCTACTACCGCAGGTTCATACAAAACTTCTATCGAATAGCGAAAACCCTTAAAACATTGACCCACAAAGGCGTGGCCTTTGACTGGGGAGAGAAACAAGAGAAGGCATTCCAAAACCTGAAACGAGCCTTATGCACCGTACCGATACTATCCCTCCCCGAAGGGATAGAAGATTTCGTGGTATACTGCGATGCATCCAATCAAGGGCTCGGTTGTGTTCTGATGCAACGAGGTAAGGTCATCGCCCACACACGACCTCGAATTAGGAGCTATTGTATTTGCCCTAAAGATCTGGAGACACTACCTATATGGTACGAAGAGTACTATCTTCAATATGAGACAACTACGGTGGGTCGAGCTACTCAATGACTACGAATGTGAAATTCGTTATCATCCGGGTAAAGCCAATGTAGTAGCAGACGCCCTAAGTCGGAAATAATATTCTGGTCAAAGGGTCAAGTCATTAACAATGACTATCCATTCACATCTATCCGCACAGATTAAGGAGGCTCACCTCGAAGCCTTGAAACCTAAAAATGTGGCGGGAGAATCTCTGCGAGGAATGGATAAGAACTTGGAAGTCAAGGGTGACGAAGCCTTATATCTCATGGACCGAATCTGGTCACCGCGACACGGTGGCTTCAGAGACTTGGTCATGAAGGAAGCCTACAACACTCGATATTCCGTTCACCCAGGATCAGATAAGATGTATCTGGATCTTAAAAAGTCATATTGGTGGCCTAACATGAAAGCAGAGATTGCTACCTTCGTGAGTAAATTCCTTACTTGCGCCAAGGTCAAGGTCGAATACCAGAAACCATCAGGTCTAATACAGCAATCAGAGATACCTGAATGGAAGTGGGGGTGGATCACTATGGATTTCATAACCAAGCTACCCAAGACAACGGGTGGGCTTGATACCATATGGGTCATCGTCGACAGATTGACCAAGTCCGCACACTTCCTACCCATCAAGGAAACAGACAAGATGGAGAAACTCACAAGAACATACATTAGGGAGATCGTACGACTGCATGGTATTCCCATATCCATTATCTCCGATAGGGATAGCAAATTCACTTCGAGGTTCTGGCAGTCATTACAAAGCTCCTTAGGAACGAGGCTGGACATGAGTACAACCTACCATCCGCAGACCGACAGACAAAGTGAGAGAACTATCCAAACTTTGAAAGATAGGCTGCGATCCCGTGTGATCGACTTTGGTAAGACATGGGATACCCACTCACCCTTGTCGAGTTTTCCTACAACAACAGTTATCACACGAGCATCAAGGCTGCTCCATTCGAAGCCCTCTACGGCCGAAAGTGAAGGTCCCCTCTGTGCTGGGCTGAGGTGGGTTACACTCAGTTAGCTAAAGGACGAGTTCCTGACAGCACTCTCATGGGTCCGGAGATCATTCGGGAAACGACAGAGAAGATCGTTTAGATTCGTGAACGATTGAAAGCCTCTAGAGACCGATAGAAAAGCTATGCAGACAAACGAAGAAAACCCGTGGAGTTCCAGGTGGGAGATCGAGTCCTTTTGAAAGTCTCACCCTGGAGAGGCTTGATATGCTTTGGAAAGCGTGGAAAGCTGAACCCAAGATACATAGGGCCTTTTGAGATTCTCGCTAGAATCGGCCCCGTAGCTTACAAACTCAATCTACCCCGCGATCTTAGTAACATACATCCTACCTTCCACGTCTCGAACTTGAAAAAGTGCCTATCCGACGAGACTCTTGTAATCCCACTCGACGAGATCGAGATCAACGAAAGCCTCAACTTCGTGGAAGAACCTGTGGAGATTATGGACCTAGAGGTCAAACGAAAGAAACAAAGCCGCATCCCTATTGTGAAGGTTCGCTGGAACGCCAAGCGAGGACCGGAGTTCACTTGGGAGCACGAAGATCAAATGAAACTTAAATATCCTCATCTTTTTACTTAGTTATTGTGTAATAACTTAGTTGCTTGAACTCTAATTTCGGGACGAAATTTCCTCTAACGGGGGGATGATGTGACAACCCGAAATTTTCATTTGTATAATTTCCACAGTCAAATGCTTCAAATATTAGTCAAAAACATTTCAGTACATTTTTGGCCGGATGTAAGTCCGTTTGGTGTTTTATTTTATTTTTCGTCAAACGATTAAAAAAAGGAAGTGTCGTTATTAGTGAGGTGTAACAAACAAAACAATCCAACACCTTATCTAGGTGTTTACGGCCAAACAAGAGGTGTTTGGGCTGTAAACACCATTTTCCCAAGACTCATGCATATAGCATGAGTTTACACCTCTTGTCCTCATTTTTTCACTTCCCACTCAAGAACACCAAGCTTTTCTCTCAAGTATCATAAATTCATTCTTCCAAATCCGCCAAAAATGTAAGTTTTCCTCCCTAGATTCTTTCCTACAACACTTAATCTAGTGTTTATACATCATTTCATCCATGGATTTTCGATTTTCACATAGATCTTCAAGTGATCTTCAAAACACGAAGAACACTAAGAACACACTAGTGTTCTTGGGTCCTAAACACTCTTACAAGCTTCCTATAAGTAAGTATACTCTTCCTAACTAGTTATTTACCTAGTGTGCTTGCAAATCCATGGAATGAACACCTAAAACCCCCAAGAACATGTGTTTACGGTTTGGGGATCTCCCAAAATCGTAAACACCCCCAAAGGGTGTTTTGATGCCCCTAACACCTACTAATGCTTGGACAAGAGGCTAGAACCTTGCATGCATGAACTAGAAACACAAAAACACGAAATGGTTGGAGTAACCATGAGTTTATAGCCATAAACTCATGGGTTAAAGACCATAAACTCTCAAAGGTGGTCCAAGGACCGTAAACTCCAAAAAGTGTGCCATTTCGAGCCCTAACCACATCCTAAGCCTTTGATTCAACCCTAGAGCACTTCTTGGTGAAGCATGAGACCTTGAAACACACAAATACACCATTCCCATGAGTTTACGGCCGTAAACTCATGGGGGAAATGGTCTAGAAACCGTAAACTCCCCTAAGGGCTACCATTTGAGGTGTGAACTCCAAAGTGAGGCCATACTCTCCTTAGATACAACCCTTAACACTCCTAGCACTTGAAGCAAAGTGTTTTCATGCATTAGAGTGTCTTTACTTACTTAATTAGTGATTAAACAACTAATTGGATACAATTATGTGTCACTACATGTTACATAGGATCCGCGTGTGTGTTCAAGTCCTCACTTGACACCTAGCATCCTACCCGACACTTCCATCCACTCCACTCACTGCAGGTGAGTTCATACCCCCTTAATCAACCTTTTAAATATTTTAAATGTTTTTATGGGGGGGATACAAGTTGAATCAATCAAGTTATAGTATCAATCACATGTGATTTATAACTTGAAACCAAAAGGATTTTCTATACTTTTAACTGCTTTGCCAACAAAACTGCTTTAAATGTTTGTCAAACTCATTTTTCATGTTAAATTGTTATAAAACTATTTCCAAACTCTTTTAAACTTCTTTGTTTCCCAAACCATATCTACACCAATATATTTATATAAGTAAGACTTGAAGGACTTAGGACTGATAGCTCACCTTACTTCCTGTTCTTGTCTGATTGTGGAGTTAGGGTACATTGTTATCTGTCCGACTGTCGTTGAATTCTTAGTTATATATATATATATATATATATATATATATATATATATATATATATATATGTTTTGGATATAAAACTCTTCACTTCAATTCAATACCTTTGTGTATCAAAGGCATGCAACTAATATTTCTATTTAACTATTGTAACAACCCGTCATTACAGGTCATTAAAAATCGAGTCTTGTAACCTCTTTGAAAAAGTAATTAGAATATCATCGAAAATGAAGTATTCAAAAGCTTTGTTTGGAGTACGCTATGTAGTAGATATCGTCTTAAGGTTTCCAAGCATATAAAGAACACTAAAATCCAAGTTATAACGAAGAAGTTATGACCATTCTAAGTTTTCCGACAAAAACCGGCAATACGAAGTTACGTAAAAACGCAAAGTTTCAATAAAATATTTTTTTTGACCTTAGGTGTCTAAATGAAAGTCATAGATATCGTTAAACTGCAAACGTACATAAAAAGAATGCCCAAAACGGACATCGTATGAAAAAGTTATGAATTATTAACGAATTGTCTTACCCCGACCTTTTAAAAATAAATAATAAAAAAATAATTTCGGAATTTGCTGACGGAATCTAAACGAAAGTTGTAGATCTTAGTCTCACCTACGCGTGAATATAAAGAACGTCGAAAACGGAGTTTGTATGAAGGAGATATGAATTTTTGAAGTTTATTTAAAATAAATATAAATTTAATTATAAACTCTTGGTAATATCCGAAGAGGAGTCAGCAGATAGGACCGAGGTACGCCCTGCGTACCCTCGTACGCCCCGCGTACTCAAATCAAGGGCCCCGGTTCGTCCACGTCGCCCCCTATGCGAGCTACGCTCCGTCCCATCCGAACTCCGGGGCAGTCGAGGACTCGGTCATGCATGACGCACGGGTACGCCCCACGTACGCCTGTACGCCCCGCGTACCGAGGCCTCTCAGCTCCTATAAAAGGGATGCGAGGGTTCCGGGAAAACTTGCTTATTTCCTCTCGTTTCTCTTGCGTTTTGCCTCGTTTTCCGTGCCCGTGCTAACCCGAAGCCCTGGTCATTTTGCCCAAGTCCCGGAGATCGTTTTTACTCCCGAGATTCCCGAGAATCCCGAGGAAAATCCGTTTCCCGAGACGAAATTCTGCCCGGTTTCCATCTCGCTTTCTTCAAACCTTCAGGTGAGTTCATACCCCTACAAACACACTTTAAATACGTTTTAAATGCTTTTTATACTCTTTTAGGGGGGGGGGGGGGGGAGGGAATACAAGTAAACATACGGTTATTATCGTGTATTTCATAAAATTTCACTTTACTCGTTTTTATCAAATGAATCACTTGTGATTTATTACTACTATGTGAAAACTCTTGTCATACTTTGCATGCACTAGATTTATACAAAGTATTTAGTAATTCCAAAGTATCCTTCGTTGTTAAACCGTTTTAATACATTTTAAAAACTTATGATTTATGCATTGTCAAAACTTTGTGAATACAAAACTATTACTTTAATACAGACTTAGTTGAGAATCCGTGAGACAAATACATCTTCAAATACTGCCTCTTTGCTAGAAGGTATCGCTACAAGTCCTGTCTATAACCAGAGTCTCCCGTTCGGAGAACGTGTCAAATGTGTATAGATCTATACGGGAAGTCATGATCCCGCGCCCTGACTGTTAGCTACAGTCCGTCCTTTGGAGTGACAGTTTGTCATAACGCTACGACGCCTGAAGAACGTCGCTACAAGCATATTATGTTTAGTATGGTTATAAAACTCATCGGATATACAATTATTATAGTACTGCTGATTGATGAATGAGTAGTTATTAAAACTATTCTTCATCTAACAAATTGAAATCTTCTAATAGGTTTTATTATATAAATCTATGCTTCAACCTTCTAAAGCATGTCTTTTGCTTTCGGTTTTTAGTCTGGGACATTAGGCTAACTATTACTTTAGGAAAATATGGGATTTTCCCTGTATACAAAACGAACAACTAATAGGAAAATAAGGGATTTTCTTGATTCAACTATCTATATTATTCAATACATATATTCTCATGCATTTCACACTTTTATAAGAAAATAAGGGATTTTCTTGGAAAACATACACTCAATTTGGAATGGCATACGAACTTTCTAAACCACTTATGAACTCACCAACTTAATTGTTGACACTTTCTCTTTGAAATAACTTGTATTCTCAGGGAACCGCTAAGCAGGTTTGGAAATCAACTTTTGGGGATTAACGCGCTGGCGTTAATTACTTCTTTTGAAAGATGTTTATGCATTTATCTTTTGAGCATGTAATGAATACAATGATGTAAACATTTTTAAAACCTTTATATATGTATGGTGGTGTGTACTTTCCTTTCTATGAACTGTTATGATACTGAATATGATGTCCTCCGCCCCCAAACGTTTCCGCCGTTCTGGTTTGGGGGTGTGACAGATTGGTATCAGAGCATTGTTTATAGTGAATTAAGTATATCAAAACCATTTTTGGTATACAACTATAAACTCAACTGGGCAAAAACACTCTGAGAAGAGTCGTACTTTTGAAATTAAATTTATTTAGTTTTTGTAAAGTAAGCATTCACTCATTTCATACTAATAACAGTTTCACATCGGACCATTTTAGAAGTATTATAAATAAGTTGTGCAATGTAGGTACGCCTTGGGACATGTAATCGGAACTGGGAAGAATATAGCCTGATCAACTATATTTGTCCGAGAGCCGACTAACATGTGCCGAGGAGTGTCTGCAGTGGACAACAAATTTAAAACTTACAAAAAACATATCATTAAATGATACTAAGGGAGTATTTGAGTATCAACAACCATTAAACTTAAGGGTAAATTTCATGTACTCTAGCTTATAGTAAATTCTTAACCCTATTGTCGTACAGACTCAATGGCTGGATTCCACCACCCCAATGACCCTACTACCCCAACCAAGGTAATGGAGGATGGATCGAAGAAGATCCCGAAGAAGACGAACAACCGATAGAGTTGGATGAGGGAGATGACTGGTACAGATTCAGAGCCAGAGGTTATCAATCCACCGGCCCCACAACCTCCTGTCCATGTGAGGAACTTCCAAGGACCCACTCCTGTGTGGGGGAGTCACCTCCACCATTGGAGCCAAAAACAAAGCTTACGCCCTCCCTACGGCATGTGTCGAGACTTTTATGATGTCAGAGGCGGGGGATCAGCAGACCGAGCACTTCCGGTCATGGTTGGAAAACTAGCCAACCAGTGCTATCAATCTGGAGTTCAAGCCAACCGGATCCGCGAGATCAACGTAGAAGTACAGGTTCACACTTCTGACATCCGTAGGATGGATGGGTGTCACACCCCGAAAACCGAAGGCGGAAACATTTCCGGGGTTGACTCCATGTTGAGTATCAAATCCAATGCACATAGTAAAACAGTAAACACAAAACATTACATTACATAATATTGTTTACATCAGTTTGAAAGAAAAGTTATACAAGTGTTTTACATATGTAATATAAACAAAAGTAAAGACGAGTCTTCAGGACGCTCCGTCTTCTCCAAATGGTTGCGGTGTACCTGTCTAACGCTGGCCTGAGAATATAAGCGGTTTGAAAATCAGAATAAAGCTGGTGAGTTCATAAGCGGTTTAGTTTTGAAAAGAATGAGTTCCTTTACTTTCTGGAAAAGTTGTTGATCAAGAAAATCCCATATTTTCTTACGAAAACGGTTTGGTTATCCTTTGTTACAATTTCGAAAACAGTTGGTTATGTCGTTCCAGGAAAATCCCATATTTTCCTTTTAATTTTAGTTATTTGTTTGTTATGTTATCCCTTTATGTGTTGTTATGCTACCCAAGAAAATCCCATATTTTCCTATGTGTTGAGTTGTCTATTTGTATCTAGGTTTGTTACTGATTGTAATGTTATCCCAGGAAAATCCCATATTTTCCTATGTGTGGTGTTTAGTTCTTAAGTCTGATATCGAAGTACTAGTAATTACCATGTGAGTAGTTTTAGTTATGTGTTCTAAACCCTTAGTTATTCTACATTCAGATGACTATAATCTACTAACTTAGTTGTATTTTCGAATATTTGGAATCACACAGAAGCGTACACTACAGTATTTTTGAAGTTCTGCTGATTTCCAAATGAGTATATTAGTTGTGTATTCGAAGCTCTGTCGACATTCTGAGGCGGATATATTTGAAACTCAGTAGAGGTCCAGAGGCGTATTTTCGTATCAGATTCGAAACTCTGGTGACACTCAAGGAGTACACTAACTATATTTTCGAAGTCTTAGTGTCAACCAAAGGCGTCATTTCGCATTCGTAGTCGTATTCGTGTTCGTGTTCGTATTCGTATTCGTATTCGTATTCGTATTCGTATTCGTATTTGTTTTCGTATTCGTATTCGTTTTCGTTTTCGTATTCGTATTCGTATTCGTATTCGTATTCGTATTCGTTTTCGTATTCGTATTCGTATTCGTTTGCATATTCGTATTCGTATTCGTATTCGTATTCGTATTCGTATTCGTATTCGTTTTCGTATTCGTATTCGTATTCGTTGATCTTAAATATGATTAGTATGATTTCTTATTCAAAAAGAATGTGATTATAACTCTTTTTAAAAGAAATCTATGTTTAACCTGCAATTCGAAACGTCAGTTACCACAAATCTTTTGAAATCAAGACATTTAGTAAGTAAAACCATTGAGTTGAAAATCAGTTTAAGTACAAAATACACTTGTACTTTTTGCTTGTATTCCCCCCTGAAAACATTGAAAAACCATTGAAAACGCGGAAAAAAGGTAGGGTATGAACTCACCAGACTCGGAAATGCGACGATTTCGGATACTAAACGTCGGTTCGGGGCCTGATTACTCGCGATGTCCCTATGTAAAAAGAAATAATGTCCGTATATATCTAATTAGATTTACAATCACTAATTATATGGAACATTATACTCCAACGAGGTTAAACACCTCAAAACGAGCGTTTGGAGCGACCCATGTGACATCTACGGACGGGAATTGAAGCGAGGGGCTTGGAATTTGAGTTTAATCCCCAAGAGTAAACTCCCTAATGATGTTTACGGCCTAAAAACCCATTCCCCATGAGTTTACGGCCGTAAACTCATGGTGGGGTGGTTTATGGTGTTTAAGGGGTCACAAATGGATATTAACACTTGGAAATGCTTGGAATAATTTTATCTAAGGCTTGGAATGGATTAAAATCACCAAATACAACACTTAAGGGAGTTTACGGCCTTGGCATGGGGTCTATGGCCGTAAACTCTCATATCCCCTTGAATAAGTGTTTTTAAGGTCCCAAAATTAATCACATGTGATTCTAAAAATTCCTACAAGCCTAGAAATAAATTTTGGGCACCATTTGACATCCTTTTAGGAGTTTATGGCCATGGAGCATGTTCTATGGCCGTAAACTCTCATATGTGAGGTTTTGTTATGTTTAAAGCCCTTAAATTATTTTTGGTTGGTCCTATGATTTATTCTAAGGCTTTTGGTGGTGTTGGATGGCTTTCTAACACCTTGAAAATGTGTTTACGCCCAAGTTTAAGGAGTTTACGGCCCAAGCACAAGCCTTGGCCGTAAACTCACACAAACCCATCAAAATTTATGTTTAAGGTGTTCTAGGTCCATTTCCAATATTCTAAAAATCATATCTAAGTCTTGTTTGTGTCTTGGAAGGGTTAAATGGCTTAAAAACCCCTTTAAATATGTGTTTACGGCCTAGGCACCTTCCAGGTCCGTAAAATCATATACAAGGCTTTAAATTATGGTCCAAGGCATTCTAAACTCATTCCATAAAGTCATCTAACCATAACTAAGGTCCATTTGTAGTTTGGAAGGGTTTTATTGCTCCAAAAACCCCATTTATATGAGTTTACGGCCTAGGATAGTTCTAGGGCCGTAAACTCATAGTAATGGCCCTAATCCATGGTTTAAACTCGAATATGAAGGCTAGAGAGGTTGCAAAACAAATTAGGGAAGGTACCTTGATGATTTGAAGCCTTAAACTTGAGATTTTTACCCTTAAATCTAGTTTGAGGAGAGAGGTTGGAGTGAAAGTTGTAAAATGGAGCAAAAGCTTCAAAATGGAGACTTGGATCACTTTAAATAGTGTCCAAGTTCGGGACACGTTAGAATTCTACCCGATACCGGCGTTAGACGGGGCTTTTGGTCGCACCCGGCCAATTTGCCGTAACCCGATATGGCTGATTCTAGAAATGTTCTGATCATTAATATGAGATGTTAGAATGAGTTGTAAGATTATAAAGACACTTATTAAGTTATAAAATAAAAATCCACATTAACGACTTAATAAAAGGTTGGAAACGGAAACAAAATCAGAAACGGCGATTGGATGATCGGAACGAGTTGCGAGAAGGGTTACATTTAGGGATATGAATTTCGGGTTGTTACAATGGGATTCAGACCATGCCCAACTCCAAACTGAGGCATTTCAGGCACAAATGATTGCAGCCCTAGCCGAATTAAGGGAACAACAAGCCGCTTTTGATAGGCGTCTAATGGAATCGAAGCAATCGGATGCGGAGTCAAGCTCCAAGTGCAACTTACGTCGCAAGTAGTGCTTGCCAAAATTTCAAATTTTGTTATAAATTAGGACTTCGGATAAGAATATAATTTTCTTTAAAACTTTCTGTAATCGGAGACCTTTAGTAAGGTCAAAATTTTTTGTCTAAACTCGGATGTAACACAACTATATGTTTAATATATATAGGGCATACCTCTTTCCTGTTTTAATTATGTGTAGTTCGTCCAATTCATAAGTACATCTATTCAAACTTCATTTATAAATCAGGCTCAAAACCCTGTGTTGGCCAAACCAAATTCTTAAACTATTAAAGGAAGTTAACTCAATCTCATTCAACTCGCAACCACCAAAACTTATAATCTCTCATTTTTCTTTTGGCAGCGCAATGCCTCCTTGTAGATCAGCACGTACCAACGCAACCCCACCACCACCTCCACCACTAACTTATGATCCGACAATGGTCCAGGCTGCTATTACAGCAGCAGTAACAGCAGCTCTCTCACAAATAAACTCCAATGCAAATGGAGGTACAGGAAGCAGCACGAATCATTCAAATCGTGGCACCGGCCATGGTCAAGTAAGGGAGTGTACCTACAAGGAGTTCTCCAACTCAAAGCCAAATACTTTTAATGGCATTGGAGGAGTCATTGCACTAATGCAATGGTTCGAAAAGACCGAAACAGTCTTCGAGATCTGCTCGTGCCAAGAAACAAGCAAGGTTAAGTTCGCTGCTTGCACCTTCATAGATCGAGCCCTCACTTGGTGGAAAAGCCATGTGAATTCAGTGACACTCACTGTCGCCAACGCCATGAGTTGGGAAGATCTGAAGGTTCTACTACTGGAAGAATACTGCCCAAGAGGCGAAGTGCAAAAGCTTGAGCAGGAGCTCTGGAATCTGAAAATGACTGGGTCTGATCTAGTCGCCTACACAGCTAGGTTCAACGACCTCGCTGCATTGTGCCCTACCATGGTCAACCCAGCCTTGGAACAAGAGAAGGGGACAAACCCTACAGGAGAACCCCAAGAAACAACAAGTAGTAGCGATCCACGCTGTTACTGTACCTACCAGCACTGCCCCCACAAGCTCATATAATGGGAAACTTCCGAAATGCAACCAATGCAACTTCCACCACCACGGTCTCTGCCGTGACCTTCAATGCACCAGGTGCAATAAGAAGGGATATACAGCTCGTTATTGCAAAGAGCCAACCCAACAACCCGCCCCCACTGCTAATACCGGAGTAAGCCGCGCCTGCTTTGAGTGCGGAGACACGGGGCACTACCGTAGGGACTGCCCGAAGGCAAACAACAGGAATACCGGCGAAAGGGGCCGAGTATTCGCAATGGGACAATATGAAGTTGTTGTGGACTCCACTGTTGTTACGGGTACGTTTCTTCTCGATAACTCGTATGCATGGATTTTGTTTGATAGTGGAGCGGAGAGAAGTTTTGTGAGTCATGATTTTAAAGGCCTGCTAAAGCCATTACCTCAATCATTAAGTGAGCCGTTTATAGTAGAAATGGCCAACGGTTAGATCGAAGGCACTAAGGAGATATACTTAAACTGTACTCTAACTCTAAACGATAATCCCTTTCCAATCAACCTCATGCCAATCTCGATTAAGAGTTTCGATGTCATCATTGGCATGGATTGGCTGAGTTCACATCATGTAGACATTTTATGTTACGATAAGGCCGTTCGCCTTAATCTGCCAACCGGCGAAACCTTCCTTGTCTTGGGCGACAAACCTAGTACCACTCTTCGTATCATCTCAAGTATCCAAGCTTAGAAGTGCCTACGCAAGGAGTGTCATGCGTTTTTGGCACATGTTGTAGATGTGAAACGCGAAGTCCAGGACGTCAAGAATGTGCCCGACGTATGCGATTTTCCCGACGTATTTCCCGAGGACCTTCCAGGAATACCACCCGCGAGACAAGTCGAGTTCAGAATCGATCTGGTTCCCGGGGCTACCCCAGTAGCCAAAGCGCCCTATCGATTAGCCCCGACAGAGATGCAGGAGCTATCCAGCCAACTGAATGAGCTACTTGGAAAAGGATTCATCAGACCGAGCTTCTCGCCATGGGGAGCACCCGTGTTGTTCGTGAAAAAGAAGGATGGATCGTTCAGGATGTGCATCGACTACCGAGAACTCAACAAACTTACCATCAAGAACCGATACCCCCTACCCCGAATCGACGACTTATTCGATCAACTCCAAGGAGCCAACTACTTCTCCAAGATCGATCTAAGGTCGGGATATCACCAGCTGCGAGTCCTGGAGAGTGATGTTCCCAAGACGGCCTTCCGAACGAGATACGGACATTACGAGTTCGTAGTGATGCCGTTCGGGCTAACCAATGCCCCGACCGTATTCATGGATCTAATGAATCGGGTATGTCGTCCATTCTTGGATAAATTTGTGATAGTATTCATAGACGACATACTCATTTATTCAAAGAATAAAGTAGAGCATAGTCAACATCTAAGACAAGTCTTAGAGACGTTACGAACTGAGAGACTTTATGCAAAATTCTCAAAATGTGAGTTTTGGATTAGGAAGGTGGACTTCCTCGGTCACGTAGTCAGCAAGGAAGGAATCCACGTGGACCCATCAAAAATCAAGGCTATCAAAAACTAGTCTGCACCAACTACTCCAACAGAGATTCGCCAATTTCTAGGTCTTGCTGGTTATTATCGAAGGTTCATTCAGAATTTCTCTAGCATCACAAAGCCTCTTACCGCTTTAACCCAGAAAGGTGTTACCTACAACTGGGGAGAAAAGCAAGATGCTGCATTTTAGACTTTGAAACAGGCCCTTTGCAGTGCACCCATCCTTTCTCTTCCAGAGGGGACCGAAGATTTGGTGGTGTATTACGAAGCTTCGAAGCAAGGACTGGGTTGTGTGCTAATGCAGAGGGGAAAGGTTATTGCATATGCCTCTCGACAACTGAAAACGCATGAGGTCAATTACACCACTCATGACTTAGAACTTGGAGCGGTGGTCTTCGCTCTTAAAATCTGGAGGCACTACCTATACGGTACCAAGTGCACTATCTTTACAGACCACAAGAGCCTCCAACACATCTTCGACCAGAATGAGTTAAACATGAGACAACGACGTTGGGTCGAATTGCTCAACGACTATGAATGTGAGATTCGCTATCATCCGGGAAAGGCAAACGTCGTGGCCGATGCCCTTAGTCGAAAGGAGTACTCTAGCCGAAGAGTGAAGTCATTAGCCATGTCGATCTATTCGCACCTGTCAACGCAAGTCAAGGAAGCTCAAATAGAGGCCTTGAAACCCGAAAACGTGACAGGTGAGACCCTTAGGGGAATGGACAAGAACTTAGAAATCAAGAGTGACGGAGCACGCTACCTCATGAACCGAATCTGGACACCCAAGTTTGGTGGATTCAGAGAGGTAGTTATGAGCGAGGCACACAGGACTCCATACTCCGTACACCCAGGGTTAGACAAGATGTATCTAGATCTCAAGCAACTCTACTGGTGGCCAAACATGAAAGCGGAGATTGCTACCTATGTGAGAAAGTGTTTGACTTGCGCCAAGATAAAAATAGAACACCAGAAACCCTCGGGTCTACTCCAACAACCTGAAATACTTGAGTGGAAATGGGAGCAGATTTCCATGGACTTTATAACGAAACTGCCCAAAACTCAGGGTGGCCAAGATACTATTTGGGTGATCGTTGACAGACTAACCAAGTCCGCTCATTTCTTACCAATCAAGGAAACTGATAAGATGGAAAAACTATCAAGAACCTACATCCGGGAGATCGTACGACTTCATGGAATACTGATGTCCATCATCTCAGATAGAGACAACAGATTCACTTCCAGATTCTGGCAATCATTGCAAAAATCCATGGGAACAAGGTTGGATATGAGTACAACATACCACCCACAAACTGATGGAAAGAGTGAGAGAACAATCCAAACCTTGGAAGACATGTTGCGAGCATGTGTAATCGACTTTGGTGAAGCGTGGGATGTTCACTTACCTTTGGTCGAGTTCTCTTATAACAATAGTTATCATACTAGTATCAAGACTGCTCCATTTGAAGCCCTTTACGGCCATAAGTGCAGATCACCTCTGTACTGGACAGAAGTGGGCGACACGCAATTAGCAAAAGGTCTAGTCCCTGATAGCACCCTCACTGACCCAGAGATCATCAGAGAAACGACAAGGTCTCACCCTGGAAGGGCATGATACGCTTTGGAAAACGTGGGAAGCTAAATCCTAGGTACATTGGACCCTTCGAAATCATTTCAAGAGTTGGTCCAGTAGCCTACAAACTCCGACTTCCAATCGAGCTTAACAAAGTACATCCAGTATTCCATGTATCGAACCTGAAAAAGTGTTTGTCCGACGAAACACTTGTAATTCCACTCGATGAAATCGAACTAAATGAAAATCTTAACGTTGTGGAGGAACCCGTCGAGATCATGGATAGGGTAGTTAAGCGAACTAAACAGAGTCGCATTCCAATAGTAAAGATTCGCTGGAATGCTAAGCGAGGACCTGAGTTCACGTGGGAACGAGAAGATCAAATGCAACAAAAGTATCCACACCTCTTCCTCAGCCCCTAAAACTTTTCTTTTGTATTAAAATTTCGGGACGAAATTCCCTCTAACGGGGGGATGATGTAACAACCCATCATTTCAGGTCATTAAAAATCGAGTCTTGTAACCTCTTTGAAAAAGTAATTAGAATATCATCGAAAATGAAGTATTCAAAAGCTCTGTTTGGAGTACGAAGAAGTTATGATCATTCTAAGTTTTCCGACAAAAGCCGACAATACGAGGTTACGTAAAAACGCAAAGTTTCAATAAAATATTTTTTTGACCTTAGGTGTCTAAATGAAAGTCATAGATATCGTTAAACTGCAAACGTACATAAAAAGAACGCCCAAAACGGACATCGTATGAAAAAGTTATGAATTATTAACGAATTTTCTTACCCCGACCTTTTAAAAATAAATAATAAAAAAATAATTTCGGAATTTGCCGATGGAATCTAAACGAAGGTTGTAGATCTTAGTCTCACCTACGCGTGGATATAAAGAATGTCGAAAACGGAGTTCGTATGAAGGAGATATGAATTTTTGAAGTTTATTTAAAATAAATATAAATTTAATTATAAACTCTTGGTAATATCCGAAGAGGAGTCAGCAGATAGGACCGAGGTACGCCCTGCGTACCCTCGTACGCCCCGCGTACTTAAATCAAGGGCCCCGGTTCGTCCACGTCGCCCCCTATGCGAGCTACGCCCCGTCCCATCCGAACTCCGGGGCAGTCGAGGACTCGGTCATGCATGACGCACGGGTACGCCCCGCGTACCGAGGCCTCTCAGCCCCTATAAAAGGGATGCGAGGGTTCCGGGAAAACTTGCTCATTTCCTCTCATTTCTCTTGCGTTTTGCCTCGTTTTCCGTGCCCGTGCTACCCCGAAGCCCTGGTCATTTTGCCCAAGTCCCGGAGATCATTTTTACTCCCGAGATTCCCGAGAATCCCGAGGAAAATCCGTTTCCCGAGACGAAATTCTGCCCGGTTTCCATCTCGCTTTCTTCAAACCTTCAGGTGAGTTCATACCCCTACAAACACACTTTAAATACGTTTTAAATGCTTTTTATACTCTTTTAGGGGGGGGGGGGGAAATACAAGTAAACATACGGTTATTATCGTGTATTTCATAAATTTCACTTTACTCGTTTTTATCAAATGAATCACTTGTGATTTATTACTACTATGTGAAAACTCTTGTCATACTTTGCATGCACTAGATTTATACAAAGTATTTAGTAATTCCAAAGTAGCCTTCGTTGTTAAACCGTTTTAATACATTTTAAAAACTTATGATTTATGCATTGTCAAAACTTTGTGAGAAAGGATTATCTTTGCATACAAAACTATTACTTTAATACAGACTTAGTTGAGAATCCGTGAGACAAATACATCTTCAAATACTGCCTCTTTGCTAGAAGGTATCGCTACAAGTCCTGTCTATAACCAGAGTCTCCCGTTCGGAGAATGTGTCAAATGTGTATAGATCTATACGGGAAGTCATGATCCCGCGCCCTGACTGTTAGCTACAGTCCGTCCTTTGGGGTGACAGTTTGTCATAACGCTACGACGCCTGAAGAACGTCGCTACAGGCATATTATGTTTAGTATGGTTATAAAACTCATCGGATATACAATTATTATAGTACTGCTGATTGATGAATGAGTAGTTATTAAAACTATTCATCATCTAACAAACTGAAATCTTCTAATAGGTTTTATTATATAAATCTATGCTTCAACCT
Organism: Lactuca sativa; assembly: GCF_002870075.4. NCBI lineage: Eukaryota > Viridiplantae > Streptophyta > Magnoliopsida > Asterales > Asteraceae > Lactuca > Lactuca sativa. The sequence continues at coordinate 112,167,269 of NC_056629.2, forward strand.
TCTAAAGCATGTCTTTTGCTTTCGGTTTTTAGTCTGGGACATTAGGCTAACTATTACTTTAGGAAAATATGGGATTTTCCCTGTATACAAAACGAACAACTAATAGGAAAATAAGGGATTTTCTTGATTCAACTATCTATATTATTCAATACATATATTCTCATGCATTTCACACTTTTATAAGAAAATAAGGGATTTTATTGGAAAACATACACTCAATTTGGAATGGCATACGAACTTTCTAAACCACTTATGAACTCACCAACTTAATTGTTGACACTTTCTCTTTGAAATAACTTGTATTCTCAGGGAACCGCTAAGCAGGTTTGGAAATCAACTTTTGGGGATTAACGCGCTGGCGTTAATTACTTCTTTTGAAAGATGTTTATGCATTTATCTTTTGAGCATGTAATGAATACAATGATGTAAACATTTTTAAAACCTTTATATATGTATGGTGGTGTGTACTTTCCTTTCTATGAACTGTTATGATACTGAATATGACGTCCTCCGCCCCCGAACGTTTCTGCCATTCTGGTTTGGGGTGTGACAACTATAATAGGTATAGTTAAGGATTACCGCTGATTACTACTATTACCATGACACTTAATATAGTTAGTACAGTTATGAGTCAATACATGCTAAATACTATGCTAAGAGAATACTATATACTATAAAAGAGAACACTCTATACATTATACCAGAAAGTACATTATACACTAATACAAGAGAATATACTAAAACAGAATGTGACATACTATTGCTCGATATGACACTTTATTGTGCTATCACCGTGTAACCAGAGTCTCCTGGAGGGAGAGCGGTGTCACACCCCCAAAAACGGAACGACGGAAACGTTCTGGGTGGATGACGTTATGTCAAGTATCACAACATATGCAGTATAGTAATCAATGTACAACAACCATTGCATTAATAGTAATAGTTTTACATAAGTTACATTTCATAGAGACATCAAAGTAATACATAAACTAGTATAGATGCAGCTTGGTTCTAGGCTGGCTTCACAAAAGCTCCTGGGTGTACCTGTCTATTGCTGACATGAGAATACAAGTTATTTTGAAAGCGAGTATCAGCATTTTTTATAAATGCTAGTGAGTTCATAAGTATGTAGTGTCATTTGTGTAAGTAAGCATTTTATTCAAAATAACTTTATAAAAAGTAGTAGTTTAGAATCTACGGTGTATTAGAGTCCTTTCCAGAAAATCTTATATTTTCTAATTAAGAGCCGTCTCCTCAGCAGAAAATACTGCTGACTAAGGCAAAACAAATCATAGACTCCAGGAGAGATCGAGTGAATAATACGCCTGGCTCCGTCTAACAAAAGGAAATACAGACCCCAGATGGTATCAAATGTACGATACGGCTAGCAAGGTCTAAAACAAAGAGACACAGACCCCAGACAGTATCAAATGAACGATACAACTAGCAAGGTCTAAAACAAAGAAACACAGGCCCCAGACAGTATCCAATGAACGATACAGCTAGCAAGGTCTAAAACAAAGTAGCACAAACCCAAACAGTATCAAATGAAAGGTACAGCTAGCAAGGTCTAGAACAAAGAAGTAATCCTAAGAGTGTTGTTTCAAGAATACAGTGTTAATTCTCGTTACCTTAAGGCCATGAATTATAAGGTAAACATGGAGATACTCGTAACCATACTGATTGACACTAGAGTACTTTACGCCCTGCAAGCGTCGGAATAAATATGACATTTGTCACCCCTTGGCTTGGTAGGCCGTGGACTGTAGATAGCAGTCAGGGTGCGGGAGTGTCAGTCCCGTATAGATCTATACACACAATGCCTGCTCTCCCTCCAGGAGACTCTGGTTACCAACTTAACGACGGGGAGATCCGTGTCCAGAGGATGCATCTCATATTCTGAGTTCTATTAGAGGCGCTGGATAAGTGATATAGACTCGCGAATGAACTGACTCCTATGGAATTCTCGTACTAGAACGAGTGAATAGAACCTCCTAACTATTCCTATAATAGTTACTAGTGTCTCTGATCTATGAATGATGAATGGAAGGATGCCCTTGCTACCCAAGGGAAATGAACTGGCCGATGTAAACCTTTATGTCTATACATGTATACATGATATATAAGTAATGTTTAAACGACCTTCAGACGGATATCCGATACCCACCAGACCACATCCCAACGAGGAAAAGGAAATAGGGCGAACTAGCCTTCCTAAGTCTTTTAAACATTATTTATATAACTATACAAGTACAGGCATGCATTTAACGAAGCAGAAGTATAGAAGTATAGAAGAAAACTTTGGTAAAACTTTTGGAAAACCTAAAAAATAAGAATTCACGACTTGATATAGTTATGTAAAACAAGCTTTGAAAAACCGTTCATAAACACGTTTTGAATATAATTTGATAACACAATTTAAGTAAAGAAAACCTTTGTTTAAAACACTGTTGTAAATGGTTTAGAAGTAAAACATACAGCACGATAGATAAATTGAGAAAATATTTAAGCAAGTAAAGACGTTTTGGAAAACCATCTATAGTATTATACTTGGTAAAACAACTGAAAGTGTGATAAATCCTTGTGCATGCGGGTTATTAATCACATATGATTGATATGATAACTAGCATGTTTTAACTTGTATTCCCCCATAAAATCATGTAAAAACATTTAAAAGGTTAATTAAGGGGTATGAACTCACCTGTTGTTAGTGGATCGGATGAAGGTGCCGGTTGGGTGCTTAGTGTCAAGTAAAGACTTGAACACACTTAGTGACCTATTAACATATGATGACATATTTTTACATACAATTAGTAATTATAATACTAATTAAACACGTATACACATCCTAAAGTGCGGAAAACACTTTGATCAAGTGCTAAGAGTGTCCCGGGTAACATCTAAGGGGGTGTATGGCCTAGTTAGGGAGTTTACTCTTCAAGAGTAAACTCTTTATAGAGTTTACGGCCCTAAGACCATATCCCCATGAGTTTACGGCCATAAAATCATGGGTGGTGTGTTATTGGATGCTTTATGGTCTTATCTCACTCGTGGAATTAGGCTAGGTTCATTCTAGGGCATATGGAGTGGTTTAATCACCAAATGGACAAGTTTAAGGAGTTTACGGCCCTAAACAAGGATTTTACGGCCATAAACTCTTCCATTCCCTTTCCTTGTATGTATTAAGGTCCTAAATGATAGAGAATAAATTTCTATGCATTTTTCCAAGTCAAATGGAGAAGTTAGGGCATCATTTGGGCACTTTTTGGGAGTTTACGGCCCATGGACCAATCCTAGGGGGGTTTACGGCCGTAAAATCCTAAGTCCATGGTTTAATTGATGTTTAAAGCCCCTACTTCGTTTGTGGTTGATTCTAGACATTTTCCCAAGCCTTAGGGGAGGTGTTTGAGGGCAATTCTAACACCTTAAATGGTGTTCACGGCCCTTGAAGAGGGGTTTACGGTCCAAGAGTGTTATTGGGCCGTAAAATCATGTTTACTCTCCAAAAAGCAAGGTTTTAGTGTTCTAAGCTCGAAGGTGTAAGTCCACAAGTCATATCTAAGCCCTAGGGGTAGTTTAGAGGGGTTTTGGGGCTTCAAAACCCCACTTATGGGTGTTTACGGTCCAAGAGTGTTCTTGGGCCGTAAACACATGAATTGGCCCCTATTTGATGTCTTAAACACGAATTTGCATGTTAACTAAGCTACACAACAAGTTAGGGTAGATTACTTACTAGTTTGGGGCTCGAAATGGGCGTTTTTGGATCGAAAGCAAGTTGTAGAGAGAGAGAGAGTGTAGAGAGAGAGTGAAAAGGGTGTGAATGGAGTCCACTCCCCCTTATATAGGGGTTGAGCTTGTGGCTCTGTGGAAATCTACCCGATACTGACATTAAACGGGGCTTTTGGTCGCACCCGATTAAATTGTCGTATTTTGACTTGGTTGAAACTAAAACTTTTCAAGGGATTAATGAGGATGTTTCTAATTTGTTTCAACCCTTAAAAAGTCATTATAAAAGTCCCAAATTAATTAACCTATTCCAAAAGGTTAACGGACAATTAATAAAGCGGGTTTTATTAACGGAAGATGTGGTTAAAATGACGGGATAAATTTCGGGTTGTCACATCATCCCCCCGTTAGAGGGAATTTCGTCCTGAAATTTGGGTTTAGGCAAGGAAGTGGCATAAACAATCAGGTAGAGGTATGAGGGCACTTCCTATTTGGTTGGTCCTCGCACTCCCAAGTGAACTCTGGTCTATGCTTGGTGTTCTAACAAACCTTCACTTACGGGATACGAATTCTGACTCGTTCAGTTAGTGATTCCTACAGGTGCATCTACGAGGTTAGGGTTCTCCATGGTTTATATCAAGATGAGTGGGATACAAAGAGTGACGTTGGGCAAACACTTTTCAAGTCTAAGAAGTGGATTTGATTTGGGGTGAACTTATGGAATTTCCGAAAGTAGGTGTGGTCTGACGAGGGTTGGACCAATTTTGTGAGGAATCTCGGATGGTCTTAAGCTCTCGGAAGGGTAGAGATTTTCAGTAATTAGAACATAGTGTACTTCTATGGCGAGATCATCACTGGCGCGATCGCCATTTTGAAGTTCTAGAAGTTCTCTCTTACTGAGGGTGTAGTCCTTCAGGTTGGTTCTTAGAAAGCTCGGGTTGTCCTTGAATTCGTGTTTCCTCCTGATTGGCTTTTAGAGGTTTTCTGGACCATCGGATGAATTGGAAGTCTACGGGTATCTGTCTGTTGCAGGGTGACCATCTCAATCATGTGCAAAATGAACCTGCACTTCTGCTTCTTGAGACGTTTCTAGTGAAAACCCTCGTAGTCGGGGAGATAGGGTTTCACAAGACGAGTGCTTAGAAAGTTTTTAAACTGTACATCATCGTCTAGTTGACACTTTCACGACATGATTCTTATTGGAAAAGAATCATGCTCTTACTTGTTTTGCTGTTTCATGAATAGCAAGCTCTACTCAGGGCTAACTCAATCCTTAGAGATTTTCTAAAGTGTTGGACTATCTCGGGAGGTGGTTCTACTATTTCTGTGCGAGATAGTATTCTTGGAACACGTATTAGTCCAGTGAATCTCTAAGACATGCCCTATTCTCTAAGGCGTTGGTTTATTTTAGTTGCGGAAAGCGCGTGCTCTTGTATAACTCACCGACTAACACCTAGACTGGCGTCAAGTCTATAATCTCTTCGGGATCTGGGTTATAAGGCTTAACGCAACCTACTTTTGTACTTTATTCAAGTGTTCTTGGCTGCGGAGGTTATCATGTGGTTCTTAGCATTCTAGTATTCACTTCGGAGAATGCAGTCTATCGTCTACAGGGCGACGGTGACTTCTACCATGTGAGGAGGCGGAGTGTCCTAGGCACTACTTGTCAGTAACAAGGAGGACGAAGTGCCTGAGTAGTGCGAGCATCTTCTGCAACTACTCTTCCAGGGGTTCTGAGTTTTCTTGATTTAGGTTAAGTCTAGAGGTATAGGGTTTCGTTACTCGGAACTTCTAATCTTCTCATCCACTCTTCACAGAGTTTAACTTATCGCAACTTCCTGGTTTCCGGGATATCTGTTGAGATGCTTAATTAGGGGGATTAAGTGTGAGTGGATGGTCGTAGTCAATGTACTTGACTCTTACGACTCAGATTTCCTTACCAATTGAGGGTGTTAGCTACTATGTTGGCTTAACCGGGATGACAACAATTTTGGATTTGTGGTCATTATAGTAGCTCAACCCGCAGTGGTTCTCTTGACTCTAGCTCCTATTCTATGGGATAGGATGAAGGGTTTTACTATGAGGTTTGGGGTAGAGGTCATACTCATCTTAACCACTAATACTTGGTGTATGCGAGCCGTATATAATTGAGGTCGGCAGGATGTTCAGTTGTGCGACTCCACCCCAGAGCCACAACCCAACGAGGAACAGGGAGTAAGGAAGAAGCAAACATCTTAAATCTCTTTGATCTCAATTATATACCACCCTTATGCATACACTCAGTTATAGTAGTCGGTCCCACGAATTCTATCCTCTTGATTCACGAACCTGATTGTGAGGTGCGAAGGGTCTTTCTGGGGGATCTACGGAGTAGGCTTCGGGTGGTTAGCATCTTCTGGAATACCTGCAGTGTCTTTCGCGTTGGGTTCTATCTGTCTAAGAAGGGGTTGGTTAACAGCGTGCGGTACCCTTCTCCTGGGCACTTCGGAAGGTTTGAAATGAGAGAGACGACTGACGGATCACATTAGTGTTCATTATTTTTAGGATCGGAAGAACCTTAATTTGCCGAAATGGCTACGGTGAAAGTTCTTTTTACACAACACTAGGGATTTACACATGGTTGCACTAAGTCGAACCATGATTGATAGAGGCATCGAAGTTGGCATACATCGACATGACATAGAATGAGGCTCGATAGGGTCATGTGCTGAACGGGCACACAAGTTCTTGGCGTCTTGGGTTTCGTCCTGTGTATCACTGTCGCAGATACTTGGACCGATAGAATCGACGCGGAACTATAGAGGGTCCCGAGTGTTTCTGAATAGGGTACCTTTCATGAATGGATTCTCACGAGGCCTTTCTATAATCGCCTAACATATACTAGTCATGTATAATTAAGGTGGGGATGACTGTTGACTGAGCGACTCCGCCTTAAATCCACAACCAAACGAGGAACAGGAAATAAGGCAGCATCACTCACTCTAGGTCTATCCATCTCAATTATACATGGCCGTAACGTATATATATAGCCATTATAGTTTTACCTGATGAAATTTTAAATTTTATAACAGTGCTGCGACTTTCGCCTTAATGGGGAAGTAATTACATTTTTAGTTAGCCCTTTAATGTCTTCGGTTAGTTATCTGAGATTAAGAGACGTACCAAAAAATCTACCAGGTTCCTTGATGCTTCTCCCCAAGCATTACTCCTCCTGTGTCCTTGTCTTTTCTTTCAGTTGGGCAATCACATTAGAGTTAGATTGGTCGTCACATTGGTGGTTGGTGTAATAACTCAACCGGGGTTTTGCAGACGCGAGCTACATGCCCCTTCATGTTGCACCTAGTACAACAGAGTTCCCGGCATATACCATGATGATGGTAGCTGCATTTTCCACAACGGGGGAGGTTTCCTCGGTATGGTCTCCTAGGTATAGGGATGGAAGGGTTGGCAGGGGTATTGAGGGGGTGTTTGGCTTAGCTTTTCAAACCCCAAAAGTCCTTTTTGGAAAAGTTACAAAAAGTCAAGATTTCCTGACTTTTCCAAGAAGTTCCTTTTCCTTGTGTAAAAAACTTCAAAAGCGACTTTTAAAACTAGTTTGCCAAACATCTTTTGCTTTTTTTTTTCTTTTCCAAAAAGGACTTTTGGCTGTGAAAAGCTAAGCCAAACACCCCCTGACTGTCTCAGCTCGTTACCCTTCGAAAGGTCCTTGAGCCGAGGTACTTCCTTCCTCGTTCTTGAGATTTCTCTTTAGTGGAGTTGGCTGAGGTTCTTGGGTGGTTGGGTATGCAGGTGTTGGTTGCTGTTGTCCATTTCTAGGATCGGGAATTCCGATAGGGATCTTGCTAACATTGGCGTTGTTAGCATTCAGATGAGCCATGACAGCTGCTACGGCTGTCGAGACTGCAGCTTGGAATGTAGCTTCATCGAATAGGAGAGTAGGTTTCTTGTCATTGGATTGGTCACGCTTCTTCGGAGGCATGGTTTTCTTACACAGAAGGAACACAAGCTGATGAGAGATGACGGTTAACCCTGGACGTATCTATCCTTACTGTATTAGGCATAAATTTTTCCTGCGCCTCGGATATTGGGTGTCTGAGTGTCGACGTACATCCCTATGATGTAGTCCGGGTTTCAAGGTAGGGGTAAGGGTATCGGAAAGCCATAAGATAGGAATCGTTCCTACTAAGTTACCTTTATACTGGGAAAGGTTCACTCTCCGGCTTGGAAAGATTTGAGGGATGTTCGGAACGAAATCACAGAAGAAAAAGGTTCACGAAGGCTTATGGCTAAACATTCCCAATCGAGGTGTTGGGATCCGCTCTAATCGTATTACTTGCGACGGGAAAAGGCGATTCACCTAACACATAATGTGAGTAGTGTAATTACTAACTCACTAGATTGTATTATTATATGGGTGTATTAGCGTGACGACTACAAGGAAAAGACACTTCTCGGGTTCTATGTACTGGCTCCCTCTATCTACCTCATATCCTTGACTGGGACCGACGTTGGTTTTCTTCGGGTAGTTACCTAGGGTTCTCTTCTCTTGAAGACATATTGAATTTTCTATTCCGCCTTCCTTCCGATTTTGACTCTGAGTGTCATCACTTCATGATGGATGACTGGAGATCTCAGAAGTTCAGGCGAATTTCCCACTGATGTCCCTAAAAAAGGTATAGGTACTTGGTGGTTTCAATAGTCTCGTCCTAGTTCATTTATTTCCGAACTGGAAATCTTCTCAATGAACTTCTCCTAGGTCTGAATCAACTCTTCTGGCGAGCACTGAAGTGGATAGGGTTTTCTACCGGGTTCGTGCGAGAATGGAAGTGTCTAAAGAATACTAAGAGATTATTAACATTTCACTAAGTGATCCATATTGAGTCCTGCTAAAATTACATAGGGTACACAAATCATATATAGCTTAGATCCGATAGGCCTTCGAATATGTGATACTACTTTATATCCACATCCCAATGAGGAAAAGGAAATAGAGCGAAACCACACATTCTCAGTCTATGGGATCCTTATTATATATAACCTTGGAAGTGTACCCTTTGTAATCATAGGTATATCAATAAGGGATCTTTTTAGTTTTTCACACAAGGTTATCTATGGATCCTAAAATACCCCTACGGTATTTTGATTTCTTGTTTGGTTCTTAACTTCTGGATATGATTGTGGGATTAATGTGAGTCTTTTAGTATTCCAAAATACTCCCATAGTATTTTAAACTTTATGTTTGGCTCTAGCATTCCTAGTTGGTAAGTTTCAGACTCGTTGCAACACCATTATCACTCCCAAGCACACGTTCATCGTATCTCGAATAAATGTAGTTGATCAGGTTACATTTATTCCAGCTTACGATTACATAACTGCCCAGGTTTGATGGTAATGCTCAACATCCGAAGACTTTTATTCTTGTTCTTCTTGTGATACTTTGTTCGAGTGTTTAGATTCTGGATGTTCTTATGTTTAGATTCTAGATGTTCTTATACTTTGGTAAAATATGGTTATATTTTAAAGTATAATTCTTGTTCAGAATGTTTTATCCCTATGTATTTATAGGCTATATATCTTTTATGAATAGATATACTGAGCTCACTATCAACAACGCTCTGATACCAATTTGTCACACCCCAAAACCAGAACGGCGGAAACATTCTAGGGTGGATGACGTCATGTCAAGTATCACAACATATGCAATATAGTAATCAAAGTACAACAACCATTGCATTAATAGTAATAGTTTTACATAAGTTACATTTCATAGAGACATCAAAGTAATACAGAAACTAGTATCAAGTCAATAGAAGTTAGATCAGTTTCAGTAAATTTTCAGACTTTTGGTATAAGTTTGAGCATTTCAGGATTTACACTTAAAGAGATATCAGGAGAGAGGATGCACTAGGGTATTGTGCAACTCTGTTATTCCAAAACTTGTTGATATTAGAATTCAATGCCTGAATAAAATATTTTCTGCCAAAAACCCTAGGGGTATATATATGGTTCTTAGCCATATTTATTCATTTGTTACATTTCCAGCTAGAGAAAAGCCAAATTCTCTCTCACGGATCTTCGGCTTTTCATCCTAAATCGTGAGTACTTTTATCTAAGTGTGTTATAAGGCTTGACATGTGTCTAATACACTGGAAATCATAAGAAACCAACAAGATTAAAGAGTTTACGGCCCAAGAACATCTTGGAACGTAAACCCTTCTTTAAGGGGCAAAGAGTGCCCTAGTCCCTTCCTCTTGCAATGAAACTAGATTAGACTCGTATCCTAATGTATGTAGGACTAGAAAACACCCCAAGAACACCAAGAGTAAGGTGTTCACGGCCCAAGAAGTTCTTGGACCGTGAACTCCAAACAAAAGGGCCAAAGTGTGCTTTAAACTCTCCATAAGCCTTGGACACTAGCCTAGACTCATTCCTAGTTAAGTTAGGGGCTTGAAAACACCAAAAACACCATTCCATGAGAGATTACGGCCGTAATCTCTAAGGGAATTGGTTCTAGGTCCGTAAACTCCCCAAAGGAGTTGAAAGGTTCCCTAACCTCTTCTAAAGACTTTGCCATTAAGTAGAAATGCTTCTTAGGGTCTTGTAAAGCCTCAAACATCAAATGGTCATGTAAGTATGAGCTTACGGCCGTAAAACCATGAGTTTACGACCATAAACTCATTTTTTGGTGACCTTAGGGCCGTGATTTCCATTAGGGAGTTTTCCTTGAACCCTACACACACTAGCTTGTCCCTACAACACTTAGATGCAATCCTTGAGGCTAATAACACTTGTTAAAGGTGTTTAGCATGTCCTAGGGTGTCTTGACTTTGTTTATTAGTTGTTTAAAGACTAATTTGATACATATATGTGATATTATATGTTAACTAGGATCATAGAGTGTGTTCAAGACTTCACTTGACACCTAGCAATCCTACATCTTCAGTTCGTCCGTACCACTCACAACAGGTGAGTTCATACCCCTTAATCAATGTTTTAAATGTTTTTAAATGTTTTATGGGGGGATACAAGTAGACTCATGCTAGTTATTATATCAATCACATGTGATTAATAAGCAGCATTCAAATGATTTACTACTCATTAGTTGTTTTACCAAACAGTTTTCTTCACATGATTTTTATAAACGTTTTATATGTTTAAAACTCCTTATTAATCTGTTCATTATACACTGTATGTTACAATTCAAACCCATTTACAATTGTGTTTCAAACAAATGTTTCTTTATACTTAAACTGTTTTTATCAAACAAATACTCTCAACCCGTTTTATAGACTGACATCAAGTCGACCTGTACTTAGATAGTAATCATGTTCAAAGGTGTTACAAAACTTGTTTTATGCTTTTATATTGTCAATTGCATGCCTATATATGTATAGTTATATAAGAAATGTTTAAAGGACTTAGGAAGGCTATCCGCTTTATTTCCTTTTCACTGTTGGGATGTGGTCTGGTGGGTATCAGGTATCCGCCCGAAGGTCGTTTAAATATTAGTTATGTATCATTTGTACATATATAGTCATAAAGGTTCTTCCAGTCACTTCAATACCCTTGGGTAGCAAGGGTATACTTCCATGTTCATACGTACCAGTTATATTACTAGTAAGCTACCATATGGGTAGTTTAGGAATCTCCTTAATTCGGGAGCGTATGAGTTTGCGTATAGATCTATATTGGATTGACTATCATACACCTTGCTGCTCGTTACAGTGGGACTTGCAAGTCTACGGGTGCCAAATGTCATTTCTTACGGCGTCTTACATCGTCGTTTTACTATTGAGTCGGTAGCAGGATACAGGCCGATCACATGTTACTTTAAATTTCATTTGGTTTAAGGTAGTTAGTACAACAGTAGTCACTTATTATAAAAATACAGTACATTATTATTTCCCCATTACATTCACTTCGTGAACATTCACATGATGCACGGTAATGTAAATACTATATTTTGGTTAATGATAGTTAGATTTGGGATAATACACACTCTTACAATAGACACAGTTAGATACTAGATGCCTTGGTAGAAGGCTACTTTCAGTAGGAAGCATAGGATTTTCTAGGTTATTCAAAACTTTTATATACTCATACTTACAATTACAATCTTACAAATACTTACAGTTCATATACATACAAATACTTACATTTCATATACGTACAAATACTTACATACAAATTAAGACACTAAAATACTTATAATCTCACCAGCTTTAGAGCTGATACTCTCTTTCAAAATAACTTGTATCCTCAGGTCAACAGTAGACAGGTACTGATGCAAGGTTTAGAGAAGATGGTGCTCGTTCAAGACTAATATTTCATTTTGATTTATATTTTAGTGTTTATCATAATTTGACAGAACACCCTTGCATTAAAATTATATTATTAATGCAATGGATGATGTTGTTGCTTGTTTACTACTTTTCATTGTTGTGATACTGTACATGACGTCCTCCGCCCCAGAACGTTTCCGCCGTTCATGGTTTTGGGGTGTGACACACACAAACACACACTCGCACACCCACCCACCCAACACCATCACCACAATCACCGACCTACCATCACCATCACCACCACCACTAACCCGTCACTAGCACCACCACTGCCGCTGCCATCACCACCACTGACACAATTGCTGCCGCCACCACCATCGCCTGTCATCACCACAACCGCCGCCGACCCGCTACCATCATCGCCTGTACCACCGCTACCGTTTTCTAAAAATGAAAACCGATAAAAAATACACATCTAAATACGTTTTCTAATTTTCTAAAACTGAAAATGAAAAATGAATAAGTTTTAACTAAACGTGTTTTCTAAATTTTTCAATGAAAAATGAAAACGGAAGACGAAAATCTAAAAGGAAAAACAAAAAACGGAAAATGAAAATTGTTTTTCCGTAACTAAACGCAACCATAGGATTTTATAGGGATCATACTATTTTCAAACATTGATAACAACTATTATATTACATGATTGTAACCACCTTTATACAAGCAATGACACTAAATACTTATGAACTCACCAGCTTTATGCTGATACTCGTTTTCAAATAACTTGTATTATCAGGTCATCAGTAGACAGGTACATATGCAGCTTTTGAGAAGATGGAACACATACAAGACTCATCTTTTATTTTGATTATACTTTTGGTGTCTAACAAACTGTATAGAACATGCTTGTATTACAAATTATTATATTAATGCAATGGATGTTGTTGCTTATCTTTACTATTATGCATTGTTATGATATTGTACATGACGTCCTCCACTCCAGAACGTTTCCTCCGTTCTCGGTTTTGGGGTGTGACAGTCATTATAGTTGGCATGAAGTTACATAGAGTTCAGAAAATTCGACCTTGGAGTAGGTCTTACATCATACCAACCCAGGGAAAATTTGACAGTATAGGAGTTCTAGTTACAGTTCTTGGAAAACAAGATTATTTTACAGGAAGAAGGCTACATAGATCATAGATACGAAGGCTATTCCTTAATCCAAAAGAGAGGACGAGTAGAGCATCTTCTATCGGCGACGTGTACCCCTCGGGTGAACCCTCAAGCTTGCCAGTTGACGCTCCATGTCAAGAAGGTGTCGTTCATAAACTCTCTAGCGTACCTGGAGTTTTGTGACTTCAGCCCTAGTCGCAACAAGCTCATGCTACAGGGCCTCGTGGTCTCTCATAGACTTCTCACGAGCATATTCAAGACGAATGGTCTGGATTGTATGCATTCTCGCATTGGCATCAACGTCCGTGATTCGATTGAGAGTTGTCTTGCCATGTATTTTGTTTCGAGCAACTCTGCGGACCAGAATTGGCAGGACCCTGTCTGCTGAGCCTCCTTCGCTCAAGTTGTAGAAGCTTCTGTCCCTATTGTATGGCATGGGTTGATCCTGATCTTGACTCCATGTTTCCAAACTTTCCACCCATGGAGGCATCGGGCCTTGAAAAGTCGGACGAGGGTTAGGGTTTGGAATAGGAGCCACCGGCGGCAGGTTATTGACTTCAGGCTCGGAGTCAGAGTCCTCCAAAAAGCCCTCAACGAGGTGATCATCCAAAAGGATTGGATGCTTCTCTTCTGGCTCATCATCGGGCCACCCACCATTGCCTTGGTTAGGAAAGTATGGATCGCCGGGGAGATGGAAGCGAGCCATGTTATCTATGCGAGAATAGGGGAAAAGAAAAAAGTTAATAGATGAACTAACTAAGTTATTTATAGGATTATCTTTACTAGTTACTTCAATACTTGCGTAGTGTATACTAGTCATATGTGACCAAAATTAGAATAGACCTTCGAATAGGTGACCCTAACTCCAAGTCCACAACCAAACAACGAACAGGAAATAAAGAAAAGATCGCAAATTCTAAGTCTATGACACTTTAGTCATATACAACCTTAGCGTATTCACTCCACAACTATTGACCTACTGGTAGAGAACTTTTTAGTTCTCAAATAAGTAATCAGGGTAATACAAAATACTCCTATAGTATTTTAGGTTTACGTTCTATTTTTACGCTTTCGTTGTAGTAGTGTTGGTAAGTTTTTAGACTTGTTGCAACACCGCAACTATTCTTGGGCATATGCTAATCACTTCTCGGACTGACATAGTTGATCAGGCTATGCCATTCCCAGAACTGACCATATATCCCCAGGCCTACTTATGCTGTTCAACAATCGTAATACTTTTGTTCTGTTCTAGTGTGATACTAACCTTAGTATGAATGCAAGTATGTATAGTTAGTTAAATATTTTATTATTTAAAAGTATAGACTCTTGGTCAGTGTATTTTAATCCCGATGTGTTTATAGTTTGTATATCTTTTATGGGTTGATATACTCGATTCACTATAAACAATGCCCTGATACCAATTTGTCACACCCCCAAACCGAATTGGCGGAAACATTCGGGGGCGGAGGACGTCATGTACAGTGTCATAACAATGCATAATAGTAAAACAAGCAACAACATCCATTGCATTAATAGAATAGTTAAATACATGTATGTTCTTTTATAAGGATTAAATGACACCAAAAATGTCTAAACAAAATAATGACGAGTCTTGAATCCATTCCGTCCTTCAAAAGCTGCATGGGTGTACCTGCCTTACTGGTTCCCTGAGAATACAAGTTATTTTGAAAGAGAGTATCAGCATAAATGCTAGTGAGTTCATATTTTAGTGTCATTTAGTAATTTAAAACCTCGAAATGTTTGTATTAAAACCTTGAAAAGTTTGTAAAGTTTTTCCCAGAAAATCCTATATTTCCTGCTTAAAATGAATGTAGCCTTCTACCCGAGGCCCGACTGTTTTACGTGTTTGTTCTCGTATGAAAATGTAATGATTGCATCTATACTTGAAAAAGTATATATAAAAATGTAGTATTGTTTTATATCTGTGTAAAAGTATGTTTTTTTTCCATTTATTACTATCATGTGCTTGGAGAGATGAAATGTTTTATCTCAATAATGACACTACCGAATATGAAATGATAAAACTGAAGACTCATAGATGTATTAAATGTAAAATACTCCTTAGAGAGTCTTATTGCCTTTAATTCTGGTTTGGTTAATTTAAAGGATTAGATGTGAATTAGTTGTAATCGTACTGATTGAAGGCTGAATACCTGACGACCCTCTGACGTCATAAAATAGTGAGGTGACATTTTGTCACCCCTTAGCCTTATCGTCTGGGACTATAGCTAGCAGTTGGGGTGTGAGAGTTTCTGTCCCGTATAGATCTATACACAAGATGCCCGCTCTCCCTCTAGGAGACTCTAGTTACAAAGGTGATACAACAATGTATTGTTGTATCCAGAAGTAGTATTTCACATTCTAGTTATCGTATTCTTACTGTACTTGTATGTACATGTATATGTATATGTTTGTTCCTATTCTTGTATGTGTATATGTTCTATTATGTTCTTTGTATATGTAAATGTATGTGTATATGTTCGCTAAACTATACCTATTGTAGTTTACTAGACGTTTGTATGATCTCGATTTGTAGACAAGGCTTAATTGCTCAGTTTGAACGGTTGAGTTGAGTAAAGCTTTTAAAGATAAAACTTTATATTCTATTACGTATTTAACATGTATAACTATGAGTTAATCGACAGTCGGACTAGTGTATCCTACCCTAAGCCCACAACCAAACAAGGAACAGGAAATAAGGTTATCCACAATAGTCCTAAGTCCATTAAAGCATACTTATGCACTATTACATAAATGAATATGCTTTTGAAAGTAAAATGATTTGACAAGAGTTTAAAATAGTTTAGAAGGGTTTTATGAAGAAGTCTAACAATGTTTGAAAAGCAGTTGGAAAATGGTTTGAAACAAAATGCTTAGCAAGTATATAAATGTTTATACTAACACAATTTAAATTATGTTTACTTGTATTCCCCCCTCAAAAGCATTTAAAACAGTTTAAAAGGTTGATTTCAGGGGTATGAACTCACCTGCAGTGAGTTGTTCGACTGCAAGATCGGGAAAGGAGGTTGAGTGCTAAGTGAAATCCCGGGCATAGGTAGACCCTAATAATCATATAATAGTACATATATGTATATAACTAGTGTTTATATAACTAATCATGATGGGAATCACTTTAGGGACTAGGAAATACTTGTTTTGAAGTGTTACAATCACATATGATTGCATATAAGGGGTATATAGCCTCACAATTGGAGTGTAAGGACAAAATGCATCAGTTTTGTCTGTGTGCGGCCAGGGTGTGCGGCCCAAGTGGGTGTGCGGCCGCACACTCCCTATGAAACATGCTAAAGTGTGTCTTAAGGCCTTGGGAATCGTCTAGGAGGTGTGTTTTAGCCGTAGCTTATCTTAGAGGGGTGTTTGTAACCATTCTAGGCCCTAAAAGGGTGTGTACGGCCACACAAAAGGCTGTGTACGGCCGTACACCCTTGTTGGTTTTGCAAAGATGGTCAAAATGTGTTTCAAGGCCATATCTCTCATCCTCTAAGTGTTCTTGGACATGCCTTTGCATTGAATGTGAGTTTTGAGGCTAATATTCACCAAACAAAGGGGTGTACGACCACATGAGGGTGTACGGCCGTACACTCCTTGATGTGCATGATTTTGGATGATTTTTAATGTCATAACTAGTAAGTATCATGCATGGGAAGGAGTACTTATGATATAGAAGCCTTTAGGGGTGTTTGGGGTCCAAGAACTTAGTAGGTGTTCTTGGTGAAACTGAAGAACACTTGAAGATCTACCAAAATGGAGTGATTTCATTGATGAAATCAGTGATTCATACAAGAAAGAGGAAGAATCAACCAATCAGGGGAAGAAATACTTACAATTTTGGAGATCTAGGTGCTGAATGGATGATAGTTGAGAGCATACACGAGTTCTTGGCTAAGGGAGGTGAAAAGGGTTGAATGGAGGCTAAGTCCCCATTTATAGACTAAAGTGTACGGCTAGAGGGGGGGTGTACGGCCGCACACCCAAGTGTACGACCGTACACTCCACATGACGAAGTGTAAGGCCATTTTGTGAAGTGTTTGAACTTGCGGGACCCATTTCCACACCCTAACTTGAAGGTACTAGGCTTAGAACACTCAAATTGACTCAAAACAGTGCTAGAAGATGGTACAACGAGTTTGAACTTGATTGTTTTGAATAATTGTACTAGATAGAAATTTCGGGGTGTCAAAAAAGAACACCAAAAATGGAGTTGAAACGAAGAAGTTATGGCTGTTTGAAGTTGAATGGGAAGTTAGGTGTTTTGCCCTACGCAGGGCATAGATGTTGAATGAGGAATGTGTGTTTATTAATCTACGCATGGCTTAGCTGTTGCTGACCAAAACCCTAACCTGACGTAATTCAATTTCCAAATTTTTAAAAGCATCTTCATCTTTGCCACGACGTGGGAAAGGCACCATGACGTGATGCTTTAAGAAAAACCACATATTTATTTAAGCCACCACGACATGGTAGTGTATGGCTACGACGTGACGGCTAGCAAATGACAAAATCGTATTTCCAAGTTTTGCTCCCTATTTAAAGGAATGGGGAAGCTAGGGTTTTCTCACCCTCAACCTCCATCAACTTCTTTGAGATTCGTGAAAACCCTAATATCCTCCTCATTTGTTAAATTTTGTTTTGGTGCTCTTTGAAGCCATTGAAGGAATAAAGAAGAAGAAGTGAGGTAAGATTCAACAAAACAGTCTTCATCCTTTGTTGTAGTATTTCTCCAGACCTTTGTAAGTGTTCAAAACTCGATTTTTATCATAATTGGTCGTTAGATCTTGAGTTTTGTCCATAAATCTTCTTGTTCATGATTTTGGGCATTTGGTGTTTTAGATCGGTATTAGTAGTGAGTTATGATATCATGCATAGATTTTTGGTGAAAACCCTCATTTTGACCTAATAAGAGTCCAATACATTATGTTTTGGCCCTTTTTAGACCTAAGAGTGAGATCCCTATCTCTTGGAAGGTCTAAAGTGATAAAGTTGGAAACTTCATCCAATTAGACCTTAGAATGGACCAGATCTGAGTTTTGGAGCCCTTAAGGGGGAAGAAAACGGCTTAACCCATTAAGATGTTGGGAGCCAAGTGCCCACGACATGGCCTTGGCTACCACAGTGTGGTGACTAGGCTAAGACTCTTCTATTTTGTCATTTAGTGGCCATGACATGGCGATCAACTGGAGTCACTTTTTAACTGTGACCGTTGACCGTTGAATTTGACCAACTTTGACTTTAGATTATTTGGGGTATTTTGAGTAGTAGATTAAGGTTTGGTCCTTGGGTGTTGTACATGTGACCTGTAGAGCCGGTAGTTGGAGGATCATTAAGTTCTGCTATGTTTCTGACATTGAGGTGAGTTTTACTCAATGTACTCATAGGTCAAAGGCACCAATACCGGCCCACTGGATTATTTATTCTGGTATATTGGATGATATCATGCTGGTTATGTGATAGATGGGTTGTAACGTCCGGAATTTATCAGAGAAAGAAGTTTGAAGAAGGATCAAGGACTTGAAGAGAGTTTGTAGATCCAAAGGATTAGCACCATTTCTGACTCATTTGAGGTATCAAGCTTCAAAATTGACCATTGCATGCTTAGTTGTAGTGTTGGGGTGTTTTATGGGTTATTTTGACTCCATTGTTGAGGTTCTTGTGTCTTTGTAGTTCCAGACCATAAGAGCTATCCTTTTGAGCTCTTGGAAGCATTTAGAGTCATAAAAATCGGACCTTGATGGTTAAGCCACAACCATGAAAGTGTTTGATGGTCACAAAATTTGTTAACGAACTTAAAACATGTTTTAACCCCCATCTATGCATGCAAAGACATAAAGTTTGTAACTTTATGGACTAGGATGTCATAAAGGATCCGGATCTATGTTTTAGACGTTAGGACTTAAGGGATTAAGTCACAAAAGGAGTCTTAAGGAAGCTGGCCAGTATGTTGGGCGTACACCCTGGTACGCTCCGCATACGGGGTCAACTTCCCGCTTCTGGTCAAGGCCAGCGTACGTGGGCCGTACGTGCCAGGTACGCCGCGTGTATGCATAGAGAGTGGCAAATACGGGTTTTTGGGCCTAGATTGTTGGGCCTCATGGCCCACTGTGGAGAAAGGCCTTTGGGCCTAGGACTGGAATTTATGGTGATGGGCCTCTTGGGCCTTATTGGGCCTTAAAGTTTAAAGTAAATGGACTTGGGCCTTATTGGACCTTAAAGTTTAAAGTAATGAACTTGGGCCCTAAATTTATTATGGACTGGGCCTTGGGGGAAAAAGGCCCATTAGGGCAAGGAATAGGGAGCCTTGCCTTAGGACATGAATTAGAAGTTGGGCTATAAGGGAGTCGTACTTGCCCAATAACTAACTAAGGGACTTGTTATGTTTTAGGGAGAGGAGTCCCGAGCCATCTGAGGAGTACGATTTCGGTACACAGTTGAGGTGAGTTACCTTCCTGTAGAAGTAGGTCGAAAGAACCAATGTCGATCCACTAGTAGATGATTATAGTAGAGATGATTGTCATTGTGATAATTATCTGGTATGTCACTATCTGTTATGTCTTATGTGCTAGTACGCTATGATATTACGTGATAATAGTAAGAGGGGTGAAATAGTCCCCGTAACCGGTCGAAAGAGCCAAAGGGGTAGGCCAGCACCTAGATATGCTATGTAGTATGTGATTTATGTTTACGTGCTAGGATGTTATATGGTAGTGGTAGGGGTGAAATAGTCCTCGTAACCGTTGAAAGAGACCAAAGGGGTAGGACAACACCCATGTATGCTAGGCGGTTATCAGTTGAAAGAGACCGAAGGGGTAGGTCAGCACCCTGATAGGCGGTTACCGGTTGAAAGAGACCGAAAGGGTAGGCTAAAAACCGAATATGCTAGGCAGTATGTGTATTGTATGGTATGTGGTATAATGGGGGAACTCACTAAGCTTTGTGCTTACGGTTTTTAGTTTTGGTTTCAGGTACCTCTTCTTCAAAAGGAAAGGAGCTGGCATGATCGCATCGCATCACACTATGATTTTACGCATACGAGATCTTTGGGAGTTATACTATGATAATTGTTTCTTTATGACATGTTTTGATATTTGAGATATTGGTTTTTATATTATGATATGGGATGAAACTATTGATGTTTTCAAACTACCGTTTTATAAATTACTTAATTAAAAATGAAATTTATGGGTGTGAGTTTTGGGGTGTTACAAGTTGGTATCAGAGCCTTGGTTTGAGGGATTCGGACACACCTTTGGGGGTGTCTGGACTCAAATCGAGGGTTTGAGAAATTTTTACAAAAAAAATTCTAAAATTTAAAAATAAGGGTTTTAGATAAAGAACAAGAAGCGTGATGCGTGCAATCGGCCAAGCTCAAGTAAGTTTTCCTCAAGATACCCATACATGTTATATTATGATATGTAGTGTGAATATGTGAACTGCATGCTTAGATTAGGGCTAAGGATCTAGGAAGGATGCCTTGTATGCCTACTATATGTGCTTATTGAACTGCATGCTAGATTAGGGCTAAGGATCTAGGAAGGATGCCTTGTATGCCTATTGTATGTGTTTATTGAACTACATGCTAGTACTGATTAGTCAGTGATATGATGTCCTGATTAGGATATGCTTGGTTTTGTTTACTCAATGCCCGAATACTGCTTGCTTTGTGCTTTTAGGAGTTCTACTTATCTTTAACTAACTAGTAGACAAATATGTTAAGTTACATATTACGAGGACTAAGTAATTTTAGAAGGTTAGGTTTAGCCCTATTTCACAGCTCTCGTTTGAGTCTAACCGTTGTAGGGAGATACCTCTCATTCGAAGAATTATCTGGTCTTAGTAATATGTAATGGTATTCGCGAGCTAGTTAGGGAGGGATAACATGGGCTTCTTATGCAACTGATGGCGGAGAGTGGGTCAAGGATTACCCTAGGACAAGCCTAGGATGAGATTAGTGTGGAGAGTAGAAATAGTGAAAGGGACTTGGTGAAGTCAAGGAAATCCTTGAGGAAAGTACAGATAAATGTGGAAGGTAGTATGGGCCTGTACTACTGAAAGCAGAGGATCCGTACTTGAGTCAAGGAGAACTGAGATTAAACCAAGGAACTTGTAGTGAGCATGAGGTCTCTCGATATTATGTATGACTGACGATTGTATGGTTTGTTTTAGAATGGTGATGACACGTCATAGAGCAGGAGGTTCAGGGTCTGGGACTGGTTCGGGTATGAGTTCCAAGCCAATTGATGATGGATTGCACGAGTTCAGTGCTTCTGAGATTACGAGATGCATCCTTGAGTCGAACCGGTGATTTTTAGGTCAATCAAGGAGGGTATCATTGAGCTGGTGGAGGATCGCCTTAGGGCATTCAGGAGCAACATGGAACCTGGAAAGTCGGGGACCCGTACACTCTCTTTCAAGAATTTCAGGGGATGCGGAGCACCAGACTTCTATGGGGTGAAAGACCCCATTGTGGCTAGGCAATGGATTGCAGACATCGAGTATGCACAGTTGACGAGCTTCTGCATTGAGGGGTCGAAGGTCACGTATGCCACTGGTTGTTTGAGGGAGAGAGCTAGAGACTGGTGGGAGGCAGTCATTGATACTTTGGGAGCCCCAACCATTGAGGCTATGACCTGGTCAGACTTTATGACCAAATTCCGAGTCGAGTTTGCGCCAAATGTGGAGATTCAGCAGCTAGCTAGGGAGTATTTGGATATGAGGCAGACTAGGGAGACAGTGGCGGAGATTACCACCAAGTTCAGGGAGAGGGCCTTGTTGGTGCCTCGGTATGCGGGTGATGAGGAGATGAAGAAAACCCGATACCATGACATGTTGAGAGCTAACATTCGAAACATGTTAGTTACTCGGCGTGCCCGACTTTGGATGACATGATAGTCAGGGCACGAGAGATGGAGATTGACATAGAGCAAGTTAGGAAGAGGAAGGCAGAGTCCGGGCAGACGTTTGGCGTGTCGATGAAGAAACCCAAGGGATTCGACTCAGGGTTAAAGGGCCAGCAGGGTCGGAGCCACTGTGGGAAGTGCGACAAGACGCATGAGGGAGTTTGCAGATTAGGGGCATCGGGCTGCTATAAGTGCGGCAAGCTTGGGCACTTTGGTAGGGACTGTACTGCCCTTACCCCCACCATTCAGACATCAGACCTGATTTGCTTCACTGCAATCAAAAGGGCCATAAAAAGGCTAACTGCCTGAGATTGTTATCAGGAGCGCTAGTGGTGGCGCCAGCTCCTGCAACCCTACGGATCACAAATGGCCAACAGGGCAAGCCAGATGCTCCTATGGAGAGAAGCCAAACCTTCCAGTTGACAGCCGAGGAGGCGCGTGTCGCACCAGATGTGGTGACTGATATGTTTCTTCTCCCTACCTTTCATTATATTTCAGTTTTGATATTTATGTTTCATGTATTCTGTTTTAGGATCGTTTCATGTGAACGGTATCCCAGTGTTGGTGTTATTTGAATCGGGAGCTAACCGATCTTTCGTTTCTCTTGCACTCAGTAAGAGGTTTGTTGAGCCTTCAGGCATGTTAGATTGTCCTTTAGAGGTTGAGATTGCGGATGACCGATCTGTCCGGGCATCAGAGGTTTATAGAGATTGTGTCCTGAGGATGTACGACGAGCGTTACCTCGTGGATTTGGTTCCCCTTCCTTTGCGTGGGAATAAGGTCATCATAGGCATGGATTGGTTGAGCCCTAATGGGGCAGTGATCGACTGTGAGCAGTAGTTGGTCCGGGTCAGGACCCCAAGTGGGGGAGAGCTAATGATTCTGGGTGAGAGACCGCAGCGTGGAACGGTCATGTGTTCAGCAGCGAGAGCCAGACGCTACCTACAGCAGGGGTGCGCAGGTTTTGTCGTCTATGTTATGGATACCCGGGAGGAGGGTAAGACGATAGTGAGTGAAGTGCGAGTTGTACGAGTGTACCCGGATGTGTTCCCGAAGGATTTGCTTGGGATACCTCCGGAGAGACAGGTGGAGTTCAGGATTGACCTAGTGTCGGGTATGACTCCGATAACCAAGGCACCATATCAGTTGGCTCCACCCGAGATGCAGGAGTTGTATACATAGATTTAGGAGCTGTTAGACAAGAGATTTATCAGGCCCAACATTTCATCTTGGGGAGCCCCGATCCTGTTTGTGAAGAAGAAGGACGGGTCTCACCGGATGTGTATAGACTACCGGGAGCTGAATAAGGTAACAGTGAAGAACAGTTACCCACTCCTAAGGATTGAAAATCTCTTCGAACGGCTTCAGACGGCATCTTGGTTTTCAAGATCGATTTGTGTTCAGGCTATCACCAAATGAGAGTCAGAGATGAGGATGTACAGAAGACTGATTTCCGGACTCGCTATGGTCACTATGAGTTTGTGGTGATGCAATTTGGACTCACCAATGTTCCTACTATGTTCATGGATCTCATGAACTGTGTGTGCAGACCGATGTTGGATCGGTCTGTGATAGTCTTTATTGATGATATCTTGGTTTATTCCAAGATGCAGGAGCAGCACGAGGAGCACCTGAGGGAAGTGCTGGAGACACTGGGGAGGAAGAGACTTTTCGCAAAGTTCTCCAAGTGCGAGGTGCAGTTTCTGGGCCATCTCGTCAACCAGAACGGTATACTGGTCGATTCGGCCAAGGTGGAGGCCGTTACGAGATGGGAAGTTTTGAGGTCTCCATCCGATATTCAGAGCTTCCTAGGTTTAGCAGGATATTATCAGAGGTTCATTAAGGATTTTGTCACACCCCAAAACCAAGAACGGCGGAAACGTTCTGGGGCGGAGGACGTCATGTTAAGTATCACAACATAGTAACAGTAAATAAGAAAACAACATCATCCATTGCATTAAATATATAATTTTAATACAAGCGTGTTCTGTACAATTATAGAAACCAAAAATGTAAATCAAAATAATAAGATGAGTCTTGGATGTGCTCCATCTTCTCAAAAGCTGGCATCGGTACCTGTCTATTGACGACCTGAGAATACAAGTTATTTTGAAAGAGTTTATCAGCATTAAGCTGGTGAGTTCATAAGTATTTTAGTGTCGCTGTTTGTATCAAAACGTTTGAACATAGTTTTAAACATGAGTTTGTAAACATTGGTGATAAAAGTATGTGAATGTTTGTACGTGTTTGTAAAAGTTTGAATCTCTCAAAAAAAACCTATATTTTCTATTAAAAGTAGCCTTCTGCCAAGGCGTAACTGTTTTGTGCATTTGTTTATCGTAAAAGTGTGTAATTTTCCCAAGTGTAACTATCATTACAAAATATAGTTTGTACATTTATGTTTTAAGTGAAATGATCACTAAATGTAGATAAAGGATAAATTTTTGTAGTACTGTAGTGTTGTATTATAGGAACTACTGCTGTACTAACTACCTTAAACCGGATTTATATTAAGGTATCATGTGATTAATTGCACCATACTATCGACTGGTAACAACGACAAAAGTATGGTCGTAAAAAGGTATGACGTTTGGCACCCGCAGACCTGCAGGTCCGGCTGTAGCTAGCAGCAAGGTGTAGGATAGTCAATCCAGTATAGATCTATATGCAAACTCACGCTCTCCCTCCAAGAGACTCTGGCTACAACTTGGGCCATGACATTTAAGGCATGCTCCGATACAGCGAATCACAATCTTGTCAATGTATATATATGTATATGTAATGTATTGTTACTCATTCTAGTATCATTGTATATGTTCTCTTTCTAGTATAGTTGTATATGTTCTTCTTCTAGTATAGTTGTATATGTTCTCTTTCTAGTATAGTTGTATATGTTCTTCTTCTAGTATAGTTGTATATGTTTACTTTCTAGTATAGTTGTATATGTTCTTCTTCTAGTATAGTTGTATATGTTCTCATAGTAATAAGTACTGACTCATGAATGAACTGACTCATTAATCTAGAAATAGTATAAGTATGATCATGTGTTACCCCAATGGTAACTTACTAATGATGTAACTAGTACGCATGAATATGGAAGAACTTTTATGACTATATATGTACACATGATATATAATTAATATTGAAACGACCTTCGGACGGCTACCCGACATCCCACCAGACCACATCCAAATCGAGGAAAAGGAAATAGGGCGGACGGCCTTCCTAAGCCTTTTAAACATTTCTTATATAACTATACATATACGGGCATGCAATTTATAATACGTATAACAAATTTTAAATAAAAGTATTTGATAAGTAAAAGAGTTTGTAAAGCAGTTTGAAGTAAAACAGTTTGATAAACAGTTTGAACAGTAATAAAATCATTGGTTTTGTAGTTATTAATCACATCTGATTGATGTAATAACTATAATTATTCAACTTGTATTCCCCCACCCCCCCCCATAAAAGCATTTAAAAGTATTTCAAAGGTTAATTAAAGGGGTATGAACTCACTTGTGGTGAGTGGATTGGATTGAAGTGTCAGATATTGTGTTAGGTGGCAAACGGAGACTTGTACACACGCACGAGCCTAGTTATCATATAATGAACATATATATAACTAATTAGCCAAATAATAACTAATAAATTAAGTTGGGACACTCTAGAACATGAAAACACTCTGTATAAGTGTTATAAGTCCTAAGGGTTGCATCTAAGTTGTTATGGGACAAGGCAAAAGGGGTTTAGGGTTCCAAAAGACCTTATACATGTGTTTACTCTTCATTAAACTCCACACAAGGAGTTTACAGTCGTAAACCCTTGAGTTTACGGTCGTAAGCTCTCAAACATAATGACATTATGTGTTTTGAAGTGTTACTTGATTTCTAGAAGAGGTTCTACTTGGTGGTTTAATCCTTGGGGTAGTTTAGGGCATTAAGACACTCCTTTTAGGAGTTTTCGGCCCAAAGGCCATTCCTTTTGAGTTTACTGCCGTAAACTTATATGGAAATGGGTATTTTTGTGTTTTCAAGTCCCATACTGATTTAGGAAAGGTTCTAGACAATTATCTAAGGCTAATGAAGGTATTAGGCACACTTTGGTACCCCTTTTTGATGTTTACGGCCTAAGAACCATAACAATTGGAGATTAGGGCCGTAATCTCTCTTTGGGAGGGGTTTTTGATGTTTTAAGGTCCCTAAATTAACTAGGAATAAATAGAGGCTATTGTCCAAGGCTTTAAGAGTCATTTAGGCACTCTTTTGCCTTTGTTTTTGGAGTTCACGGTCCAAGAACTTCTTGGGCCGTGAACATCTAAATCTTGGTGTTCTTTGATGATTTCTAGTCTTAAATACACATACATACAAGCCTAAGGTTGTTTCATAACACGGGGGAAGGACTAGCCATCATTTAAGCCTTGTATAGGAGTTCACTCCCCAAGATGTTCTTGGGCGGTAAACTCCCGAATCTAGTCGTTTTGCTATTAAATCTATGTTATTAAGCACATTATAAGCATTATAAAACAACTAGAGAAGGGTACTCACGATTTGGGATGAAAACCCGAAGATCCGTGAGAGAGAAAATGGTTTTTCTCTAGTTGGAAATGTAACTAATGAAATAATTTGGTTAAGAATTATATTTATAGTCCTGGGATTTTTGGCCGAAAATATTATTATTCCGGAAATGAACTCTAATATCATGAAGTTTTGAAATACACGAGTTTCACAAACCCATGTGCATCCACTCTCCTGATATATCGTTAAATGTAAACCCTGAAATACTCAAACTTATTCGGAAAAGTCTGAAATTCACTATAACTAGTCTAGCTTCTATTGACTTGATAATGTTCGTATAGAATGGAAATTTCGGGTTGTCACATCATCCCCTCCTTAGAAGGAATTTCGTCCCGAAATTAGAATTTAAGCAAATAAGTAATTACAAATAACTAAGTAAAAAGATGAGGATATTTCAGTTTCATCTGATCCTCACGCTCCCAAGTGAATTCCGGTCCTCGCTTGGCGTTCCAGCGAACCTTCACGATCGGGATACGGCTTTGCTTTGTCTGCTTGACCTCATGGTCCATGATCTCTACCGGTTCTTCCACGAAGTTGAAGCTCTCGTTGATCTCGATCTCGTCGAGTGGGATTACAAGAGTCTCGTCGGACAGACACTTTTTCAAGTTAGATATGTGGAATGTAAAATGTACGTTACGAAGTTCGTCGGGTAGGTTGAGTTTGTAAGCTACGGGGTCGATTCTTGCGAGAATCTTGAAGGGTCCTATATATCTTGGATTAAGCTTCCCACGCTTACCGAAGCGAGAGTACTGTCAGAAACTTTCGGCCGTAGAGGGCTTCAAATGGAGCAGCCTTGATGCTCGTGTGATAACTGTTATTATCGGAAAACTCGACAAGGGGTAAGTGAGTATCCCATGCCTTTCCAAAGTCGATCACACAGGCTCTCAACATATCTTCCAGTGTTTGGATGGTCCTCTCACTTTGTCGTCGGTCTGTGGATGGTAGGTTGTGCTCATGTCTAGCCTTGTTCCCAAGGAGTGTTGTAGCGATTGCCATAATCTTAAGGTGAACCTACTATCTCTATCGGAGATAATGGATAAAGGTACACCATGTAGTCGTACGATCTCCCTAATGTATGTTCTCGTAAGCTTCTCCATCTTGTCAGTTTCTTTGATAGGCAGGAAGTTTGCAGACTTGGTCAATCTATCGACGATGACCCATATGGTATCAAGTCCACCCGTTGTCTTGGGCAACTTGGTCATGAAATCCATAGTGATCCGCTCCCACTTCCATTCTGGAATCTCTGGTTGTTGTAGTAAACCAGAGGGCTTCTGGTATTCGACCTTAACCTTTGCGCAAGTAAGGCATTTACTTACAAAGGTAGCAATCTCTGCTTTCATATTAGGCCACCAGTATAGCTTTTTAAGATCCAGATACATCTTATCTGAACCCGGGTGGACGGAATACCGAGTGTTGTGTGCCTCGGTCATGACCAAGTATCGGAGGCCACAGTGTTTCGGTGTCCAGATCCGGTTCATGAAATATAAGGCTCCGCCACCCTTGGCTTCTAAGTTTTTATCCATTCCTCTAAGGGATTCACTCATCACGTTTTCAGGTTTCATAGCTTCAAGCTGGGCCGTCTGAATTTGCTTAGACAAGTGTGAATGGATAGTCATTGTCAATGACTTGACTCTTCGACTAGAATATTTTGTCCGACTTAGGGCGTCTGCTACTACGTTGGCTTTACCCAGATGATAACGAATATCGCATTCGTAGTCACTGAGTAGCTCGACCCACCGTCATTGTCTCATGTTGAGCTCCTTCTGATCGAATATGTGTTGTAAACTCTTGTGGTCGGTAAAGATAGTACTTTTCGTTCCGTACAAGTAATGTCTCCAGATCTTCAGAGCAAATACGACTGCTCCTAGCTCAAGATCATGGGTCGTGTAGTTAACTTCGTGTGTCTTCAATTGTCTCAAGGCGTAGGCGATGACCTTACCTCGCTACATCAAAAAACACCCGAGCCCTTGATTCGATGCATCACAATAGACTACGAAGTCTTCTATCCCTTTGGGGAGGGATAGTATTGGTGCAGTGCACAAGGCTCGCTTGAGCGTTTGGAACGCTCTCTCCTGTTTCTCTTCCCAGTCAAAGGCCACGCCTTTATGGGTCAGTGTTGTTAGAGGTTTCGTAATTCGGGAGAAGTTCTGTATGAACTTGTGGTAGTAGCCAACGAGGCCTAGAAATTAACGAATTTCTGTAGGCGTCTTCGGTGCTGACCAGTTCTCGATGGCCTTAATTTTGGATGGGTCCATGTGGATTCCTTCTTCGCTTACCACGTGTCCTAAGAATTCGAATCTTCGGATCCAAAATTCACATTTCGAGAACTTCGCATAGAGCTTCTCCGTTCGTAAAGTTCTTAAAACTTGTCACAGGTGATCGCCATGCTCTTCCTTACTTCGGGAGTAGATCAGAATGTCATCGATGAAGACAATAACAAATTGGTCCAAGTAAGGTCGGCATACCCGATTCATCAGATCCATGAAAACTGCGGGCGCATTGGTCAATCCGAATGGCATCACCACGAACTCGTAGTGTCCGTAACGAGTTTGGAAGGCTATCTTTGGAACATCCTCCTCTAGCACTAGTAACTGGTGATATTCGGATCTTAGATCAATTTTGGAGAAGTAGTTCACCCCTTGCAGTTGGTCAAATAGATCGTCTATGTGAGGCAGAGGGTAACGATTTTTGATCGTTAGTTTATTGAGTTCTCTGTAGTCGATGCACATACGGAATGATCCGTCTTTCTTCTTAACGAACAAGACCGGTGCTCCCCAAGGTAGAAACTTGGTCTTATAAAGCCCTTGCTAAGCAGTTCGTTAAGTTGGCCAGACAGTTCCTGCATCTCTGCTGGTGCTAATCGGTAGGGCGACTTGGCTACTGGGGTAGCTCCTGGGACTAAGTCGATTCTGAACTCGACCTGTCGTTGCGGAGGTAATCCTGGTATCTCTTCTGGGAAGATGTCGGGGAAGTCGCTCACTACTGGGATGTTCTTTAGTTCTTTCGTTTCGAGGCTCGTTTCGACGACGTGAGCAAGGAATGCATGGTATTCTTTACGTAGATACTTATATGTTTGAATACTCGATATAATATGAAGACATGCACCAGGTTTATCGCCGTAGACTATAAGAGTTTCGTTAGACGGGAGGTTTAGACGGACTGCTTTCTCGTAGCACATGATGTCGGCGCGATGAAGACTCAACCAATCCATGCCGATGATAACGTTGAAGCTTTTAATTGCAACCGGCATGAGGTCGATTGGAAATGAATGGTTATCTAGAGTTAGGGTACAACCTAAGTATATGCTATTCGTGCTTTTAATTTTCCCATTAGCCATTTCTACTGTGAATTGTTCTTTAAGTGCATGTGGTTGTTGTTTAAGCATGCGAGCAAATTTATGGTTCACAAAGCTTCGATCCGCTCCACTATCGAACAAAATGCATGCATAGGAGTTATCGAGGAGGAACGTACCAATCACCACCGTCGGGTCAGCAACTGCTTCCCCATGGCGTATTGCCAGTACCCTCCCTGCTCCGCCAGCATTCTTCGCTTTGGGGCAGTCCCTCTTATAGTGGCTTGCTTCACCACATCCATAGCAGGTCGGGCTCGCGCTAGAGCCGGGGACTTGGGCGATAGGCCTCGCCGGAGATTTACAAAAACGGAATGTGTGTCCTTTCTTGTTGCAGTTAGAGCACTGCATTTCACGGCAGGGGTCATTGTGGTGGTAGTTGCATTTGTTACACTTTGGCAAACTTCCAACATACTGTCCCACCGGAGTAGTAGCAGTAGCAGCAGGGGTTATTGCGGCATGCACTGCCACAATTTGCTGCTTTTTGGCAGCTCGCTGCTTCTTCTTCTTTTCGTCCCAAAGCTTCCGCTTAGTATCAGAGGGTTTGGAGGGTTCTGAGATGGCTAGGGTTGTTGTTGCAGGGGTTTTGACTCCATGGTCAATGAGTCGTTGTGCCAGTCGTTTGGCACTGTCGAAGGTGGCAGGGTTTGATGATAGGACATTCCCCTGATACGGAGGCACTAGCCCCCATGTGTACCTCTCGATCTTTTTCCCTTCGGTGGGAACCATATTGGGGCAGAGGGCCACCAGCTCGCTGCACCTGGTGATATATGAGACTACGTCGGAGCCCTTCATGGTTAGGCTCCACAACTCCTCCTCCAATTTCTGGATTTCGCCCCTCGGGCAGTATTCCTCTATCATGAGGTCCTTCATGGTTTCCCAACCCATGTCATTCGCCACCACGAGTGTTAGTGCCTTAACATGGCCGTTCCACCACGTCAAGGCTTTTCCTTCAAAGGTGCATGCGACATATTTGACTTTGCTCGCAGCAGGGCATGAACAAATTTCAAAGACCGATTCAGTCTTCTCGAACCATTGCGAGAGGGCAATGACTCCGCCGGTTCCATAGAAGGACTTTGGCTTGCAGTTGGTGAAATCCTTGTAGGAGCACTCTCTCGAGCGCACAGGGGTTTCAATAGGAATTGATTCAATAGGGGTTCCACCTCTGTTGGCATCAGAAGAGTGATAGTGAGCCATGGCAGTTGCCACTGCTGCAGCTACGGCAGCATTCAAGGCTGCAGTATCGATGACCGGAGGAGGAGGAGGAGGTGGAGGTGCAGGGTTATTCCTGGGAGATTTGCGAGGAGGCATCTTTCAGCTATAAGTTTATAAAGATAAACAAAATGGTAAGAATCAATTGTAGGTAGGGTGAGAGTGACACATGGACTAACTAACCATAGCCCAACAGTTGAATGAGTGTTCGAGATCACAACAAAGAAGATTAATAGGAAAACACAAGTGTACAGATTTTTCCCACATATTAGGTAGTTGTCAATAATACTCGTATTACTTATGTAATAAGTTCAGGGAAAATTGACCTAACAGTAGGCCTTACATCATACCATACGGAAAAGTTTGACAGTTCTTAGGTTCCTAGTTAGAGTACTGAAAATTAGGAATATTTTACAGACAATTGCTACTTAGAGCACAGATACTAAAGGCTATTCCTTAATCAAAAGACAAAGATGTACTACACATCTTCTAACGGCGATGGGAATTCCTCGGGCGAACCCTGAGGTCTGCCACTTGACGAACCACCTCTTGAAGGTGTCGCTCATGAGCCCTCTGACGGGCTCGCAGTTCCATGACCTCAGCTCGGGAGGCAGTCAGCTGTTGCTGTAGGGTTTCATTGGTTCTCCTGATCCGTTCCATGTCTTCTTCAAGACGGCGGATGCGGACTGTGTTGACACCAGATTTGGCATCAATCTCCATGACCTGGTCGAGGGCTGCTCGACCTTGCTCGACGTTACGAGAAATTCTACGGACCATGATGGGCAGAGATCTATCCGCGGAGCCACCTTCGCTAACGTGGTAAAAGGTTCGGTCCCCAAAGTAAGGTAAGGGTTGACCCTGTTCGTCACTCCAGCGATTCAAGTTGTTTACCCACAAGGGAGTGGGACCTGGGAAAGCTGGTCGAGGGTTGTTGTTTGGGGCTTGACCTACTGGCGGTAGGTTGTTGACTTCAGGCTCAGAGTCAGATCCATCCGAGAAGCCTTCTGCTTGATGATCATCCAACGGGATTTGGTGCTCATCATCAGACTCTGCTTCGAGCCATCCTGCGTTGCCGTCATTTGGAAAGTACGGGTTGCCATGATGGAATCCAACCATGATATCTATGCGAGAAAAGAGGTATAAGAATATAGTATATATGTAGCTTGTAGTAGCACAAAATACTCCTATAGTATTTTAAGTTTAGGTTCTACTGATCTTCTTGTGGTATTGTTGGTAAGTTTTTAGACTTGCTAACATATCACAACCATTCTAGGGCATATGCTAATCACTCCTCGGACCGGCATAGTTGATCAGGCTATGCCATTCCCAGGACTGACCATACATCCCCGAGCTCACTTGTGATATTTAACAATCGTAATACTTTTGTTCTTGTCATTGTGACACTGATTTTAGTATGAATGCAGACTAGTATACTTACTTAAATATTTTAATATTTAAAGTATAGACTCTTGTTTAGAGTGTTTTAATCCCAAATGGGTTTATAGTAAGTATATCTTTTATGGGTTGATATACTTAATTCACTATAAACAATGCTCTGATACCAATCTGTCACACCCCAAAACCAAGAACGGCGGAAACGTTCTGGGGCGGAGGACGTCATGTTAAGTATCACAACACATTATCAGTAAATAAGCAACAGCATCATCCATTGCATTAAATATATAATTTTAATACAAGCGTGTTCTATACAGTTTTAGACACCAAAAATGTAAATCAAAATAATAAGATGAGTCTTGGATGCACTCCATCTTCTCAAAAGCTGGCCTCGGTACCTGTCTATTGACGACCTGAGAATACAAGTTATTTTGAAAGAGTTTATCAGCATTAAGCTGGTGAGTTCATAAGTATTTTAGTGTCGGTGTTTGTATCAAAACGTTTGAAAATAGTTTTAAACATGAGTTTGTAAACATTGGTGATAAAAGTATGTGAATGTTTGTACGTGTTTGTAAAAGTTTGAATCTCTAAAAAAACCTATATTTTCTATTAAAAGTAGCCTTCTACCAAGGCGTAACTGTTCTGTACATTTGTTTATCGTAAAAATGTGTAATTTTCCCAAGTGTAACTATCATTACAAAATATAGTTTGTACATTTATGTTTTAAGTGAAATGATCACTAAATGTAGATAAAGGATAAATTACTGTAGTACTGTAGTGTTGTATTATAGGAACTACTGCTGTACTAACTACCTTAAACCGGATTTATATTAAGGTATCATGTGATTAATTGCACCATACTATCGACTGGTAACAACGACAAAAGTACGGTCGTAAAAAGGTATGACGTTTGGCACCCGCAGACCTGCAGGTCCGGCTGTAGCTAGCAGCAAGGTGTAGGATAGTCAATCCAGTATAGATCTATATGCAAACTCACGCTCTCCCTCCAAGAGACTCTGGCTACAACTCGGGCCATGACATTTAAGGCATGCTCCGATACAGCGGATCACAATCTTGTCAATGTATATATATGTATATGTAATGTATTGTTACTCATTCTAGTATCATTGTATATGTTCTCTTTCTAGTATAGTTGTATATGTTCTTCTTCTAGTATAGTTGTATATGTTCTCTTTCTAGTATAGTTGTATATGTTCTTTTTCTAGTATAGTTGTATATGTTCTCATAGTAATAAGTACTGACTCATGAATGAACTGACTCATTAATCTAGAAATAGTATAAGTATGATCATGTGTTACCCCAATGGTAACTTACTAATGATGTAACTAGTACGCATGAATATGGAAGAACTTTTATGACTATATATGTACACATGATATATAATTAATATTGAAACGACCTTCGGACGGCTACCCGACATCCCACCAGACCACATCCAAATCGAGGAAAAGGAAATAGGGCGGACGACCTTCCTAAGCCTTTTAAACATTTCTTATATAACTATACATATACGGGCATGCAATTTATAATACGTATAACAAATTTTAAATAAAAGTATTTGATAAGTAAAAGAGTTTGTAAAGCAGTTTGAAGTAAAACAGTTTGATAAACAGTTTGAACAGTAATAAAATCATTGGTTTTGTAGTTATTAATCACATCTGATTGATGTAATAACTATAATTATTCAACTTGTATTCCCCCACCCCCCCCCCCCCATAAAAGCATTTAAAAGTATTTCAAAGGTTAATTAAAGGGGTATGAACTCACTTGTGGTGAGTGGATTGGATTGAAGTGTCAGATATTGTGTTAGGTGGCAAACGGAGACTTGTACACACGCACGAGCCTAGTTATCATATAATGAACATATATATAACTAATTAGCCAAATAATAACTAATAAATTAAGTTGGGACACTCTAGAACATGAAAACACTCTGTATAAGTGTTATAAGTCCTAAGGGTTGCATCTAAGTTGTTGTGGGACAAGGCAAAAGGGGTTTAGGGTTCCAAAAGACCTTATACATGTGTTTACTCTTCATTAAACTCCACACAAGGAGTTTACAGTCGTAAACCCTTGAGTTTACGGTCGTAAGCTCTCAAACATAATGACATTATGTGTTTTGAAGTGTTACTTGATTTCTAGAAGAGGTTCTACTTGGTGGTTTAATCCTTGGGGTAGTTTAGGGCATTAAGACACTCCTTTTAGGAGTTTTTGGCCCAAAGGCCATTCCTTTTGAGTTTACTGTCGTAAACTCATATGGAAATGGGTATTTTTGTGTTTTCAAGTCCCATACTCATTTAGGAAAGGTTCTAGACAATTATCTAAGGCTAATGAAGGTATTAGGCACACTTTGGTACCCCCTTTTGATGTTCACGACCCAAGAACCATAACAATTGGGAGGGGTTTTTGATGTTTTAAGGTCCCTAAATTAACTAGGAATAAATAGAGGCTATTGTCCAAGGCTTTAAGAGTCATTTAGGCACTCTTTTGCCTTTGTTTTTGGAGTTCACGGTCCAAGAACTTCTTGGGCCGTGAACATCTAAATCTTGGTGTTCTTTGATGATTTCTAGTCTTAAATACACATACATACAAGCCTAAGGTTGTTTCATAACACGGGGGAAGGACTAGCCATCATTTAAGCCTTGTATAGGAGTTCACTCCCCAAGATGTTCTTGGGCGGTAAACTCCCGAATCTAGTCGTTTTGCTATTAAATCTATGTTATTAAGCACATTATAAGCATTATAAAACAACTAGAGAAGGGTACTCACGATTTGGGATGAAAACCCGAAGATCCGTGAGAGAGAAAATGGTTTTTCTCTAGTTGGAAATGTAACTAATGAAATAATTTGGTTAAGAATTATATTTATAGTCCTGGGATTTTTGGCCGAAAATATTATTATTCCGGAAATGAACTCTAATATCATGAAGTTTTGAAATACACGAGTTTCACAAACCCATGTGCATCCACTCTCCTGATATATCGTTAAATGTAAACCCTGAAATACTCAAACTTATTCGGAAAAGTCTGAAATTCACTGTAACTAGTCTAGCTTCTATTGACTTGATAATGTTCGTACAGAATGGAAATTTCGGGTTGTCACAGATTTCTCCAAGATAATGGTACCCCTGACCCAACTGACCAAGAAGTCGGTGACTTTCCGCTGGGGACCTGAGCAGCAGGCGACCTTTGAGACTTTGAGGCAGAGGTTGTGCGAGGCACTGATCTTAGCCCAAATAGAGGGAATTGAGGATTTTGTAGTATACTGTGACGCGTCCATCTCGGGTTTGGGTGCAGTACTGATGCAGAGAGGGCACGTCATCGCTTACACCTCGAGGCAGTTGAAGCCTCTTGAGGCGAACGACCCGACGCATGACCTGGAGTTCGGGGCAGTTGTTTTTCCCTCAAGATTTGGCGACACTACCTCTATGGGGTCCGTTGTACCATTTACACAGATCACAAAAGTTTGAGGTACTTGATGGACCAGCCAAATCTGAACATGAGATAGTGACGGTGGTTGGATGTGGTGAAGGATTACGATTGCGAGATCCTCTACCACCTGGGGAAGGCAAATGTTGTGGCCGATGCACTGAGACGCAAGGCATTCGTGGCCCCGATCAGAGATATCGGCCTGAGGATGATGGTAGTGACTCCGCTTCTGGAGTGGATTTGGGAGGCTCAACAGGAGGCTATGAAGGAGGAACACAGGAAGAGGGAACGTATCGTGGGACAAATTTCCTCCTTCGAATATGATAGTCGCGGGCTATTGATACTCCATCATAGAGTATGGGTTCCATACACGGGTGGTGTGCGTCAAGTCCTGATGGAGGAGGCACACAAATTCAGATTTTCCATCCATCCTGGGGCGACGAAGATGTATAGAGATCTTCGTCATGATTACCGGTGGCCCTGCGTGAAGCGGGATGTATCGTGGTACGTAGAGAGGTGCTTGACCTGCAGGAAGGTCAATGAAATCATTTCGGACATAAACACATTCATTTTCAAGAATACGTGACTTAATTGAGAATCTGTGAGTCATTCATCTTCACTATACCTGTCAAGGTACCTTTAGAAAGCCCTGATTTATAACTAGATTCTATGTTGTGAGAACGTAATAAGTGTGTATAGATCTATACGAGACTGATGATCCCGCAACCTGACTATTAGCTACAGTCCACGGGGTGACAAATATCATAACGCTTCGACGCCTGAAGAACGTCGCCGTAGGCAAACCCATCATAGTACAGTTATGAAAACTCACAGGATAGACAATTATTATGGTATTATGTTTTACGGGAAAAGTAATGTTACAATTATTTTATGTAAAAATACAAGCTTTCTATATTTTTGCTCACTAATAAAACTATACATTTTCAGTATAAGTATGACATATTTACTTACAAATTTCAGTCTTGGAGATTTAAGACTACTTCTCACTTTTAGGAAAATATAGGATTTTCTGGTTTCAAATACATTCATTTTTATACAACATCGTTTCTTAACTCATTTTATAAGAAAATATCGGATTTTCTGGAAAATAAACGTGAACTTTCGAATGGCATGCATTTACTCAATAAACTACTTATGAGCTCACAAACTTAAATGTTGACACTTTTTCTTTGAAATAACTTGTATTCTCAAAAAATCGCTAAATCGGGTTAGCAACTGCTTTTAGGGGCTAATGTTATGCCATTAGTAAGATCTTTTGGAACATCATATTGTATTTGACTTTTGAATCATGTAATACAACATTCATGTAAACTTTTCAAATATATATTATGGTGGTGAGTACTTTCTTTACTATTCAATTGTTATGATATTCCAAAAGATTCGGGGGCGGAGGACGTCATGTATGTTTATAGTAAACTAATTATATCAAAACCAATTTTTTGATATGCAACTATAAACACAACTGGGCAAAAAAACACTCTGATTAAGAGACATACTTTTAATAATATAGTTTTATTAAAAGTATACATGCATATATTACATAACCATAACAATATCAAAAGGAAAACAATATATAAGTATTATAGATGAGTTGTGCACTACATGTATGCCTTGGAATATGTAATTGAGACTGGGATAAATATAGCCTGATCAACTATATTCATCCGAGAGTTGACTAACATACGTCAGGGAATAGTTGCAACGGACGACAAGTCTAAAACTAACCAAACATACAATCTTTAGAATCAAACATAACATTTAGAATACTATAGGAGTATTTTGTAAATGCAATAGTTTAACCTTGATGTTCAAATTTATATGCTTTAGTGTTTAGACAATTCTCTTATCCCTGTTCTCGTACAGACACAATGGCCGGATTCCACTTGCTAGGGGACCCTTACTACCCGAACCAAGGTAACGGAGGCTGGGTGGAAGATGATCCAGAAGAGGATCCCGAGGAAATTATGGATGAAGAGGAACCCATGGAAGAAGAAGAAGAAGAGTCAGAGGGGACTGATACAGAACCCGAAGTGTATAATCCCCCTCCAGCCATCCGACCTCTTGCAATCAGAAGAGGTTTTCAAGGACCAACTCCCATGTAGGGAAACCTCATTCACCAATGGAGCCGACAACAAGGAGTGTGCCCTCCATATGGGATGTGCCGAGACTTCTACGACGTTAGCAATGGAGGTTCAGCTGACATGGCACTCATTGTTCACTTCTTTTGAATTCTTTTGAATTCTTCACTTCTTTGAACATTTCATCTTTGATATCTTTAAATTCACCAACTTGTATTGACTTTCGGTATCTTCAACTTTTCTGGATTTCTTGGAATTTTTGATCTTTTGATTTTCACTTCATTTGCTCCAAAATTCTTACAACTTTTCTTGTAATTTTTTTTTCATGTATTTCTCAATATATATTTTTTCTAAAATCCCTACATGCTTAAGTAGGGGCGCTCAATCTCAACCTTTATTGGCTAATGATAAAAACTTTCCTGGATACATTTCAGGTTTAGGCTGCTAAACATATTGCATCCCTCAGGCTGAGCAAGGTCGTGTTTTTGTCTCATGATTTCACTGAAATAAGGAAGCCACAGATGCACTAGAACGTGTATAGGCTCAACTAAACATTTGGGTTCTCATGCAATTATTAACATAATTCTAATATGGAATCCTAATTTTTACCAAAATTTTCTAATTTAAGACCTAAGCATTAAAAATTAGCCTAAATTAAAATTCTAAGTGTTCTAAAATGTGACTAACCCCCTAAAAATGCAAATAGAGAAACTTAATGTGTGTAAATTCAACTAGTTTTATCCCTACTTTTTATTAGTAATTTGAGCACACAAAGGCAGTGAACCTGTCTTTAAGTGGTATAGATTGATAAGTAAGGTATCGAACTCAGGGAACGGACAATTAAACTAATAGCTAATTTTAACTAAAACAAATAATAAAAGTAAAGGGTTTTTCTCTAGTTTTGCAAGACTAGAAACTTAAACAAACTAAATTAACTAATTAACTAAAGCAACAACTATTCACCAAATTTGATAAAGATGTTTCTATTTAGGTTCAACCAATTCACTCCTATGGTTATTTAAGTTAAGGTGGATTAATTGCTATTGGTTACCAATG
Source organism: Lactuca sativa (assembly GCF_002870075.4). NCBI lineage: Eukaryota > Viridiplantae > Streptophyta > Magnoliopsida > Asterales > Asteraceae > Lactuca > Lactuca sativa. The sequence continues at coordinate 112,206,520 of NC_056629.2, forward strand.
ATAATAGTTAGGTTCATGTTCATTACTCCTAACACTTAGACAATTAACTAATTTAAGCATTGATCAAGTGTTTAAACTAATTAATTCCCTAGATTAATTATTTGAATTAAATAAGATTTGTAATGGTCAATTAAGTTATTAATTCAATTAACCTCTTGTTGATGGTTTCTCAAACAAGCTCACACATTAATCTTCCTATTTTCTTATTAATCTTAGTTTCATAATCATTACTTCTAAGCATATATTTTAGCATTCACATAGATATATGAGGTTAACAATTAAGTGATGTTCATGCAACCTAATTGCCTTCCAATTAACAGAAAACAGTAGTGATTAATACATAAGGTTCTTTAACAAACTTAATTTAATAAATCACCAATAGACAATTAAGCAAAAATCAATAATTAAACCATAGGAGTTCTTTGGTATTCCCCAAACAAAAACAAAAACGAGTTTAGCTCATAGTTGCAGTAGAAACAAGCATAAAAACAAAGTTTATGAAAGCAAACATGTTTAATTCCTAAGTCTAAGTGGTAGAATTAACCTAATTGCTTGAATTCTTCCAACTCTTGAAGCCTAGGGTTCCTTAGCGCCTTCTGAACCTTTTAGTCGCAGCTGATCCTTCAAAAATCGCCAGGAATGCCTTCTCATGGAATAAGGATTCGTCTTTTATAGATATCCCCAAACAGAGGGTACTCGGCGAGTAACAGAATCAACTCGCCGAGTAGGTCAATACTTATCCGTCTTGAATTAGCAGTCGTATTTATCTTCTGGCACATCGTTATGTACTCGCCGAGTAGGGTCGATCCACTCGCCGAGTAGGACTCCTTCTTTCACTCTTTTATCTTCACTTGCTTTCCTTTTCTCCTTTTTGCCTCCAAACATATCTTTTGGACTGAAAACACAATTCACAACATTTTAAGTACCTTTTGTCCACATTATTCTCATAATTAATCAAAAATAACTAAGAATATACGTTAAATAATTAACTAATTATGCACATATCAAAATACCCCACACTTGACTTTTGCTTGCCCCCAAGCAAAACTGAATTTTAAACATATTAAAATCACATTAATAACTCCAATCCAACCCAGCCATTATGCCAAGACCGCAACGCATGCATTTGTGTCTAAAATTTCTAAAAACCCCCATACTTCAAATACTCACAATCCTCATAAACATTCGCCCACTCACCCCGAACTATGCTCATTTTATGCAACCCTCCGAATCCATCCTCAGAAAATCTCTTTACCCTCAAGGTATTTTTAATTGAGCAACCCAAGCATACATATTCTAAAATTACAACTTTTCGATACCACTATGGAATTCTTTTGAATTCTTCACTTCTTTGAACATTTCATCTTTGATATCTTTAAATTCACCAACTTGTATTGACTTTCGGTATCTTCAACTTTTCTGGATTTCTTGGAATTTTTGATCTTTTGATTTTCACTTCATTTGCTCCAAAATTCTTACAACTTTTCTTGTAATTTTTTTTTCATGTATTTCTCAATATATATTTTTTCTAAAATCCCTACATGCTTAAGTAGGGGCGCTCAATCTCAACCTTTATTGGCTAATGATAAAAACTTTCCTGGATACATTTCAGGTTTAGGCTGCTAAACATATTGCATCCCTCAGGCTGAGCAAGGTCGTGTTTTTGTCTCATGATTTCACTGAAATAAGGAAGCCACAGATGCACTAGAACGTGTATAGGCTCAACTAAACATTTGGGTTCTCATGCAATTATTAACATAATTCTAATATGGAATCCTAATTTTTACCAAAATTTTCTAATTTAAGACCTAAGCATTAAAAATTAGCCTAAATTAAAATTCTAAGTGTTCTAAAATGTGACTAACCCCCTAAAAATGCAAATAGAGAAACTTAATGTGTGTAAATTCAACTAGTTTTATCCCTACTTTTTATTAGTAATTTGAGCACACAAAGGCAGTGAACCTGTCTTTAAGTGGTATAGATTGATAAGTAAGGTATCGAACTCAGGGAACGGACAATTAAACTAATAGCTAATTTTAACTAAAACAAATAATAAAAGTAAAGGGTTTTTCTCTAGTTTTGCAAGACTAGAAACTTAAACAAACTAAATTAACTAATTAACTAAAGCAACAACTATTCACCAAATTTGATAAAGATGTTTCTATTTAGGTTCAACCAATTCACTCCTATGGTTATTTAAGTTAAGGTGGATTAATTGCTATTGGTTACCAATGATAATAGTTAGGTTCATGTTCATTACTCCTAACACTTAGACAATTAACTAATTTAAGCATTGATCAAGTGTTTAAACTAATTAATTCCCTAGATTAATTATTTGAATTAAATAAGATTTGTAATGGTCAATTAAGTTATTAATTCAATTAACCTCTTGTTGATGGTTTCTCAAACAAGCTCACACATTAATCTTCCTATTTTCTTATTAATCTTAGTTTCATAATCATTACTTCTAAGCATATATTTTAGCATTCACATAGATATATGAGGTTAACAATTAAGTGATGTTCATGCAACCTAATTGCCTTCCAATTAACAGAAAACAGTAGTGATTAATACATAAGGTTCTTTAACAAACTTAATTTAATAAATCACCAATAGACAATTAAGCAAAAATCAATAATTAAACCATAGGAGTTCTTTGGTATTCCCCAAACAAAAACAAAAACGAGTTTAGCTCATAGTTGCAGTAGAAACAAGCATAAAAACAAAGTTTATGAAAGCAAACATGTTTAATTCCTAAGTCTAAGTGGTAGAATTAACCTAATTGCTTGAATTCTTCCAACTCTTGAAGCCTAGGGTTCCTTAGCGCCTTCTGAACCTTTTAGTCGCAGCTGATCCTTCAAAAATCGCCAGGAATGCCTTCTCATGGAATAAGGATTCGTCTTTTATAGATATCCCCAAACAGAGGGTACTCGGCGAGTAACAGAATCAACTCGCCGAGTAGGTCAATACTTATCCGTCTTGAATTAGCAGTCGTATTTATCTTCTGGCACATCTTTATGTACTCGCCGAGTAGGGTCGATCCACTCGCCGAGTAGGACTCCTTCTTTCACTCTTTTATCTTCACTTGCTTTCCTTTTCTCCTTTTTGCCTCCAAACATATCTTTTGGATTGAAAACACAATTCACAACATTTTAAGTACCTTTTGTCCACATTATTCTCATAATTAATCAAAAATAACTAAGAATATACGTTAAATAATTAACTAATTATGCACATATCAAAATACCCCACACTTGACTTTTGCTTGCCCCCAAGCAAAACTGAATTTTAAACATATTAAAATCACATTAATAACTCCAATCCAACCCAGCCATTATGCCAAGACCGCAACGCATGCATTTGTGTCTAAAATTCCTACAAACCCCCATACTTCAAATACTCACAATCCTCATAAACATTCGCCCACTCACCCCGAACTATGCTCATTTTATGCAACCCTCCGAATCCATCCTCAGAAAATCTCTTTACCCTCAAGGTATTTTTAATTGAGCAACCCAAGCATACATATTCTAAAATTACAACTTTTCGATACCACTATGGAATTCTTTTGAATTCTTCACTTCTTTGAACATTTCATCTTTGATATCTTTGAATTCACCAACTTGTATTGACTTTCGGTATCTTCAACTTTTCTGGATTTCTTGGAATTTTTGATCTTTTGATTTTCACTTCATTTGCTCCAAAATTCTTACAACTTTTCTTGTAATTTTTTTTTCATGTATTTCTCAATATATATTTTTTCTAAAATCCCTACATGCTTAAGTAGGGGCGCTCAATCTCAACCTTTATTGGCTAATGATAAAAACTTTCCTGGATACATTTCAGGTTTAGGCTGCTAAACATATTGCATCCCTCAGGCTGAGCAAGGTCGTGTTTTTGTCTCATGATTTCACTGAAATAAGGAAGCCACAGATGCACTAGAACGTGTATAGGCTCAACTAAACATTTGGGTTCTCATGCAATTATTAACATAATTCTAATATGGAATCCTAATTTTTACCAAAATTTTCTAATTTAAGACCTAAGCATTAAAAATTAGCCTAAATTAAAATTCTAAGTGTTCTAAAATGTGACTAACCCCCTAAAAATGCAAATAGAGAAACTTAATGTGTGTAAATTCAACTAGTTTTATCCCTACTTTTTATTTAGTAATTTGAGCACACAAAGGCAGTGAACCTGTCTTTAAGTGGTATAGATTGATAAGTAAGGTATCGAACTCAGGGAACGGACAGTTAAACTAATAGCTAATTTTAACTAAAACAAATAATAAAAGTAAAGGGTTTTTCTCTAGTTTTGCAAGACTAGAAACTTAAACAAACTAAATTAACTAATTAACTAAAGCAACAACTATTCACCAAATTTGATAAAGATGTTTCTATTTAGGTTCAACCAATTCACTCCTATGGTTATTTAAGTTAAGGTGGATTAATTGCTATTGGTTACCAATGATAATAGTTAGGTTCATGTTCATTACTCCTAACACTTAGACAATTAACTAATTTAAGCATTGATCAAGTGTTTAAACTAATTAATTCCCTAGATTAATTATTTGAATTAAATAAGATTTGTAATGGTCAATTAAGTTATTAATTCAATTAACCTCTTGTTGATGGTTTCTCAAACAAGCTCACACATTAATCTTCCTATTTTCTTATTAATCTTAGTTTCATAATCATTACTTCTAAGCATATATTTTAGCATTCACATAGATATATGAGGTTAACAATTAAGTGATGTTCATGCAACCTAATTGCCTTCCAATTAACAGAAAACAGTAGTGATTAATACATAAGGTTCTTTAACAAACTTAATTTAATAAATCACCAATAGACAATTAAGCAAAAATCAATAATTAAACCATAGGAGTTCTTTGGTATTCCCCAAACAAAAACAAAAACGAGTTTAGCTCATAGTTGCAGTAGAAACAAGCATAAAAACAAAGTTTATGAAAGCAAACATGTTTAATTCCTAAGTCTAAGTGGTAGAATTAACCTAATTGCTTGAATTCTTCCAACTCTTGAAGCCTAGGGTTCCTTAGCGCCTTCTGAACCTTTTAGTCGCAGCTGATCCTTCAAAAATCGCCAGGAATGCCTTCTCATGGAATAAGGATTCGTCTTTTATAGATATCCCCAAACAGAGGGTACTCGGCGAGTAACAGAATCAACTCGCCGAGTAGGTCAATACTTATCCGTCTTGAATTAGCAGTCGTATTTATCTTCTGGCACATCGTTATGTACTCGCCGAGTAGGGTCGATCCACTCGCCGAGTAGGACTCCTTCTTTCACTCTTTTATCTTCACTTGCTTTCCTTTTCTCCTTTTTGCCTCCAAACATATCTTTTGGACTGAAAACACAATTCACAACATTTTAAGTACCTTTTGTCCACATTATTCTCATAATTAATCAAAAATAACTAAGAATATACGTTAAATAATTAACTAATTATGCACATATCAAAATACCCCACACTTGACTTTTGCTTGCCCCCAAGCAAAACTGAATTTTAAACATATTAAAATCACATTAATAACTCCAATCCAACCCAGCCATTATGCCAAGACCGCAACGCATGCATTTGTGTCTAAAATTTCTAAAAACCCCCATACTTCAAATACTCACAATCCTCATAAACATTCGCCCACTCACCCCGAACTATGCTCATTTTATGCAACCCTCCGAATCCATCCTCAGAAAATCTCTTTACCCTCAAGGTATTTTTAATTGAGCAACCCAAGCATACATATTCTAAAATTACAACTTTTCGATACCACTATGGAATTCTTTTGAATTCTTCACTTCTTTGAACATTTCATCTTTGATATCTTTAAATTCACCAACTTGTATTGACTTTCGGTATCTTCAACTTTTCTGGATTTCTTGGAATTTTTGATCTTTTGATTTTCACTTCATTTGCTCCAAAATTCTTACAACTTTTCTTGTAATTTTTTTTTCATGTATTTCTCAATATATATTTTTTCTAAAATCCCTACATGCTTAAGTAGGGGCGCTCAATCTCAACCTTTATTGGCTAATGATAAAAACTTTCCTGGATACATTTCAGGTTTAGGCTGCTAAACATATTGCATCCCTCAGGCTGAGCAAGGTCGTGTTTTTGTCTCATGATTTCACTGAAATAAGGAAGCCACAGATGCACTAGAACGTGTATAGGCTCAACTAAACATTTGGGTTCTCATGCAATTATTAACATAATTCTAATATGGAATCCTAATTTTTACCAAAATTTTCTAATTTAAGACCTAAGCATTAAAAATTAGCCTAAATTAAAATTCTAAGTGTTCTAAAATGTGACTAACCCCCTAAAAATGCAAATAGAGAAACTTAATGTGTGTAAATTCAACTAGTTTTATCCCTACTTTTTATTTAGTAATTTGAGCACACAAAGGCAGTGAACCTGTCTTTAAGTGGTATAGATTGATAAGTAAGGTATCGAACTCAGGGAACGGACAATTAAACTAATAGCTAATTTTAACTAAAACAAATAATAAAAGTAAAGGGTTTTTCTCTAGTTTTGCAAGACTAGAAACTTAAACAAACTAAATTAACTAATTAACTAAAGCAACAACTATTCACCAAATTTGATAAAGATGTTTCTATTTAGGTTCAACCAATTCACTCCTATGGTTATTTAAGTTAAGGTGGATTAATTGCTATTGGTTACCAATGATAATAGTTAGGTTCATGTTCATTACTCCTAACACTTAGACAATTAACTAATTTAAGCATTGATCAAGTGTTTAAACTAATTAATTCCCTAGATTAATTATTTGAATTAAATAAGATTTGTAATGGTCAATTAAGTTATTAATTCAATTAACCTCTTGTTGATGGTTTCTCAAACAAGCTCACACATTAATCTTCCTATTTTCTTATTAATCTTAGTTTCATAATCATTACTTCTAAGCATATATTTTAGCATTCACATAGATATATGAGGTTAACAATTAAGTGATGTTCATGCAACCTAATTGCCTTCCAATTAACAGAAAACAGTAGTGATTAATACATAAGGTTCTTTAACAAACTTAATTTAATAAATCACCAATAGACAATTAAGCAAAAATCAATAATTAAACCATAGGAGTTCTTTGGTATTCCCCAAACAAAAACAAAAACGAGTTTAGCTCATAGTTGCAGTAGAAACAAGCATAAAAACAAAGTTTATGAAAGCAAACATGTTTAATTCCTAAGTCTAAGTGGTAGAATTAACCTAATTGCTTGAATTCTTCCAACTCTTGAAGCCTAGGGTTCCTTAGCGCCTTCTGAACCTTTTAGTCGCAGCTGATCCTTCAAAAATCGCCAGGAATGCCTTCTCATGGAATAAGGATTCGTCTTTTATAGATATCCCCAAACAGAGGGTACTCGGCGAGTAACAGAATCAACTCGCCGAGTAGGTCAATACTTATCCGTCTTGAATTAGCAGTCGTATTTATCTTCTGGCACATCTTTATGTACTCGCCGAGTAGGGTCGATCCACTCGCCGAGTAGGACTCCTTCTTTCACTCTTTTATCTTCACTTGCTTTCCTTTTCTCCTTTTTGCCTCCAAACATATCTTTTGGATTGAAAACACAATTCACAACATTTTAAGTACCTTTTGTCCACATTATTCTCATAATTAATCAAAAATAACTAAGAATATACGTTAAATAATTAACTAATTATGCACATATCAAAATACCCCACACTTGACTTTTGCTTGCCCCCAAGCAAAACTGAATTTTAAACATATTAAAATCACATTAATAACTCCAATCCAACCCAGCCATTATGCCAAGACCGCAACGCATGCATTTGTGTCTAAAATTCCTACAAACCCCCATACTTCAAATACTCACAATCCTCATAAACATTCGCCCACTCACCCCGAACTATGCTCATTTTATGCAACCCTCCGAATCCATCCTCAGAAAATCTCTTTACCCTCAAGGTATTTTTAATTGAGCAACCCAAGCATACATATTCTAAAATTACAACTTTTCGATACCACTATGGAATTCTTTTGAATTCTTCACTTCTTTGAACATTTCATCTTTGATATCTTTGAATTCACCAACTTGTATTGACTTTCGGTATCTTCAACTTTTCTGGATTTCTTGGAATTTTTGATCTTTTGATTTTCACTTCATTTGCTCCAAAATTCTTACAACTTTTCTTGTAATTTTTTTTTCATGTATTTCTCAATATATATTTTTTCTAAAATCCCTACATGCTTAAGTAGGGGCGCTCAATCTCAACCTTTATTGGCTAATGATAAAAACTTTCCTGGATACATTTCAGGTTTAGGCTGCTAAACATATTGCATCCCTCAGGCTGAGCAAGGTCGTGTTTTTGTCTCATGATTTCACTGAAATAAGGAAGCCACAGATGCACTAGAACGTGTATAGGCTCAACTAAACATTTGGGTTCTCATGCAATTATTAACATAATTCTAATATGGAATCCTAATTTTTACCAAAATTTTCTAATTTAAGACCTAAGCATTAAAAATTAGCCTAAATTAAAATTCTAAGTGTTCTAAAATGTGACTAACCCCCTAAAAATGCAAATAGAGAAACTTAATGTGTGTAAATTCAACTAGTTTTATCCCTACTTTTTATTTAGTAATTTGAGCACACAAAGGCAGTGAACCTGTCTTTAAGTGGTATAGATTGATAAGTAAGGTATCGAACTCAGGGAACGGACAGTTAAACTAATAGCTAATTTTAACTAAAACAAATAATAAAAGTAAAGGGTTTTTCTCTAGTTTTGCAAGACTAGAAACTTAAACAAACTAAATTAACTAATTAACTAAAGCAACAACTATTCACCAAATTTGATAAAGATGTTTCTATTTAGGTTCAACCAATTCACTCCTATGGTTATTTAAGTTAAGGTGGATTAATTGCTATTGGTTACCAATGATAATAGTTAGGTTCATGTTCATTACTCCTAACACTTAGACAATTAACTAATTTAAGCATTGATCAAGTGTTTAAACTAATTAATTCCCTAGATTAATTATTTGAATTAAATAAGATTTGTAATGGTCAATTAAGTTATTAATTCAATTAACCTCTTGTTGATGGTTTCTCAAACAAGCTCACACATTAATCTTCCTATTTTCTTATTAATCTTAGTTTCATAATCATTACTTCTAAGCATATATTTTAGCATTCACATAGATATATGAGGTTAACAATTAAGTGATGTTCATGCAACCTAATTGCCTTCCAATTAACAGAAAACAGTAGTGATTAATACATAAGGTTCTTTAACAAACTTAATTTAATAAATCACCAATAGACAATTAAGCAAAAATCAATAATTAAACCATAGGAGTTCTTTGGTATTCCCCAAACAAAAACAAAAACGAGTTTAGCTCATAGTTGCAGTAGAAACAAGCATAAAAACAAAGTTTATGAAAGCAAACATGTTTAATTCCTAAGTCTAAGTGGTAGAATTAACCTAATTGCTTGAATTCTTCCAACTCTTGAAGCCTAGGGTTCCTTAGCGCCTTCTGAACCTTTTAGTCGCAGCTGATCCTTCAAAAATCGCCAGGAATGCCTTCTCATGGAATAAGGATTCGTCTTTTATAGATATCCCCAAACAGAGGGTACTCGGCGAGTAACAGAATCAACTCGCCGAGTAGGTCAATACTTATCCGTCTTGAATTAGCAGTCGTATTTATCTTCTGGCACATCGTTATGTACTCGCCGAGTAGGGTCGATCCACTCGCCGAGTAGGACTCCTTCTTTCACTCTTTTATCTTCACTTGCTTTCCTTTTCTCCTTTTTGCCTCCAAACATATCTTTTGGACTGAAAACACAATTCACAACATTTTAAGTACCTTTTGTCCACATTATTCTCATAATTAATCAAAAATAACTAAGAATATACGTTAAATAATTAACTAATTATGCACATATCAAAATACCCCACACTTGACTTTTGCTTGCCCCCAAGCAAAACTGAATTTTAAACATATTAAAATCACATTAATAACTCCAATCCAACCCAGCCATTATGCCAAGACCGCAACGCATGCATTTGTGTCTAAAATTCCTAAAAACCCCCATACTTCAAATACTCACAATCCTCATAAACATTCGCCCACTCACCCCGAACTATGCTCATTTTATGCAACCCTCCGAATCCATCCTCAGAAAATCTCTTTACCCTCAAGGTATTTTAATTGAGCAACCCAAGCATACATATTCTAAAATTACAACTTTTCGATACCACTATGGAATTCTTTTGAATTCTTCACTTCTTTGAACATTTCATCTTTGATATCTTTGAATTCACCAACTTGTATTGACTTTCGGTATCTTCAACTTTTCTGGATTTCTTGGAATTTTTGATCTTTTGATTTTCACTTCATTTGCTCCAAAATTCTTACAACTTTTCTTGTAATTTTTTTTTCATGTATTTCTCAATATATATTTTTTCTAAAATCCCTACATGCTTAAGTAGGGGCGCTCAATCTCAACCTTTATTGGCTAATGATAAAAACTTTCCTGGATACATTTCAGGTTTAGGCTGCTAAACATATTGCATCCCTCAGGCTGAGCAAGGTCGTGTTTTTGTCTCATGATTTCACTGAAATAAGGAAGCCACAGATGCACTAGAACGTGTATAGGCTCAACTAAACATTTGGGTTCTCATGCAATTATTAACATAATTCTAATATGGAATCCTAATTTTTACCAAAATTTTCTAATTTAAGCCCTAAGCATTAAAAATTAGCCTAAATTAAGATTCTAAGTGTTCTAAAATGTGACTAACCCCCTACCCCACACTTATTTTATGCAATGCCCTCATTGCATATTATAACAACTAAAAATGCAAATAGAGAGAAAGTTGGAACAAACTCCCCTGGGGTAGCAGTCGCTAGGTTGACACTCTCCTCTTCAACTCCTTCTTCTAGTGACTTTAACCATGGGAACAGCTCATCCATGGCACGGGTGTCATACGTCTCGTGTGGTTGATAGCTCGAAAACTCCAAGGAAAAAGGGTTGTTACACAATCTTCAGTAGTAACTCATAAAGAATGTATGAATGGCGCAGAAAAACTAGCCAGAGCAAATCAGAAATTCCTCTCGCAGCAGGCTACTCGGCGAGTAGGCGATTAAACTCGGCGAGTAGAAGTTGACTGGCAACGTATTTCGGGTAGAAGCAGATGTACTCGCCGAGTATTATTAGTGCACTCGGCGAGTATAGCGTGTATTTCCAGAATTTTTAACCGCTGTCTCTCTTTACTCTAGTGTTGATATAAATGCACTCTCCAGTAAACTTTCTAAACAGCAACACTTTAATAAACTCTCGATTCGTACGGAATCGATCCTAGGAACAAGACTCCACAAGCACTCATAAAGACTCTCATTCCTCTCTTGACCATTCCTAAATAGCATGCTTCCTAGCTTCAATACCTGAAAAGAAAACTAAAAGTAACACTAATATTCAAACCACATAGCCAAGTGTAACATGTCCATAATTGTCTTAAAACAAACATCATAATCAAACAAAACAAAAACAAATAAAATCTTCATTCTTCCTCGTCCATCCCTGCTCCTCCAGCTCCACTACCTCCTTCTCCACCCCTTCTTTGCATCCTTTCGTCCCAATTCATGATGTAAGGATAGCCGGGTCCCGGTCGCGGGGCAATATGCATTTGTTGGAAAAGATAGTCAAAGGATTTATTGGTGTAATTAACCCCTCGCCCTATATCATCCAAGTATCGTCGATACTCCACTTGATTCCACCCCTCGTTATCCTCCACCGGAATCACCGGTGGGTCTTCTCGTAACCGGTCGTTTCTCGGCCTCACCCGCCTTCCCGGCTCCTCGGGGACCGCCGGCTCGTCCTCATTCGGAATAGTAAAAGAATCACCAAAATTTTCCACTATCCGAGCCCTCCTATAAAGTGCAGTGTTGAACGGAGGAGGGTGGATAATCGTTAGCAATTGAGCTTGCGGTAATTCCAAGATTCCAAATGATCGCGCAAGCCGAGTAATGAACATACCCCCATTGATCTTCGAGTTGATTTTTTCCTTAACCGCTCCCTCCGCAAGAAATTTAGCAATGCAATATGGGAGGTTGCAGAAGACATCGGGGGTGATGATACTCCACATATAAAAGATATCAAGGGTGGGAACTTTATCCCCATCCTTTCGCATGTTGATTGTGCTTGCAACGAATCGGTGAATGAGTCGATGGATTGGAGAACGAATATGCCCTTCTCGAGCAGTGGAAGGTATATAGACCCGGTTAGCAATTGTACTCCACCATGTTGATGCCACCACCCCCTCAGGAAGTTCTTTGTAGGTATTTTCCAAGAAGGCTTCAAAGTAATCCGTCATCGATATATCTTGATCGTAGATGCCCAATCGCCAAGAGAACTCAACCATGCTGCATTGTCGCAGCTCTCCTCCCAAAGAAAACGAGATCGTGTTTGGATTGTAATATTCATTACCACCTCGGAATGAAATGGTAGCAAAGAATTCCCAGCACAACTCCGCGTATACTGGCTCTTGTATTTTAAACAATTGCAACCAACCATCACAAGTGATGTTGGCATAACCCAAGTTACAATCTTTCACCAAATATGGAGTAAGTTCCTCTTCCAAGCCGACATTACCCATCCATCCCCAATCCACTGCAGTGGGCAAGTGAATTTCTTTCTGTCTCAGCGCTTCCAACCTGTTTAGGGCTCGAGTTTTGGAGGATTTAGAGGTGATTTGTTGAAAGGCTAACCATGGCATATCACCATGGCCTCCTCCACGTGATGAATGTCCTCTCCTTGCCATGATATCTGCATAAACATACCAAAAAAAACAGCAACAAACAACACCCCATAGTTAAAACAGGAAAAAAAAAATTTGATCTGATTGGGGCCTACTCGCCGAGTACACGAACATACTCGCCGAGTAGTATGAACTTTTTGACAGATCGAGATCGGATCTGTGTAATCTGTGTAATAGTCCAATTTGTTCATAGGGTTTTGTTGTAATTACTTATCTAACCATAGTTCTTGAAGAAATTACTCCAAACAACCTCTAATTCATGAGTAAATCAAAGCCCTAAAAATTGGGAAAAACTCCCCAAATCCGGAATCATAGCAAATATGGGGAGATATGTGATAAAGATTGGACCTTTCATAAAGTTAAAGGGTAAAAATGTCACCTTGTTGCTTGAATGAAGAGAAAGAGGAAGAAAATTGAATAGATCTTGAAGAACCCTTGAGAGGCGGCTAAGGGAAGATGCTCGGCGAGTGTGGAGATGAAATGTTGAATAATAGTAATTTTTACAGGTTTTAATTTACTGAGTTTAAACCGGCTACTCGCTGAGTAAAATGGATCTACTCGCCGAGTAGATACGCGTGTTATGGACATTTGGCTGTAAGCGAACATTTACTCGCCGAGTATAATCGATATACTCGCCGAGCATATGTCTCAGGTTGAAATTTTTTTTGTAAATTTGCCAATTTTACTATATTAATTCCTTTGTTTAGCCTTTTCACCCCACACTTCCAGTAGAGCTTGTCCTCAAGCACTTAGAGAAGTAGAATAAATGAAGAAGAATGAACAAAACAATATGAAAAATAAAGAAAAGGAAAGAAAATGCAAACGTGAAACTCGGGTTGCCTCCCGAGAAGCGCTTCTTTTGATGCAGTCATTAGCTAGACTCCGCCCCTTCTACGTGTTTGCGATTCCGCACAGCAGCAGCTCCTCCAATCCTTCATTTCGGGGGACTCCTTCTTCATATTTCTTCACTCTATGGCCATTGACTTTAAATGGTGTGCCATCTTTTGAGATCAATTCTATAGCCCCATGAGGAAACACCGTCTTGACCAAAAAGGGACCATCCCACCTTGATTTGAGTTTGCCCGAGAAAAGTTTTAATCGGGAATTGAAGAGTAGTACTTTTTGGCCTTCATGGATGTCTTTGCTTTTGATTCGTTGGTCATGCCATCTCTTGGTTTTTTCTTTATAGAGCCACAAACTAGAATAAGCCTCATTTCGGAGTTCTTCAAGGGCATTCATTTGCATTAGACGGTTGGTCTTCAATTCTTCCATGTCAAAGTTGCACCTCTTTAGCGCCCAATATGCCTTGTGCTCGATTTCAACCGGTAAATGGCATTGCTTTCCATAAACTAACCTATATGGTGTAGTACCAATAGGTGTTTTGAAAGCAGTACGAAATGCCCATAGCGCGTCATCCAATTTATCCGACCATTCCTTGCGGTTGCTTCCCACCGACTTCTCTAAGATACGCTTCAAGGCTCGATTGGTCACTTCCGTTTGTCCACTCGTTTGTGGGTGGTAGGATGTGGAGAACTTATGGGTCACCCCATATTTCTTGAGCACCTTGTCCAATTGATCATTGGCAAAGTGTGTGCCACGGTCACTAATTAGGGCCTTCGGAACACCAAACCGGGAGAATAGTTTTTTTAAGAATCGTACCACTACCCGTCCGTCATTTGTAGGTAAAGCCTGCGCCTCCGCCCATTTCGAAACATAATCTACCGCTACTAGGATGTACTTGTTTCCTTTGGATGTGGGAAATGGTCCCATGAAGTCAATGCCCCACACGTCAAACACCTCACACAGTTGAATGCTATGTTGTGGCATTTCATTACGGGATGAAATGTTTCCCACCCTTTGACAAGCATCGCATTCTTTGACATATTGGGCGGCATCTTTGAAGATCGTGGGCCAATAGAACCCAATGTCAAAGATCTTCTTCGCGGTATAGTGTTCTCCATGATGTCCTCCCGTGGGCCCGCTATGGCAATGTTCTAGTATTCGTCGACTCTCCTTTCCGAACACACATCTTCGTATAATTCCATCCGCACAGCTTCGAAAGAGGTATGGATCGTCCCAAAAGTAATATTTGATCTCCGCAAAGAATTTCTTCTTTTGCTGACTACTATAATCCTTCGGGATGTAATTGGTAGCTAAATAGTTAGCTATGTCTGCGAACCATGGCTCCTCTCCCACGGACACCATAATGTATTCATCCGGAAAGTCGTCTCCATCCTTATCTTCTTGCAATGTCGGGTTCTCGAGCCTAGATAAATGATCGGCCGCTACGTTCTCCATTCCTTTCTTGTCTCGTATCTCTATATCGAATTCTTGAAGAAGCAGCACCCATCGTATTAGTCTTGGCTTGGCATCCTGTTTGGAAAACAAATACTTGATAGCCGAGTGGTCAGTAAAAACAGTGGTTTTAGATAAAACTAAGTAAGGGCGAAACTTGTCAAAAGCGTAAACCATGGCTAACAGTTCTTTTTCAGTAGTAGTATAATTCTCTTCGGCGGGATTTAAGGTCTTGCTTGCATAATAGATGGGTTGAAAGTGCTTATCAACCCTTTGTCCAAGGACCGCTCCTAGTGCATAGTCACTAGCATCACACATGATCTCGAAGGGTAAGTTCCATTTTGGTGCTATAATGATCGGGGCACTAGTTAATTTTTCCTTTAGAAATTCAAATGCCTCTAAACACTCTTTAGTAAAATTAAAGGGTGCATCTTTTAGTAATAGTTGTGTTAGAGGTTTCGTGATTTTGGAAAAATCTTTTATAAAACGCCGGTAAAAACCTGCGTGTCCCAAAAAACTTCTAATGCCCTTCACATTAGTTGGTGGGGGTAATTTTACAATCTTTTTGTTCTTTTTACGTTTTTTTTTATTTGATTAATTTCAGGACTCTCATGACCAGAGGAGCAAACACACCACTGGTACCCCCGTTTGAAGATCCCGAATCCGATTTGAAAAGAAACAAAGGGAAGGACGTGGAAAGTTCAAGCACACCAAAGAAATCACCATTGTCCAACTTGAAGACTGTTTTTGGGAAAAAGAAGAGCAATAAATCAGGAGCTTCTAGCGCTTCCTTGACAATTGAGGAGCCAATTCAAGAAGATATTGGATACGAGACCGAGGAAGAAGAGGAGGCAACGTACGAACAAGAAACCGAATCGGAGGAAGAGTTAGCATTCACTATGGCTAACATTGATGAAATTCCCATGGGGGAATGGAAGAAGAGGATGCGCGATGACCATGGCCCGGGACTTGTGCAACCCGCAATTCCCGCAACTGCTACCTTCGAGCTAAAAGGTCATATCCTAGCTGCGCTTAAGGAAATACCTTTCTATGGGAAAGATCATGAAGATGCCTACAAACATTTGGATGAAGTAAATGATGTTGCTGATTATTTCAACATTCCAAATGTAACCCGCGAAACTCAACTACTTCGGATGCTTCCGGTAACCTTCAAGGGTGCTGCTAAAGACTGGCTCAAATCACTTCCCCCCGGGTCAGTCACTACTTGGGCCAAAATGAAGGAAGAATTTATAGATCACTTTTGCCCACCATCCAAAATAGCCAAACTCAAGAAGGCCATTGCAAACTTTGAACAGCAAGCTGGAGAATCTTTATATGAAGCACGAGAGAGGTACAAAAGTGTGTTACGAAATTGCCCACACCATGATCTAAACAGCCAGCAAGAAGTTTCCATCTTTTATGATGGAGTCAATGTCACAAGCCGGCAGTTGCTAGACTCACAAGGCCCACTTACAAAGAAGCCACCCCCGGTGATTAAAGAATTAATTGAAGAATTCTCTAAACACTCTAGAGAATACCACAACCCTAGGAATGATGTCACGAGGGGAGCCGCGTACGCTGCTACTGAAGATTTATCCGCGGTCATGGCCATGTTAAAAACCATGGATAGGAGAATGGACAAAATGGATCAAACTATCCATGCCATACGGGTGGGTTGTGAAAACTACAATGGACCCCACCTCACTAGAGATTGCGATTTGGATGAGCACGGCAACAAAAAGGCACAAGTATGTTATTCGAGTGGTGACCGGTATGATGAAGACTGGCGCAAACAAAAGAAGGAGTGGCTGCCTTACGAAGAGTATAAGAAGGCCAAGGAGGAGAAGTACAGACAAAAAGGAAGAGGCTTTTACCAAAAGGAGGAGCCGGTGCAAGAGAGGAAGCCAAGCTTGGAAGATATGCTAACTAAATTTGTGGCCGCTTCCGAGAAAAGACATAGTGACCATGATGCTGCTATCCAAGAAACAAGAACAATGCTCAGGAACCAGCAAGCATCCATCCACAACATAGAAACACAGCTTGGGCAACTTACTCAACAACTAAACCAAAGGTCACCGGGTGAGCTTCCTAGCAAAACCGAGAACAACCCACGAGGCGCACAAGTAAATATTGTTACCACAAGAAGTGGGAAGATCATTACTCCCCTGGCCCCCATTCGAACTGAAGCAACCAAGGACTCACAGAAGGAAGGAACAGAAAACCAACACGCACAATCTGAGAGTCCTACTCGCCGAGTAGGACCGATGGACTCGGCGAGTACCCCTGTTAAAACAAATGAACAGCCACCCTTGAAACCATACCAGCCTCCAATGCCATACCCAGCCCGAGCCAAGAAATATCAGAAGTTTGTTTAAAGGGAGGCTGTTCATTTGTTTTAGCAGGGGTACTTGCCGAGTCCATCGGTCTTACTCGGCGAGTAGGACTCTCAGATTGTGCGTGTTGGTTTTCTGTTCCTTCCTTCTGTGAGTCCTTGGTTGCTTCAGTTCGAATGGGGGCCAGGGGAGTAATGATCTTCCCACTTCTTGTGGTAACAATATTTACTTGTGCGCCTCGTGGGTTGTTCTCGGTTTTGCTAGGAAGCTCACCTGGTGACCTTTGGTTTAGTTGTTGAGCAAGTTGCCCAAGCTGCGTTTCTATGTTGTGGATGGATGCTTGCTGGTTCCTGAGCATTGTTCTTGTTTCTTGGATAGCAGCATCATGGTCACTATGTCTTTTCTCGGAAGCGGCCACAAATTTAGTTAGCATATCTTCCAAGCTTGGCTTCCTCTCTTGCACCGGCTCCTCCTTTTGGTAAAAGCCTCTTCCTTTTTGTCTGTACTTCTCCTCCTTGGCCTTCTTATACTCTTCGTAAGGTAGCCACTCCTTCTTTTGTTTGCGCCAGTCTTCATCATACCGGTCACCACTCGAATAACATACTTGTGCCTTTTTGTTGCCGTGCTCATCCAAATCGCAATCTCTAGTGAGGTGGGGTCCATTGCAGTTTTCACAACCCACCCGTATGGCATGGATAGTTTGATCCATTTTGTCCATTCTCCTATCCATGGTTTTTAACATGGCCATGACCGCGGATAAATCTTCAGTAGCAGCGTACGCGGCTCCCCTCGTGACATCATTCCTAGGGTTGTGGTATTCTCTAGAGTGTTTAGAGAATTCTTCAATTAATTCTTTAATCACCGGGGGTGGCTTATTTGTAAGTGGGCCTTGTGAGTCTAGCAACTGCCGGCTTGTGACATTGACTCCATCATAAAAGATGGAAACTTCTTGCTGGCTGTTTAGATCATGGTGTGGGCAATTTCGTAACACACTTTTGTACCTCTCCCGTGCTTCATATAAAGATTCTCCAGCTTGCTGTTCAAAGTTTGCAATGGCCTTCTTGAGTTTGTCTATTTTGGATGGTGGGCAAAAGTGATCTATAAATTCTTCCTTCATTTTGGCCCAAGTAGTGACTGACCCGGGGGGAAGTGATTTGAGCCAGTCTTTAGCAGCACCCTTGAAGGTTACCGGAAGCATCCGAAGTAGTTGAGTTTCGCGGGTTACATTTGGAATGTTGAAATAATCAGCAACATCATTTACTTCATCCAAATGTTTGTAGGCATCTTCATGATCTTTCCCATAGAAAGGTATTTCCTTAAGCGCAGCTAGGATATGACCTTTTAGCTCGAAGGTAGCAGTTGCGGGAATTGCGGGTTGCACAAGTCCCGGGCCATGGTCATCGCGCATCCTCTTCTTCCATTCCCCCATGAGAATTTCATCAATGTTAGCCATAGTGAATGCTAACTCTTCCTCCGATTCGGTTTCTTGTTCGTACGTTGCCTCCTCTTCTTCCTCGGTCTCGTATCCAATATCTTCTTGAATTGGCTCCTCAATTGTCAAGGAAGCGCTAGAAGCTCCTGATTTATTGCTCTTCTTTTTCCCAAAAACAGTCTTCAAGTTGGACAATGGTGATTTCTTTGGTGTGCTTGAACTTTCCACGTCCTTCCCTTTGTTTCTTTTCAATTCGGATTCGGGATCTTCAAACGGGGGTACCAGTGGTGTGTTTGCTCCTCTGGTCATGAGAGTCCTGAAATTAATCAAATAAAAAAAAACGTAAAAAGAACAAAAAGATTGTAAAAAAAAATTGCTGATTAAACTGCTACTCGCCGAGTAGCTGCGAGTGCACTCGGCGAGTATCAGTGATATTTCAAAAAAAAAATTTAAGTTTTAACCTAACTAAAACAGATACTAAAACCTAATTACTAGTTACAAAATTGCAATAAATGAACTTTATGCAAGAAAACTCACACAAAGGATCGAAAAAATTAGGAATTAGCTTAATTATTTAGAACCGTTCCCCGACAACGGCGCCAAAAACTTAATGTGTGTAAATTCAACTAGTTTTATCCTTACTTTTTATTAGTAATTTGAGCACACAAAGGCAGTGAACCTGTCTTTAAGTGGTATAGATTGATAAGTAAGGTATCGAACTCAGGGAACGGACAATTAAACTAATAGCTAATTTTAACTAAAACAAATAATAAAAGTAAAGGGTTTTTCTCTAGTTTTGCAAGACTAGAAACTTAAACAAACTAAATTAACTAATTAACTAAAGCAACAACTATTCACCAAATTTGATAAAGATGTTTCTATTTAGGTTCAACCAATTCACTCCTATGGTTATTTAAGTTAAGGTGGATTAATTGCTATTGGTTACCAATGATAATAGTTAGGTTCATGTTCATTACTCCTAACACTTAGACAATTAACTAATTTAAGCATTGATCAAGTGTTTAAACTAATTAATTCCCTAGATTAATTATTTGGATTAAATAAGATTTGTAATGGTCAATTAAGTTATTAATTCAATTAACCTCTTGTTGATGGTTTCTCAAACAAGCTCACACATTAATCTTCCTATTTTCTTATTAATCTTAGTTTCATAATCATTACTTCTAAGCATATATTTTAGCATTCACATAGATATATGAGGTTAACAATTAAGTGATGTTCATGCAACCTAATTGCCTTCCAATTAACAGAAAACAGTAGTGATTAATACATAAGGTTCTTTAACAAACTTAATTTAATAAATCACCAATAGACAATTAAGCAAAAATAAATAATTAAACCATAGGAGTTCTTTGGTATTCCCCAAACAGAAACAAAAACGAGTTTAGCTCATAGTTGCAGTAGAAACAAGCATAAAAACAAAGTTTATGAAAGCAAACATGTTTAATTCCTAAGTCTAAGTGGTAGAATTAACCTAATTGCTTGAATTCTTCCAACTCTTGAAGCCTAGGGTTCCTTAGCGCCTTCTGAACCTTTTAGTCGCAGCTGATCCTTCAAAAATCGCCAGGAATGCCTTCTCATGGAATAAGGATTCGTCTTTTATAGATATCCCCAAACAGAGGGTACTCGGCGAGTAACAGAATCAACTCGCCGAGTAGGTCAATACTTATCCGTCTTGAATTAGCAGTCGTATTTATCTTCTGGCACATCGTTATGTACTCGCCGAGTAGGGTCGATCCACTCGCCGAGTAGGACTCCTTCATTCACTCTTTTATCTTCACTTGCTTTCTTTTTCTCCTTTTTGCCTCCAAACATATCTTTTGGACTGAAAACACAATTCACAACATTTTAAGTACCTTTTGTCCACATTATTCTCATAATTAATCAAAAATAACTAAGAATATACGTTAAATAATTAACTAATTATGCACATATCAAGCACCAATGTTGTTCGTGAAGAAGAAAGAAGGATCGTTCAGAATGTGCACCGACTACCGAGAACTAAACAAACTGACCATTAATGTGACAACCCGATATTTTGAGACAATAAAATGTAACACCAGTCAAATTTAGGCCAAAATATAACTTTCCTAAAAATATTATTTGGGTTAGATAAAGTAGTAGGAATCATATCAAGGTTTTCATACATATAAAGAACCCTAAAATCCGAGTTATAATGGAGAAGTTATGACCAACCGAATATTCTCGGCAAAACCAGGCAACACCGATTAAGCGAAAAACGAGAAGTTTCAATACAATGATTTTAGCCTTAGGTATCTAAACGAAAGTCGTAGATTTCGTTAAAACGTGATCATATGTAAAAAGAATGCCCAAAACGGACATCGTACGAAGAAGTTACAAATTTTCTGAGTTTCGTAAAAGCGGTAGACAGCTAAAAACTCGAAATAAAGATCGAGCGATTTTTAGCCGACACAACTTAAACGAGAATTGAAGGCCTTGACAATAGTAGTTCCATGGTAAAAAGACAAACGAAAACGGACGTCGGATAAGGAAGTTATGGATTTTTAACGAAGTTATCGTGTCCCCGCCTATTAATTAAAATATAATTATAAATAAAGTCAAAATTAACCGACGGAGTCTAAATGAAAGTTGTAGATTATTTTCTCACCTTCGCGTGCATATAAAGAACGTCGAAAACGGAGCTCGTATGCGAATGTTACGCATTTTAGAAGTTCTTGGCACGCATTTCAAAGCCTTATCCGAAGGAGTACGCCCAACGTACTTCGGAGTACGCCCAGCGTACTAAATGAAGGGCCCCGGATCGTCCACGTCAACCAAACGCTTCGCCCGAGGATGCGGTCAGCAGTGATGCAAGCGAACGCCCAGCATAACCTCGGAGTACGCCCAACGTACGAGGTACGCCCCGCGTAAGTCCGAAGTACGCCCATCGTACGAGGCCTCTCACACCCCTATAAATAGAATGCGAGGGTGCCGGCCATCCTTGCTCATTTTCTTCACTTCTCTCACATTTTCATCTCGTTTTCCATGCCGACAACATCTCGACTTCCCGGTTTCATATCTAAGCCCCAACGAAGGTCCGAAGCCCCGAGTTTCTCGAAAAACTCGCCACTTTCCAGTCGAGGTGCCGCCCGAGAAAAAGCTCGTTTTCTTCAAATCACGCACTTTCTTCGGTGAGTTCATACCCCTATAAACTACATTTTCAAATGTGTTATCAATACTTTTTATATACACTTTTAAGGAGGAGGAGGGGGGGGGGGGGGAAATACAAGTAAACACACGATTATTATCGTGTGTAACCTAAAGTTTCACTATATACTCTTTTTATCAAGTAAATCATATGTGATTCATAACTAGTACATGGAACCTTTCGTATGCAAAATATATCACGATAACATCTTGTCTTTTGAAATTAAATATGTTGTTATACATATACGAATCAAACACTTTATTTATACTTTGAGTATATGTGTTCATTATGTCACTACAAAAGTTACACTTTACATAACAAGTGAGCATTTCACTAGGGTTTACTATACAAACGAAACAAACTTTTGAAAAACCATAATAGTTTACAACAAACATTTTTACATGTTAAAAACTCTTTATCAAACTGTCTTACATACTTTATGTTTCCTTTCAAACGCTGTTAGAATCGTGTTTCAAACAAAGGTCTTCTTATACTTAAAATTGTTCTTATCAAACAAACTACTTTCAAATCGTTTTATAAACTGACATCAAGTCATCATTTCTTATTTATTAAACTTTTCAAAGGTTTTACAAAACTTCTTTTATATTTTTATTGTCAAGTGCACACCTATATATGTGTAGTTATATATATATATATATATATATATATATATATATATATATATATATATATCAGGTATACATATATAGATATAAAAGTTTCCATTAATTGGTTCAGTACCTTTGGGTAGCAAAGGCATACTTCGGTTATACACATACAATACCAGTAACTATAATAGGTATAGTTAGGATATACTACTTACCATTCCAAGTACAAGGAATCACACAAGAGTCAGTTTATTTATGAGTCTACACTAATACATTACATACTTTATGAAGAGATATGATTACATACAATTACAAGGCATACAATTTCAAGACATACAATTACAAGAGATACAATTACATAAGATAGTGTACTAGATATTCATGAAATTTTACATACTACAACTACCATATCAAAGAGATATTTTCATATACAAGAATAAATGGACATTTTCATACATAAATCTGTTTTATACTAGGTTTTGTGAGACATTTCACGTACTTTCGAGTATGCTTTATTAATTCCTGTATTATATACCATAATCCCTTATAGGGGTAGCGTGATACTTGTGTATAGATCTATACGGGATTGACAATCCCGCACCTAAACTGTTAGTTACAGTTAGACCGACCGGTCTGGGGTGACAAACGTCATAACATTCCAATGCCTGAAGAACGTTGTTATAGGCAGTCTGGGCCATTAGCATGGTTATAAAGCTCACATGGAGTATTAAAAACACGTTGATTTATGGGGTTATTAAATACCTTAGCGAGTTTATACGTACACAAATCTACTATTTTAGGCATGAAGAACACCATGGTAGTTCATTTTTGGGACTTTTAAACTACCACCCACTTATGGGCAAACATTGGATTTCTAAAAGCAAACATTCAGAACAGGTGGGTCTTGGCAGAAGGCTACTTTTTATACTAGTAGAAAATATGGGATTTTCTAGGGTTTTCAAACGTTTACAATTACTTACAAACATGTTAATTGGTACAAACTTTCCTTCAAACATTTACAGGTCTTTCTTTACAGCTTTACAAATCAAAGTCACATAAATACTTATGAATTCACCAGCATTATTGCTGATACTCGCTTTTAAAATAACTTGTATTCCCAGGTCACAAATAGACATGTACGACTACCAGGTTTTGTGAAGACGAAGCGGTCAAGACTCGTCTTCTATTTTGTAATATTCATTTTGTAGAATTATACTATGAAAGAATTCACATGTAATTAAAATTATACTATTAATGCAATGGATGATGTTGTTGCTTGTTTACTACTTTGCATTGTTGTGATACGTTACATGACGTCCTCCGCCCGGGAACGTTTCCGCTGTTCTTGGTTTTGGGGTGTGACAATCAAGAACCGGTATCCCCTGCCACGAATAGACGATTTGTTCGATCAACTCCAAGGGGCAAATTACTTTTCGAAGATCTATCTAAGATCGGTATATCACCAACTACGAGTCCTGGAAAGTGATATTCCTAAGACGGCTTTCCGAACAAGATACGGTCACTACGAATTTGTAATGATGCCTTTCGGACTAACCAATGCATCCGCCGTGTTCATGGACTTAATGAATAGGGTATGTCGTTTGTTCCTGTACAAATTTGTGATCGTATTCATAGATGACATACTCATTTATTCAAGGAGTAAATAAGAACATGGTCAGCACCTGAGACAAGTCTTGGAGACATTACGAGCAGAGAAGCTTTACGCAAAGTTCTCGAAGTGCGAGTTTTGGATTAGGAAAGTGGACTTCCTAGGTCACGTGGTCAGCAAAGAGGGAATCCACGTGGACCCTTCCAAAATCAAGGCAATTAAGAATTGGTCAGCACCGAAGACGCTAACCGAAATTCGCCAATTCCTAAGACGTTCTGGCTATTACCGTAGGTTCATACATAATTTCTCCAGCATCGCAAAACCCCTTACCTCCCTGATACAAAAGGGAGTAGCTTTCAACTGGGGAGAAAAGCAAGATGTTACATTTCAAACCCTGAAACAAGCCCTATGCAGCACACCCATTTTGTCTCTTTCAGAAGGGACATAAGACTTCGTAGTATACTGCGATGCGTCCAATCAAGGGCTGGGTTGTGTGCTGACGCAACGAGGAAAGGTTATTACTTACGTCTCACGACAACTAAAAGCACATGAGGTCAACGACACCACTCATGACCTAGAGCTTGGAGCAGTATTTCTCGCTCTGAACATTTAGAGGCACTACCTATACGGAACACAGGGCACCATCTTTATGGACCACAAGAGCCTTCAACACATATTCGACTAGACGGAGCTAAATATGAGACAACGATGCTGGATCAAACTACTCAACGACTACGAATGTGAAATTCGTTATCATCCGGGTAAAGCCAATGTAGTGGCGGATGCCCTAAGTCGAAAGGAGTACTCTGGTCGAAGAGTGAAAGCGCTAACCATGACAATCCATTCACGCCTCTCAACACAAATCAAGGATGCCTAACTAGAAGACTTGAAACCAGAAAACGTGACAGGTGAAGCACTTTGAGGAATGGACAAGAATCTAGAAATTAAGAGTGACGGAGTTCGTTATCTCATGGATCGAATCTGGACACCGAAATTTGGTGGATTCAGAGAGGTGGTCATGAATGAAGCCCACAAGACTCGATACTCCGTACACCCAGGTTCACATAAGATGTATCTGGATCTCAAACAACTCAATTGGTGGCCAAACATGAAAGCAGAGATTGCTACCTACGTTGACAAGTGCTTAACTTGTGCCAAGATCAAGGTAGAACACCAAAAACCCTCAGGTCTACTCCAGCAGCCCAAAATACCTGAGTAGAAGTGGGAGCAGATTGCCATGGATTTCATAACCAAACTACCCAAGATGCAAGGTGGTCACGATACCATTTGGGTGATCGTCGACAGGTTAACCAAGTCTGCCCACTTCTTGCCAATCAAGTAGACCGATAAGATGGAAAGACTGACAAGGACTTACATCCGAGAAATCATGCGACTTCACGGAGTGCCAATATCTATTATCTCAGACAGAGATAGCAGATTCACATCAAGATTCTGTCAATCACTGCAGAAAGCCTTGGCAACTAGGCTAGATATGAGTACAACCTATTACCCACAAACTAACGGACATAGTGAGAGAACTATCCAAACCCTAGAAGACATGTTACGGGCTTGTGTAATAGACTTCGGTAAAGCATGGGACATCCATATACCATTAGTTGAATTCTCGTATAACAACAACTATCACACTAGCATCAAGACTGCTCCATTTGAAGCCCTTTACGTCCGCAAGTGCATATCACTTCTGTGCTTGGCGGGAGTGGATAACACGCAGTTGGCAAGAGGCCTAGTCCTTGATAGCACTCTCACTGGTCCAGAAATCATTAGAGAGACGACTGAAAGACTGTCCAAATCCGTGAACGACTTAAAGCCTCAAGAGATAGACAAAAGAGCTATGTCGACAAGAGACGAAAACCCTTGGAATTTCAGGTTGGTGACCGCGTCCTACTGAAGGTCTCACCCTAGAAGGGCATGATACGCTTTGGGAAGCATAGAAAACTAAATCCAAGGTACATTGGACCCTTTGAACTTACTGCAAGGATTGGTCGAGTAGCTTATAGACTCCAACTACCACTCGAGCTTAACAACGTGCATCCTGTGTTTCATGTGTCTAATCTGAAGAGGTGTCTATATGATGAAACCCTCGTAATTCCACTCGAGGAAATCGAATTGAACGAAAATCTTAACTTTGTGGAAGAACCCGTCAAAATCATGGATATGGAAATCAAACGAACAACGCAAAGTCGCATACCAATAGTGAAGGTTCGCTGGAATGCTAAGCGGGGACCTGAATTCACTTGGGAGCGAGAAGACCAGATGCAACAAAATTGCCCGCATCTCTTCCCTAGTGCATAGAAACTTACTTTATAAATAATTTCGGGACAAAATTCCCTCTAACGGGGGGATGATGTAACAACCCGATATTTCAAGTCAATGTAATGACCTAAATTCAAGTATTGTAACCTATATTGAGATGATAATAAAAATAGCGACAACACTCAATGTTCAAAAATCTCAATGTGAATGTACTAAGTGGTAGATATCGTAACAAGGGTTTCAAAAATATAAAGAACACTAAAATTCGAGTTATAACGAAGAAGTTATGACCAATCAAAGGTACGAAACAAAACCGGTAAAACACTGTTAAGCGTAAAATAAGAAATTTCAATAAAATACTTGTTAGCCGTATGTATCTAAATGAAAGTCGTAAATATCATTAAACCGTAAACGTACATAGAAAGAGCGTCCAAATCTGACTTTGTAGGAGAAAGTTATGATTTTTCTAAGTTTCGGATATAATAGTAGACAACTAAAAACTCGAAATGGAGATCGGGCGAATTTTAGTCGACACAACCTAAACGAGAATCGAAGACCTCAACAATAGTAACACAACGGTAAAAAGACAGACGAAATCAGACGTCGGATGAAGAAGATATGGATTTTTAGCGGACTTTTCCAATCCCGGCCTGTTAAAATTATAATATTAAAAATAAAGTCAAAATTAGCTGACGGAG
The DNA here is from genome assembly GCF_002870075.4 of Lactuca sativa. Taxonomy (NCBI): domain Eukaryota; kingdom Viridiplantae; phylum Streptophyta; class Magnoliopsida; order Asterales; family Asteraceae; genus Lactuca; species Lactuca sativa. The sequence goes on from NC_056629.2 coordinate 112,233,778, forward strand.
TCTAAACGAGAGTTGTAGAGCATAATCTCACATACGCGTTGATATAAAGAACGTCAAAATCGGAGCTCGTATGCGAGAGATATGAATTTATGAAGTTCAGGGCACGAATTTCCACATCTATCAGGATTCACATCGTGAGTCAAAGGGGGTTCACGGCGTTAATCGGTGATAGACGTTTACCAAGAGTCGGGCTATAAGATGTCGAGTCTACGAAATGATTATGACACAATTCACAACATGAACAATTCCATGTTCACGATGTGAACTTCAATTTTCACCCTATAAATAGAAAACGAAGGTCTTAGGATTAGGCTGCTCAATTCTACTCTCTTTTCTACTTTTACTCTGTGTTAAGCATCCTGAGACTACCCCGACGCCCCGGTTACGTATCCAAACCCCGAAGAAATCCAGAAGCCCTGATGTTCCCAAGAAACTTGCATCTTTCCAGTCGAAGTGCTGCCCGACTTAAACATCACTTTCATCAAATCATCACTTCTACCCTTGGCAGTTATAGCGGTCCGAAATCAAATATCGGTCAAGGGCCGATATTTGAGATATAGGTTATCGCGGTGAGATATCGGTATTTTTATATCATGCATAATATATATATATATATATATATATATATATATATATATATATATATATATATATATATATATATATATAAACGTTAGACATATATAATAGTAATATGAAAAGTCAAATCTCAAAAGTGTCAATATTTCAAGCATAAACATGCGTAAGCCATGGAATATTCCTCCAAGTCCACATCAACCAAGGTTTCCAATTATTTTATAAAGATCTTCCACGTGAAATCTAATATCATCATCATCATCATCATCACTAATTAAGAATTGAGTACTTAACATAACGAGATGATCAAACCTGTAGAAACTAGCAAGTTAACACTTAAGTATTTAACAATTAACACAACAATAGGACCAGTTAAGACCTAAAACCATGAGTCTATGACTTAAAACTAACAATGAAGTACTTAACATAAGAGAAGGTTCAGATAAGTTAAGATTATAAGACTTAAGACAATGATTTAACACTAAAAAAGTAACTAAAATTACTTAACCGATATCACACCTGGAAATCGCCTGGAAATATCGATGAAGATCGGTTAAATATCGGTAAATATCACCGATTTTTGCGGTTCCGATATTTTGGACCGATATTTGACACCGATATTTTGAAAGGTACCGATAACCGATATCCTACCTTGAAATCGCCGATATTAACTACATAGCTTCTACCAAGTGAGTTCATATCCTTACCACAACACTTTTAAATGCTTTGTAAATACTTTTTAAACACTCTTAGGAGGAGAATACAAGTAAACACACGACTAAAAATCAGGTGAAAACATCAATCTTTTTGCTATACTTTTCATGCAGTTGTTTTAACCGTCATACGAAAATGTCAGCATGCAAAACATCTCACGATACTACTTTACCCTCACAGGATGAAATATGTTAATAAATAATAACATGCATTATTTATATATGTTTACATAACACATCATGACAAGGGTAACCAATTCAACTATAACATTTTGTTTATGTAAGAAAACACAACTCATTTTTAAGCCTTTATCAACATAGTAAAAAGGGAAATCATTTCGGACATAAACACATTCATTTTCAAGAATACGTGACTTAATTGAGAATCTGTGAGTCATTCGTCTTCACTATACCTATCAAGGTACCGCTAGAAATCCCTATTTTATAACCAGAGTCTTTGTTGTGAGAACGTGATAAGTGTGTATAGATTAATAAGAGACCGATGATCCCGCGCCCTGACTGTTAGCTACAGTCCGCGGGGTGACAAATATCATAACGCTTCGACGCTTGAAGAACGTCGCTGCAGGCAAACCCATCATAATATGGTTATGAAAACTCACAGGATAGATAATTATTATGGTATTATGTTTTACGGGAAAAGTAATGTTACAGTTATTTTACGTAAAAATACAAGCTTCCTATCGTTTTGTTCACTAATAAAAGTATACATTTTCAGTATAAGTATAGCATATTTACTTATAAATTTAAGTCTTGGAGATTTAAGACTACTTCTCACTTTTAGGATAATATAGTATTTTCCTGTTTCAAATACATTCATTTTTATACAACATTGTTTCTTAACTCATTTTATAAGAAAATATCGTATTTTCTGGAAAATAAACGTGAACTTTCGAATGGCATGCATTTACTCAATTAACTACTTATGAGCTCACCAACTTAAATGTTGACACTTTTTCTTTGAAATAAGTTGTATTCTCAGGAAATCGCTAAATCAGGTTAGCAATTGCTTTTGGGGACTAATGCTCTGGCGTTTGTATCATCTTAAGGAACATCATATTGTATTTGACTTTTGAATCATGTAATAGAACAATCATGTAAACTTTTCAAATATATATTATGGTGATGTGTACTTTCTTTACTATTCAATTGTTATGATATTGTAGATGACGTCCTCCACCCCCGAATGTTTCCGCCGTTCAGGTTTAGGTGTGTGACAGCTTAATTTGTGCGTTCCAAAATAGAAGTACTCTATGCAATTTTAAAAGGGTTTGATAAGCAATGTTGAATTCGTGAGTTCTAGAATAGAAGTTTATGCAATTTAGCAAAGTTTTGATGAGCGTTGTTTAATTCCTGATTTCCACAATAGAAGTCTATGCAATTTTGCAAAGTTTTGATGCGCATTTTTTAATTTGTGAGTTCCATAATATAAGTATTTTATGCAATTTAGCAATGCTTTGATGAGCATTGTTTAATTCTTAAGATTTAAAGTAGAAGTCTATCCAATTTAGCAAAACTTTGATGAGTATTGTTTAATTCATGAGTTCCACCAAAGAAGATGCAATTTAACAAAGCTTGGATGAGCATTAGTTAATTCTTGAGTTCCAAAATAGAAGTAATCTATGAAATTTACAAAAGCTTTGATGGGCAATATTTAATTCTTGAATTCCACAATTGAGGTATATGCAATTTAACAAAACTTCGATGAGCACTGTTTAATTCTTAAGTTCCCAAATAGAAGTCTACGTAATTTAGCAAAGCTTTAATAAGCATTGATTAATTCTTGCATTCCACAATAGAAGTATTCTATGCAATTTACTAAAGCTTTGATGAGCATAGTTTAATTCTTGAGTTCCACAATGGAAGTCTATGAAACTTAAAAAGGGTTTGATGAGCAATGTTTAATTCATGAGTTACACAATAGAAGTCTATTCAATTTAGCAAAGCTTTGATGAGCAATGTTTAATTCGTGACTTCCACAATAGAAGTTTATGCATTTTAGCAAAGCTTTGATGAGCATTGTTTAATTTTTGAGTTCCAAAATAGAAGTCTGTGCAATTTAAGCAAAGGTTGGATGAGCATTGTTTAATTCTTGAGTTCCACAATAGAAGTCTATGCAATTTAGCAAAGCTTTGATGAACATTGTTTAATTCTTGAGTTCCACAATAGAAGTCTTTCAAATTTAGCAAAGCTTTGATGAACGTTGTTTAATTCTTGATTTCCACAATAGAAGTCTATGCAATTTAGCAAAGCATTGATGTGCATTGTTTAATTCTGGAGTTCCATAATAGAAGTTGTCTATGCAATTTAGCAAAGCTTTGATGAGCATTGTTTAATTCATGAGATCTAGAATAAAAGTCTATGCAATTTAAGCAAAGGTTTGATGATCATTGTTTATTTCGTGAGTTCCACAATTGAAGTCGATGCAATTTAGAAAAGCCTGGATGAGCGTTGGTCAATTCTTGAGTTCCATAATAGAAGTAATCTATTGAAATTTACCAATGCTTTGATGAGCATTGTTTAATTCTTGAATTCCATAATAGAAGTAGTTTATGCAATTTTGCAAAGATTTGATGAGCATTGTTTATTCATGAGTTCTACAATAGATGTCTAAGGATTTAGCAAAGCGTTGATGAATATTGTTTAATTCTTGTGCTCCACGATAGAAGTCGATGCAATTTAGCAAAGCTTTGATGAGCCGCTTAATTCTTGAGTTCCACAAAAGAAGTGATCTATGAAATTTTCCAAAGCTTTGATGAGCATTGTTTAATTCTTGAGGTTCACAATTGAAGTCTATGTAATTTAGCAAAGCTTTGATGAGCATTGTTTAATTCTTGAGTTCCACAATAGAAGTCTATGCAATTTAGCAAAGCTTTGATAAACATTTTTCAATTCTTGAGTTCCACAATAGAAGTATTCCATGCAATTTAGCAAAGGTTTGATGAGCATTGTTAAAATATTGAGTTCCACAATAGAAGTCTATGCAATTTAAGTAAAGGTTTGATGAGCAAATTTTAATTCGTGAGTTCCAAAATATAAGTCTATGCAATTTAGCAAAGCTTTGATGAGCATTTTCTAATTCTTAAGTTCCACAATAGAAGTCTATGCAATTTAAGCAAAGGTTGTATGAGCATTGTTTAATTCTTGAGTTCCACAATCGAAGTCTACAGAATTTATCAAGGCTTTGATGAGCATTGTTTAATTCTTGAGTTCCACAATAGTAGTCTATGCAATTAAGCAAAGCTTTGATGAGCATTGTTTAATTCTTGAGTTCCTTAATAGAAGTAATGTATGCAATTTAGAAAAGATTTGATGAGCATTGTTTTATTCTTGAGTTCTACATTAGATATCTATGCAATTTACCAAAGCGTTGATGAGTATTGTTTAATTCTTGTGTTCCACAATAGAAGTCGATGCAATTTAGCAAAGCTTTGATGAGCATTGATTAATTCTTTAGTTCCATAAAAGAAGTAATCTATAAAATTTACCAAAGCTTTGATGAGCAGTGTTTAATTCTTAAGCTCCACAATTGTAGTCTATATAATTTAGCAAAGCTTTGATGAACATTGTTTAATTCTTTTTTTTTTTGAAAGAGCCAAAGCTCGGCAAACTTTATTAAAAAGAATAAAAGAATACAACATCAACCACAAACAAACAAAACAACCAAAATACAAAATAACCAACTTATCCATAACCAACTACCAACCCATTTCCTAAACTCAAGAAATAACCACCCAAAACCCCAAAATAACCTAAAATCCTTAAAGTAAGCCCAATGACTTATTGAATGAAGTTACCTTTTTCCCCAGCATTGTTTAATTCTTGAGTTCCACAATAGAAGTCGATGCCATTTTTCAAAGCTTTGATACACATTGTTCAATTTTTGAGTTCCACAATAGAAGTATTCCACGCAATTTAGAAAAGCATTGATGAGTATTGTTTAATTCTTGAGTTCCACAATAGAAGTCTATGCAATTTAAGCAAAGGTTTGATGAAAAAAGTTTAATTCGTGATTTCCACAATAGAATTCTATGCAATTTAGAAAATATTTGATGAACATTGTTTAATTCTTGAATTCCACAATAGAAGTCTATGCAATTCAAGCAAAGGTTGGATGAGCATTGTTTAATTCTTGAATTCCATAACAGAAGTCTATGCAATTTAGCAAAGCTTTGATGAGCATTGTTTAATTCTTGAGTTCCATAATAGAAGTCTATGCAATTTAGTAAAGCTTGGGTGGGCGTTGTTTAATTCTTGATTTCCCCAATAGAAGTCTATGCAATTTTACAAAGTTTTGATGAGCATTGTTTAATTCGTGAGTTCTATAATAGAAATAGTCTATGCAATTTAGCAAAGCTTTGTTGAGCATAGTTTAATTCTTGAGTTATACAGTAGAAGTCTATGCAATTTAGCAAAGCTTTGATGAGTATTGTTTAATGCTTCCACAATAGAATTCGATGCAATTTAGCAAAGCATGGATGAGCATCGGTCAATTCTTGAGTTCCACAATTGAAGTAATCTATGAAATTTACCAAAGCTTTGATGAGCATTGTTTAATTCTTGACTTTCACAATTGTAGTCTATACAATTTAGCAAAACTTTGATGAGCACTGTTTAATTCTTAAGTTCCACAATAGAAGTATTCTATGCAATTTAGCAAAGCATTGATGAGTATTGTTTAATTCTTGAGTTCCACGATAGAAGTCTATGCAATTTAGCAAATCTTTGATGAGCATTGTTTAATTCTTGAGTTCCTCAATAGAAGTCTATGTAATTTAGCAAAGCTTTGATGAGGGTTGTTTAATTATTGATTTCCACAATAGAATTCTATGCAATTTTGCAAAGTTTTGATGCGCATTGTTTAATTCGTGAGTTCCTTAATAGAAGCAGTCTATGCAATTTAGCAAAGCTTTGATGAGCACTGATTAATTCTTGAATTTTAAAGTAGAAGTCTATGCAATTTAGCAAAGCTTTGTTGAGTATTGTTTAATTCTTGAGTTCCACAATAGAAGTCGATGCAATTTACCAAAGCTTGAATGAGCATTAGTTAATTCTAGTGTTCCGCAATAAAAGTAATCTATGAAATTTACAAAACCTTTGATGAGCATTGTTTAATTCTTGAATTCCACAACTGAAGTCTAAGCAATTTTGCAAAACTTTGATGAGCACTGTTGTAGGAACCCATTTTTATAACGAACGGTGGCTGCGGAAGAAAGATATCTCGAGATTAATCGTGTTTTTGTTAGTATGAACACGAAGAACATAATATGAGTTCATGAAAAAGGCTAAGAACAAGAGAGAATTATATCGATGAAGCATGAAGAACATTTTGGGAGAGAAACTCTCCCTGGGTGGGAGAACCCACCACTTTTCTCTCTCTCTTGAGATTACATTGTCAGAAAAGTAATCTTCTAAGAAAAGTAAAATGAGCTAGCTTAAAAGAATAAATGACCAACTCTCCCTTTATATAGGAGGGAGAGTATTTACACCACAAAATACAATAAAGGGAAAATACAACCTAATAAACACTCATTATTTGTGGAGCAATTACATGCACCAACATTCTCTCCCTAAATGCTTACAAATGATGAAAGATACAATAAGTGATACAAGGCTATAATACAGTAATCTGACTAGCAACTATGAAGTGTCTGTGAAGTCTGAAACTGGCCATGAATCTCTAACAATGAAGATCTTCGGCTTCAAAGCACAACCAATGAAGCAGAAAAAATAAGATCCAAATCTTCAAACCAGTCATAATCACCCGAAAAAGGAGGTCACCATGAGCCAGTAGAAGATCCAATAAAAGAAACACTTCGGCTTCAAAAGTCTGAAAAACATCTCGAGTTCTCGAATCATAATACATCGAAATTCTTCAAAGAAAAACCTGCTAAAAATGTGAAGCATCCATAAAATGTAGTCCGGATAAAGATAATGTGAGTCCAAAAACATGGTCCAACAATGCCAAAAATTTGATCCAAGGATCAAAAATAAGTGTCACGTCACATCGCCAAAATAATCTTCGACTTCAACATATCATAAATCAAAACTCGTGAAACCATAAGATCTGAACCAGATGCGAACACAAAATCATCCTATGGTAGAGTCTGAATAATAAATAATCTGAATCGGAAAACATCGAGTAATGCCAAAAATTTGATCCGTGAAGACCAAAAATAAGTGTCACATCGCATCACTAAATAAATAATCGTCTTCAGAAGTCTTCAAAAATCCAAACTCAAACAATAAAAACCAAATCCGGATGATATTCTCTCCCTATTTTTGATAACCAATGACCGGATATCAAAAATCAACAAATCATCGGATGGAGAGTGTCGGATACCAAGAGCTAAAAGAAGCTCTCCCTAGATGTATGAAGGGTCTCGATAAGAAATGAGAAAGAGTAAAATAAATGCTCTATGAGAAGGTGGGTGACATAGTTGCTGAAGTTGTGCTGAGAAAAGCATATGTTGTGCCAAAAATAATATCCAAATATCCAAACTGGGGTGTCGGAACACTTGAAGTGGTCTTCAATAGAGAATAAAGTCCACATGCTCAAGATACATGATTCTTCAACCAAAAATCAAGAGCGCCAAGTCATAATAATCCCATAATGTGAAGAATGCGAAACAACTTTATTGATCAATCGTCGTTGCGGTGCAAGCATCACAAAAAAGATAATATGAAGTCTGACTGCAGTAGGAGTATTTTTCCAATAATAATAACGGGCATGAAATAAATAACCAATGTGACAATCCATGGGTAGGTGGTGGCAAAAATTGGTGTTAAAAAAAAAAATTGGTTTTAATAAAAAAATTTGGTTATAATAAAAAATGGCTAAATAAAAAAAATTGGTGTTAAAAAAAATAATTGGCTAAAAAAATTTAATTAAAAAAATATTGTAGAAAAAAACTGAATAAAAAAAAATAAAGTCTAGAAAAAAAAGGTTTTATAAAAAAGGAAGGGAAAAAGGAGGGGAGGGGAGGAAAAAAGAAGGAAGAAAGGAGGGAGGAGGAGGAGGAAGGGAGGGCTGAAGGAAGAAGGAGGGGGAGGAGAAGGAGGAGGGGCTGAAGGGGAGGGAAATCCAAAGTTGGAGGGTGGACCGAAGTCTTGGGTGGTTGCGGTAGGAGGTGATTGCGGGTGGAGTGGTCTGGTTGCGGGTCTATCAGTTGGCTTCGGATGGGAAGTTGGGCTGCTGATGGGGTACCGAAGTCATGAGGGTTGCGGTTGAGGCGAAGGATGAATGCGGTGCGCGGGTAACTGCGGATTGTAGCTGCGGTCTGGCGCGTTGCAGTCCGCGACTATAGTCAACACTGCGGTCCAAGGCTGCGGTCCGAGCAAGAAGACTTCGGTCAGCAGGGAAGAGTACGCTTCGGATCCTCGGTTTGGACTAAGAGGCTGCGGTACTTAGGCCTGAGAGGGGCTGCAGACCAATGCCAGAGAGGGGTTACAGGCAGGCTTCTCAGGAGACTTTGGTAGGCAGTGTTTTGCTGCGGTCTGGGGGGCTGAGAAGGGCTGAACAGGTGACGAAAAATGCTATTTTTTCATGAAAAATGGTACCGTAAAGGTCATTTATTCATATTTTAATAAGGGAATCTTTTTATAAAGCATTTTAAGTCAATAGTGGGTCTTGGGAAGGCAAAAAGAAGAGTGTAAAGTGGGTTTTTAGGGACAAAAGATGATGAGATTGGACAATGTCACATCGTTTTTGTCTTTTTGAGGGAGCAAATAGTGGAGCACTTTTTACCCAAAAGAGTAACAAGGACAAGATGCTTTATGCAAACACTTAAACACGTCCATATGTACTAATTTGAAGATTCACAGCAACAAGTAAAAGGTAGAATGTATGAATATCATACCTTTTTGTTGATCATAATAAACATGCTGTAGAAAAAAAATCTTCTAGAAAAAGTGCTTTCCTCCACTATCTTCAAGAATAATAAGCCCATAATTTTTATGTCTTATCATCCAAGAAAAAGAACTCTGTGGAACAATATCTTCAACAATATGGAAACCACAAAAATAATTTCTTCTCCCATTTTTCTTCATTTCTTCAACAGCAAAAATAATAACTTTTTAAGAACATCTTCTTCCAGCAACAAATAGAACGAGCTGCAGCAGCAACATTTTATTTTTACTAAGATAGAATCACCCATAAGATAGAACTAAGAAAGAACTCATAAAAAAATTCCGGTAAGAAACCCGAAATTTTTTTCTTGCAGAAACACGGAAAAATCACAAGATAATCACCGAACGGGAGTCGTTCCCTTGAACTAATCGTGAGATCTTCAAGGTACGACTCTGATACCAATTGTAGGAACCCATTTTTATAACGACCGGTGGATGCGGAAGAAAGATATCTCGAGATTAATCGTGTTTTTGTAAGTATGAACATGAAGAACATAATATGAGTTCATGAAAATGACTAAGAACAAGAGAGAATAATATTGATGAAGCGTGAAGAACATGGTGGGAGAGAAACTCTCCCTGGGTAGGAGAACCCACCACTTTTCTCTCTCTCTCTAGAGATTACATTGTAAGAAAAGTAATCTTCTAAGAAAAATAAAATGAGCTAGCTTAAAAGAATAAATGACCAACTCTCCCTTTATAAAGGAGGGAGAGTATTTACACCACAAAATACAATAAAAGGAAAATACAACCTAATAAACACTCATTATTTGTGGAGCATTTACATGCACCAACAACTGTTTAATTCTTAAGTTCAACAATAGAAGTCTACGCAATTTAGCAAAGCTTTGATAAGCATTGCTAAATTCTTGTCTTCCACAATAGAAGTATTCTACGCAATTTTGTAAAGCTTTGATGAGCATTATTTAATTCTTGAGTTCCACAATGGAAGTCTGTGCAATTTAAAAAGGGTTTGATGAACAATGTTTAATTCGTGAGTTCCACAATATAAGTCTATGCACTTTAGCAAAGCTTTGATGAGCGTTGTTTAGTTTTTGATTTCCACAATAGAATTCTATACAAATTTGCAAAGTTTTGATGCGCATTGTTTAATTCGTGAATTCCATAATTGAAGTAGTCTATGCGATTTAGAAAAGCTTTGATGAGCATTATTTAATTCTTAAGATTTAAAGTACAAGTCTATGCAATTTAGCAAAGCTTTCATGTGTTTTCTTTAATTCTTGAGTTCCACAATAGAAGTCGATGCAATTTAGCAAAGCGTGGATGAGCATTAGTTAATTCTTGAGTTCCACAATAGAAGTAATCTATGAAATTTACAAAAGCTTTGATGAGTATTGTTTAATTCTTGTATTCCACAATTCAAGTCTATGCAATTTAACAAAACTTTGATCAGCACTGTTAAATTTTAAGTTCCACAATAAAAGTCTACGCGATTTAGCAAAACTTTGATAAACATTGTTCAATTCATGAGTTCCACAATAGAAATATTCCATGCAATTTAGCAAAGGTTTGATGAGCACTGTTTAATTCTTGAGTTCCACATTAGAAGTCTATGCAAATTAAAGCAATGGTTTGATGAGCATAGTTTAATTCGTGAGTTCCACACTAGAAGTCTATGCAATTTAGCAAAGCTTTGATGAACATTGTTTAATTTTTGAGTTCCACAATCGAAGTCTATGCAATTTAAGCAATGGTTGGATGAGCATTGTTTAGTTCTTGAGCTCCATAATAGAAGTCTACGCAATTTTGCAAAGCTTTGATGAGCATTGCTTAATTCTTGAGTTCCATAATAGAAGTCTATGCAATTTAGCAAAGCTTTGATGAGCGTTGTTTAATTCTTGATTTCCCCAATAGAAGTCTATGCAATTTAGCAAAGCTTTGATGAGCATTGTCTAATTCTTGAATTCCACAATAGAAGTCTATGCAATTTAATAAAAGGTTGGATGGGCATTGTTTAATTCTTGAGTTCCACACTAGAAGTCTACGCAATTTAGCATAGCTTTGATGAGCATTGTTTAATTCTTGAGTTCCACAATAAAAGTCTATGTAATTTAGCAAAGCTTTCATGAGCGTTGTTTAATTCTTGATTTCCCCAATAGAAGTCTATGCAATTTTGCAAAGTTTTGATGAGCATTTTTTAATTTGTGAGTTCTATAATAGAAGTAGTCTATGCAATTTAGCAAAGCTTTGATGAGCATTGTTTAATTCTTGAGTTCTACAGTAGAAGTCTATGCAATTTAGCAAAGCTTTGACGAGTATTGTTTAATTCTTGAGTTCCACAATAGAATTCGATGCTATTTAGCAAAGCTTGGATGAGCATTGGTTAAGTCTTAAGTTCCACATAGAAGTAATCTATGAAATTTACAAAAGCTTTGATGAGCATTGTTTAATTCTTGAATTCCACAATTGAAGTGTATGTAATTTAGCAAAACTTGGATGATCACTGTTTACTTCTTAAGTTCCACAATAGAAGTCTACGCAATTTAGCAAAGCTTTGATGAACATTGTTTAATTCTTGCATTCCACAATAGAAGTATTCTATGCAATTTAGCAAAGCTTTGATGAGCATTGTTTAATTCTTGGGACTTTTATGCTCAAAGGACCAAAAATAGGGTTTATTACAAACATGGGGTTCTCATGGCCATAAAGATGGCACCTTTATGCCATGAGGGCCCTCCAAGGTTGCATATCTGAAGGTATATCAACTTGGAATGTCTAAGTCCCAAGGATCAAGCTTCTTGGACCCAAAACTCCATAAAAAAGACCAAAAGGAGATCTAAGAAACTACAAGTCAAGTATGAAGCTTGATTACCAGAAAGTGAAGAGAAAATGATGTTGTTCCTGGATCTACAATCTTCCCTTGAAGTCCTCCTTCTTCCTCTTCTTAACACATGCTTCAAATTACACAAGATTACTAAAAACGGCACTCAAACATTCACAAGGCTCAAGGTGGTGAGTTAGGGTTTTCTGGACTTTGAGGGAGTAATAAGGGAGCCCACAAAGGTGTTATGTTTCTTTAAATAGGGGAACAAACCCTTAAAATTAGGGTTTTCATCAGACAGCTCCTACTCGCCGAGTTGGTCTTATGAGTCGTTGAGTAGATCACTTAGTTCCCCGACCTGGAGTCGATCCTACTCGACGAGTTTGTCACACCCCAAAACCTGAACGGCGGAAACGTTCCGGGGCGAAGGACGTCATGTACAGTATTACAACAATGTAAAATACTCCCTCCGTCCCAAAATTATAGTCCATGTTTCCATTTTGTTTTGTCCCAAAATAATAGTCTACTTCTAAAAATAAATAACATTTTTACCAAAATACCCCCTCATTATTACTTAACCAACTAAGCATCTAATGGAACATTAAATGCAAAGTAAGGACAAAACTGTCATTTTATTAAATAAAGTTAGTGGTAATTAATGTTTTTCTTAATCTGTGTGCTTTTTGTCTGTGGACAATAACATTGGGACGGAGGGAGTAGTAAACAAGCAACAACATCATCCATTGCATTAATAATATAATTTAATACAAGTGTGTTCTATATAGTTATAAGACACCAAAATATGAATGATCAAAATAAGAGACAAGTCTTGAATGCGCTCCATCTTCTCAAAACCTGGCATCGGTACCTGTCTACTGATGACCTGTGAATACAAGTTATTTTGAAAGAGTTTATCAGCATAAAAGCTGGTGAGTTCATAAGTATTTCAGTGTCATTGTTTGTATGAAAATGTTTGTAAGCCGTTTGATGTATAAGTTTGTAAATGTTTGTATCTCCTAGAAAATCCTATATTTTCTACTAAACGTAGCCTTATACCAAGGCATCAAATGTTCTGTATGTTTGTTTCTTGTAAAAGTGTGTATATTCCCCAAGTGTGACTATCATTAACAAAATATAGTTTATACATTACCGTTTATGTGAGAAGATCACAAAGTGAATGCAATGGGAAAATAATAAAGTACTGTAGTGTTGTATTATAGTAACTACTGTTGTACTAACTACCTTAAACCGATTGTTAATTAAGGTATAATGTGATATGATTGTAACCATACTTGATCGACTAGTAAAACACGACGCTCGAAGACGTCGAAATGGTATGACATTCGTTACCCGTAGACCTGCAGGTCCATTGTAGCTAGCAGCAAGGTGTAGGAAGGTCAGTCCCGTATAGATCTATACACATATTCATGCTCTCCCTCCAGGAGACTTTGGTTACAAAACGAGCCATAGCAATGATGTCGTGCCCCGAAGTAGTGACTCATATTTATGTTATAGTATTCTTGTATATGTATCGTATGTACTAGTGTAGTGTATGTTCTCTCTGTCTAGTATGTAGTATGTTCTCTTTGTTTCTCATCATAGTATGTTCTCTTGTATAATGTAGTGTATTGTATGTTCTCTTAGTTTCTCATTATAGTATATTCGTTATGTTTCTCATAATAGTATATTCTCTTAGTTTCTCATCATAGTAAGTTTGCATTGACTCATGAATGAACTGACTCTTGTATGTTTCGTTGTACTAGAAATAGTGAGTAGTGACTTCCTAAACTATACCTATTACAGTTTACTAGTAGAGTTGTTTGTATGACTAAGTGTGTTGAACTGAGATAAAAGCTTTTATGTCTATACATGTATACATAATATATAACTAAGGATCAAATGACACATACAAACAACAGGGTACTCTAAGTCCACAACCAAACAAGGAACAGGAAATAAAGTGAGTTATCAGTCCTAAGTCCTTCTAACCTGACTTATAACTATATATGCATTAGACATGGTTTTGACAATATATAAGTTTGAAAGAGTTAAAAGAAATGGTTTGGCATATAAGAACAAGTTTGATAAAGAGTTTAACATGTAAAAGAGTTTGATAAACAGTTAAAAGTATAGTAAATCCATTTGTTTGATAGTTATTAATCACATGTGATTGATATAATAACTATAATGTTTCAACTTGTATCCCCCCATAAAAGCATGTAAAATCATTTAAAAGGTAGATTAAGGGGTATGAACTCACCTGTAGTGAATGGTTTGGATGAACATGTGGTATAGTATGCTAAGTGCCAAGTGAAGACTTGAGCACACACATAGATCCTATTTATCATATAATGATACATATATGTATACAATTAGTGTTTAAACAACTAATTATACAAGTAAGGACACCCTAGGTCATAGAAAACACTTAGATTCAAGTGTTAGAAGTACAAAGGGTTGCATATAATGGCTGTATGGCTACACGTTAGACTGTAAGGCCAGAATATTGTGTCTCATGGGTGTGTACGGCCAGAGTGTATGGCCCAAGTGACTGTACGTCTGTACACTCATGGTGAAACATGCCATTTTGTGTTTTAAAGTCCTCTTAAGCATCTAGGGGGTGTGTCTTGACCAATGCTTAACCTTATTGAATGTTAAATGCCATTTTGACCCTAAAAAGGGTGTGTACGGCCACACAAGGAGTGTACGGCCGTACACGCTTGTTGATTATGTAAAAATGGTTAAAAGTGTATTCCAAATCTTTCATCCCCTAAGTGTTCTTGATCAAGTTCTAGCCTAGACCATGAGTTTTAAGGCCTTTAAGCACCAAATGGAGGGGTGTACAACCACATGGGGTGTGTATGGCCGTACACTCCTCATTGATCATATTTTGGACGTTTTCTAAGGAGTAAATCAGTAAGTAATAAGTATGAGGAGTGGTACTTACGATATAAAATCCTTTAGGGGTGTTTGTGGTCCAAAAACTTAGTAGGTGTTCTTGGTGTTCTTGATGAACACTTGAAGATCTAAACAAAATGAGTAGTTTCATGGATGAAATGGTAGATTTTTACTAGATAGAGTAATGAATCATCAAATAGATGGAAGAAAACACTTACAACTTGAAGATTTGAAGGCAAAATCCGATGATACTTGAGAGAGAAGTGATTTTTGGCCTTACGAGTGTGAAAAGAGATGAAAGGAGGCTAACACTCTCATTTATACTTGAGAGTGTACGGCCAGAAGGGGATGTATGGCTGTACACTCCTTAAGTTGGAGTGTTTGGCCAATTTTTGAAGTATTGAACTTGTGGGACTTATTTCTAAACCCTAACTTTGAAGGTACAAGGCTTAGAACACTCTAATTGACTCTAATCAATGCTAGAAGATAGCAAAAGCGAGTCTGAACTTGATTGATTTGAATAAGTGTACAAGATAGAAATTTCGGGTTGTCACAGAGTTGAGCCTCCAACTCGTCGAGTCCAAGGGTAAAATATGAAGTTTGGCTTGAATTTAATTACGTACCTGAGACCGAGTGTTACACATGAGCTATGGAATCTTACCATGGCAAGCTCAGACATAGAAGCCTACACCGATAGATTCAACGATTTAGCTGCATTATGCCCTGGGATAGTTACCCCGAAGAGCAAGAAATAGAGAGATACATTTGGGGACTACCTTCTCCAATCCAAGGAAATGTATTAGCAGCGAAACCTCTTACGTTTGATAGTGCCAAACGCCTAGCTCGAACATTGGTGGACTATGGGATCCGCCACGCATAATCGACCCCGTTCATGGGTCAACCAAAGGAGGTGATGATAAACAAAGGTCTGAGAGCAAGAAGAAGAGGCAATCAACACAAGAACCCTCTGAGGGACAACAGACATGTGCAACCTATGCTGCCAAGACACCAACCACTTTAGCATCAGGCAGTCGTTATGTTGGAACCTTCCCTAAATGTAATAAGTGTAACTTCCATCATACCGGAAGGTGTCGGAAGTTGTATTGGAAGAACTGCCTCAGAAGGGGACACACCATCCGTTTCTGTATGGCACCGACACGACCAATCTCTCAGGTCCCATTTGAGGAAGTGAGTCATATCTGCTATGAATGTGATGAAACGAGACACTACAGGTGAGATTATCCATTGTCCTGAAACCCTGATGAAGAAGGAAGAGTGATAATGATCACTGCAGGAGAGTCTACCCAGGAACCACCTGAGAACAGTGGTACGTTTCCTAACTAGACCCTAACTACAATAATTTCTTCCTTGTTTAAACAAAGCACATAGTTTATGTAGAAACTAAATACTCTTTCTGGTAGGCTGTAATGACTTGGTGTAAATATTAGGGCCATATATAATTAAGAACCAATAGACTTAGAGTGTGTGAATCCGCCTTATTTCATGTTCCTTGTCTGGTTGTGGATTTAGGGCAGGGTCACTCAGTCGACTGTCTTATCAACCTTAATTACATATTGTCACACCCCAAAACCGAGAACGGCGGAATACGTTATGGGGTGGAGGACGTCATGTACAGTATCATAACAATGCATAATAGTAAAAACAAGCAACAACATCCATTGCATTAATATAGTAATTGTAATACAAGCGTGTTCTATACAGTTTGTTAGACACCAAAAGTATAATCAAAATAAAGAGGAGTCTTGTATGTGCTCCGTCTTTCGCAAAAGCTGCACCTGTACCTGTCTACTGATGACCTGGGAATACAAGTTATTTTGAAAACGAGTATCAACATAAAGCTGGTGAGTTCATAAGCATTTAGTGTCATTGCTTGTATAAAAGTGTTTTTAATCGTGTATTGTAAAAGTTGTTATCAAGCTTGAAAATAGTGTGAATCTCTAGAAAATCCTATATTTTCCAGTAAAAGTAGTCTTCTGCCAAGACTTGGTTACTTGTAGGTTTGATCCTTTGAGTGTGTAAAAGTTTTCCCAATTAGACTCTCAATTATAAAAATATAGTTTTGGACTTCATTTATGCGAAGTAAATGGGAAGATAATGTATTATTCCAACAGTGTTACTGCCGGCTGAATGGTAAATAAACTGCAAACTCTAGGTAGTGATAAGTATATAATACATCTCGGGGAGTCTGTTTTACCTTTATTTCTTAATTTGTAAATTTAGGGATCCGAATGTGAATTCATATGTAACCATGCGGATAGGCGATCGAATGTCCAATGACCCTCCAGGTCACACGTAGTGTGGTAACATTTTGCAATCTCTGGGCCTAGTCGGCTCGGACTGTAGCTAGCAGTAGGGATGTGAGAGTGTCTGCCTTGTATAGATCTATAAACTTAGTGCCCGCTCTCCCTCCAGGAGACTATGGTTACACGGCGAAGGCGCAGTGAAGTGCCGAATAGAGGAATAGTGTGTCACATTCTGTTTTAGGATATTCTCTTGTATTAGCGTATAGTGTACTTCTCGGTATCATGTATTTAGTATTCTCTTGTATAATATATAGTATTCTTCTTATACAATACTTAACATGTAAAGACTCATAATAGTACTAATTATGGTAAGTATCATAGTAATGGTAGTAAGGAGCGGTAAACCTTAACTATACCTATTATAGTTAAATAGCATGTTGTAGTCTATCTTTGATACACAATAGTATGGAACTGAGTGAAGACATTCATATCCAACACAACTATATACAATATATAACTAAGAATTCAATGACAGTCGGACAGATAACAATATACCCTAAGACCACAATCAAACAAGAACAGGAAATAAGGCGTGCTATCAGTCCTAAGTCCTTCAAGTCTTACTTATATAAATATATTGGTGTAGATATATTTTGGGAACATAAGTAGATTAAAAGAGTTTGGAAATACTTTTTATAACAATTTAACATGAAAAATGAGTTTGATAAACATTTAAAGCAGTTTTGATGGCAAAACGATTAAAAGTATAGAAATCCTTTTTGATTACAAGTTACAAATCACATGTGATTGATACTATAATTTGTGGGATTCAACTTGTATCCCCCCCCCATTAAAGCATTTAAAAACATTTGAAAGGTTAATTAAGGGGTATGAACTCATATGCAGTGAGTGGAGTGGATGGGATGCCGGGTAGGATGCTAGGTGTCTAGTGAGGACTTGAACCCACCCACGGATCCTATGAAACATGTAGTGACACATAATGGTGTCTAATTAGTCATTTTATCACCAATTAAGTAAGTAAAGACCCTCTAATGCATGAAGACACTTTTCTTCAAGTGCAAGGAGTGCTAGGGGTTTCTTCTAAAGAGTGTATGGCCTCACTATGGAGTTTACACTTCAAATGGTCACCCTAATATGAGTGTACGGTTAGGAGACCATTTCCCCCATGAGTTTACGGCCGTAAACTCATGAGAATGGTGAGTTTCCATGTTTAAAGGTCTCTTGTATAACTAGGAAGGGTTCTAAGGTCAAATCAAAGGCTTGAGAAGTGATTAGGGTTCAAAAGGGTACTCCCTTGGAGTTTTCGGTCCTTGGACCACTCCTTGGGAGTTTATGGTCGTAAACACTAGGGTTTATGGCTGTAAACCCTTGGGTACATCATTTCTTTCTTGTTTTGTGGTCCTAAGCTCATTCATACAAGTTTCTAGTCCATTGAACATGCTAAGGAAGGAGTTAGGGACACCAAAACACCCTTTAAGGTGTTTACGGTTATGGGTGTTTACGGTTTTGGGAGATCCCTAAACCGTAAACATTTGTTCTTGAGGGTTTCAGGTTCATTCCATGGATTTAACAAGAACACTAACTAAACAACTAGTTAGGAAGAGTATACTTACTTCTAGGAGGCTTGAAGAGGTGTTTTAGGACCCAAAAACACAAATGTGTTCTTGGTGTTCTTGGTGATTTGAAGATCCTTTGAAGATCTATGTAAAAATCGGAAATCCATAGATGAGAAGGTGTAAAAACACTATATTAAGTGTTGTTGGAAAGGATCTAGGAAGAAAACTTACATTTTTGGCGGATTTTGGAAGAAGAAGGTGATGATACTTGAGAGAAAAAAAAAAGCTAGTGTTCTTGAGTGGGGAGTGGTCAAAGTGAGGACAAGGTGTAAACTCATGCTATATGCATGAGTTCATGATATATGCATGAGTTCATGAGTAGAAGGGTGTTTACAGCCCAAACTCCCTTGTTTAGCCGTAAACACCTAGCTAAGGTGTCGGGTTGTCCTGTTTATTACACGCCACTAATTACGTCACTTCTTTTTATTTAATCGTTTTACGAAAAATAAAATAAAGCACCAAATGGGTTTAATTCCAGCCAAAAATGTATTAAAATATCTTTGACTAATATTTCAAGTGCTTGGATGTGGAAATTATACAAATGAAAATTTCGGGTTGTCACATCATCCCCTCGTTAGAGGGAATTTCGTCCCGAAATTTAGAATTCAAGCAGCTAAGTTATTACAACACAACTAAGCAAAGAGATGAAGATATTTAAGTTTCATTTGATTCTCGCGCTCCCAAGTGAACTCCAGTCCTCGCTTGGCATTCCAGCGAACCATCACAATTGGCCTGCGGCTTTGTTTCGTTCGTTTGACCTCTCGGTCCATAATCTCCACAGGTTTTTCCACGAAGTTAAGGCTCTCGTTGATCTCGATCTCTTCGAGTGGAATAACGAGAGTCTTGTTGGATAGGCACTTTTTCAAGTTCGAGACGTGGAAGGTAGGATGTATGTTATTGAGTTCGTGGGGTAGGTTAAGTTTGTAAGCTATAGGGCCGATTCTAGCGAGAATCTCGAAAGGCCCTATGTGTCTTGGATTCAGCTTTCCACGCTTCCCAAAGCGTATCGTGCCTTTCCAGGGTGAGACTTTCAAAAGGACTCGGTCTCCCACCAGGAACTCCAAAGGTTTTCTCTGCTTGTCTGCGTAGCTTTTTTGTCGGTCTCTAGCGGCTTTTAATCGCTCACGAATATGTACGATCTTCTCGGTCGTTTCTTGAATGATCTCCGGACCTGTGAGAGCGCTGTCTGGAACGCGTTGTAACGCCCGCAAATCCGGGCTAGTCAAATTAGAGGCACTAAGGGTCGAAAATGACTTTTCGACAAAATATTAATTAGAACAAATAATCTTAACCAAGTTATAGTATAAGTTACAAGGTTTCCGTACATATAAAGAATGCCGAAATCCGAGTTATAACGAAGAATTATGGCTCGTCGAAGTTTCGCGACGGAACCGGCACGGCACCGGGAAGCGTAAATAGTGAATTTATGAAAGAGGACTTTTTAGCCTTAGCGATCTAAATGAAAGTCGTAGAATATGTTAAACTAAGAGTGTCGATAAAAAGAACACCCAAATCTGATTTCGTATGAGGAAGTTATGATTTTTCGAAGTTTCGGATTAGCAGTGTTCAGCCCGAAATTCGAATATTAGATCGAGCGGTTTTTAGCCAAAACAACCTAAATGAGAATCAAAGATCTCATTAGGAATAGCGTAACGAGAAAAAGATGGGCGAAAACGGACGTCGGATGAAGAAGTTATGAGGATTTAACAGACCAATCCAGTCCCGACCTGTTAATAATATAAAATTTAAAATCAAATCAAAATTAGCCGGCGAAGTCTAAACAAAAGTTGTATACTACGTTCCCACCTTCGCGTGGATATAAAGAACGTAAAAAACGGAGCTCGTACGCGGAAGTTACGAATTTTTAAAGTTGAAGCATGAAATTGTGAGACCTGATGAAGGATCGATGAGGTGGCACAATCTAGACCCTCCATCACTGACTCGGTACCCGCTTCAGATGAGTGACACGCCACCTTCGTAGTACGCCCCACGTCCGAGGTTGGTACGCCCAGTGTATCTCGGTTAATATCCATCCGAGTCCGAAGTGTGAGCCAGTTGGTGCGAGCTGGCAACCCTATCCGGAGTTACGACCAGCGTAACCGAAGGCTACGCCCAGCGTAGTCCGAAGTCAGGCGCCTATAAAAGGCATGCGAAGGGTCCGAGCTTTTCATACATTTTCACACCAAATCTCTTTCTCTCTCTAGTTTCTTTCTCTCTCTAAGACCCCAAACCACCCCTAAACCTTAGATAAACCCCCTAGCTCCCGAGGGAATCCCCGAGGCTCCCGGAGTCCCAAGAAAAAGAGTCTTTCGGTTTCGAAACGCAACTCCAAATAAAGTTCCAGTTCTCGTTAAAATCCGCTGTAAGTGAGCTACGCTTACGTAATTTTTAATATAGCTTTCAAATAATTATAGGAATGTTATTAGGTCCTTAAAATAATTATTTGGGCTATTACTATGAGTTATATTGAGTGTTATTTAACGCTTATATAATAATAATGATAGTCAGACTATTAATTTATCGCGGTTGATGTTAGACTAAACCCTAGTGGTATTGATACTAGGTTTTATCGAAGGAAAATTGTTTTAAGAGTATCGAAGCGCTGTCCGAGTGCTGAGTCACCACCTTTCAGGTGAGTGCATAGTCCCTTTCATCTTACACATAGATATGAAGTATTTTAATATATATTACGTGCTATGTGTGCATATTGTCTGAATACTTGCTGTCTATGCTGATGAAAGATTTTTATACATGTTTTAAATAATGTAAATTGTATACGTATTTTATATATACGAATATGTTGGGTATGACATGGGTAGATGAATGATGAGAGATAAAAGATGATGTGAGTAAACATTGGCAGCTATGGACTTAGTGCCTAATAAACATCGGCAGCTATGGACTTAGTGCCTATTGGACAAACACCGGTAGCTATGGATTTAGTACCTGTTAGGGATTGGTAGCTATGGACTTGGTACCTATTAGATAAACACTGGTAGCTATGGATTTAGTACCCGATGAATAAACTATAGCAGCTATGGCATTAGTGCTTTACGAACGAGCATTGGCAGCTATGGATTTAGTGCCAGTCCTATAACCCTGGAAGTAAGGGACTTCGGAATAAACGAATGCAGGATAGATGACTCTTAGGTTAAATCCTTAAGAGTAAAGAAGATAATGGGGATGGGTAATTGGGTTGATTGTTTGACTGTTTAAACATAATAATTATATTATTGTGGGTTTATTTATATCACAGGTGTTGATACGAAGTCACATTACACTGAGAGATTAAAGAGATGTAGATCACTAGTGTAAATAAATGTAAGTTCCGTTTATGCTTATATTTATGTATTGATGATGACATCCCAAACATTTTAAAATGAATAAAATACGTTTCTTTGAAAATGTTTTGATAACGTATTTATCGTGTTTTTCTGGGAACAAATTCCGCAACATTTTTATGAAATGAAGTACTCTGATTTTTTCTAAAGCATAAACAAAATCAGTCTTTTCTAGCCGTGAAAATTGGGGATGTCACACGCGTCCTTTAGCTAACTTAGTGTCACCCACCTCAGGCCAGCACAGAGGGGATCTGCACTTTCGGCTGTAGAGGTATTCGAATGGAGCTGCCTTGATGCTCGTGTGATAACTGTTGTTGTAGGAAAACTCGACAAGGGATAAGTGGGTATCCCATGCCTTACCAAAGTCGATCACACAAGCTCGCAGCATATCTTCCAGGGTTTGGATAGTCCTCTCACTTTGTCCGGCGGTCTGCGGATGGTAGGCTGTACTCATGTCCAGCCTCGTCCCTAAGGCATTTTGCAGTGATTGCCAAAATCTCGAAGTAAACCTACTATCTCTATCGGAGATAATAGATATAGGGACACCATGCAGTCGTACGATCTCCTTAATGTATGCTCTTGTGAGTTTCTCCATCTTATTTGTTTCCTTGATGGGTAGGAAGTGCGCGGACTTGGTCAATCTGTCAACGATGACCCATATGGTATCAAGTCCACCCGTTGTCTTGGGTAGCTTGGTTATGAAATCCATAGTGATCCGCTCCCACTTCCATTCAGGTATCTCCAGTTGCTGTAGTAGACCTGATGGCTTCTGGTATTCGACCTTGACCTTGGCGCAAGTAAGGCATTTACTCACGAAGATAGCAATCTCTGCTTCCATGTTAGGCCACCAGTATGATTTCTTGAGATCCAGATACATCTTATTTGGACCCGGTTGGATGGAATATCGAGTGTTGTGGGCTTCCTTCATGATCAAGTCTCTAAAACCACCGTGTCGCGGTGTCCAGATTCGGTCCATGAGATATAAGGCTCCGTCACCCTTGACTTCCAAGTTCTTATCCATTCCTCGCAGGGATTCTCCTGCTACATTTTTAGGTTTCAAGGCTTTGAGCTGAGCCTCCTTAATCTGTACGGATAGATGCGAATGGATAGTCATTGTTAATGACTTGACTCTTCGACCAAAATATTCCTTTCGACTTAGGGCGTCTGCTACTACCTTGGCTTTTCTCGGTTGATAACAAATATCGCAGTTGTAATCATTGAGTAGCTCGACCCACCGTCGTTGTCTCATATTGAGCTCCTTCTGGTTGAGTATGCGTTGGAGGCTTTTGTGGTCAGTGTATATCGTGCTCTTCGTACCATACAGGTAGTGTCTCCAGATCTTTAGAGCGAATATAACCGCTCCTAATTCGAGGTCGTGTGTGGTATAGTTAACTTCATGTGTCTTCAGCTGTCTCGAGGCATAGGCGATGACCTTACCTTGTTGCATCATGACACAACCGAGCCCCTAATTGGACGCATCGCAGTATACCACAAAAACTTTTGTCGCTTCAGGGAGGGATAGTATCGGTGCGGTGCATAAGGCTCGTTTCAGGGTTTGGAATGCCTTCTCTTGTTTCTCTCCCCAGTTAAAGGCCACACCTTTCTGGGTCAATGTTGCAAAGGGTTTTGCGATTCGAGAAAAGTTGTGTATGAACTTGCGGTAATAGCCAACGAGGCCTAGAAATTAACGAATTTCTGTAGGAGTCTTCAGTACTGACCAGTTCTCAATAGCTTTAATCTTGGATGGGTCCACGTGGTTCCTTTCTTCGCTAACCACGTGCCCTAAGAATTCGACTCTTCGGATCCAAAATTCGCACTTAGAGAACTTCGCGTATAGCCTCTCCGATCGTAGGGTTTCTAGGACTCGTCGTAGATGATCGTTATGCTCCTCCTTACTCCGAGAGTAGACAAGTATGTCATCAATGAAGACGATGACGAACTGATCCAAGTAAGGATAGCACACCGTATTCATTAAGTCCATGAATACCGCGGGCGTGTTGGTCAGTTCGAACGGCATCACTACGAACTCGTAGTGTTCGTAACGAGTTCGGAAGGCTATTTTCTCCTCAAGCACTCGTAACTGGTGATACTCGGACCTAAGATCAATCTTGGAAAAATAACTCACCCCTTGCAGTTGGTCGAATAAGTCGTCTATACGAGGAAGAGGGTAGCGATTTTTGACCGTCAGCTTGTTGAGTTCTCTGTAATCGATGCCCATATGCAACGATCCGTCCTTCTTCTTTACGAACAAGACAGGTGCCCCCCAGGGTAAGAAGCTTGGTCTTATGAAGCCCTTGCTGAGCAACTCGTTAAGTTCACCGGACAGTTCTTGCATCTCAGCCAGCGCTAGACGATAGGGTGATTTGGCTACGGGGGTAGCTCCTGGAATTAAGTCGATCCTGAACTCGACCTGTCGTTGCGGAGGTAAACCTGGCAGCTCCTCTGGAAAGACGTCGGGGAAGTCGCATACTACGGGGAAGTCTTTTAGATATTTTGTTTTCTGGATCGTGTTGACGACGTGTGCAAGGAATGCATGATATTCTTTACGCATGTACTTCTGGGCTTGAATACTTGAGATGATACGAAGACTCGTACTGGGTTTGTCTCCGTAGATTAATAAGGTTTTGTTATTCGGTAGATTTAGACGGATTGCCTTGTCGAAACACCGAATATCGGCATGATGGAGACTCAACCAGTCTATGCCCACGATGACATCGAAACTCTTGATTGATACTGGTATCAAGTTGATTGGGAACGAATGATTATCTAGCGTAAGGGTACAACCTATGTAAATTTCGTTAGAATTCTCTGTCTTTCCATTAGCCATTTCTACGACGAAGGTTTCTTCTAATGGTTGCGAGGATTGCTTAAGTAAGTGTTTAAAGTTTTGGTTTATGAAGCTTCTTTCTGCCCCACTATCGAATAGGATACAAGAATAAGAGTTATCGAGAAGGAACGTACCCGTGACTACTGTGGGGTCTGCTACTACTTCTTGTGGCCAATAGCAAGTAGTCTCCCTGTTCCTCCCACATTCCCAGCTTTCGGGCAGTTTTTCTTGAAATGCCCTACCTCGCCACAGCCATAACAGGCCTGGCTTACTCCCGACCCGGGGACTTGAGAAATAGGTTTGGGTTGAGATCTGCAAAACCGGGCGGTATGGCCCTTCTGGTCGCAGTTAGTGTAGTGCAATTCATGGCAGGGGCCGTTATGATGGAAGGGGCACTTGGGGTACTTGGGCAGGTTTCCAGCATAGGATTTTGTTGGTACAGGGGTAGCAGGAGTAGTGGCGGCATGGACAGCCACAGTTTGTTGGTTTTTAGAGGAAGATTGAGTTGACTTGCCTTTCATTCGGTCCCATGCTTCCTCTTGTTGTCGGATGTCTTGATCGGTGCAGCGGCAGTTGCTGTTGTTATTGGTGGGGTGGAAGGAACTTCATGATCAATCAACATGTGGGCCAATTCCTTGGCGCTGTCAAAGGTCGTAGGGTATGATGATAGAATTTTCCCTCGATACGGGGGCACTAAACCCCAGATGTAACATTCAATTTTCTTGCTTTCAGAAGGGATCATGTTAGGACATAAGGTTACAAGGTTGCAGAACCTGACTGTATAAGTCACTATGTCTGTCCCTTTCATCTTGAGGTTCCAGAGTTGCTCCTCGAGTTTCTGAAGCTCACCCCTAGGGCAGTACTCTCTTTTCAGAAGGTCCTTCAGTGTATCCCAACCCATGGCGTTGGCTGTTACCAAAGAGAGTGAATTGACATGGCCATTCCACCATGCCAAGGCCCTTTCAGTGAAGGTGGCAGCAACGAACTTGATCTTGCTTTCCTCGGGGCACGAGCACATTTCGAAGACAGGTTCAGTTCTTTCAATCCATTGGGACAGAGCAAGAATCCCTCCGGTCCCATTAAAGAATACTAGTTTACAGTTCATGAAATCCTTATAGGTTCACCCCTGCGTACGTGCGTGGATTTCACCATATCTAGAGTTGGTGCCCATTCCGGCTCTGCTTGCATCGCCAGAATTCATTTGGGCCATAGCTACAGTCACAGTTGCGGTTACAGCTGTCTGAAACAGCACCGGATCGAACTGTGGAAGAGGACCAGGTGGTGGAGGTGGAGTTTGAGTCGCAGGTCTGCCTCTGTTCGGGCACTTGCAGGGAGGCATCTTTTACTGAAATTTTATAGAGATGTTGACAACAGTAAGAATCAATTGCAAACATGATGAGAGTATTTCATGGACTAAATCGACATAGTCCAACTATCAGATAGAGTCATAGCAACAGAGTAGGTAACTGCCAATATTACTGGTATTAATGATGTACTATGAGTTCGGGAAAAGTGACCTAACAGTAGGTCTTACATCAAACCATAAGGGAAAATGTTGGCAGTCTAGGAGTCTAGGTAAGGTACTTTCAGAGTTAGAAATGTTTACAGACAAGTGCTCTACCGAGCATAGAAAAGAAAAGGCTAGTCCTTAAACAAAAGAGAGAGATGAGTTGGCATCTTCTACTGGCGACGGGTACCCATCAGGCGAACCCTCAGATCAGCCAGTTGGCGTACAATTTCCTGAAGATGTCGTTCATGAGCCCTTTGACGTGCTCGAAGTTCTCTAACTTCAGCTCGGGATGCAGCTAGCTGTTGCTGCAGAGCCTCATTGATCCTCCTCGTCCTATCCATGGCTTCTTCCAGTTGGCGGATGCGAACAATGTTAAGGTTAGAGTTGGCATCAACTTCCACAACTCTACCAGTGGCTGCTTGACCTTGTTCGACGTTCCTGGCAATCCTACGGACCATGATGGGCAAGACTCGGTCTGCTGAACCTCCCTCGCTTATGTTGTAGAATCTTTGGTCTCCGTTGAAAGGTAAAGGCTGACCCTGTTCATCGCTCCATCGGTTCAAGGTTATTGCCCACATGGGAGTGGGACCTTGAAATGCCGGATGGGGGTTAGGGTTTGGAACTACTGGGGGCAGGTTGTTGACTTCTGGTTCGGAGTCGGAGCTATCCGAAAAGCCCTCAGCACGGTGATCATTCAAAGGGATCGGGTGATCATCTTCTGGCTCCTCATCGAGCCATCCCCTATTTCCTTGGTTTAGATGGTACGGATTGCCGGGAAGGTGGAAACCAGCCATGCTATCTACGCGAGAATGGGGAAAGAAGAGTTAATAGACGTACTAATCTAGGATACTTATAAGATGATCATTGTTAGTCGACCCAATACTTGCGTAATGCATACCAATTACATATAAGCGAGATAGGATAGACCTTCGAATAAGTGATCCTAACTCTAATCCACAACCAAACAAGGGACAGGAAATAAAGCAAAGATCACAGATTCTAAGTCTATAGCGTCTTAATCACATGTAACCGTAGGGTATCCACTTAGCAACTATTGTCCTACACGCAACGACCCTTTTAGTTCTCACATATGTAAATCACAGAATTGTAGAATACTCCTATAGTATTCTCGTTCTAACGTTCTTGTGGTAGTGTGGGTAAGTTTTTAGACTTGTTGCAACACCACAACCATTCTTAGGCACATGCTAGTCACTCCTAGGAAAACATAGTTGATCAGGCTACATTCACCCAGACTTTACTATATGTCTCTAAGCCTAATTGTGTTGTTCAACAATCTTAATACTTTTGTTTTATTCTAGTATGATACTGATCCTTTGTATAAATGGATGTATATATATACTTAGTTAAATATTTTATTATTTAAAAGTATATATTCTTGGTTAGAGTGTTTTAATCCCAATGTGTTTATAGTTATTATATATTTTATGGGTTGATATACTTGATTCACTATAAAGAATGCTCTGATACCAATCTGTCACACCCCAAAACCGAGAACGGCGGAATACGTTCTAGGGTGGAGGACGTCATGTACAATATCATAACAATGCATAATAGTAAAAGCAAGCAACAACATCCATTGCATTAATATAGTAATTGTAATACAAGCGTGTTCTATACAGTTTGTTAGACACCAAAAGTATAATCAAAATAAAGAGGAGTCTTGTATGTGCTCCGTCTTTCTCAAAAGTTGCACCTGTACCTGTCTACTGATGACCTGAGAATACAAGTTATTTTGAAAACAAGTATCAGCATAAAGCTGGTGAGTTCATAAGCATTTAGTGTCATTGCTTGTATAAAAGTGTTTTTAATTGTGTATTGTAAAAGTTGTTATCAAACTTGAAAATAGTGTGAATCTCTAGAAAATCCTATATTTTCCAGTAAAAGTAGTCTTCTGCCAAGACTTGGTTACTTGTAGGTTTGATCCTTTGAGTGTGTAAAAGTTTTCCCAATTAGACTCTCAATTATAAAAATATAGTTTTGGACTTCATTTATGCGAAGTAAATGGGAAGATAATGTATTATTCCAACAGTGTTACTGCCGGCTGAATGGTAAATAAACTGTAGACTCTAGGTAGTGATAAGTATATAATACATCTCGGGGAGTCTGTTTTACCTTTATTTCTTAATTTGTTAATTTAGGGATCCGAATGTGAATTCATATGTAACCATGCGGATAGGCGATCGAATGTCCAATGACCCTCCAGGTCACACGTAGTGTGGTAACATTTTGTCATCCCTGGGCCTAGTCGGCTCGGACTGTAGCTAGCAGTAGGGATGTGAAAGTGTCTGCCTTGTATAGATCTATACACTTAGTGCCCGCTCTCCTTCCAGGAGACTATGGTTACACGGCGAAGGCGCAGTGAAGTGCCGTATAGAGGAATAATGTGTCACATTCTGTTTTAGGATATTCGCTTGTATTAGCGTATAGTGTACTTCTCGGTATCATGTATTTAGTATTCTCTTGTATA
Source organism: Lactuca sativa (assembly GCF_002870075.4). Lineage (NCBI taxonomy): Eukaryota > Viridiplantae > Streptophyta > Magnoliopsida > Asterales > Asteraceae > Lactuca > Lactuca sativa. Next base: position 112,262,740 of record NC_056629.2, read on the forward strand.
GTATATAGTATTCATCTTATACAATACTTAACACGTAAAGACTCATAATAGTACTAATTATGGTAAGTATCATAGTAATGGTAGTAAGGAGCGGTAAACCTTAACTATACCTATTATAGTTAAATAGCATGTTGTAGTCTATCTTTGATACACAATAGTATTGAACTGACTGAAGACATTCATATCCAGCACAACTATATAAAATATATAACTAAGAATTCAACGACAGTCGGACAGATAACAATATACCCTAAGACCACAATCAAACAAGAACAGGAAATAAGGCGTGCTATCAGTCCTAAGTCCTTCAAGTCTTACTTATATAAATATATTAGTGTAGATATAATTTGGGAACATAAGAAGTTTAAAAGAGTTTGGAAATAGTTTTTATAACAATTTAACATGAAAAATGAGTTTTATAAACATTTAAAGCAGTTTTGATGGCAAAACGATTAAAAGTATAGAAATCCTTTTTGATTGCAAGTTACAAAGCACATGTGATTGATACTATAATTTGTTGGGTTCAACTTGTATTCTCCCTCCCCCCCCCCCCATAAAAGCATTTAAAAACATTTAAAAGGTTAATTAAGGGGTATGAACTCACCTGCAGTGAGTTGAGTGGATGGGATGCCAGGTAGGATGCTAGGTGTCAAGTGAGGACTTGAACACACCCACGGATCCTATGAAACATGTAGTGACATATAATGGTCATTATGGAGTTTACACTTTGCTTCAAGTGCAAGGAGTGTTAGGGGTTGCTTCTAAAGAGTGTATGTCTGTCTCACTATGGAGTTTACACTTCAAATGGTCACCCTAATATGAGTTTACGATTGGGAGACCATTTCCCCCATGAGTTTACGGCCATAAACTCATAGGAATGGTGAGTTTTCATGTTTAAAAGTCGCTTGTATCACTAGGAAGGGTTCTAAGGTCAAATTAAAGGCTTGAGAAGTGATTAGGGTTCAAAAGGGTACTCCCTTGGAGTTTGCGGTCCTTGGACCACTCCTTGGGAGTTTACGGTCATAAACACTAGGGTTTACGGCCGTAAACCCTTGGGCACATCAGTTCTTTCGTGTTTTGTGGTCCTAAGCTCATTCATACAAGTTTCTAGTCCATTGAACATGCTAAGGAAGGAGTTAGGGACACCAAAACACCCTTTAAGGTGTTTACGGTTTTGGGTGTTTACGGTTTTGGGAGATCGCCAAGCCGTAAACGTATGTTCTTGAGGGTTTTGAGGTTCATTCCATGGATTTAACAAGCACACTAACTAAACAACTAGTTAGGAAGAGTATACTTACTTCTAGGAGGCTTCTAGAGGTGTTTTAGGACCCAAAAACACAAATGTGTTCTTGGTTGATATGAACTTATTTAGTCATAAAAATCATGCATGATCTTAATACTTTATGTTAATTTTATCTCAAATAATGAACGAAAGGTGCTTAATTAGCTTAAATATTTCAGCAACAAAGACATGCTCGAAAGGAAAATGAAGCGGAATTGGCGATTGGACGCTTGGATCTTGGATTTTGAAGAAAGAAGGATGTTGTTGGACAGCTTGACCCCTTGTCAGTGTTTTGGCCATATCTCATGAACCGTAACTCCGATTGACGAGATTCAAAATGTTCTGAGAACTAGACACAATTCCGGACGACTTCCGTGTTTTGAGAAAATGTTGATTCCAAACGGACTCTGCGAGTAGTCCATAAACTCGCCGAGTTGGTCAGAAGTTTCGCGATTCTTGACTTTGCCTTGCCGCACACGGGATTTTAAGTGATGAACTCGGCGAGTAGGTCACTAGACTCGCTGAGTAGCCCCTGTTTTCATAATATATATAGAAACGCTTCTCATTCGAACCCTAACGAATGGGGGAAGTTTAGGACGATTTTTGGAGGCCAGAAGGGTTCTTAGAAGCTGTGGTTTTCGAGATTTCAACCTAGATATCAACTTGGAAGAAGATCAAAGGCAATAACACACTACTTTTATCTTAATCTTTTCCATAAACCATGTTTCAATCATTAGATTATGTTTTTAGTTTGTTATTTGCTGTAGACATGAGTTAAAACCTTTAAACTTCTGTTTGGAGAGACAATATTGATACTATGGTTTGATTTATGGTAGGATTAATTTAATATTGGTGATTTTGTTGATTCTAGCTTGTTAAAGAACCTTATGTGTGAATGATAACTATTTTTCTGTTAATAGGAAGATAATTAAGTTGCATGAACATCTCTTAGTTGTTAACCTCATATGTTTATGTGACCACTTTATCATATGTCTAGGATTAATGAACATGAAACTAGAATTAATAAGAAAAATAGGTAAATTCATGTGTGAGCTTGTGTGATGACCATCAACAATAGGTTAACTAAAGGACCAAATTAGTTAACTATTACAAGTCTAAATTAACCCGAATAAATAACCTAGTGAATTGAATTAAATTAGACAACTGTCCACTGTTTGAGTTAGTTTGTTCTCTAAGGATTAGTGCAGCGAATGTGAATCTAATCACTTGAATCGGTAGCCAATAAAAGAATTAATTCATTGCACTATTACCATAATATCAACCATAGGATCAGTTGAGTTGAACTAAACAGAAGTTCCATTCGTTATTGAATTTAGTTGAATCTTTGTTTATCTAGTTCTTAGTTAATTGTTTAAGTTTTTAGTCTTGCAAAACTGGAGAAAACCCATTTTCTATTACTTGTTTTATTTAGATAATATTAGCATTTATTTTAATTGTTTATCGTTCCCTGTGTTCGATACCCTACTTGCTTGAACTATATTACTAATCAATAGGTACACTGCCTTTCGTGTGTTTATTTTGTGTCTAAGTTAGTAGGATTAAAACTAGTTTGTTTCACACACATCAAGTTTTTGGCGCCGTTGCCGGGGAACGATTCAGTAGGATTAAAACTAGTTTGTTTCACACACATCAAGTTTTTGGTGCCGTTGCCGGGGAACGGTTCAAATAGTTAATTTTATTTGCTAATTGTTATCAATTTTATTTTATTGATTATTTTTTTTATATAGTTTAATTTTAATTTTTATTATTTTTATTTATTATGTATTTTCCAAATCTCGATGCTTTTGATGCTTTTCTTGAGGAAGTAGTGCAGGAAATTGAGCAAGAAGATCAGGAGTTTGACTCAGATGAAGATTTGATGAAATTCGAAAAATGGTTAGATAACATCTTGTCTAACGAACAAGAACAATTTGAGTCACAAGAGGTAAAGTTCCAAGATGATGAATTTAATCCAGAAAGAGATTTGGAGGAGCTGGAAAGGTTGCTAGCAGAGAGGTCGGATGAAGAACAAAAACAAGCTGAATTGCAGGAACCAACCTGTGGTTTGACCATTACCACGGCATGGTCCCCTGTTATTCCGGTTTGTGTTTCGAAGCATGGGGTGACGATTCCAACTTTAGAGAAAGTTCTGAAGCGCGATCCATTTTTGATTAGTACCTGACCAGTCCCAACCCTTTTCAGAATTCTAGGGTTTTATGTATTCAAGCTCGTTTGGCCAATTTTTGAAGCAAAGAGTCGAATTTTACAAATTGGTCCAAATAAAATATTTAATGCAACGGATGGAATGAAATTGATTTTATTAGAAGTTTATTAATTTGGGAGTCCAGCTCAAGACTCGCACAAAAAGAAGCGCTTGCGGGAGGCAACCTGTTGTTTTAGTTTGCTTTTCTTTTCCTTTTTCTTCTAGTATTTAGGGATAATTTAGGATTTTAAATTTGATGCTTGTTTTCCTGTTATTATGTTGTTTTTTGTCTTTGATCTTTGCAGAAGCTAGGGTGAGATTAGATCGATTTCTTAAAGCGTGAGGGAATTAAAGTGAAGGGTCAAATCGTTAATGAGATGATTAGAAGATTTGAGTGATACTTTCAGTCCGATGGTTTTAACGGTTAAAAAGGAGTTTCGTCACTGAAGAATATAAGGAGGTGTATTACCTTAATACCCTCTTTGACCTCAAAAACAGACCTGAAGCAGAAAGAAGAATTTGCACGATCAGAGCCGAAAACTCGTCGAGTGCACCCTTATAACTCGACGAGTTCCAGCGAAATTTCACGATTTCTGCCCATATGACAATTCAACTCGGCGAGTCTCCACATAAAACTCGACGAGTTGCTAATTCTTTTATCTTTGAGTCGACGATTTGATTCAATTCAAGGCGGCAATTGGCTATATTTTTGAAGACTATTTCTAGGCGATTCCAAGATGCTTTTTCCCACATATTTGGAGCTGTACCACACGAGATTTTAACACCCAAGGCATGGATGAGCTGTTCCCATGCCAAAGTCATCTGAAGATGGAGCTCAAAAGAAGAAAGATCACCCTCGCAACTACTATCCCAGGGGAGTTTGTTCCAATTCCCTCTTTATTTTTATGTTTTCTTATTTATGCATAATATGCAATGGGGACATTGCATAAATTAAGTGTGGGGTAGGGGGTTGGTTACATTAGTTGAAATTTTAGAAATTTAGTTAAATTTTGAAAACAAATTACATACAAATTGCTAGGGTTAATTTAGAAAATTTTGGTAAAAGCGATTAGGGATCATGCTAGTATTATATTTGATGATTCTATGAAGACCCAAATGTTTAGTTGAGCTTATATACGTTCTAGTGCATTTGTGGCTTCCTAATTCCAGTGAAATCATGGGACAAAAACACGACCTTGCTTAGCCCGAATGATGCAATATGTTTAGCATCATGTACCAGAAATGTATCCAGCAAAATTATTATCTTTAGCCAATAAATGTTGAAGTTGAGCTCCCTTGCTTAAGCATGTAGGTTATGAGTGAAAAAAAGTGAGGTACATGTAAAAACAAGAGAGAATTACAAGAAAAGTTGTAAGAATTTTGGAGCAATTAAAGTAAAGATCAGAAGATCAAAATTCCGAAGATTCAAAAAGTTGAAGATACCAGAAAAATCAAATAAAGAAGGTGGTGAATTCAAAGAAATCAAAGACAAATTATCAAAGAAGTGAAGAATTCCAAAAAGAGCTCCATAGTGGTATCATAAATTGTCACACCCCAAAACCAAGAACGGCGGAAACGTTCTGGGGCGGAGGACGTCATGTATAGTATCACAACACAGTAAATGTAAATAAGCAAACAACATCATCCATTGCATTAAATATATAATTTCAATACAAGTGTTCTGTACAGTTATAGACACCAAAAATAATGTATAACAAAATAATATGAGATGAGTCTTGAATGCACTCCATCTTCTCAAAAGCTGGCCTCGGTACCTGTCTACTGATGACCTGAGAATACAAGTTATTTTGAAAGAGTTTATCAGCATTAAGCTGGTGAGTTCATAAGTATTTTAGTGTCAAGGTTTCTTGTAAAAATGTTTGAACCTGTCTCAATGTATAAGTTGTAGAAATGTAAGTAAATGTTTGAAAGTGTTTGTAAAAGTTTGAATCACTCAGAAAATCCTATATTTTCTATAAAAGTAACCTTCTACCAAGGCTAGGCTGTTTTGTAAACTTTTTTGTTGTAAAGTGTGTGATTTCCCAAATATAACTATCATTTGTTAAAATATAGCTTGTACATTAATGCTTAAGTGAGATTATCACTAAAATATGTAATGGGTAAATCATTGAAGTACTGTAGCTTTGTATAATAAGACTACTGTTGTACTAAATACTACTACCTTAAACCGGATTTATATTAAGGCATAATGTGATAAATTGCACCATGCTATCGACTGGTAACAACGACATAATGAATGGTCGTAATAAAAGAAATGACGTTTGGCACCCGCAGACCTGCAGGTCCGGCTGTAGCTAGCAACAAGGTGTAGGATAGTCAATCCAGTATAGATCTATACGCAAACTCACGCTCTCCCTCCAAGAGAATTCTGGCTACAACTCGGACCATGACATTTAAGGCATGCCCGATACAGTGGATCACAATTATTACGTATTTATGTATATGTATTGTTTCTCGTATATCTGTATATGTATTGTTTCTCGTATATCTGTATATGTATTGTTTCTAGTATATCTGTATATGTATTGTTTCTAGTATATCTGTATATGTATTGTTTCTAGTATATCTGTATATGTATTGTTTCTAGTATATCTGTATATGTATTGATCTTGCGTTACCCCGATGGTAACCAGCTAATGATGTACTAATGAGTATGAATATGGAAGTACTTTTATGTCAATATATGTATGTATGATATATAAGTAATATTGAAACGACCTTCGGATGGTCACCCGAAATCCCACCAGACCACATCTCAAGGCGCGAAAAGGAAATAGGGCGGATGGCCTTCCTAAGTTCTTTAAACATTATTTATACATCTATACATATATGGGCATGCAATTGAATATATATAAAGCATAAATAAGTTTTCAAAAAACATTTGAAGCATAAATATGATTTCAAGAGGAGATCGACTTGATGTCGATCTATAAAACAATTTGAAGGCATAAGTTAATAAAACAGTTTAAGTATAAGAAGCATTTGTTTAAATCACAGTCTATAAGTAAGTTTGGATAGTAAAACAGTTTGTAAAACATTTCAAAGTAAGGCATTTTGATAAACAGTTTGAACAGTGGTAAAAATCGTTGTTTTCCTAGTTATTAATCACATGTGATTAAATGCAATCACATGTGATTGAATCAATAACTTATAAGTATTTGACTTGTATCCCCCCCCCATAAAGTATTTAAAACACTTAAAATCATTTCAAAGGTTGATTCAAGGGGTATGAACTCACTTGTGGTGAGTCGTTTGAATTGCAGTGTCGGCTACCGTGCTAGTTGGCAAACGGAGACTGGTTTACACGCACGAGCCTAGTTATCATATAATAAGCATATATATAACTAATTAGATATATAATAACTTAAATAAATAAGTTAAGACACTTAGAAATCATTTAAAGACTTTTATGAGTGTTTAAGGTTCAAATGGTTGCATCTAAGTTGCTACGGGACAAGGCAAAAGGGTTTGAATCATCAAAGGGCCTTGTATAGGAGTTCACCATCTAACAAACCCCACACCTTGGAGTTTACGGCCGTAAACTCATAGGTTTATGGCCGTGAACTCCTCAAATGGTGTTTTTGGGTGTTTTGTGGTGTTATCTTGATCCTAGAACACTCCTAGCTTTATTGGAATAACACATGAAGTAGTTTAAGGCTTTAGAACACTCCATATGGGAGTTTACGGCCTAAGGTCCTTCACCTTAGAGTTTACGGCCGTAAACTCTAGGAATTAAATTGATTTGAGGCACTTAAACATCAAGGATTGCTTTCATGAATTTATCTAAGGCTAATGGGGACAAGAGACACACTTTGGTGTCTTCACTTGGAGTTTACGGCCCAAGTCATGTTCCTTGGCCGTAAACTCCTTTCAAGGAGTGATTTCTATGTGTTCTACTCTCCATTCTAGTCCCAAAGGTGCAAGGTAATTTGTCTAAGGGCTTAAGGGTTGCTTGGAATGATTTTTGTCCCACAAAAAGGGGTTTACGGCCCAAGAAAGGTTCTTGGCCGTAAACTCCTAAAAACTTATGGTTTTTATGGGCTTTTGATGTTCTAAACAAGCACAAGTACTAGTAGTTAAAGTCCTTAAGCATTTGGGGAAGATTTGGGGCACTTTAAGCCCTTGAAAAGGGGTTTACGGCCCAAGGGAGTTCCTTGGCCGTAAACTCCTAGAACTTATGTTTCTTGGATGATTTCTAGGCTACAAAGATCATACACTAAGTCCTTTACAAGTCCTCTAACATAGGAATGGGTCTAGAAAGCATTAAAGTTCCATTTTGGAGTTTACTCCCCAAGAACGTTCTTGGGCGGTAAACTCCCGGATCTTGTAATCTAAACATGTTATTGTTGTTAATAAGCATTAAACAAGTATTGAAACACATTTAGCAAAGTAGACTCACAATATGGGATGAAAACCCGAAGATCCGTCAGAGAGAATATGGCTTTTCTCTATTTGGAATTGTGAATAATGATTTAATTTAATTCAGAAAACTATTTATAGTCCTGAAATATTTTAACAGAAAATATTTTTATTCCTGACGTTGGACTGTAACAGTATGAAACTTGAAATGCCCAAGTTTCACAAAACCAGGAGTATCCACTCTCCTGATATCATCTAAAACATAAACCCTAATGTACACAAACTGGTTCGGAAAAGCTTGAAAATCACTGAAACTGAACTAGCTTCTATTGAATAGAATATGTTCGTACAAATGGAAATTTCGGGTTGTCACATAAATTGTAATTTCTAGATTATGTATGCTTGGGTTGCTCAACCAAAAATACCTTGAGGATAGGAGATTTTCTGCGGATGGATTCGGAGGGATGCATAAAATGAGCATTGTTCGGGATAAGTGGGTGAATGTTTATGAGGATTGTAAGTATTTGGAATATTGGGGGGTTTTAGGAAAATTTTAGACACAAATGCATGCGTTGCGGTCTTGACATAATGGATGGGTTCGATTGGGATTGTTTTATATGATATTAGTGTGCTAAAATTCAGTTTTGCTTGGGGGCAAGCAAAAGTCAAGTGTGGGGTATTTTGATATGAACTTATTTAGTCATAAAAATCATGCATGATCTTAATACTTTATGTTAATTTTATCTCAAATAATGAACCAAAGGTGCTTAATTAGCTTAAATATTTCATTTTCAGCAACAAAGACATGCTCGAAAGGAAAATGAAGCGGAATTGGCGATTGGACGCTTGGATCTTGGATTTTGAAGAAAGAAGGATGTTGTTGGACAGCTTAACCCCTTGTCAGTGTTTTGGCCATATCTCATGAACCGTAACTCCTATTGACGAGATTCAAAATGTTCTGAAAACTAGACACAATTTCGGACGACTTTCGTGTTTTGAGAAAATACTGATTCCAAACGGACTCGGCGAGTAGGCCATAAACTTAGTAGGATTAAAACTAGTTTGTTTCACACACATCATTGGTGTTCTTGGTGATTTGGAGATCCTTTGAAGATCTATGTAAAAATCAGAAATCCATAGATGAGAAGGTGTAAAAACACTAGATTAAGTGTTGTTTGAAAGGATCTAGGAAGAAAACTTACATTTTTGGCGGATTTTGGAAGAAAAAGGTGATGATACTTGAGAGAAAAAAGCTAGGGTTCTTGAGTGGGGAGTGGTAAAAGTGAGGACAAGGTGTAAACTCATGCTATATGCATGAGTTCATGGGGAGAAGGGTGTTTACAGCCCAAACTCCCTTGTTTGTCCGTAAACACCTAGCTAAGGTGTCGGGTTGTCCGGTTTATTACACGCCACTAATTACGTCACTTCTTTTTATTTAATCGTTTTACGAAAAATAAAATAAAGCACCAAATGGGTTTAATTCGGGCCAAAAATGTATTAAAATATCTTTGACTAATATTTGAAGTGTTTGGATGTGGAAATTATAGAAATGAAAATTTTGGGTTGTCACACATATGACTTGTAGACACCAAGCGATTATAGAGGGACTGGATAGGGATCATAATATCAAGTATCATTCACTAGAACAATCTTTCAGTTAGTACACACTTAATACAGTACAAAACATTCGCGATAGTAATAACTGTTGGATTAATGTCTAAGTCCATAACTATAATTGGTAAGACTTGACCCGACCCGACATGGTCCATTTGGGTTGCATGGCATCATGCACTTTGATAGACTATAATGAGAGAAATAAGACACTTATGGTTATTAATATATTATAAGTTCTAGTATATTAATAATAAGAATAATAAGATTATTTAATTAGTATTGATCAAGAATTAATCTAGGATTAATTAAGTGATCAAAGAAGACTAATTAAATATATGGGTTGATTATGCAAATCATCCATACTTATATAGTAGGCTAATGCTCCATGGATTATCTAGTTGGGCAAAAACCCATATGATGCTCCATGGTGTATTTGTACCCATGGATCATGGAAATGAAAGGCCATGTCAATTAGGGTTTACATGGTGTAACCCTAACTATATATGCATCTTATTCTTGACCAAAATCGGCCACTAGTGTGTGGAATAGAAGGGCTAGCCGATTTCATGAAGTGTAGTTTTCTCTTAAGTCATTCCATGTGTATTTGGTGTTGTGTGAACCATTTGAGGTGTCACACTTGGGGCACTAGGCACTCAAGCTTCATGAAGACATTCTACATCAAAGAGGTATGTATTCTATCTTGTTACACTCATTGTTTTATATGCTAGATTAGGATAATACCTTGGATGTTTATATTTGCATGTATAATAGAGAAAACATAGATCCAAGGTATTTAGGGTTGCATGTACACTTAGGAGTGTTAGAGTGTTCATAACCCAACAGTGGTATCAGAGCCTAGGCTTGTTTTCTTGTTATACTTGCAAAAGAAGCTGGAAAATCGATTTTTGTTGCTATCTGCCCAGCAGACTCGCCGAGTCCATGAATGGACTCGCTGAGTCCAAGGCAAAAAGCATCCAACTCGCCGAGTTGGTTCGTGCACTCAACGAGTTGGACCCCCAGACAGCATAAATTCGACTTTTTTGGCTGGAATTGGACTAGGAACATTACCCTAAGATGTTTTTGAACTTTAAACTTGTTTTTGATGTGGTAATGTTCATGCTAATCCAATTTCAAAGATAATTGTCAATAGATTCATGTTTTGTATTAGTTTAAGGTTTAGACTAATTACATGAAAAAGTTTGATTTGAATTATCTTGTTCTTATGAGCTGCTTAGATTAATAGAAAAGTTGAGTGAAATAGTTGTTTTCAATCCAAATTAATCTAAGAGTTGATTCTAAAATGTGTTTTTGTAACTTGTCCTCAAGTTATATGAAAAGTCACATTTAAGTTTCATAAAACTCATAAAAGTTGGCATTGGTTACAAAGAGATGAAGAGTTTTGTCCTTAAGTTATGGAGGTTCAAGAGTCACTTCATTAAATAATAAATTAAAAAAAAAGTGTAACCTTAATTAATTCCATAAGTTATAAAATAAAGAAAAAGTTAATTCTTTTATTAGTTTAAAGTCTTCCATAACTTGTCCTCAAGTTATGGAACTTGAAGAGTTTTTGGATTAAAACTACTTTAAACACATAAGTTATGGAATTAATTAGTTTTGAATAGTTTCAAAACTTGCCCTCAAGTTTTGGAATTTGTAAAGTTTCTCTTATGAATACTTTAATTCCAAGTTAGCCCTTAGAATTTTAAAGAGTTAAAATTCAACCCTTATACTTTATAATATTATAAGTTAATAATATATATATATATATATATATATATATATATATATATATATATATATATATATATATATATATATATATATAAGAGTAAAGTCAGTCTTACCGCTAGTACGCCTCATTCACGAAGCCGGTCTATAAGGTGGGTATAAGGTTGTTGCCTATAAAATGGCAACTTAATGGGTGTCCACTCTCACCCACCGCTTGCTTGACTGGTGGAGGGTCGTTAGCCGAGCGGGTTTGACAAGACTAGAATTATCTCTTCATTAAAAGTATTAATGATAAATACTAAGTAACTAAACTCTTAATAATACCCAATCTTAGTTACTTGGAAAATGTGAATAAGGTGCTAATCCATGAAATTACACTTTGCACTTTGTTTAAGTCGGTTAGTGGAGCATGTGTGGTTAACCGACACACTAACTCGTATTTAACAAGGTAGGTAAAGGGTAACTTAATGTTTATCATAGTATTGATGGAGCGTGCGTGGTTAACCGGCACATCGATTGAGGGGTAAACACTTAAGGGTACCAAGTAATTTGCATGGTTACTTCACACCTTGTTTTGTGATCCTCGGCATCCCAGTCACAAAACCTGAAGGGTACACTTGAGATTGAAACATGCCATTGAACAGTTCAATGAATCTCAAAGATCTAGGAGTTTCAAAAACCAATTAAAACCTAATAATACATTTCGTTTATCTTGGTGGAAATTGGTGAATCGTCATTCACCTACCTTAAAATATTTTATAGCGTGGATTACGGCATCCCTCTTCTAAGTTATAAAATAGTTTGTAGGGTCCTAGCCTTAATATTTCATATTGGGTGTCCTATTAAGGACTTAAGATCAACTATCTTGAATATCTCCCAAAAGATGTCTGGTTTAGACATTTATGATCTTCCCAAATCTCTTGAAACAAGCTTTCCTAAATGAAGATGATGTCCCATGGAAATCATACTTCTTTCACCTCCTCCAATTATTCTCCCTAACCCACAAGTTCAAGGTCACTCAAGCCCTATTGGCAAGGCAAGGTCTAGGTGTGATCACATCTTGGAGATGTAGTCACATATTGACAAGCCGGGAGAGTTGGGTGTCAAAGTCTTGAGAAAGTTGGTGGTTCAATCACTTTCTAAGTCACATAGTGAGTTCCTTTGGGACACCTATGAAACAGACTATGACAAGACCCTTAATGATCTTATCTATTTGTTAAGATCAACTTCCTTAAAACTTGATGGACATTGACAATAGTGACACAGGAAATCCAGAAAAACATTCTCTTCCCAATGGAAAGGGATCGGCCATAGTCAACTAGGTTGACCAAATGGTAAAGAGAAAAGCTAAGTCTATGATAGTCCCGTGTACCATTATCAAAGGGTCCATATGTTTATATTGCCAAAGGAAGGGACATTGGTTATGAATCTGCCAAATTTACCTAAGGATGTTGAAGTCAATAAGTTTGACTCTACTTCAGGTAAAGTCCACTATCTAACTCTACTAAGTTTCTAATCTGAGATTCTTGATACATGATGTGACTGGGTCACATGTTGATGTTTTAAGAATCAAAGAAAAGTAAAGAAACTTAAAGAAAGAATATGTTGAATCTGATCGCGTAGACGGATTTCTATCGCGTAGGTTAAAGATCGGATTCTTAAGCTACTTCTTAGGAGTTATGAGATATTGCTTAGGAATAGATAACAACAAGTTTTCATATGGATTGTAAGGATAAGTTTTTTCCGCAAAGTTTTAAAATAAAAGAAAATTTTAGATTTTATTTATTTTAAAATATCCTTACAATGGCATTTGAGGAAAATTTGTTTCTTATATGATTCCATTAATAGCAAGAGTGGAAATATGAAATTGATTCTTTCATTTGTGGTAATGTCTAAATTTACCAAATAAGGAAAGATTCTCATCACCCAAGTTTCAATTGGACCGGAACTTGGAATCATGCAAGTTGTATAGCATGATGAATGAGAATTTTCAAGTATTGGAAAATTAAGACTAACTACTTGTTCACATGGATGTGTGAGTCAAGTAACGGACTAAGGGATCGAGTACACATTCTTGTGCACTGATTAAGTCCACCACAAAAGATCGATAAGATTATTCGTCATAATTTACTAAAGCTTAGTAAATATGGTTATACTTACAGGCTAAAATATAATTCTGAGACATTGGAAAAGTTTCAATGTAAGGTAGAGCGAATAAGGTTAGGCAGAAGGATAAAAGTTTCTCAAATATGAAAAGATGGGAGAGTACTTTAGTATCAGTTTTTGTGATCATCTTAATGATTAAGAAACCATATCAAAGTTATTTCTCTAAGGAAATCTTAGTGTATTCTTATGACTAAGAAGAGGAACTTGAATTGTTGAAATGGTTAAATCAAGAAGATGAGTCATACTTCGTTCCAATACAAGTCTTAGAGTCATACTCCAAGATTGTAACTTGAGTGACATGTCTTAAAGAAGGTTTAAAACACTTGTCAAATGTAAGAGTAAAAGTTTTCTACTCTTGTACATTTGAAATTGGTAAGTTGTGATGTTTTGGATAAAACAAAGACCAACTTAGGCCAATTTGGTGAAGTGTTTGTCTTGATTAGAATCCACACTATCTCTTGAATAACTGACAAGAAAGTCTTATATGTCAAGAGGACAGTGGGAGTCTTAAAGGTCTTGAAAGTCTCAAGAACTAATCAAGAATAAAACCTGAAGTTCTTCACTAGCACACAAATTGAGGTTTATAACCTATCGTGTTGACATATTCTGTGCCCATTCCAGTTAAAGTTGGCTTTGCATATGAGTTCTTAGAGTTCTCAATTAGTTGCACAACAACTTGGAAGCAATGGCAGGCCCTTGAGTTGCCAGGTGGCAAGAAATTAAGATTGAGTTCAATCCATATAAGTGTGGATTTGTTATTATCCTTGTCTTGTGTCTATGGTTTTGATAATTCACATGGATAAGAACACATACACCATTAAATCTAAGTGTCATAAGGTTTCTCTCCGATTCATGAAAATGATGGTGAGGAAACACTTTCACTAAGTAGATTTTAGCTAGATAGCAGTTGCGATATTTGCATTCTCAAAGTCGTTAGTGGAGCGTGTGTGGTTTACCGGCACACTAACCTGGACTTGTGAGAAGTGGCAAAAAGGTCTAACCATTATGATTACGGCATCCCTCTTCATAATTGTTTAGACACACAAGTGTGCTATCTAAGGGAAGGTGTATGATTTTGATAAAGTTTTATCAAAACAATCTAGTATCTGAAATCTGAACTTTGGTAAGAAAGTCAGCTGATTTCTGAGTACATGTCAAAGCTAGTGGGAGCATAAGTGTTATGCTAATAATCATCATGTTAGTGGGAGCATGATAATTATGATAAGTATTGCAAGTTAGCAATGTTAATTATAGAAAACAAAAGTTTCAATTGGGAAAGAGTTGTTTTGCTATAATTAAGGGAGAGGAAATTATACTTCATCTCAAATCTATAAGCTTAGATCGTGAGGCTTTAATCATTTAGTCAAGGATATATATGAATTTCATGTTGGAATGGCTCAACATAAGGAAATTTTGTATATGAGTCCATTATTTGCGTTCTAAAATTCGATTATGATTACGGCATCCCTTTTCATAATCTGAATTATGAGAACTTGGCAAATTGAAATGGAAATGTTATAGCAAAAGACTGGTTTAGTCTTTATGTGAGACATCATGAATCGATTCCCATATGCTTCGGATATAGGATCGATTACATGTGCTATATTCATCCTTTCTAAAATTTTCCAAATGCCTGGGGCATTAAGAAGGGAAAAGGTTTAGAACTGGATATGACTAAAATGATTAAACAATTGTCGAGGACAATCTAAGGTTTACCAAATATTGGGTGCTCAATGACAGTTGGAAGTATAGTGATAATTTTGGAAGGACCATATTGACATAATCTGTAAGGAGGCAACTCCTGTTTAGAAGTGATAGTCAAAATGGAATATGGAAATGTTTCAAAGTTAGAAATTATTCAATCTGTGTAAGATTAGGAAAATTAATGCAAGAAGGATGTTTCCAAGGAGCTGATCTCCTTTGGAATACTCTGTAATGATTGTTGTCAAGTCTTTCTGACTTTGTGCATAATCATTACAAGAGGATCAATGCATATAAGGTTAGAATCTAACAGATTTCAGTAAATGACATGAATTTGGAATTCTTGGACTTGCAGTAAGGATTTGGGAGTGTGAAAAGAGAATCATTGAAGTTATGTTCAATGGATCTAGTTCACAAAGTAAAGATCATAGACAAACATAGTATGCATACTTGGTGTATGGCATGACTAGTGTTTAGAAAACATAGTGTACATGCTTGGAGCATGGGACAACTATTGTTTTAAAATCAAGAATAAAGTTGATAGCTGAAACAGTATACAATGAATAATGTGTAATCATATGGTGATAAATAAAAGGTGTTTTATTTATGTTCATAGGTTTTGATACCATATTGGATTCAATTATTATTGTGTTTCATTTTGCATGTTTTGACTTCCAGAATAAACTAGGTTATTCTTCCGGAATGACTAAGTTATTCAAACCATCCACAGTCGGTCATATGTTGGAAGTAGATATGAATTAAGACTGTCATGGGTTGGCTTGTAGAGGTCTAAGGTGTTGGACAAAGGGCTACAACACTCATGAGTGCTCATAAGTTCTGAGTATTGGATTCAACCCGCGCTCATTGGAATCACTTCATGGATTTTATCACGAGTGATCATGAGACGATAATATCTTATATTCTTCAAACCTAGAGATATGAGTTGTTACTATGAGTTGGTTGTACATTGATTGCATGAAAACACATTTGGTAACTCGGTGCTATAAAACGTGCCTTTGTGTATGATTCAACAAGTAGTAGAACAAGCCATATGAGTCGAAGTTTATCCATTCCTTTTACCTTCGGGATAAAAGCGATATCTGTGGGCCCCTCGATGATTTGATGATGACAAATGGAAGTGCTCGGCCAGGCCAGGACTGATTTGATTTGTTCAATTAGTCAGTCATCATAAATCGGAAATCGGGAAACAACAAATGGACAGAGAGAATGATTATAATCCATGTCTCAGTTCATATGATATATAGAATGGAGGAATATATGATCCCTTATCTAATGGACAAGTCATTGACAAAGGAATATATGATATCTAGAATGGAGGAATATATGATCCCTTATATATATATATATATATATATATATATATATATATATATATATATATATATATATATATATATATATGTTCTTCCTTCATTTACCCCTCATTTCTTCTCTCCTTGGCCGAAAACTCCTCAAGACTCATCGAACAAAAGCTATCTTTTCACCCCACAAACGTAAGTAATTCATCCCTCTTCAATTGTTAATCATCTTATTCATGTAAAGAGCTTCATATTCATCCATTAATTCATCATTTTCATCACCATCTTTATGAACTTGAAGAGTTCACGGCCGTGAACCCTTCATAGGGCTGTTAACCCTTCATAGATGGGTTGTAAACCCATCAAATGTTCATGTGTTCTTGGGCCACGAACCTCTTGGTCCGTGAACCCTTCATGTGTTCATGGGCCGTGAACACATCTTGGGCCGTAAAGCCATGGTGGTTTGGCTGTGAACTCCATTTCATTCCTCATTCTTGGTTCTAATACTTCATTGCAAGTGTTTCCTACATTCTAAGGGTGTTTCCTATGATCATTAGTGGTCTAAGACACTAACTTTAGGCCTATACATGTTAATATGTGCTTTATAGGACCGTACTGTGCTCGGGACTTCACTTAACATACCAAGCATCCTATCTTTGTCATTTATTCAAGTCATTCACAATTAGGTGAGTTCATACCCCTATATTTTCTGAACTTTTTTAATGTTTTAAGGGGGGGAATACAAGTAAAAGCACAAGTAATCTTGTGTTTAAAAATATAATTTGGTTTATTATATTTTCCCATCATTAGCACGCATCGAACGTGGAACTTAATAAACATGATAAACAATGTTACTACTGGACATGATATCAGTTTTACAAAACATGTTAAGATACAAACGTTACAAATACAGTTTTCAAACTAGGAAACAAACCTATGAATTATGAAATAAAAGGTACTATTTTACAAGGATTCATGTTAATAACAAAAAGGGTTTTCATAATATTATTCATGAATTCGTTGAGAGAACTACAATGTGAGACACGTCTTCTGGGAAGTGTACCCCTTGTAACCAGAGTCTCCTGGAGGGAGAGCGTGAGTTTATGTATAGATCTATACGGGAGTGACAATCCCACACCCTGACTATTAGCTACAGTCAACCTAGTGTGACAAACGTCATTCAGTTCATGACGTCCGAAGTACGTCGTAATGTTTATCGTCCATAGTATGGTTATAAGAACTCACTGGGGAAACAACAACTCGTTCACATAATAATGTACTTAACAATCAGTCATCAGGGTTAAAAACTAGAGGATTACTTAGTATATACAATGGTTGTTGTTGCTTTGATTACTATTATTCAATTGTTGTGATACTATACATGACGTCCTCCACAATAGAAGTCGATGCAATTTAGCAAAGCTTTTATCAACATTGCTTAATTCTAGAGTTCCACAAAAGAAGTAATCTATGAAATTTACTAAAGCTTTGATGAGCATTGTTTAATGCTTGAGTTCCGCAATAAAAGTCTATGCAATTTATTAAATCTTTGATGAACATTTTTTAATTCTTGAGTTCCACAATAGATGTATTCCATCAAATTTTGTAAGCCTTTGATGAGTATTTGTTTAATTCTTGAGATCCACAATAGAAGTCTATGAAATTTAAGAAAAGGTTTGACGAGCAAAGTTTAATTCGTGAGTTCCACAATAGAAGTCTATGCAATTTAGCAAAGCTTTGATGAACATTGTTTATTTCTTGAGTTCCACAATAGAAGTCTACGCAATTTAAGCAAAGTTTGGATGAGCATTGTTTAATTCTTTAGTTCCATAATAGAAGTAGTCTATGCAATTTACCAAAGCTTTTATGTGTGTTGTTTAATTCTTGATTTGCACAATAGAAGTCTATGCAATTTAGCAAAGTTTTGATGAGCGTTGTTTAATTTGTGAGTTCCATAATAGATGTAGTCAATGCAATTTAGCAAAGCTTTGATGAGCATTGTTTAATTCTTCAATTCTACAGTAGAAGTCTATGCTATTTAGCAAAGTTTTGATGAGTATTGTTTAATTCTTGAGTTCCACAATAGAAGTCGATGCAATTTAGCAAAGCTTGGATGAGCATTGCTTACTTCTTAAGTTTCACAATATAAGTAATCTATGAAATTTAGCAAAGCTTTGATGAGCATTGTTTAATTCTTGATTTCCACAATTGAAGTATTCTATGCAATTTAGCAAAGCTTTGATGAGCATTGTTTAATTCTTGAGTTCCACAATAGAAGTCTATGCAATTTAAGTAAAGGTTAGATGAGCATTGTTTAATTCTTGAGTTCCATAATAGAAGTTGTTTATGCAATTTAGCAAAGATTTGATGAGCATTGTTTAATTCTGGAGTTCTCGAATAGAAGTTTATGCAATTTTGCAATGCTTTAATGAGTATTGTTTTGTTTATTGATTTCCACAATAGAAGTCGATGCAATTTAGCAAAGCATTGATAAACATTGCTTAATTACTGAGTTCCACAAGTGAAGTAATCAATGAAATTATCAAAACTTTGATGAGCATTGTTTAATTCTTGAGTTCCACAATTGAAGTCTATGCAATTTAGCAAAGATTTGATGAGCATAGTTTAATTCTTGAGTTCCATAATAGAAGTCTATGCAATTTAAGCAAAGGTTTGATTAGCATTGTTTAATTTGTGAGTTCCACAATAGAAGTCTATGAAATTTAACATAGTTTTGATGAGCATTGTTTAATTCTTGAATTCCACAGTAGAAGTCTATGCAATCTAGCAAAGCTTTGATGAGCATTACTTTAAAATTTAATGTGTATTTATATATGATTAAAACTTGGGGATAACATTTAAAAGTAATTATAATAACTCACTCATATGAACAAGTCATAGCATTCATAAGAGAACTAAAGATCCGTACAGGTGAACTATGATGGCTTAGTATGTACGTCAGGGTTGTGCATAGCTAAGATTTTGCAGACTTAGGGTGAGTGATTCCGCATTAATTCCTGTTATTTATTTGGTTGTGGATTTAGGGCAGAGCCACTCAGTCGACCATCTTGTTCATTTTAATTATACATAACATGTATATGCCAGACGATCATAGAGGTACCGAGGAGGATCATAATATAGAGTATCAACACTAGTTATCAAAGCACTCTCACTGTTAGTACTCACTCATCGCGGTACGATTTGTGGCAGTGGTAATATCAAGGTGAAAACAGAAAGCACTAGAACGTTTACACAGAGTTGATTGTCGAGCACACTCGGAATACACCATCGTATAACAAACGTTTCTTTCAAATCGGCCTAACATTTGCTTCTGTAAAGAGTCCATTTTCATCATTCGTCATGGATTGGCATGGTCCTCACCATACTAAGTTCATGTGTTTCAAAATTTCATTGCCTTAACCATCAAATCAATGAAACCCCCGTCATTCATAACGACAACCCGACCTAGACCTCAGTATTGTCTCTTGTCTTCTACACCCCTAAGTACTCATGCTAGTAGTACCATGCCCTCCGAAACCTTGCCACCGTATACTCAGTAGACCTTCCCGGACTACCACTCGTCCAGCAGATCAAGTTCAAGCATAGAGGCTAAGGACAAATACAACCCACCTATCACTATTATGTGTATACGTGAGGGTGGTATATAATTATGATTATGCAGATTTAGTATGTGTGTTTCCGCCCTATCTCTTGTTCCTTGTTTGGTTATGGACCTGGGGTAGAGTCGCACATCCAACCGTCTTACTAATCTTAATTATATATGATGTGTATACATGAGGTGATGATAGATGGACCAAGTATGAATTTTATCATGAGCAACAGAGCAAAGTTGCCCAGGTCTACGAGTGAGTATTCTGCCATATAGAGGAGCACAACACCAGGAGTGATGCTAAGAAAGCTAATTTCGGGACGAAATTCCATCTAACGGGGGGATGATGTGACAACCCGAAAAATTTTGATCTTGTAAATTCAATCGAATCAACCAAAATTTAGACTTAATTCTATTGTCTTCTTGTGACAACCCGAACCTTTTTTTCCATTTCCTTTATCTAAATTTCGTTAATAAAAATTGGATTTTTATTGAGTCTCGTTGAATTCCTTTGGTTTGGAAAGTCATTTTGTTATATAACTAAGCTTCAGATATGATTCGGGACCAAACTACACGAAAATTTGAGTTTTCCTTCGATCAAAACAACTGTTCACGGCCGGACTTAGGTTCACGGCTGTACACCAATGTACGGCCGTACACTCGTTTACGGCCAATGTTGGGTGGACCCTACCACCGACCATGAAAACCCCTATAAATACGAGACCCTACCCCTCATTTACACTTTTCTGGCCGAACATGTATTCATCGATTCCAACACTTTTGTTCTTGAGTGTACGACTGTATACCTTCAAGCTCATTGACCATACACTCATCCACGACCGTACACCTTCAAAGGTCATACACCCTTCAAGGCAGTCTACGACCGTACACGGTTCACGGTCGTACACTCCCTTTCACAGCCCTGCATACTCCTTAAGTGGTGCATTAGGCTGAAAACCCGCTTCTCTCGATTGAATCAAGTCCCGGTAACATTCTTTAACCAAATGTAAGTGTTTTTCCAACACTTTATCTAATGAAATCGCTAATTTAGATACATATATGTATTTAATTGTTATTAGGATTCCGTTAAGTGCCATGTACAACAACTCGAGGGTCTTCATTTCCAGTTCATTGATTCGACGCTTGCACACAATTAACGGTGAGTTCATATGCCACACCTCCAAACCGGAAGGGCGGAAACGTTCGGGGGTGGATGACGTCATGTATAGTATCACAACAATTGTATCATAAAAATCATAGTAAACACAACCAAACATTGAATACATATATGAAAAAGGTTTACATCTGTTTGAAACATGGTTTGTATACATTCTAAAGTAGCAAAAGAAAGACGAGACTCTATACTCTCCGTCTTCTCAAAACTCCAGGAGGTACCTGTCTATTGATTCCCTGAGAATACAAGCAGTTTTGAAAGAGTATCAGCATAAAACTGTTGAGTTCATAAGCATTGTTTTTGTAATGAAAACCTTTTGACGATTCTATAAAAATGTTCTTATGTTTCCAAGAAAATCCAATATTTTCTTTAGTAAGAGTGAAGTAATATTATTTCCATCTATAATCACTTAGTTCATGCTAGTCACGTATAAACCAATATTGAACAGACAGTTGACTATGTGGATCTGCCCTAAGTCCACAACCAAACAAGGATTAGGAAATGAGGCGGAAACCACACATTCAACAGTCTATCGAATATGCTCCATACGTAACCCTGATGCCTGAACTAAGGAATTATAGAATTAACTATAAATGTTTTTTAATGTATCCTGTTTTAGTATAGAAAAACATTAGTTTGTATTCTACTGACTATCTGTAACAACCCGAAGTTGTTCATCGCCGAAAAACCCATTCTACCTGTATAACTCGCCGTATATCAATTCGTTCCGATGTTGTTTTTGGGTTAAATTAATTAAACTTATATGTTTAATTAATGCTAATGAGTGTCCAAACCTGTTAGGAACTCACGAAATTAGCCCAAAATTCTTATTCCAAAAATTTTAGAAACGTCCCCGCCGAGTTACGGAAACTTAATCGGGTGCGACCAAAAGCCCCGTCTAACGCCGGTATCGGGTAGAATTTTACCGTGTCCCGAACTTGGACACTATTTAAAGTGATCCAAGTCTTCATTTTAAGCTTTTTCTTCATTCTACAACTATCACTTCAACCTCTCTCCTCAAACTAGATTTAAAGGTCCAAATCTCAAGTTTAAGGCTTCAAATCTTCAAGGTACCTTCCTATACTCATTGTGTATCATATTGGACCTTCAAATTCAAGATTTAATCATGATTTAGAGCCTTGTATATGAGTTTACGGCCCTGGAAGGTGCTTAGGCCGTAAACCCATATTTAAAGGGTTTTTAAGCCCTTAAACCCTTCTATGACTCAATCTAGACCTAGATATGACTTTTAGAATATTGGTAATGGACTTAGAACACTTTAAACATGAACTTTTGAAGGATTTGTATGAGTTTACGGCCAAGGCATGTTCTTGGTTCGTAAACTCCTCAAACATGGGTGTAAACTCATTTCCAATGTGTTAGAAAGCCATCCAACACCACCAAAAGCCTTAGAATAAATCATAGATCCAACCAAAAATAGTTTGGGAACCTTAAACACATCAAACATCCTCTTAATAAGAGTTTACGGCCATATATCATACTCTTAGGCCGTAAACTCCTAAATGTGAGTTAAATGGTGCCCTAAATTCATAACAAGGCTTGGAAAATTAACTAGAATCACATGTGATTGTTCCTTGTGCCCCAAAATAATTATTCTTGACCATAGGAGAGTTTACAGCCGTAAACTCCAAGTTTACAGCCGTAAACTCCAAGTTTACAGCCGTAAACTCCCTTAAACATGGTATAAGTCCCATAAATTTAATCCAAGGCATTTTAGAAGTCCATTCCAACATTTCCCAAGTCCAAACAAGCCATTAAGCACTCAAAATCACACCAACATGAGTTCACGGCCGTGAACTCATGTATGTATGTGTTTTATGGTTTTAAACTCCCTAAAGTGTTTACTCTTGGGGAGTAAACACAAATCCCAAGTCCTTAGTACCATTACACGTCCGTAGATGTCACCCGGGTCACTCCAAACACTCGTTTTGAGGTGTTTAATCTCATTGGAGTATAATGTTCCATATAATTAGTGATTGTAAATCTAATTAGATATATATGGACATTATTTCATTTACATAGGGACATCGCGAGTAATCAGGCCCCGAACCGACGTTTAGTGTCCAAAATCGTCGCATTTCCGAGTCCGGTGAGTTCATACCCCTACCCTTTTTCATGTGTTTTTCAAATGGTTTTCAACGTTTTTAGGGGGGAATACAAGGAAAAGTACAAGGAATCTTGTACTTAAACGTATTTTCATTTCAAATATTTTATTTCATGTATGATTTTAATAATGAAAATTGTGATAACTAATGGTTCGAATTGCAGGTTAAACAGTTAGACTAAAGCCAGATTTCTTTAAAAAGTGTTTTGATCAATATTACTTTTTGTAAAAGAAATCATACTAATTATAACTAATATTAATACTAAACGAATACGAATATAACTATTAGGTTAGTACGAATACGAATATAACTAATAGGATAGAACGAATACGAATATAACTAATAGGATAGAACGAATACGAATATAACTATTAGGTTAGTACGAATACGAATGCGAATACGAATATAACTAATACGAATATAACTAATAGGATAGAACGAATACGAATCTAACCAATAGCATAGTATGAATACGAATAGAAATAGGAATACGAATGCGAATTAACGCCTTTGGATGACACCAAGACTTCGAACATACAGCTAGTGTACCCCTTGAGTGTCACCAGAGTTTTGAATTAAATACGAAAATACGCCTCTGGACCTCTACTGAGTTTCGAATATATCCGCCTCAAAATGTCGACAGAGCTTCAATTATACAACTAATGTACTCTTTTGGAACTCAACAGAACTTCAAAAATATTGTAATGTACGCTTCTGTGTGATTCCAAATATTCGAAAATACAACTAAGTTAGTAGATAATAGTCATTCGAATGTAGAATATCTAAGGGTTTAGAATACTTAACTAATACTATACACATGGTAATTACTAGTACTTTGAAATCAAACCTAAGAACCAACCAGTAACGAACTTAGATACAATGAGGCAACTCAACACATAGGAAAATATGGGATTTTCCTGGGATAACATAACAACCAGTAACGAACTTAGATACAAAATAGGCAACTCAACACATAGGAAAATATGGGATTTTCTTGGGATAACATAACAACCAGTAACGAACTTAGATACAAATAGGCAACTCAACACATAGGAAAATATGGGATTTTCTTGGGTAGCACATCAACTCATAAACGGATAAAGTAACAAACGAATAACTAAAACTATAAGGAAAATATGGGATTTTCCTGGAATGACATAACCAACCGTTTTCGAAATTGTAACAAAGGAAACTCGATCTTTTCAAAACTAAACCGCTTATGAACTCACCAGCTTTATGCTGATTTTCAAACCGCTTGTATTCTCAGGTCAGCGTTAGACAGGTACACCGCCACCTTTTGGAGAAGACGGAGCGTTCCGAAGACTCGTCTTTACTTTTGTTCATATTATATATGTAATACACTTGTACAACTTTACTTTCAAACAGATGTAAACAATATTATGTAATGTAATGTTTTGTGATTACTGCTTTACTATGTGCATTGGATTTGATACTCAACGTGGAGTCAACCCCGGAAATGTTTCCGCCTTTGGTTTTCGGGGTGTGACAGATTGGTATCAGAGCCCTTGTTTATAGTGAACTAGTATACCAAAGCTTACATGGTATAAGACTATAAACATTAAAGGGCCTAAGTGCTCTGAACTAAAAGTATACTCTACGAATATAAGTATTTTCTAAAGTATACAAGTATACCGACCGTCGAAATTCGTAACTACAAGTAGAACAAAATATAAGTAAATGGGTGTTGTACACTACGGTTAAACCTGGGCAGTTATGTAGTCGTGTCTAGGATCAATATAGCCTGGCCAACTATATTCATTCGAGACATGGCCAACATGTGTTTGGGAGTGACTGTGGTACGCAGCATACCTAAAACTTACCTAATATCCCAAACAACAAGCCGTCGCTACAGCGAACCATGAAATACTATGGGAGTATTTCTCGAACCGATCCTTTGTAGAAATCCTCGTATACGTGTTGTTCCTTGATCATTCCTCTAGCGATAAAATTTTCTGCCTTGATCACTCTTTCTTGCTTTATCGCTTAATATAATGTTATATCTGTCTCGATGAGATATCCCCTTATCCATATCTCTTGATTCAATTCAGAGGACTTATGATCCTCTCTTTCCTGATCTTTTTAGATCAAGATGCCTCCGAGGAAAAGACCCAGCTCAAAGAACACCAACAACCCTCCGCCGCCACCACCTCCTCTTCAAATCGATCTAGAAACACTTCAGGCAACCGTTTCTGCCACCATATCAGCTCTCCTACCTCAACTAAACCCCAATGGTTCAGGAGGTGGTTCCCAAAACCAAAACCAAGAAGGTAATCAGGGACACCGGAAGGAGTGTTCCTATAAAGACTTCATGAACGCAAAACCGACATTCTTCGATGGAACAGGGGGTGTCATTGCTCTAACTCGGTGGTTAGAGAAACTCGAATCTATCTTCGAGATTTGCGCCTGTTCGGAATCTGATAAGGTGAAATTTGCCGCCTGTACGCAAGGCTTTGACTTGGTGGAACGGCCGAGTCAAATCCCTGACTTTACCTGTAGCCAATGCTATGGGATGGGAAGTTATGAAGGAACTACTACGTGCGGAATATTGCCCTCGGGGTGAAATCCAGAAGCTGGAACATGAGCTATGGAACCTGAAGATGAAAGGTTCCGATATCGCCTCTTACACTTCAAGGTTTGATGACCTGTCACTCCTTTGTCCGGGAATGGTTACCCCAAAAAGCAAAAAGGTAGAAAGATTCATCTGGGGATTAACTCAGCCAACCAAAAGGAACATTATAGCAGCAAAGCCAGATACCTATGACAGCGCCAAATGTCTAGCGCAAACCCTGATCGATCACAATGATGATCAAGAGGAAGCAGACACCACTCCCGAGCCAACAGAAAAGAGTGGCGAGAAAAGAAAGTTTTGGAGAAAGAAGAAAAAGAGTCAGTCTTCCCCAGAACCCTCAAAGAAACAACAAATAGTGGCAGTCCACGCTGCCACTACCCCTGCTGCTGTTTCTGTTGTCAATTCCACATCTCAAGTACCTGTTACCGGATATGTCGGTACCCTCCCGTGGTGTGACCGATGTAACTACCACCATCGCATCCCTGGCCCTTGTCGTGCAAAGTTCTGTAGAAGTTCTGGCTGGGAAGGTCACCTCGCACGAACCTGCAAAACCCCAACCCTGTCAACTAGTCAAGCTTCCGGAGCTGGTATCGGTCAAACCTGCTACAGCTGTGGAGAGGTCGGGCACTATAAGCGAAACTGTCCAAAGACAGTAACGTCTGGCAACACCGGGAGAGTCCTAACTATGGGGCAAGAAAGGACAGCCGCCGATCCCACCGTTGCCACGGGTATACTTCTTCTCGATAAATCTTGTGCCTGTGATCCTTTTTGATTCTAATGCTGAAAGAATTTGCTAACCATTCATTCAAATATCTTTCTAAACTAAATCCTTCGTTAGTAATTGAAACGTGTACCGTCAAGATGACCAACCAGTGAGAAAGAGAATGTTAACGTCATACCTATAGATCGTATCCTCAATCCGGATAATTATTCCTTTCCATTCGATCTAATGATAAACTTTTCATGGAAAACTTTGATGCAAACTCAGCATGGAATGCTTTAGAATAGCGAAATACTTCACTTATGGTACATTAGACCCTTCACGACCCTTATGAAATCGATTCCATAACCTTCAAACTTCGATTGCCCTCGGAACTTAGTAGCACCCATTTGATACTTCACGTCTCGGTCTTTGAGAAGTATCTACCTAAGGAAATCAAGACGCGTCCCGATAGTGAGGGTTCGCTGAGACGTCAAGCGGAGACCCGATGTCACGTAGGAGCGCGAAAACCCGAAGCAGCAAATCCATCCGTATCACATTCAAATTCATGACTTGTATCGTAATCATTGAATTTCGAGACGAAATTCCCTCTAACGGGGGGATAATGTAACAACCCGAAGTTGTTCATCGCCGAAAAACCCATTCTACCTGTATAACTCGCCGTATAACAATTCGTTCTGATGTCGTTTTTGGGTTAAATTAATTAAACTTATATGTTTAATTAATGCTAATGAGTGTCCAAACCTGTTAGGAACTCACGAAATTAGCCCAAAATGCTTATTCCAAAAATTTTAGAAACGTCCCCGCCGAGTTACGGAAACTTAATCGGGTGCGACCAAAAGCCCCGTCTAACGCCGGTATCGGGAAGAATTTTACCGTGTCCCGAACATGGACACTATTTAAAGTGATCCAAGTCTTCATTTTTAAGCTTTTTCTTCATTCTACAACTACCACTTCAACCTCTCTCCTCAAACTAGATTTAAAGGTCCAAATCTCAAGTTTAAGGCTTCAAATCTTCAAGGTACCTTCCTATACTCATTGTGTATCATATTGGACCTTCAAATTCGAGATTTAATCATGATTTAGAGCCTTGTATATGAGTTTACGGCCCTGGAAGGTGCTTAGGCCGTAAACCCATATTTAAAGGGTTTTTAAGCCCTTAAACCCTTCTATGACTCAATCTAGACCTAGATATGACTTTTAGAATATTGGTAATGGACTTAGAACACTTTAAACATGAATTTTGAGGGATTTGTATGAGTTTACGGCCAAGGCATGTGCTTGGGCCGTAAACTCCTCAAACATGGGTGTAAACTCATTTCCAATGTGTTAGAAAGCCATCCAACACCACCAAAAGCCTTAGAATAAATCATAGATCCAACCAAAAATAGTTTGGGAACCTTAAACACATCAAACATCCTCTTAATAAGAGTTTACGGCCATATATCATACTCTTAGGCCGTAAACTCCTAAATGTGAGTTAAATGGTGCCCTAAATTCATAACAAGGCTTGGAAAATTAACTAGAATCACATGTGATTGTTCCTTGTGCCCCAAAATAATTATTCTTGACCATAGGAGAGTTTACGGCCGTAAACTCCAAGTTTACATCCGTAAACTCCAAGTTTACAGCCGTAAACTCCCTTAAACATGGTATAAGTCCCATAAATTTAATCCATGGCATTTAAGAAGTCCATTCCAACATTTCCCAAGTCCAAACAAGCCATTAAGCACTCAAAATCACACCAACATGAGTTCACGGCCGTGAACTCATGTATGTATGTGTTTTATGGTTGTAAACTCCCTAAAATGTTTACTCTTGGGGAGTAAACTCAAATCCCAAGTCCTTAGTACTATTACACGTCCGTAGATGTCACCCGGGTCACTCCAAACACTCGTTTTGAGGTGTTTAATCTCATTGGAGTATAATGTTCCATATAATTAGTGATTGTAAATCTAATTAGATATATATGGACATTATATGAACTCACCAGCTTTATGCTGATTTTCAAACCGCTTGTATTCTCAGGTCAGCGTTAGACAGGTACACCGCCACCTTTTGGAGAAGACGGAGCGTTTCGAAGACTCGTCTTTACTTTTGTTCATATTATATATGTAATACACTTGTACAACTTTACTTTCAAATAGATGTAAACAATATTATGTAATGTAATGTTTTGTGATTACTGCTTTACTATGTGCATTGGATTTGATACTCAACGTGGAGTCAACCCCGGAAATGTTTCCGCCTTTGGTTTTCGGGTTGTGACACTATCATCCGTAGTATGTATGTATTCTTGTACAAAAACCTTTGTATTGTATGTTCTATATGAAAACCTTGGTTATCACTAGTGTGAATAAAATGTTCTGTTTGAAACCTCGATTATTACCAGTATGTATAGTAGTTTTATTTCTCATAATGAAACCATGTAAAGTATATTACTATGTAAATATATCGTTGTTATCTACATTACGAGTTTTATGACCATACTAAACTTGATAGGGTGCGAATCGGGCACCAATATCCTTTATGACTTTGTCACCCGTAGACCTGCCGGTTCTACTGTAGCTAGCAGCAAGGTGTGGGATAGTCAGTCTCGTATAGATCTATACACAAAATCATGCTCTCCCTCGAGAAGACTCTGGATCATAAGAGTAGTCCTCAACTTAGTTATGTTAGTAAGCGCCCAATGACGTGTCTCCAACTAGATTAACGACTTTACAAGTAATAATACAGGAAAAACCGTTTGTATATGTATAACCTTGTATGAATCCCCAAACTATACCTATTATAGTTTCTGTGTTTGTATATGTACTTGGTGTGTAAACTGTTCTGAAAACTATGAAATTGTGTTTCCAAAATAAAAGTGTTCCTTTTGCTCAACATAGTACAAAAGGGATAAAATAGCTCAATATTTTATAAACGTGGGAATCATTAACTGTATTAATTTCATAAGTTTAAAACTTGATAAAATCATTTGTGTTTGGCTTGTATTCCCCCCTCCCCCTAAAAACATTAAAAAAAACGTAAAAGCATAAGGGTATGAACTCACTGTTGTTGTGTGAAAATGTCGACTGGAAACAAAGATCCTCGGGATGTAGTACATGGCACTTAACGAAATCCTAATATCAATAAATACATATATGCATCTAAACTAGCAATTTCGTTACGTAAAGTGTTAGAAAAACACTTGAGTTTGGTTAAGGAGTGTTACCGGGACTTGATTGAATCGAGGAAACGAGTTTTTCACTGCTTAAGAGACGTGTACGGCCGTGAACAGGGGTGTACGGTCGGACACGCAGTGTACAACCATAAACAGGGTGTACGGCCGTGAACTCTTCTTGAGGGGTGTACGGCCCGTTGCAGATTTGAAGACGTACGGTCGTACACTCAAGAACAAGGGTGTTTGATTTTGAAGAAAATGTGTTCTAGATGCTCCCAATCGATTCAAAATGATGATTTTCAATGTTTTTCGGAAGAAAGGAGGTGTTTATAGTTTGTACGGTCAGAAGTTCTAGAGAGAGAATAAGAAAGATCTCGGTCAAAAGTGTTCAAATGAGGGTGGGGGTCCTGTATTTATAGGCTGGGGGTATGGTCGGTGGTAGGATCCACCTGACACCAACCGTAAACGAGCGTGCAGCCATACACGGGCGTGCGGCCATACACTCACTTAGGCTATAAACTGATTTGTTTTTCAAGGACTTTGGGTTTTCGTGT
The DNA here is from genome assembly GCF_002870075.4 of Lactuca sativa. Lineage (NCBI taxonomy): Eukaryota > Viridiplantae > Streptophyta > Magnoliopsida > Asterales > Asteraceae > Lactuca > Lactuca sativa. Next base: position 112,293,071 of record NC_056629.2, read on the forward strand.
GATTTGGTTCCAACTCGATTATATAAATTTAATTATATAAAACTAGATGATTTCCTAAACCATAAAGTTTTGACGGAAAGTTAATAAAATTCAAATTTTATTAACGGAATTTGAATAACGGAAATGGAAAAAGATTCGGGTTGTCACATCATACCCCTATATTTTCCAAGTTTTCAATGTTTTCAGGGAGAGGATACAAATAAAAGCACAAGTAATCTTGTGTTTAAAAATATAATTTAGTCTATTATATTTACCTATCAATAGCACACATTGAACATAGAACTTACTAAACATGGTTGTGACAACCCAAAATTTCCATTTTGAATAACCCATATCAAGACAATAGAGCTTAGAACAGTTTCAGGGAAATTCCAAACATCGGGTATAAGTTTGGCAGTTTTTCAGGATTTACACTTAAGGAGATATCAGGAGAGTGGTTGCGCTAGGGTTTTGTGCAACACTGTTATTCCAACACTCTATTATATTAGAGATCATTTCAGGAATAAAAATATTTTCTGCCAAAAATATCTCAGGACTATAAATAGAATTCTGAACCAAATTCATTCATTATTCGCATTTCCAACTAGAGAAAAGCCATTTTCTCTCTCACGGATCTTCGGGTTTTTATCCCAAATCGTGAGTACCCCTCTCTAGTAGTGTTATATAGCTTAAAATGTGTTCATAACATAGATTACATATCTAAATCACTAGATTTAGGAGTTTACTCCCCAAGGTGTTCTTGGGCGGTAAACTCCCGAATCGAAGCCTAGACTGTCCCCCGTGATATACAACTGCCTTAGACTCATATGTATGTGTGTTAGGGACAAGAAAACAACCAAGAATCACCCAAGTTTGGGAGTTTACGGCCCAAGAATATTTTAGGCTGTGAACTCCAAACTCAAGCTTCAAATGGTGCTTTTAAGGTACCTAAAGCATTGGACATTTACTAGGAATTGTTCCCACTTAAATCAAGGACCAAAACACATCAAAACCACCCTCCAAAGTGAGTTTACGGCCAAGACATGGTTCTTGGGCCGTAAACATGAAAGAAGGGCACCAAAGTGTGCCTAATGCCTTCATATGCCTTAGGTAAAAGTCTAGAAACTATCCTACATATACAAGAGACTTGAAAACAACAAAAACACCATTCCAAGGGAGTTTACGGCCGTAAACTCCAAAGGAAATGGCCTTGGGGCCGTAAACTCCTCTAAGGAGTGTTTCTAGGCCTTAAACCCTTCCAAGAATTTAACCACCAAGTTGGAATAATTCTAGGAATCATTTGGAACTTCAAAACACACAATACACCCATGGTTGGGAGTTTACGGCCGTAAACTCAAGAGTTTACAACCGTAAACTCCATGAGTGTTAGTATATGAGGAGTAAACTCATATATAGGGTCCTTTGGAACCCTAAACACAAGTGCCTTGTCCCACAATAGCTTAGATGCAATCCTTAGGGCTTAAAACACTTATATAAAGTTTTTATTATGTCTAGGATGTCTTAACATTATCAATTAGTAATTTGAGACTAATTGAGTGCATATATGTGTGATTATATGTTCATTAGGATCGTAGTGTGTGTACAAGTCCTCGCTTGACACCTAGCAATCCTTTACCGTTCAGTTCATCCCAATCACCAACTACAGGTGAGTTCATACCCCTAATCAATGTTTTAAATGATTTTAAATGCTTTAATGGGGGGGGATCCAAGTAGAAACAAACATGTTATTAAATCATTTATATGTATTTTATAACTGTGTTTGTCATTTAACAGATTTCACATACTACAAAATGTGATGCATGAAATGGTTTTAAATCTTAAAAATACGTTGTTATCAAATGTTTTACTTTTGAAATGTTTATTAAAATGACATCAAGTCATTGTTAATTATTGTTCAAAACCCATAAGATGTCTTACAAAACCATTTTTCATTCTTGAACTAAACTATGCATGTACACTTATATTCTTATATATGTATTGATGTTATAGTTTACAACTTTCATTTAGTTTCTCACACCCTTGAGTAGTAAGAGTGTATAAACCTACTTGAACAACCAATTACCTTTCAGTAAACTATCATAGGGATAATGTGGAGATATCAAACATAATTCCTATTACAAGGAATCACACGAGAGTCAGTTCATTCATGAGTCTATACCAGTACATTACCTGATACATGAGTACATTTACATTTGATTACATGATACATGAGTACGTTTACATATACTTACATGATACATGAACACGCTTACATGAACGCATTACATGGGTACCTTTACGTAGATACACTTAACTGTGTATATTAACATGAATACTTGTATCTCGAATTGCGAGGATGATTTATTAGTACCTTCTGTGTAAATCTTCCTGCATATCCCTAGTACCTCGGGATATCTAGACAGGACCCTATCCCTAGTACCTCGGGATACCTAGATGGGCCCCTATCCCTAGTACCTCGGGATATATGGACGGGACTAACCATTCCGGAACCCATCTGTTAGCAACAGTGGGTGATGAACATCTACGGATGCCTACGGTTATTACTTATACTAGGAGTACCTTTACGGGACTAACCCTTCCTCCACCCTGCTGCTGCTACAGAGGACAATTGGACAATCTTCGGATGTTCATTAGGTTATATATGTCGTGTTCGCCCTAGTACCTCGGGATAAAATTTACATACGTCGTGTTAGCCCTAGTACCTCGGGATAACACTTACATTAGTATTTCTTCCTATTTACTTTATCTTGTGATAGGTTACACGTTTCGCTTTACGCGATGGCATGTTAGCCCAAGTACCTCGGGATAACACTTACATTAGTACTTTTTCCTGTTTACTTTATTTTGTGATACTTTCACATAAACGATGAGTTAGACTAAGTACTTTTAGTACTAGTCAATAGAAAGGAAAAGCTATCATTTTACTTACAGAACATTTAAGTCTTGGTAGAAGACTATCATATCATTTTCCTATTTTACTTTATTTTGTGATACATTCACCTAAACAAAGAGTTAGACTAAGTACTTTTAGTACTAGTCAATAGAAAGGAAAAGCTATCATTTTACTTACAAAACATTCGGGTCTTGGTAGAAGACTACATTATCATAACAAAACATTCGGGTCTTGGTAGAAGACTACATTATCATAACAAAACATTCAGGTCTTGGTAGAAGACTACATTATCATAACAAAACATTCGGGTCTTGGTAGAAGACTACATTGTCATAACAAAACATTCGGGTCTTAGTAGAAGACTACATTTCATACTTATAGGAAATAGGGATTTTCTAGGGTTTTCACACTTACATCAACATTTTCATTTAAAGGGTTACCTGGCCTTCATAACAGATTTTCATAAGCAAGACAATGATACTTAATTACTTATGAATTCACCACCTTTAAAGCTGATACTCGCTTTCAAAATAACTTGTATTCTCATGTCATCAGTTAGACAGGTGCGATGGCCAGATTTTTGAGAAGATGGAGCATAGACAAGACTCGCCTTATTTTGATTATTCATATTATTGTTGTACATTATGAAATAACACACATGTATTAAAACTTTACTTTTAATGTAATGGATGATGTTGTTGCTTGTTTACTGTTTTACACTGTTGTGATACTGTACATGACGTCCTCCACCCCGGAACGTTCCGCCGTTCTTGGTTTTGGGGTGTGACAATGGTAAACATAGTTACTACTAGATTTGCAGACAGTTTTATAAACATGTTAAGATAAAAACATTGCAAACACAGTTTTCAAACAAAGAAACAAACTTATGAATTTATGAAATAAAAGATATTATTTTATAAGGGTTCATGTTAATAACATAAAGGGTTTTCTTAGTATTATTCGTGGATTTGTTGAGAGAACTATAGTATGAGACGCCTTGTAACCAGAGTCTCCTAGAGGGAGAGCGTGAGTTTATGTATAGATCTATACGGGAGTGACAATCCTGCATCTTGACTATTAGCTACAGTCAACCTAGGGTGACAAGCGTCATTTTTCACGACGTACGTCCGAGTACATCGTAATGTTAATCGTCCATAGTATGGTTATAAGAATCCGTAGGTGAAACAACGACTCGTTCACGTAATAATATACCTAATAAACAGTCAACATGGTTAGTAACTATATGATGACTTAGTATGCACATTAGGGTAATATGACATTAACATCCGACATGCAGTGGGATGTGTGATCTCCGCCTCATTTCTTGTTCCATGTTTGGTTGTGGGCTTAGGGCGGAATCACCCAATCGATTGTCTTTTAGATCTAGATTTCTATAACTTGTATGTACTAGGTGATCACAGGAGGGTATTAACAACACTTTCACTATACCGTACAACATACATTCAACTAGTTTTATTTATGTAATAAGACTACTCTACAATGGTATTCATACAATGGTTTCTATACAATGGTTTTCATACGAAGGTTTTCAAACAGAACAATAATTAAACAACCTAAGTATGGTAGATACTTATATTCTACGAATGAGAACAAATAATTCAATAACGTACACTTAGGTAAAATATAGGATTTTCCAGGGTAAACATCAATAACTCATGACAACTGGTCAATTATTCAATTAACGAATATTCATTATTAATTATATAATTCCTTAGTTTATGCATCCGGGTTACGTATGAAGAATATCCGATAAACTGTGGAATGTGTGGTTTCCGCCTCATTCCCTGTTCCTTGTTTGGCTGTGGGTTTAGGATAGATTCACACAATTAACTGTCTATTCGATATTGGTTTATGCGTAATTAGTATGAACCAAGATGTTATAGAAAGAATGGGTTTAATCATACTTTTCATAAGAAAATAATGGATTTTCTTGAGAAACACTTTCAACAGATATCAAAGGACCAATACAGTTAACTTTGTAAGTATCTAGTGAATACTTCAGGATTATGTAGATGAGGATCCCACAACCAGTGGAATGTGTGGTCTCCGCCTCTTTTCCTGTTCCTTGTTTGGTTGTGGGCTTGAGGCAGAACCACACAATCGATTGTTTGTTCGATCTGAATTGTATATGATTTGTATACACTAAGTACTCGCAGGAGGAACTAGTAAGAATCATTTTTACTTAACATTCATTACATCAGAAATATAAGGTTTTCAGGAGAAACATAACGTACTTTTCGAAAGAACAAAGAACACATTTCTAAAACAAAATGCTTATGAACTCACCAGCTTTATGCTGATACTCTTTCAAAACCTACTTGTATTCTCAAGACATTAGTAGACATGTACACACGTCGGGTTCAAGAAGATGGGGGCATAGTAGCTTGAGTCTTTACTTGTTATTTACTTTTGGAGTCAATTGTGTATGAATCAAATGTAATTTAAACATTATACTATTAATATAACGGTTGTTGTTGCTTTGATTACTTTGATTCAATTGTTGTGATAATGTACATGACGTCCTCTGCCCCGGAACGTTTCCGCCGTTTCGGTTTGGGGGCATGACAGATTGGTATCAGACCATTGTTTATAGTGAACTTAGTATATCAACCAGTAAAAGATATACAAGTATAAATACAATGGGGCCGGAATGCTCTGACTAAAAGTATACTTTTAAAATATAAGTATTTTACGAGAAGTATACTAATAAGCATACATACTAAGAACAAGTATCACAATAAGAACAAATAGGAACAAAACAAACAAAAGTAATTAGATGTTGGACACTACAATCAAACCTAAGCAGTTATGTAATGATATATGGAATAAATATAACCTGATCAACTATATTTATTTGAGAGACGACCAACATGTGTTTGGGAGTGATGGTGGTGTTGCAACAAGCCTAAAACTTACCTAACTCTATATACAAAGTATCCTTAGAACAAAACATGAAGATAAAATACTATAGGAGTATTTTACGCACTATAACAAACTTCCATGAGAACTAAAAGACCTTTACTGGCAGGTCTATAGTTGCGAAGTGCATGCTTCCAGGGTTATATATAATTGGGATCTTATAGACTTAGAATTGGTGATTTTCGCTCTACTACATGTTCCTTGTTTGGTTGTGGTTTTAGAGTAGGATCACCTATTTGAAGGTCTATTTGATCTTGGTTATATATAGCTTGCATGCACTGCTTGACTATAGGAGGAACCAGTTTGGATCATCAATAGCTACAAAAGAAATGATTTACTTAATCTCATAAGATTCTTTAGACATTCCCATTCTTGCACGAACAACCTAGATATAGACAACCACTCCACTGCAACCACCAACAGAGAAGTCAACGAAGAATAAGAGATGGTTCATAAAGTGGATTATGAGGAGGAATCATGTGAGGAGGCAAATATTCCATCATGACGTGATGGAGATCTGTCATAGAACTCTAAGCATGATCTACAGAGAATAGGAAAACCATAAGAGAGTCTAGAGACAACAAATCCCAACAGTTGAATTCAGGACCATCATAACTAGGACAGGAAGCCCCTCCCGAGGCGCACAAGGTGGTAGAACACCATATACGTCATACTAATAATTAGCTAACTAATATGATCTAGTGAGTTGGTGATTACACTTCTTACACTATGTGTTAGACTTATCACCTTTATCATATCAGCTAGTAACAGTAAACCAGATCCCATAACTTCATTAAGAGGGTAGTCACTATCAAATCATAAGTCTATGTTGCATAGACCTTTGTTATGAATTACTTCAAAAAGTCAGAATGTGAAACACTCAGAACTAAGATAACTCTAATACAGATAAAACTCGACTTGTAACCACTAAAAACTTACCCTCGTTTCATCTTTTAAACCTTATGGCAGAAAGATGCCACCGAAGAAGTTGAACAAAAACAAGAACAACGCACCACCACCACCTCCGTAGTATGACCCGGTTGTCTTTCAAGCGGCAGTAACAGCCGCAGTGAAAACTTTCATGACTCAAATCAACGCAAGAGGTACCGGTAGATCAGGTAGTGGTACCAACAACTCTAACCATGGACACACAAAGGAGTGCTCATACAAAGACTTCATGATTTGTGGACCCAAATCCTTCAATGGAAGTGGGGGAGTCATCACCCTAATGTGATGGTTCGAAAAGATAGAATCAATTTTTGAGTTATGCGCATGCCCAGAGAATAGCAAGGTGAAGTTTGCTACCTGCACCTTCTCTGACAGAGCCCTTACATGGTGGAATAGCCATGTCAAGTCATTGACTCTTCTAATAGCAAACGCAATGGGCTGGGAAAATCTAAAAGAAATGATGGTGGAAGAGTACTGCCCGAGGGGCGAAGTGCAAAAACTAGAGCATGATGAAACATCCCAAAAATACAAGCCAAAAATTTCGTTTTAAAATCATTTAGCAACCATAATATTATCACCACGTAATAAAATCATCAAACATGTATCTCAAAATCACAAAAAATCTGTCAACATATAACTATCTCGTATAAATTATCAGAGTAAGCTCCCAAGCTAAAAAAAACTGTGGTGTGTGCTATGCCATCAGCTCGAGCCCTTCCCTTTGCTAGCTGAAGTACCTGAAACCAAAACTGAAACTGTAAGCACGAAACTTAGGAGATACGGGCCCCGCCCACACTCATGGAGATACGGGCCCCGCCCACACTCTGCTAACTAGGGGATACGGGCCCCGCCCACACTCCGCTAACTCTGAGATACAGGCCTCGCCCACACTTAGCTACTTCGAGATACGGGCCTCGCCCACTCTCGGCTGCTATGAGATACGGGCCCCAGCCCACACTCAACTACTAGGCAGACATACAAGTATCACACACACAACAAGTATAACTAGATCTATCATTCAAACTTATATCATAATCAAACTCAGCTACCAGGAGATACGGGCCCCGCCCACACTCAGCTAACTGGGAGATACGGGCCCCGCCCACACTCAAATACTAATCATAACATGCTCTGGGTGAGAAATCCTTCTCTGATGCTCCGGCGACTCTCCGACTATAAATTTCCATAAAGATACTTAGTCAAAAGCTGATAACTACTCTTAGGGTAAAATGACCATTTTACCCCTGGCTAAAATCAACATCATGGTCAAAGTCAACATCCAGTTGACTTGACTCGCCGAGTTGGTCCACCAACTCGCCGATTCCCTATTCTTTCATCTGTCCCCAACCCCGACTCTACCCATCGAGTCTAACAAGGAATCGATGAGTTCTCCTTCAACCATAACATCGGGACAATCTTCAACTGACTCGCTGAGTTCATCCTTGAACTCGTCGAGTCCATCTTCATCAAATGATTATGTTTAGTCTGTGACTCACCGGGTTATATGAACAACTCGTCGAGTCCGTCTTCATGGGTTAGGAGAATGCCTTGGACTCGCCGAGTCCCATGGTTTCTAGGTCCGTTACTACGTCTATTTTGTTGAGTCCCCCTTCTGTACTCAACTAGATCCCTTTTAAACAGACAAGGTTAGGGAACTAAACCCCCGACTCGCCGAGTCCCAAGAACGACTCGTCGAGTCGACTAATTTCCAAGTCCATAGCTCGATTTCTGTTGTGCAAATCTCAACCAAAAGGTAGATCTGGGCTCCTAAGATCAATATAACATGTGAAGTCATGAACTTTACATATATGCATGGGACTTTTATGCTCAAAGGACCAAAAATAGGATTTATTACATACATGGGGTTCTCATGACCATAAAGTTGGCACCTTTATGCCATGAGGACCCTCCAAGGTTGTAGATTTGAAGGTATATCAACATGGGATGTCCAAGTCCCAAGGATCAGGCCGGACCCAAAACTCCATAAAATGACCACAAGGAGATCTAAGAAACTACAAGTCAAGTATGAAGCTTGATTACCAGAAAGTGAAGAGAAAATGATTTTGTTCCTATATCTACAATCTTCTCTTGAAGTCCTCCTTCTTCCTCTTCTTCACACAAGCTTCAAATTACACAAGATTACTCAAAAATGGCACCCAAACATTCACAAGGCTCAAGGTGGCGAGTTAGCGTTTTCTGGATGTTAAGGGAGTGATAAGGGAGGCCACAAAGGTGTTATGTTTCTTTAAATAGGGAACAAACCCTTAAATTTAGGGTTTCCATCAGGCAACTCCTACTAGCCGAGTCGGTCTTCTGACTCGTCGAGTAGGTCACTTAGTTCCCCGACCCGGAGTCGATCCTACTCGATGAGTTGAGCCTCCAACTCGTCGAGTCCAAGGGTAAAATATGAAGTTTGACTTGAATTTAAATGCGTACCTGAGACCGCGTGTTACAATTCTCCCCCACTTGTCTTAGACTTCGCCCTCGAAGTCTGCTCTGAAAACAACTCTGGGTAGTGCTCTCTCATCTCCTTCTCGGGCTCCCACGTCCACTCCGAGCCCTTGCAGTGTTGCCACTACACCTTCCCTAACTCTACCCTCTTGTTCCTTAGCTCCTTCGTCTTGTGATCTAAAATCTCCATGGGTCTCTCGATGTAGTTCAAGCTATCGCCAAACTGAATGTCCTTAAGGGGTACCACTGCTGAATCATCCACTAAGCACTTCCACAACTAAGAAACATGGAACGAGCTGTGGATCTGGCTGAGCTCTGTTGGAAGATCTAGCCGATAAGCAACCCGACCCACCAAGGCCAAAACCCTAAATGGACCAATGAACTTGGGGCCTAGCTTTTCCCTTTTCTGAAACCTGATAACACCCTTCCAGGGTAACACCTTCAGGAGGACCATATCGCCCACCTGAAACTCCAATTCTGAACGCCGCTTGTCGGCGTAACTCTTCTGCCGGCACTGAGCAGTCTGGAGCCTGCTCCAGACTTGTTGAATCCGCTCTGTGGTCTTGAGTACTACCTCCGTACTCCCCATGACTCTCTGACTGACCTCACCCTAACAAATTAGGGTCCAACACTTTCTCCCGTAGAGCATCTCGAAGGGAGGCCGATCTATACTGGAGTGGTAGTTGCTGTTATACGAAAATTCCGCTAACGGAAGATACGTATCCCATCTGCCACCGAAATCTAACATACATGCCTGAAGCATGTCCTCGAGAGTCTGAATTGTACTCTCGCTCTGCCCGTCCGTCTGAGGGTGGAAAGCGGTGCTAAAATGGAGATGAGTATCCATCTCGTCGTGAAACCACTTCCAAAACCTGGATGTAAACCAGACATCTCGGTCTGACACCACCAAGACAGGCATATCATGATGTGCCACTACCTCTCGCACATAAATCTCGGCCGAGATGCTCTCCTGGATCGGTATAATATGGGCGCTCTTGGTCAACCGATCCACGATGACCCATATCTAATCAACCCCACACGCGGTCCTGGGAAGCTTAGTAATGAAATCCATATTGATATCCTCCCATTTCCACACGAGAATGTCTAACGGTTGCATCTTGCCGTGGGGCCTCTGGTGCTCTGCCTTGACCTTCCTGCAGGTCAGGCATCACTCTACATACCAAGCTACGTCCCGCTTCATGCAGGGCCACCAATAATCGGGTCGAAGATCTCTGTACATTTTTGTCGCCCCTGAGTGGATGGAGAACCGAGACTTGTGGGCCTCATCCATCAACACCTGCCGTACTCCTCCCCAGTATGGTACCCAGACCCTCCCATGCAGGGTCAACAATCCTCGGCTATCGTAATCAAACGAAGCTACTCGACCCACTATCCTCTCGCACTTCTGGTGCTCCTCCTTCAGGCCCTCAACTTGCGCCTCCCTAATCTGCTCCAACAATGGAGTAATCACTGTCATCCTCCGACAGATATCTCGGATTGGAGTCGCTACCACCATGCGGCTCAGGGCGTCGGCAACTAGGTTGGCCTTGCCTAGGTGGTAAAGGATGTCACAATCGTAATCCTTGACCACATCTAACCACCAACGCTGCCTCATATTCAGATTTGGCTGATCCATGAGGTACATCAAACTCTTGTGGTCTGTGTAGATAGAAAATCAGAACCCATAGAGGTAATGCTGCCAAATCTTGAGGGCGAACACCACCGCACCCAACTCTCAATCATGTGTCGGGTAGTTAGCCTCGTGAGGCTTCAACTATCTTGAGGCATAAGCTATTACATGCCCCCGCTGCATCAACACTGCTCCCAGACCTCTGATCGAAGCGTCACAGTAGACTACAAAATCATCTACTCCCTCTGGCAGGGTAAGAATCGGCGCCTCGCACAGTCGCTGCCTGAGCGTCTCAAAGGTTGTCTGCTGCTTAGGACCCCAACTAAACACCACCGACTTCTTGGTCAGTTGGGTCAGCGGAACTGCTATCTTGGAGAAATCCTGGATGAATCTCCTCTAATACCCTGCTAAACCCAGGAAGCTCCGAATATCAGATGGAGACTTCGGGACCTCCCATTGCATCACGACCTCTATCTTGGCTGGATCGACTAATATACCCTTCTGGTTGACAAGGTGTCCTAGAAACTGCACATCGCGTAACCAAAACTCACACTTGGAGAACTTTGCGAAAAGTTTCTCCCACCTCAAGGTCTTTAGAACCTCTCTCAGGTGCTCCTCATGCTGCTCCTGAGTCTTGGAATAAACAAAGATGTCGTCAATAAATACTATCACAAACCGATCCAGCATCAGTCTGCATACGCGGTTCATGAGGTCCATGAACGCGACTGGAGCGTTGGTGAGCCCAAACGACATCACCACAAACTCATAATGACCATAACGGGTCCTAAAAGTGGTCTTCTGCACATCATCATCTCTGACCCGCATCTCGTGATATCCAGACCGTAAATCGATCTTGGAAAACCAAGATGCTCCCTGAAGCTGGACGAACAAATCATCTATCCTCCGGAGTGGGTAACGGTTCTTCATCGTTACCTTATTTAGCTCCTGGTAATCTATGCATATACGGTGCGACCCATCCTTCTTCTTCACAAACTGTCTCTCCGGATGTATCCTAGGCAAATCCTTCGGGAATACATCCGGATACTCTTGCACCACCGGTACATCATTGACTGTCGCCTTACCCTTATCCCGGGTATCCATGACATATGCGACGTATCTCGTGCAACGTTGTTGAAACTAGCGCCTTTCTCTCGCTGCTGAGCAAGGAATCGGTCATCGCTGTAGTCTCTCACCCTGAATCACTAACTCTCCCCCACTAGGAGTGCAAACCCTCACTAACTGAAGCTCACAATCAATCACTGCCGCGTTGGGGCTCAACCAATCCTTACCCACTATAACCTTGTTCCCTCGCAGGGGAATAGGAATCAAATCCACTGAGAACTCCTCATTAAATAACCGTAACGTACACCCTCTATGAACCTTCACGACCCTGACGGTCCTGTCATCCGCTATCTCCACATCGAGTGGACACTCCAACTCCCCCCAGAGCTCTACTAAATCGTTTGATGAGCGCAAGCTACACAAAGGATCGGGTAGCCCCCAAATCAAACAATAACATAGTTGAAATCTCGTTCACTAAGAACGATCCTATAAATAAACACAAAATATGAGCAATAATCAGAATAAATAAGAGGTAATGGAGAAGATACATACTTGTAACCACATCAGGAGCTACACGTGCCTCCTCTGCTGTCAACTGGAAGGCTCTGCTTTTCGCTAATGGCATCTCATCCCAGCCATAACAGCCGTCTGTAATCCTCAATGTAGTAGGGGCGGGTGGCAACACATTCCCTGCTGCTGCCAAACTCGGACACTGGGACCTCTTATGGCCCTTCTGGTTGCACTGAAAGCAAATCAGATCAAATTACATGGTGGTAGTAGTGGTAGAAATAGCAATACAATCTTTGCTCACTTGTCTTGTTCAGCCGCACTTGAAGCAGCCCGAACTCCCCGTCTTACACGTTCCCTCGTGTGACCTGCCACACTTGCCGCAGCGGCCTTGGCCCTACTGGCCCTTCCCTCTAGAATCTGTCTTGGGCTTCTTGCATGAGCCCTCCACGCCAGGTACCGACTCTGGCTTCCTCTTCCTCTCCATCTCCAAATCAATCTCCCTCTCCCGAGCCCTTGCTATCATATCCTCCAGCATATTGTAGCTGGAACGGCTCACAAACTGGCGGATATCACTCCACAACATCTCATAATATCGGGCCTTTTTCATCTCCTCATCCGCCGCATACTGCGGAACAAGAAGGGCCCTCTCCATAAACTTGGCGGTAATATCCGCCACAGTCTCTGTCGTCTGCTAGAGGTCTTGAAACTCCCTAGCAAGCTGTTGCACCTAAATGACGGGTGCGAAATCGACCCTGAACCTAGTCGTGAAATCGCCCCAGGTCATCGCATCCAACACAACATCATCACCAATAGCTCTCCCAACCTCTTCCCACCAATCTCGTGCCCTATCCTTCAGAAGACAGGACGCCAATCTGACCTTGTCCCCCTCGGGACATCTGCTGGTGCGGAACGCGTTGGCGACATTTGCCAACCATCGTGTACTAGCAATAGGGTCTCGTGCCCCATGATAATCGGGAGCTCCACAAGCTCTAAACTCCCTGAAGGTAAGCGTGCGCGACCCCATCATGGCCGCCACCTTAGCGTGGAACGCGCTCAATCTCTCATCCATAAGCTCCAGAATACCCTCCTTGATCGAACCGAAGATCACAGAAGTCTGCTCAAGTATAGCGTGAGTGATCTCTAAGGAGAGAAACTCCCTAGTATGCTCATCTAGCTGCTCGGCTCCCGAGCCTGAACCTGATCCCTCACCTGAACTGCTAACTGCTAGTCTAGGGCGGAAAACCACCATTTTGAAAACATATTATGCCAAACGTCAGAATACTCATATAACTCGAGGGATCACATATACTATAAGTTCTCTGGTCTTGTCTCAGCCTTCCCTGATTCGAGTACAGATCCTCTCCTTTCAGTAGTATGGGCCCATACTACCTTCCATATATATATATATATATATATATATATATATATATATATATATATATATATATATATATATATATATATATATATATATATATCCGTACTTTCCTCAAGAACTGCCTTGACTCCACCAAGTCCCTTTTACTATTAATGTTGATTTCACTCTGAACTCTTCCTAGGCTTGCCTTAAGGAAATCACGGACCCACTCTCCGCTATCAGCTGCATAAGAAGTCTTTGTTACCTCCCTAACTGGCTCGTGAATACTATTACATATCACTAAGACTAGATAATTCTTCGAATGAAAGGTCCTACCCTACATCGGTTGGACTCAAACAAGAGTTGCGCAATAGAGCTAGACCTATGAATTATCTAATCCTTGCAATATGTAACATTATTACATATTCATTTACTAGTTAGTAAAAGATAACTAAGAATCCTAAAATCACAAAGCAAGCAAAATTCGAGCATCGAGTACACATAATCAAGCATATACTACTCGGGCTATCATACTGATAATCTGTAGTGCATGCAGTTCTAATAAAGCTTAACACATATAACAGGCACATAAGGCATTCTTCCTAGATCCTTAGTCCTAATCTAGCATGCTATCTAAATAGGCTGATAATCATAATATAGCATAAAATTGCATGGGTAATTTGGGAGTACTTACTTGAGCTTGGTTGATTGCATGTGCCACACCCTTTTCTCTTCTCAAAGTTCTTTTCTTTCTAAAATACTTTTTGCTTTTTCTAAAACCCTTTCTCTTCTTAAAACCCCTTTTTACAAAAAAATTTTGATTTTTCCTTTTTGAAAATTTTTATACCAATTCCTTAATTTGAGTTCAGATACAACTGAAAATGTCCCCGAATCCCTTAAACCAAGGTTCTAATACCAACTTGAAGCATCCCAAAAATACAAGCCAACAATTTTGTTTTAAAATCATTTAGCAACCATAATATTATCACCACATAATCAAATCATCAAACATGTATCTTAAAATCTCATAATATCTATCAACATATAATTGTCTCATATAAGTTACCAGAGTAAGCTCCCAGGCTAATAAAAACTATGGTGTGTGCGATGCCATCTGCTCCAGCCCTTCCCTTTGCTAGTAGAAGTACCTGAAACCAAAACTGAAACTGTAAGCACGAAGCTTAGTGAGCTCCCCCAAACTACCACATAACATACACATATAACATGCAACTAGGAGATACGGGCCCCGCCCACACTCATGGAGATACGGGCCCCACCCACACTCCGCTAACTAGGGGATACGGGCCCCATCCACACTCCGCTAACTCTGAGATACGGGCCTCGCCCACACTCAGCTACTTCGAGATACGGGCCCCGCCCACACTCGGCTGCTATGAGATACGGGCCCCGCCCACACTCAACTACTAGGCAGACATACAAGTATCACATAGACAACAAGTATAACTAGATCTATCATTCAGACTTACATCATAATCAAACTCAGCTACCAGGAAATACGGGCCCTGCCCACACTCAGCTAACTGGGAGATACGGGCCCCGCCTACACTCAACTACTAATCATAACACGCTACAGGCCAGCCTTGGTGCCTTAGACCCGTTCCTACTGTAGGGAAACTTACCTCGTGTGAGAGGCTGCTGAAACTCCAAGTGAGAAATCCTTGTCTGCTGCTCCGACGACTCTCCAACTATAAATTTCCATAAAGATACTTAGTCAAAATCTTATAACTACTCTTAGACTTTCATTTTTAGGAACCTGTAAACTACCCCGAAGCCCTGGTTGCACCTCTAACACACGATGCAAGTCCTGACGCCCCGAAGTTCCCGAGAAAACCTTCTTTCTGGTCGAAGTACTTCCCGCACGAAGCCCGGTTCTTCACCAGAAACTCGAGGATATGTCGAGAAAGATCATTCCTAGAAACGAAACGCTGTCCAAATCACCAGTTATCAAGTGATTTCATACCCCTATCACTACACTTTCAAATACTTTTAAATGCTTTTAAACTATTATGGTATTCAGTTTTACGGGAAATGTAATATTACAGTTACTTTTACGTACAATTTCAAGCTTCCTATAGTTTTATTTACTGATAAAACTATTCATTTTCAGTTTAAGTATGACATATTTACTTACATTTTTTGGTCTGGGTTCATTCAAGACTACTTCTCACATTGAGGAAAATATAGGATTTTCCGGGATAATCAACATCATTTTACTAGTAAACAATTTACGACATTACTTTCTAGAAACAAATAAGATTATGTGACAACCCGAAATTTCTATCTTATACAAACCCTACATTTCAATCTAGTCAAACTTGTTTCTTCTAACAGCCCGAAATTTCAAATATTGATATAATTATGATTTTGGGGTGTTTTCAAGAGGGGACTCGGCGAGTCATAGGGTTGACTCGGCGAGTAGGATCGCAGACCGGGACGCGGGTTCGCGACTGGACTCGACGAGTCCAGATATGGACTCGGCGAGTCTGCGTTGTTTAGCAAAAACCCTAACCGTTCAGGTTTGGGACGTATAAGAGGCACTTATTGGTCGTCATTGTTCATTTTAGCCTTCTGGGAAGAACCCTAAATCGATTGGGTGCATCTGGAGCAAAGTTCAAGGGCCATTGTTGATCTTGGAAGTGTTGTTGTGCAAGGAAGAGAAGGGCTTGGCTAAAGGAACAGCAAGGGAGTCACGTTCTGAGGATTTGGGGACACAGAGGGCACATTATTCAGGTAAGAATTCGAGTTATGCTCTGCTATGTTGATTGTTTATGGAATTAGGGTTTGTGGAACCCTTTTGTGATTAGATTGAATGCTACCCTAGTCCCCCAAACGATTGTGACTCTGTATTGGGACCTTTGGAGGTCCAGAATGTCCCATGCCTGTACATTTCGGGAATTAATGAAGGTTTTGGATTGGAATCCTTATGCCTTAGGTCAATATGTATGTTATGAATCATGGGGTGTATCATGAGCACCAAAATGAGGACCTTACGTGATGGACCAGTCTAGGAAGGCCAGGCCTATGAATGGTCGGAGCAGTTCTGCCATTAGAAAGCAGTTTGAGCGGTTGCATGGCATGGACTCACCGAGTCCGATGAACAGACTCGGCGAGTAGCTTGAAGATTAACTGGGACTCGTCGAGTTGTTCTTCAGACTCGGCGAGTTGAGTCGGGGTGGCCCCGCGATTCTTCCAGGAGGAACTCGTCGAGTAAAAAGGGGATACTCGATGTGTAGGAAGGGAATCTTAAGGAATCGGTGAGTTAAGGGCGAGTGGACTCAGAGTCGTTGAACTCGGCGAGTCTTGGGGTGACTCGGCGAGTTAGATCGCGGGTTGAGTGAAGTTCTGAGTATGGGGACTCGGCGAGTCATAGGGCTGACTCGGCGAGTAGGGTCAGTCAGGGGTTGACCTTGACCTTGTCTTTGACCAAGGATTGACCAGTGGTTCCAGGGGTATTTTGGTAATTGTTGTTTACTGTTTGAGTTCAGTGCATTGGTGGCTGTCCAGAGGTGGAGATCGTATCAGTGATCGGAGCAGCTTGAGCTATCTGTTCAGTCGGCAGTTTCGAGGTGAGTTATCCTCACTATATCGCTGGGGTTTATGGCACCAAGGCCGACCCTTCTATCGGATGGAAATCCGGGTAGTTGTCATTGTTATGATAAAGGCCGGAAGGCATTACATGTTATGGGCCGGAAGGCATTGCTATGTGGACCGGAAGGTCATGGCCTGGAAAGGCGTATGTATGCATTTAGTATGTTGACTGATTCATAGGGCAATGTTATGCTAGTGACCGGCTAGACCGGTATCTTGTTTAGAGTAATGCTATGATATGTGATCTGTTGATCGATTGTTATCTATGAACTGCTGTATGATTATTTGTTATGTTATATATGCATTTTATGCTTATGGGCCGGAAGGCAATATGTTATGGGCCGGAAGGCAATATGTTATGGGCCGGAAGGCGATATGTTATGGGCCGGAAGGCGTATATGTGGTTGGTATTCTGGGGGTATCTCACTAAGCTTTCGGGCTTACAGTTGTGGTTTTATGTTTCAGGTTCTCAAGAGTCTGTGGCAAGGCAAGGGCGTGATCGTACCGTTCCATGCGTTGGTGTTTTATGATATGAACCTGGGAAATTACTCTGTTTAATAATGTATTGAAAACCTTTTTGCAATAATGTTAGTAAAATGGGTGATTTTGAAAAGTTTTAATTGTTTGAAATTTTGGATGTTACAAGTTGGTATCAGAGCCTTGGTTTGAGTGAATTGGGGAAACATTCGTGTGACTCCAGTCTCAAATCGAGGAGGATTTTAAAAAGAGAAAATTAAAATGAGAAATTAAAATGGTTTTCAAATTTGGTAAAAGGAGGACGCGGAGGTACGATCAGCCGGAGCCAGTAAGTAACCCCAAGATACCATACATGATATTTGTTTATTTGAGCTTGATAGCACAGCATGCTAGGGTTAGGCTAGGGATCTTCAGGAATTCATGATAATGTTGCCTGATATGTGATGCCTGTAGCCTAAGGTCCCCTATAGGATGTTCTCAGTGTTCCTCTAGTGGTGAGGGTTGATAGTTGTTATGCATGTTCCCTAGGGTACCGTGGTAGTACTTCATACAAATATGGGTAGGTGTGGAAGGTAGTATGGGCCTGTACTACTGAAAGCACAGGACCCATACGCGTATCAGGGAAACCATGGTCTCTAGGGTAGGGTTGCGAGAGTTGGATCCCAGGATTTTGGGAAGTGTCTGAGATTGGTATGGTGTCTTCGGTATGGAGATTTCGAGGCATGATGATAGTGGATCCGGATCAGGATCGGGAGCTGGAGAGCGAGTTCCGGGTGGATCGGTGCTGTCGGGGGTTATCGATCAGACGAGCACAAGCGAGCGGGATGCGAGGATTCGCGAGATCCTGCGTGATGGGGTTGCTGCATTGTTCCGGGCTGAGTTGCCGGGATTGTTTGGGTCGATCAAGATCGCCATGATTGAGTATATTAGATGAGCGATATGCGGCTCTCGCAGAGACGGCTGCCGCGGTGGCTACAACGGCTGTAACAGCGGCAAGGGGAGGAGCTAGTCGGGGTTTCAGTATCGGGACTTCTATTATACGAAGCCTCCCACATTCAATGGAGTTCAGGACCCGATTGTTGCTATGAGATGGTTATCAGACATGGAGGGGTGTTTCTCCACGAGTTTATGCGCTGCTGATCAGAGGGTGAGGTGTGCTCTGAACCTATTGAGGCTCGGGGCGAAGGATTGGTGGAGATTGACTACGAGGTCATTTTCCGATGCGCAGAGGGCTGCGGTTTCATGGGATCAATTCAGAGAGATGTTCAGTACTCGCTATGTTCCGCGGGATGAAAAGGAGAGATTGGCTCGGGAGTTCTTTGAGCTGAAGCAGGATTTGGAATCGGTGACTGAGATCATCAGGATGTTTATTAAGAGGGCGATGTTTTGCCCTGAGTTCGCTTCGGAGCAGGCTCAGATGTCCTGATATCTGAGTATGCTCAAGAGGGATATCAGACAATTCGTGTCTGCGCAGAGGTGTGAGACCTTGTTGGAGTTGCAGGAGGCCGCCATGTGGCGTGAGTTAGAGGTT
This sequence comes from Lactuca sativa, assembly GCF_002870075.4. Taxonomy (NCBI): domain Eukaryota; kingdom Viridiplantae; phylum Streptophyta; class Magnoliopsida; order Asterales; family Asteraceae; genus Lactuca; species Lactuca sativa. Next base: position 112,312,479 of record NC_056629.2, read on the forward strand.
GAGTTGCAATTGCGTGAGCTGAGGCAGACCCCGATGCAGTCGCAGTCGGCGCCGAAACGGCCCAGGACCGTAGATGTTAGAATGGGGGATCGGAGCGGCCACACTTGTGGGAAGTGTGGGAGGGGTTACACCGGAGCTTGTTGGTCCGGTGGTGCATGCCGCAAGTGCGGAAAGGAGGGGCACGGTGCACGGGATTGTCGGCAGTCAGTGCCAATTCAGGATTTGAGGATTTGTTATCAGTGTCGGCAGGTTGGACATTTGAGGGTCAACTGTCCACAGCTTTCTGCAGGACCGGTGCAGGCTCTAGCACCGGCCACCTTGAGGAGTTCAGGAGGAGGACAGGACGGAGCAGAGCCCCAAGGGCTTAGGGTCGTGCTTATCGGCTTGCGGCAGAGGGAGACGGAGCAGTGCCGGAGGCAGCTGCGGGTATAATGCTTTCTTGATGTCTTGATTATCCTGCGTTGATTGCGGCGTATTGTTGTGCTGGTATCTGGTGTAGATTTCGATGCGGTATTCGTTGTTTCGCGGGTTTGGCGTGGTTAAGGAATGGTGTTTCAGGTTTTTGCTTTGTCATTCGGTTTTCCCTGATGGTTGGTATGGTTATAGTTGGTGTTTTGGTGCCGGTATCCTTGTGCGGTTTTCGATGCGGTATTCATCCTTTTTCAGGTTATGGGTTATTGCTTGGGAATTCCGTTGGTTATCGTTCGTTAGGGTTGATAGTGGAGATGCGGCACTGGGTTGAATGTCGGGTAGCATCTGCAGTCGTAGAGTGGATAATTGAAAGACCGGATTCTTTTGAGTGGATTGATCAGGGAGGAGATGTGTTTTGCTGAGGGTTGCTTATGCTTGTGGGAAGCAGTCAGTGGGTAAATGTTCTCTTTGTGCAGGATTGTTCTGAAAAGTCGTTAAGGACGATCGGTGGCAGTTAGTCAGTGCTTTAGTGGGGGAGAATTGGAGAATTCTCCGGGAGATCGATGAGTATGTGAGGGTGCTTAGCTGTTGGGATTCAGCAGTGTTTGTCAGCGCAGAGTATAGGCCGACGAGAGCGAGTGTCGGGTATGCGGGGCGGGATACAGACCTAGGGCATTTGATTGTGGAGGCCTGAGAGAAGGCCGGGATCAAGCTTGAGTAAGTAACCGGGGTTATGCGATCAGAGTATTGGTATGTTTGAGGTACGTGATGGGTTGTACTGCATTAATCCCACGGGATTATGTTGTGCATGTTTCTAGAGCTAGAACCGGAAGGTTCCCAGAGTTAGAACCTGAGGGTTCGCAGAGTTTGGGTGTACGGACCCACAGAGATATAGCCTCGAGTGGCTAGTATGTGTTATGAGAGTCGGTCCAGTCATGCTGGAGACTCTGTTGGTATTGCTGGATCAGTTTGAGATTTGCGGATCGTGTACGTTGCAGTGTGATTGCATTGGAAGGTCTGGCCCTGGGTTAGTGATCTTGTTTAGCTGAGGCAGTGATTTTGATGAGTGGAGAGAGTGCATGGGATTGAGAGCCCCTGCAATGAGAACCAGAGTATGTGAATAGCGGTTATGCAAAAAGGGTGGTGTCGCTTGGGGCAAGCACCGTAGCACCGGTTGGAGTGGCATTATGGCCAAGAGGGTCCCTTGGAAGGAAAAGAGAAAGGTGTGTAACTCCGAAGGGGAATGCAAGTTCACGAGAATGAAAGCTGCAGAGCAGAGTTATGATTAGAGTATTTCGAGTATGCCTTCGAGCATCGTGTTCGCGGCAGCGAAGTAGGAACCCATCCGGTTTGGGATGTCTGTTGAGGCTCAGAAGGGATGCAGGGAGAGAGAGAATCTTAAATTCTCAGTGTGATTCTGATCAGAGTGTAGGGTGGATGTAGTGGTTCATCTTGGGAGATGTTCGAGGATATCATCAGTGTATCGGGTCTTTCAACCTGCGGGTGTTGGGACTAGTTCAGTATGTGTATGTGATGGCAAGAGGAGAACTTGTGAGAGTTGCTATGAGAGTGAGAATGGATCTCTCAGTCGGTCCGGAATGGACAAAGTGGACTTTGGATCGGGGATCCGGTGGTTCATAGTTTCTTAACCCTTATGGGTCGAGTAATCGTTGAGATTTAGCGCAGAGTTGCATCTTGGGTAATTTTCGGTTACAGAGAGTGATGTGCAGTGCAGAGATCGTGCTTCAGTCGACAGAGCAGATTCGACAGAGCCGACAGGGAAAGTTATGCAGACAGACGCCGGTTCGAGCTTGAGTTTCAGGTCGGCAACCTCGTACTCCTGAAGGCCTCTCCTTGGAAAGGAGTGATTCGCTTCAGGAAGAGAGGCAAGTTGGGGCCCCGGTATATTGGGCCTTTTCATGTGATTGCGGGGGTAGGCCGGGTGGCCTACCGTTTGGAGTTGCCCACGGATTTGAGACAAATCCACGTCATTTTTCATGTGTCGCAATTGAGAAAGTGTATAGCCGATGAGTCGGTAGTGGTTCCATTAGAAGACATTCAGGGGGATGCGAGCCGGAATTATGCCGAGAAGCCAGTGGCAGCACCGGAGGGGATCAGAAATGAACTGTGAGCTGGAACGTGAGAGATGGGAGCAGCATCCAGGGATATTTTCAGAGTGAGACTTCGAGGGCGAAGTCTAGTTCTAGTGGGGGAGAGTTGTAACAGCCCGGAATTTCAAATATTGATATAATTATGATTTTGGGGTGTTTTCAAGAGGGGACTCGGCGAGTCATAGGGTTGACTCGGCGAGTAGGATCGCAGACCGGGACGCGGGTTCGCGACTGGACTCGACGAGTCCAGATATGGACTCGGCGAGTCTGCGCTGTTTAGCGAAAACCCTAACCGTTCAGGTTTGGGACGTATGAGAGGCACTTATTGGCCGTCATTGTTCATTTTAGCCTTCAGGGAAGAGCCCTAAATCGATTGGGTGCATCTGGAGCAAAGTTCAAGGGCCATTGTTGATCTTGGAAGTGTTGTTGTGCAAGGAAGAGAAGGGCTTGGCTAAAGGAACAGCAAGGGAGTCACGTTCTGAGGATTTGGGGACACAGAGGGCACATTATTCAGGTAAGAATTCGAGTTATGCTCTGCTATGTTGATTGTTTATGGAATTAGGGTTTGTGGAACCCTTTTGTGATTAGATTGAATGCTACCCTAGTCCCCCAAACGATTGTGACTCTGTATTGGGACCTTTGGAGGTCCAGAATGTCCCATGCCTGTACATTTCGGGAATTAATGAAGGTTTTGGATTGGAATCCTTATGCCTTAGGTCAATATGTATGTTATGAATCATGCGGTGTATCATGAGCACCAAAATGAGGACCTTACGTGATGGACCAGTCTAGGAAGGCCAGGCCTATGAATGGTCGGAGCAGTTCTGCCATTAGAAAGCAGTTTGAGCGGTTGCATGGCATGGACTCGTCGAGTCCGATGAACAGACTCGGCGAGTAGCTTGAAGATTAACTGGGACTCGTCGAGTTGTTCTTCAGACTCGGCGAGTTGAGTCGGGGTGGCCCCGCGATTCTTCCAGGAGGAACTCGTCGAGTAAAAAGGGGATACTCGACGTGTAGGAAGGGAATCTTAAGGAATCGGTGAGTTAAGGGCGAATGGACTCAGAGTTGTTGAACTCGGCGAGTCTTGGGGTGACTCGGCGAGTTAGATCGCGGGTTGAGTGAAGTTCTGAGTATGGGGACTCGGCGAGTCATAGGGTTGACTCGGCGAGTAGGGTCAGTCAGGGGTTGACCTTGACCTTGTCTTTGACCAAGGATTGACCAGTGGTTCCAGGGGTATTTTGGTAATTGTTGTTTACTGTTTGAGTTCAGTGCATTGGTGGCTATCCAGAGGTGGAGATCGTATCAGTGATCGGAGCAGCTTGAGCTATCTGTTCAGTCGGCAGTTTCGAGGTGAGTTATCCTCACTATATCTCTAGGGTTTATGGCACCAAGGCCGACCCTTCTATCGGATGCAAATCCGGGTAGTTGTCATTGTTATGATATAGGCCGGAAGGCATTACATGTTATGGGCCGGAAGGCATTGCTATGTGGACCGGAAGGTCATGGCCTGGAAAGGCGTATGTATGCATTTAGTATGTTGACTGATTCATAGGGCAATGTTATGATAGTGACCGGCTAGACCGGTATCTTGTTTAGAGTAATGCTATGATATGTGATCTGTTGATCGATTGTTGTCTATGAACTGCTATATGATTATTTGTTATGTTATATATGCATTTTATGCTTATGGGCCGGAAGGCAATATGTTATGGGCCGGAAGGCGTATATGTGGTTGGTATTCTGGGGGTATCTCACTAAGCTTTCGGGCTTACAGTTGTGGTTTTATGTTTCAGGTTCTCAAGAGTTTGTGGCAAGGCAAGGGCGTGATCGTACCGTTCCATGCGTTGGTGTTTTATGATATGAACCTGGGAAATTACTCTGTTTAATAATGTATTGAAAACCTTTTTGCAATAATGTTAGTAAAATGGGTGATTTTGAAAAGTTTTAATTGTTTGAAATTTTGGATGTTACATTTCTGCTAACTTTTAGCACTTTAGGTGTCCATTTGAGCATTCTGAGCTTTAATACGTCAAAGGATTAAGTGAATGAGTGTGTCAGTTGAACTTGTAACTTGTCAAACAAGTATTAGACCATCAAAAGAGGAGTTTACGGCCAGGCACTTGGGTTTACAGCCATAAACTCCAAGTGGCCGTGAACCCCTTGTATATATATATATATATATATATATATATATATATATATATATATATATATATATATATGACTTTTTGTCATTTTCCATTCATTCTTCACATTCTAAGCTAGAGAATTCAAAATTCTCTCCCAAGGATCTTCAAGTTTGTCTTCCAATCTTCACATATGTAAGCAATCTCTTCCATCTTTGTGTTGATTACATCCTTTCTACTTGATTCACCTTTGAATCCACCCACAAATTCCATCTTTGTTCTAGATCTTCAAGATCCTCAAGAACACCAAGAACACTTGTGTGTTTTGGGCCGAAAACTCCCCTTCTTAGCCTTCAAACTGTAAGTCCTTACCCTCATTTCATGTTTATAAGTTAGTATTATGAGTTAGGGGCTTGAAAACATCAAGAATCAATCAACCAAGGGAGTTTACGATCAAGGCAATCTGCCTTGGCTGTAAACTCTAAAAGTGGGTGCAAAGATGCCCTAAATTCCTTCCTAAGACTTGGAACTTGGCCTAGAAGACCTTCCCTTTGAGCTAAGGACCTTAAACAACAAAATGGTAGATGTTACCATGGGTTTACGTCCATAAAACCATTAGGGCCGCAAACCCTAGGCCGTAAACTCAATGAGAGTTGGTCCTTGGGCCGTAAACTCTAAAGCAAAGCCATACAACCCTTAGATGCAACCCTATGATCTTATAACACTTGAGTCAAAGTGTTTTCCATGTTCTAGAGTGTCTTTACTTGCTTAATTAGTGTTATAATCACTAATTAGATGCATATATGTGTCTCTATATGTTAAATAGGATCAGTGTGTGTGTTCAAGTCTTCACTTGACACCTAGCACCTTATCCAACACTTTCATCCAAACCACTCACTACATGTGAGTTCATACCCCTTAATCAACCTTTTAAATGATTTTAAATGCTTTTATGGGGACGGGGGATACAAGTGGAAACTTATAGTTATTATATCAATCACATGTGATTAATAACTATCAAACAATGGATTTACTATGCTTTTAACTGTTTTATCAAACAAATGACTTCAAACTGCTTATCAAATCTTTTTACATGTGAGACTCTTTATCGAATTCACTTTTATGCATCAAACCTTTCTATTATAGTTTTCAAACTTATATATTGTTAAAACTATGTCTAATACATATATAGTTATATAAATGAGGTTTAAAGGACTTAGGACTGATAACTCACTTTATTTCCTATTCCTTGTTTGGTTGTGGACTTAGAGTCCCCTGTTATTTGTCAGAGTGTCATTTGATCCTCAGTTATATATTATGTATATATGTATAGATATAAAGGCTTTTATCTCAGCTTAATACATTCAATCATACAAACAATTCTACTAGTAAACTATAATAGGTATAGTTTAGGATAATACTATTCATAACTTCTACTTCATTGAAACATACAAAGAGTCAATTCATTCATGAGTCAATACTTACTATTATGAGAAATTATACAACTATACTATGATGAGAAACTGATAGAGAATACTATAACGAGAAACAATACGTTCAACACACTACATACAATACATACTAAGATGCTATAGCATGGAACAACTACATGATGTAATTATACCAACGAATCACTAACCCATTGTCCTAAACAAAAGGTGATAGTTAAATTGGGTATACATGATCATATAACTTTAATGTGGATGTACACGATGCAACCACCGGTTTGCCGAGTCGCGTCTGGTTCCCAGAATCTTTTGACATGCAGAGCGTATAGTATGGGATCTAGCCATCACATTATACCTTAATAACCAATTTAAGGCAATCAGTACATTAGTAGTTATTATAACACAATACTTCAGTACTAAATTAATTTCCCCTTTGCATTCACTTTGTTATCTTTTCACATAAACGGTAATGTATAAACTATATTTGGTTAATGATAGTTACACTTGGTAAAATTATACACTTTTTACAAGAAACAAGCATACAAAACAATCAAGCCTTGGTAGAAGGCTACTTTTAATAGAAAATATAGGATTTTCTAGGAGTTTCAAACATTTACAAACATTCACTTACTTTTACTACAACGTTTACAAACTCATATTTCAAACACTCTTACAAACATTTTCATACAAGCAATGACACTAAAATGCTGATGAACTCACCAGCTTTAAAGCTGATAAACTCTTTCAAAATAACTTGTATTCTCAGGTCGTCAGAAGACAATTTCCGAGGCTAGCTTTTGAGAAGATGGAGCACTTTCAAGACTCATCTTTATTTTGATTCATATTTTGGTGTGTTATAAACTGTACAAAACACTCTTGTATTAAAATACATTATTAATGCAATGGATGATGTTGTTTGCTTGTTTACTATTATTATGTGTTGTGATATTGTAGATGATGTCCTCCGCCCCAGAACGTGTGACAACCTGAAATTTCCAATTGTAAGAACATCATCTATTCAATAGAAGCTAGTTCAGTTTCAGTGATTTTCAAGCTTTTCCGAACAAGTTTGTGTATATTAGGGTTTATGTTTTAGATGATATCAGGAGAGTGGATACTCCTGGTTTTGTGAAACTTGGGCATTTCAAGTTTCATACTGTTACAGTCCAATATCAGGAATGAAAATATTTTCTGCCAAAATATTCCAGGACTATAAATAGTTTCTGAATGAAATTAATTCATTATTTACAATTCCAAATAGAGAAAAGCTATATTCTCTCTGACGGATCTTCGGGTTTTCATCCCAGATTGTGAGTCTACTTTTCTATATGTTATTCAATACTTGTTTAATGCTTATTAACAACAATAACATGTTTAGATTACAAGATCCGGGAGTTTACCGCCCAAGATCGTTCTTGGGGAGTAAACTCCAAAATGGAACATTATGACTTCCTAGTCCCGATTCCTTGTTAGACAACTTGTTTAGGGGTTAGAGTATGATCTTTATAGGCCAAAAAGCATCCAAGAAACATAAGTCTTTGGAGTTTACGGCCAAGGAACTACCTTGGGCCGTAAACCCCTTTTTAAGGGCAATTAGTGCCCTAAACTCCCCCAAATGCTTAAGGACCTTTACCCTAAATTGCTTGTGTTTATTTTAGGCATCAAAAGACATCAAAATCATAAGTTTCTAGGAGTTTACGGCCAAGAATATCTCTTGGGCCGTAAACCCCTTTTTGTAGGGTAAAATGCATTCCAATCACACCTAAGGCCTTAATACAATTTTCCTTGAACCCTTGGGACTAGAATGGAGAGTAGAAAACAAATTAATCACTCCTTGAAAGGAGTTTACGGCCAAGGAACATGACTTGGGCCGTAAACTCCAAGTGAAGGCACCAAAGTGTGCCTCTTGTCCCCATTAGCCTTAGATAAATTCATGGATGCCATTTTTGATGTTTAAGTGCCTCAAACCAATTAAATTCCTAGAGTTTACGGCCGTAAACTCTAAGGTGAAGGACCTTAGGCCGTAAACTCCCATATGGAGTGTTCTAAAGCCTTAAACTACTTCATGTGTTGTTCCAATAAAGCTAGGAGTGTTCTAGGGTCAAGATAACACCACAAAACACCCAAAAACACCATTTGAGGAGTTCACGGCCATAAACCTATGAGTTTACGGCCGTAAAATCCAAGGTGTGGGGTTTTTTGGGTGGTGAACTCCTATACAAGGCCCTTTGATGTTTCAAACCCTTTTGCCTTGTCCCGTAGCAACTTAGATGCAACCATTTGAACCTTAAACACTCATAAAAGTGTTTAAATGTTTTCTAAGTGTCTTAACTTATTTATTTAAGTTAATATATATCTAATTAGTTATATATATGCTTATTATATGATAACTAGGCTCGTGCGTGTAAACCAGTCTCCGTTTGCCATCTAGCACGGTGTCCGACACTGCAATTCAGTCGACTCACCACAAGTGAGTTCATACCCCTTGAATCAACCTTTGAAATGATTTTAAGTGTTTTAAATACTTTATGGGGGGGGGGGATACAAGTCAAATACTTATAAGTTATTGCTTCAATCACATGTGATTGCATTTAATCACATGTGATTAATAACTAGGAAAACAACGATTTTTACCACTGTTCAAACTGTTTATCAAAATGCCTTACTTTGAAATGTTTTACAAACTGTTTTACTATCCAAACTTACTTATAGACTGTGATTTAAACAAATGCTTCTTATACTTCAACTGTTTTATTAACTTATGCCTTCAAATTGTTTTATAGATCGACATCAAGTCGATCTCCTCTTGAAATCATATTTATGCTTCAAATGTTTTATCAAAACTTATTTATGCTTTTATATATTCAATTGCATGCCCATATATGTATAGATGTATAAATAATGTTTAAAGGACTTAGGAAGGCCATCTGCCCTATTTCCTTTTCGCGCCTTGAGATGTGGTCTGGTGGGATTTCGGGTGACCATCCGAAGGTCGTTTCAATATTACTTATACATCATATATACATATATAGACATAAAAGTACTTCCATATTCATACTCATCAGTACATCATTAGCTGGTTACCATCGGGGTAACGCAGGATCAATACATATACAGATATACTAGAAACAATACATATACAGATATACTAGAAACAATACATATACAGATATACGAGAAACAATACATATACAGATATACGAGAAACAATACATATACAGATATACGAGAAACAATACATATACATAAATACGTAATAATTGTGATCCACTGTATCGGGCATGCCTTAAATGTCATGGCCCAAGTTGTAGCCAGAATTCTCTTGGAGGGAGAGCGTGAGTTTGTGTATAGATCTATACTGGATTGACTATCCTACACCTTGCTGCTAGCTACAGCCGGACCTACAGGTCTGCGGGTGCCAAACGTCATTTCTTTTATTACGACCATTCATTATGTCGTTGTTACCAGTCGATAGCATGGTGCAATTTATCACATTATGCCTTAATATAAATCCGGTTTAAGGTAGTAGTATTTAGTACAGCAGTAGTCTTATTATACAAAGCTACAGTACTACAATGATTTACCCATTACATATTTTGGTGATAATCTCACTTAAGCATTAGTGTACAAACTATATTTTTAACAAATGATAGTTATACTTGGGTAATTATACACTTTTACAACAGACAAGTTTACAAAACAGTTTAGCCTTGGTAGAAGGTTACTTTTATAGAAAATATAGGATTTTCTGAGAGATTCAAACTTTTACAAACACTTTCAAACATTTGCTTACATTTTTACAAACTTATACATTGAGACAGGTTCAAATGTTTTTACAAGAAACCTTGACACTAAAATACTTATGAACTCACCAGCTTAGTGCTGATAAACTCTTTCAAAATAACTTGTATTCTCAGGTCATCAGTAGACAGGTACCGAGGCCAGCTTTTGAGAAGATGGAGTGCATTCAAGACTCATCTCATATTATTTTGTGTTTCATTATTTTTGGTGTCTATAACTGTACAGAACACACTTGTATTAAAATTATATATTTAATGCAATGGATGATGTTGTTTGCTTATTTACATTTACTGTGTTGTGATACTATACATGACGTCCTCCGCCCCAGAACGTTTCCGCCGTTCAAGGTTTTGGGGTGTGACAGATTGGTATCAGAGCATTGTTTATAGTGAATCAAGTATATCAACCCATAAAAGATATACTAATCTATAAACCCAAAAGGGACTAAAACACTCTGACCAAGAGTCTATACTTTAAATAATAAAATATTTAATTAAGTATACTAGTTTGCATTCATACTAAAATCAGTGTCACAATGACAAAAACAAAAGTATTACGATTGTTGAATATCACAAGTGAGCTCGGGGATGTATGATCAGTCCTGGGAATGGCATAGCCTGATCAACTATGCTGGTCCTAGGAGTGATTAGCATATGCCCTAGAATGGTTGTGATATGTTAGCAAGTCTAAAAACTTACCAACAATACCACAAGAAGATCAGTAGAACTTAACCTTAAAATACTATAGGAGTATTTTGTGCTATTAGTTACACATGTACTATATTCTTATACCTCTCTTCTCGCGTAGATCTAAATGGCTAGATTCCATCATGGCGACCCGTACTTCCCCAATGAAGGCAATGCCGGATGGATCGATGAAGAGCCTGAAGATGAGCATCCAATCCCTTTGGATGATCACCTCGCAGAAGGCTTTTCGGATGGATCCGACTCCGAGCCTGAAGTCAACAACCTACCGCTAGTAGGTCAAGCCCCGAACAACAACCCTCGACCAGCGTTTCCAGGTCCTACTCCCATGTGGGCAAACAATCTGAATCGCTGGAGTGATGAGCAGGGTCAACCCTTACCATACTTTGGGGACCGAACCTTTTACAACATCAGCGATGGAGGCTCTGCTGACAGAGCTCTGCCGGTGATCATCCGCAGAATAGCTCGTAATGTCGAGCAAGGTCGAGCAGCCATCGACCGGGTCATGGAGGTTGATGCCAATTCAGGCGTCAATACAGTCCGCATTTGCCGTCTCGAAGAAGACATGGAACGGACCCGGAGAACCAACGAAACTCTGCAGCAACAGCTGGCTGCCTCCCGTGCTGAAGTCTTAGAACTTCGAGCTCGTCAGAGAGCTCAGGACCGACACCTTCAAGAGGTGTTTCGCCAAATGTCCGACCTCAGGGATCGCCCGAGGAACTCCCATCGCCATTAGATGATGTCTAGTACATCTCTGTCTTTTGATTTAGGGATAGCCTTGAACTTATGTGCTCTAAGTAGCACTTGTCTGTAAAATATTCCTAACTTTCGTTACTCTAATTAGGAATCTAGGACTGTCAGTCTTGTCCTTATGGTATGATGTAAGACCTACGGTTGGGTCGATTTTCCTTGAACTTATTGCATCAATAATACCTGTACTATTGAAATCTATCTAAAGCGTGGGAAAATTTTGTACACTTGTGTATTCCTAATAATATTCCTTATTGTGATTTCAAACACTCATTCATCTGTTGGGCTATGGGTAATTAGTCCATGGGTCACTCTCACGTTGCTTACAAATTGATTCTTATCATCCTTCTTGTTTTTATAAACTTATAGCTGAAGGATGCCTCCTCGCAAGTCTCCCAGAAAAAGGAATAATCCTGTACCTCCACCGCCTCCACCACCTGCAGTCATCGATACTGCAGCCCTGAATGCTGCCGTAGCCGCAGCAGTGGCAACTGCCATGGCTCAGTATCACTCATCGGATGCTAGCAGAGGTGGAACCCCTGTTGAATCTATCCCAGTTGAAATCCCAGTGCGCTCCAGGGAGTGCTCTTACAAGGATTTCACAAACTGCAAGCCGAAGCCTTTCTATGGCATCGGCGGAGTCATTGCTCTCTCGCAATGGTTCAAGAAGACTGAATCAGTCTTCGAAATCTGTTCATGCCCTGCAGCATTTAAAGTGAAATATGCCGCGTTCACCTTCGAGGATAAAGCCCTAACGTGGTGGAACGGCCATGTCAAAGCCCTAACTCTCGTCGTGGCTAACGACATGGGCTGGGCAACGATGAAGGACCTCATGACTGAGGAGTACTGCCCTAGGGGCGAAGTCCAGAAGTTAGAACATGAACTCTGGAATCTGACAATGAAGGGCACCAACATGATCGCTTACACTGCCCGCTTTAGCGAACTGGTGGCCCTATGCCCCAACATGGTTCCCACTGAGGGGAAAAAGATTGAACGGTATGTATGGGGGCTAGTACCTCCGTACCAGGGGAATGTTTTAGCATCCAACCCTGCTACCTTCGACAGTGCCAAGCGATTGGCACAAAGACTTATTGACCATGGAGTCAAGACCCCTGCAACTACAACCACCCTAGCCATCCCGGAACCCTCTAAACCCGCTGGCAACAAGCGGAATTTCTGGGACGAGAAGAAGAAGCAGCGTGCTTCAAAGAAACAGCAAATCGTAGCAGTACATGCTGCGGTAGCCCCTACTGCTGTTACTGCTCCTGGGAAGCAGTATTCTGGAAGTTTGCCGAAGTGCAACAAGTGCAACTTCCACCACAACGGCGCCTGCCGTGAAATGCAGTGTTCTAACTGCCACAGAAAAGGACACACCGTCCGATTCTGTAGGTTCCCGGCGCAACCGATCTCCCAAGTTCCTGGCTCTGGCGTGAGCCCAACTTGCTATGGATGTGGCGAAGCAGGCCACTTTAAAAGGGACTGCCCAAAGGCGAGGAATACTGGAGGAGCAGGGAGGGTACTAGCAATAGGCCACGGGGAAGCAGTTGCTGACCCGACAGTGGTGACTGGTACGTTCCTCCTTGATAACTCCTATGCATGCATTCAGTTCGATAGTGGAGCGGAGCGAAGCTTTGTAAACCACAAATTTGCTCGCATGCTTAAGCAACAACCACACGCACTTAATGAACAATTCACAGTAGAAATGGCCAATGGGAAAACTGAAAGTACTAATAGCATATACTTAGGTTGTCTTCTAACCTTAGATAACCATTCATTCCCAATTGACCTTATGCCGGTCTCGATAAAAAGTTTCGACATTATTATCGGCATGGATTGGTTAAGTCTTCATCGCGCCGACATCATGTGCTACGAGAAAGCAGTCCGACTAAACCTCCCGTCTAACGAAACTCTTATAGTCTACGGCGACAAACCTGGTGCGAGTCTTCGCATTATATCTAGTATTCAAGCACAGAAATATCTGCGCAAAGAATACCACGCATTCCTTGCTCACGTCGTCGACACGAACCTAGAAACGAAAGAACTAAAGAACCTCCCAGTAGTGAACGACTTCCCCGACATTTTCCCAGAAGAACTACCCGGGTTACCTCCGTAACGACAAGTCGAGTTCAGAATAGACTTAGTCCCAGGAGCTACCCCAGTAGCCAAGTCGCCCTACCGTTTAGCACCAGCCGAGATGCAAGAACTCTCTGGTCAACTTAACGAACTGCTCAGCAAGGGCTTTATAAGACCAAGTTTCTCACCTTGGGGAGCACCGGTCTTGTTCGTTAAGAAGAAAGACGGATCATGTAACAACCCGAAATATCATGTAAATTCCTGTACCACAACTTGTAACTCGATTCGATCAACCAACCGTCATTCTCAATTTAGTTCCCAATATTCGCCATTTTATTAGGCCATTAATTTATATTGACTTAAAATGACTTAATAGGTGTCTTAATATATTAGAAATCATTTTTTAAACACCTAACTTTAGTGATCGGAATATTTCTAGAAACTACCATATCAGGTTACGGTAAATCAATCGGGTACGACCAAAACCTCAATTAACGTCGGTATCGGGTAAAATTCTATCATGTCCAATTCCCGAACACTATATAAACATGATTTAGACTCAATTTGAAGCCTTTGGCCAAATTCACACAAAACTCTTACAACCTCTCTCCTCCAAGCTAGAATTAAGGTCCAAATCACAAGTTTAAGGCTTCAAATCTTTAAGGTAACCTCTCTAGCATGTTATTCATCATCTTTAGCCTTCAAATTGATGAATTAATTGAGTTTTAAGGTCAAGAACATGAGTTTACGGCCAAGGAGCAAGCTTGGGCCGTAAACTCCATTTTATGGGGTTTTAAGCTCTTAAACTCCTTCCAAAACTCAATTGGACTTTAGATATGGCTAAGGGACTTTAAGATATGGACTCTAAACAATTAAAACATGAATTTTGTGAAGTTTGAAGGAGTTTACGGCCAAGGAGCATTCTTGGGCCGTAAACTCAAAAATCTAGGGTTTTCATGCCTTTAAACCCTTCCAAAACCTAGTTGAGACTTAGACATGAACCTTGGACTTGCTAATCTAGACTTGGAACACTTTAAACTTGAATTTTTGTGTAACAAAGAAGAGTTTACGGCCAAGACACTCTCTTGGGCCGTAAACTCCTCTAAAAGAGTGATTTAAGGCCTTTAAACATGTTCAAATGCTTCCAAACTCAATATATGGCTTTGTGGTAAAATCTAGATGCATCCAAAAATAGTTTAAGGGACTTAAACACAACATTTGTGGGTTTTCTAAGAGTTTACGGCCAAGGCATTGTTCTTGGGCCGTAAACTCCAAAATTTTTGGTGTTAGAATGCAAACTAAACACCCCTAAAGCCTTTAGATGAATTTTAGAAGCCCTTCTATGCAAGTTATAGACCTTGAAACACATTATATCACTCTAAATTAGAGTTTACGGCCATGAAGAGGGTCTCATGGGCCGTAAACTCCATAACCTACTCATATGTCCCATAAAACTCATACTAGGTCTTGGTATAAATCCTATTAATCACATGTGATTGTCCCTTGTAGCTTAAACTAACCATTCTTGGCCATGGGTGAGTTTACGGCCGTAAACTCTAAGAGTATGGCCGTAAACTCATGTTTAAATGTTGTAAATTCATTCCAAGTGTTCCAAGTCATTTTAGATAAATCATTCTAACATTTCCCATGTCCATGTAAGCCATTTAAGTCACTTAGATCATCAAAACCACACCAACATGAGTTTACGGCCGTAAACTCATGTGTGGGTGTGTTTTGTGGGTGTAAACTCATTTAAATGTTTACTTATGGAGAGTAAACTCAAGTCCCTAGTCCCTAGTGCCTTTGCAAGTCCTTAAACGCCACCCGGGTCATTCCAAACGCTCATTTTAAGGTGTTTAACCTCATTGGAGTGTAATGTTCCATATGATTAGTGAACGTATCCCTAATTGTATATATATATGGACTTTATTTCATTTTACATAGGGTCATCGTGATTAATCAAACCCCGAACCAACGTCTATCATTCAAATCCGACACGTTTCCGAGTCCGGTGAGTTCATACCCCTACCTTTTTCACTGTTTTTCACTGTTTTCAAGGGGGGGAACACAAGCAAAGTACAAGGGTTTTCTTGTACTCAAAACTTGTTTTTCGTGTGTGTGTGTTTCACATTTCTTATGCTTTTAATACTGATATACGTAACTGATAACCAGTAGATCATACAATTCACTTAAACATTTATTTGTGAAATGGATTTTATAAACAGTTATGTTTTTTTTATATATATTTCATAAATGGTATCCACATTTTATCAGTTAAGAGCATGACTTTACAACACATGAACAATAAATTTCGTACACTGTCTTGTCCTCGGTAACATTCCACAGAGATACGCGAATGGAGGATTATACTATTATTACTAGTAAAATGTTATTCCGTATGATTGGAGACACGTCCTCGGCGAACACCCCACAGAGATACGCGAGTGGAGGACTACACCCGTAACCAGAATCTCTGGGATTTAGAGAGCGTGACTTGAGTGTATAGATCTATACGGGGCTGACTACCCCACACCTGGCTGCTAGCTACAGCCGAACCGAAATGGTTCAAGGGTGACGAAAGTCATAAGAATTGTGGACTACTTATTGCCACAGGTTCAGTCCTTAGTATGGTTATGGAACTCGCAATTAGGATAACAGAGATTTACTTACAGTAATAATGAACCATATACTACATTTTACGGATAACCAGAATTCAGTTTACATCTTTTACATCTTTTACATGTGATAACCAACATTCAGGAAGGTATGGGATCTTCCTGAGGAAAAACTTTGTACATAACCAGGTTGACAGAAAACATCTTTTACATTAAGAACTAA
Source organism: Lactuca sativa (assembly GCF_002870075.4). Lineage (NCBI taxonomy): Eukaryota > Viridiplantae > Streptophyta > Magnoliopsida > Asterales > Asteraceae > Lactuca > Lactuca sativa. The sequence goes on from NC_056629.2 coordinate 112,328,741, forward strand.
CATACAGGAAAGCATGGGGCATTCCTGGGTAACATTCACATAATCAGAAAAGTATAACCAATTGTATATCATTACATCTTTTACAATAACTAATTATTCAGGAAAGTATGGGACTTTCCTGGGAATGTACTGATACCTTTTCAGAAAACAGAAAGGAAACAATAAATATTTTCACAAAACAAAACTACTTATGAACTCACCAGCTTTATGCTGATTTTCAAACCGCTTGTGTTCTCAGGTCAACGTTAGAACAGGTACCCGGAGATTTCTTTTGATCAGAAGATGGAGTACATGAAGATCCGTTTCTTTTGTCTAAACATACTATGTATCACAACTGTACAAACTATATTTTTGAAACAACTGTAAAACTTTATAATGTAATGTAATGGTTGTTTTACTTTACTCACTATGTGCATTTGATTTGATACTCAACGTGGAGTCAACCCCGGAAATGTTTCCGCCTTCGGTTTTCGGGGTGTGACAGATTGGTATCAGAGCCCTTGTTTATAGTGAATAAAGTATACCAAACCTTACATGGTATAAAACTATAAACACTAAAGGGCCTAAGTGCTCTGAAATAAAAGTATCTCCAGACTACAAGTATTTTCAAAAATAAACAAGTATACCGAACCGTCGAGATTCGTATTTATAAGTAGAACAAAACATAAGTAAATGGGTGTTGTGTATTGCAGTTAAACCTGGGCAGTTATGTAGTCGTGTCTAGAGTCAATATAGCCTGGCCAACTATATTCATTCGAGACACGGCCAACATGTGCCTTGGAGTGATTGTGGTACGTGGCATGCCTAAAACTTACCCAATATCCCAAACAACAAATCATCGCTGCAACGAATCATGAAATACTATGGGAGTATTTCTCGAACCGATCCTTTGTGGAAATCCTCGTATACGTGTTATTCCTTGATCATTCCTCTAGCGATAAAATGTTCTATCTTGATAACTCCTTTCTTCTTTATCGCTTTGTATGACGCTATATTTGCCTTGATGAGATATCTCCTGTCCCATATCTCTTGATTCAATTCAGAGGACTTACGATCCTCTCTTTCCTGATCTTTTTAGATCAAGATGCCTCCAAGAAAGAGACCCAGCTCAACGAACAACAGCAATCCTCCTCCGCCACCACCTCCTATTCAGATCGATTTGGAAACACTTCAGGCAACCATTTCCGCTACCATATCAGCTCTCTTACCTCAACTGAACTCTAGGGGTTCGGGAGGTGAAACCCAAAACCCAGATGGTAGTCAGGGGCACCAAAGAGGAAATTCTTATAAGGATTTCATGAACGCGAAACCAACATCCTTTAATGGCACTGGAGGTGTCATATCCTTATCCCGATGGTTCGAGAAAATCGAATCCATCTTCGAAATCTGTGCTTGTGCAGAGTCTGATAAAGTTAAGTTTGCGGCTTGTACCTTCGAAGATAAAGCCTTGACTTGGTGGAATGGCCGAGTCAAATCTCTGACCTTACCTATAGCAAATGCCATGGGCTGGGAGGCCATGAAAGAACTTCTCCTTGCTGAGTACTGCCCCCGTGGCGAAATGCAAAAATTAGAGCACGAGCTTTGGAATTTGAAAATGAACGGTTCTGACATTGCTGCGTATACTTCCCGATTCGATGATCTCGCACTTCTCTGCCCGGGATTAGTCAGTCCTGAAAACAAAAAGATCGAAAGGTTTGTTTGGGGATTATCTCAACCGACAAAGAGTCATGTTTTGGCTGCTCGTCCGAATACTTACGATAGTGCCAAGACTTTAGCTCAAATCCTGATTGATCACAGCGACGACATTAAGGAAATCACTACCACTTCTGAGCCGACTCAAAGGAGTGGTGAAAAGAGGAAATTCTGGAAGAAAAAGAAGGGTCAATCTTCTCAAGGATCTTCCAAGAAAGAACAGACAGTAGCAGTCCATGCTGCTACTGTTACTCCTATTACTGCAGTTTCTGTCATGGGATCCACAGCCTCAACTCCTACCAGCCGATATGTTGGTAACCTCCCTCTCTGTGAAAAATGCAAGTATCACCACAATCCTGGTCCCTGTCGAGAACTATCCTGTACCAATTGTGGAAAGAAGGGACACACTGTTCGATATTGCAAAGCTCCGACTCAATCAGCAAATCAATCATCTGGAACAGGCGTTGGTCAAGCCTGTTATAACTGTGGTGAGGTCGGACACTTTAAAAGGAACTGCCCCAAAAAGAATACCACTGGCAACACAAGAAGGGTCCTTGCTATGGGACGAGAAGAAGCAGTTGCCGATCCCAATGTTGTTTCGGGTACGTTTCTTCTCGACAACTCGTATGCTAATATTCTTTTCGATTCGGGCGCTGAAAGAAGTTTTGTTAGTCATGCATTCAAACATAACCTAAAACATAATTCCCAACCTCTAACCGAAATATTCACCGTCGAAATGGCAAACGGAGAGAAAGAGAGTGCGAGTGAAGTATTCGTAGATTGCGTTCTTACCTTAAACGACCATTCGTTTCCTATCGATCTTATGCCCGTATCTATAAAGAGCTTTGATGTCATTATTGGCATGGATTGGTTGAGCCCCAATCATGCAGATATCCTTTGCTTCGAAAAAGCCATCCGTCTTAACCTTCCTTCTGGTCAAACTCTAGTGATCTATGGCGATAAACTCGGTTCCAATCTTCGTATAATCTCCTGCATCAAAGCTCAGAAACTCCTGCGTAAGGAGTATGTTGCATTCTTGGCTCACGTAATCAACGAAAATCAAGAAGTTAAAAACCTCGCGAGCATTCCCGAGGTCTGCAATTTTCCTGATGTGTTTCCCGAAGAGCTTCCAGGAATTCCTCCCGAACGTCAGGTCGAGTTCCGTATTGACCTAATTCCTGGGGCTACTCCTGTAGCGAAGTCTCCATATCGCTTAGCTCCGGCAGAGATGCAGGAGCTATCCAGTCAACTTAACGAGTTGCTTAGCAAAGGATTCATCAGACCGAGTTCCTCACCCTGGGGAGCCCCGGTTTTGTTTGTCAAGAAGAAGGATGGATCCTTTCGAATGTGTATAGATTATCGTGAATTAAACAAGTTGACTGTTAAGAACCGATATCCTCTTCCGCGTATAGATGACCTCTTCGATCAACTCCAGGGAGCCAGTTACTTCTCTAAGATAGACCTTAGGTCAGGGTACCATCAGTTGCGAGTTCATGAAAGTGATGTGCCCAAAACAGCCTTCAGGACTCGATATGGACACTACGAGTTCGTAGTGATGCCCTTCGGTTTAACCAACGCACCGGCAGTGTTCATGGACCTTATGAACCGGGTGTGCCGTCCCTTCTTAGACAAATTCGTCATCGTGTTCATTGATGACATCCTCGTTTACTCCCGAAGCGAAGAAGACCACAAACAACACTTGAGGCTAGTATTGGAAACCCTTAAATCCGAAAAGTTATACGCAAAGTTTTCAAAATGTGAGTTTTGGATACGGAAGGTAACTTTCCTTGGTCATGTGATAAGTGAGGAGGGTATTCATGTTGATCCTTCCAAGATTAAGGCAATAGAGAATTGGTCAGCACCGAAAACACCCACAGAAATCCGACAATTCTTGGGTCTCGCTGGCTATTATCGAAGGTTCATCCAAAACTTTTCCCGAATCGCCAAACCTCTAACCACTCTAACACAGAAAGGTGTACCCTTTTGTTGGGGTGATAAGCAAGAGACCGCATTTCAGACGTTGAAGAAAGCTCTGTGCAGCGCGCCTGTCCTATCCTTACCCGAAGGAACAGAGGACTTTGTTGTCTACTGCGACGCGTCTACTCAAGGTTTAGGTTGTGTGCTTATGCAGAGAGGAAAAGTGATTGCTTATGCCTCTAGACAGTTGAAAACACACGAGGTCAACTATACCACACATGACTTGGAGCTTGGAGCCGTAGTTTTTGCATTGAAGATTTGGAGGCATTACCTTTACGGAACCAAGTGCACAATCTTTACTGATCATAAGAGCCTACAACATATCTTTGACCAAAAAAGACCTGAACATGAGACAAAGGCGATGGGTAGAGCTACTCAGTGATTATGAGTGTGAAATCCGCTACCATCCCGGCAAGGCCAATGTGGTAGCAGATGCCCTTAGCCGAAAGGAGAATATCAGTAACAAGGTGAAGAGTCAGTCGATAACCATCCATTCTAATCTACCCATGCAAATTCGAGAAGCTCAACTTGAAGCCCTAAAATCGGAGAACATGACAATTGAAGCTTTGAGAGGGATGGAAAAGAAACTTGAGATCAGAAGTGACGGAGTCCAGTGTTTTATGGATCGAATCTGGATTCCCAAGTCTGGAGGATTAAGAGAGTTAGTCATGGAGGAAGCACATAGAACCAAATACTCTGTTCACCCGGGCTCTGACAAGATGTACTTAGATCTCAAGAAACAATATTGGTGGCCAAACATGAAAGCTGAGATAGCCACATTTGTGGGCAAGCGCTTGACTTGCGCCAAAGTCAAAGTTGAACATCAGAAACCTTCAGGTCTGCTTCAACAACCCGAGATCCCAGAGTGGAAATGGGAGATGATTACCATGGACTTCATCACCAAACTACCCAAGTGTTCTAGTGGGTACGATACCATTTGGGTAATTGTCGATCGTTTGACAAAATCCGCTCTCTTCGTTCCAATTAAAGAATCATACAAGATGGAAAGACTTGCGCGAATCTACATCCAGGAAGTAGTACGTCTACACGGTGTACCTGTATCCATTATCTCTGATCGAGATAGCAGGTTTACTTCCAGATTCTGGCAATCCCTTCAGAAAGCCCTTGGAACCCAACTAGACATGAGCACGGCATACCATCCTCAGACTGACGGTCAAAGCGAGAGAACAATCCAAACTCTGGAGGACATGCTTAGGGCATGTGTCATTGATTTTGGAAAATCGTGGGACGCACATCTACCGTTGATCGAATTCTCATACAACAACAGTTATCACACCAGCATTAGGGCTGCCCCGTTCGAAGTCCTATACGGTCGCAAGTGCAGATCCCCTCTGTGCTGGGCCGAGGTAGGAGATACACAGTTAGCAAAGAGTCGAGTCCCCGACAGCGCACTCACTGGTCCTGAAATCATCCTTGAAACCACTGAGAAAATTATCCAAATCCGTGATCGACTAAAGGCCTCACGCGATCGTCAAAAGAGTTACGCTGATAATCGTCGTAAACCACTAGAATTCCAGGTTGGAGATCGTGTTCTGTTAAAAGTCTCGCCCTGGAAAGGTACTGTACGTTTCGGTAAACGTGGGAAACTCAATCCGAGGTACATTGGACCTTTTGAAATCATCGCCAAAGTTGGTCCGGTAGCCTATAAGCTTCATTTACCTCACGAACTCAGTAACATTCATCCTGTCTTCCATGTTTCAAATCTCAAAAAGTGCCTATCCGATGAAACCCTAACAATCCCCTTAGACGAGATTGAGATCGATGAAAACCTTAACTTTGTGGAGGAACCAATCGAAATCATGGATCGAGAAATCAAACGTACGAAACAGAGTCGCATCCCGTTGGTGAAGGTTCGCTGGAATGCCAAGCGAGGACCGGAGTTCACTTGGGAGCGAGAAGACTCGATTAAACAAAAATATCCACAACTCTTTTCTAATCCGTGATTTGTATCTTATCTTGTGTTTTAAACTTTGAATTTCGGGACGAAATTCCCTCTAACGGGGGGATAATGTAACAACCCGAAATATCATGTAAATTCCTGTACCACAACTTGTAACTCGATTCGATCAACCAACCGTCATTCTCAATTTAGTTCCCAATATTCGCCATTTTATTAGGCCATTAATTTATATTGACTTAAAATGACTTAATAGGTGTCTTAATATATTAGAAATCATTTTTTAAACACCTAACTTTAGTGATCGGAATATTTCTAGAAACTACCATATCGGGTTACGGTAAATCAATCGGGTACGACCAAAACCTCAATTAACGTCGGTATCGGGTAAAATTCTATCATGTCCAATTCCCGAACACTATATAAACATGATTTAGACTCAATTTGAAGCCTTTGGCCAAATTCACACAAAACTCTTACAACCTCTCTCCTCCAAGCTAGAATTAAGGTCCAAATCACAAGTTTAAGGCTTCAAATCTTTAAGGTAACCTCTCTAGCATGTTATTCATCATCTTTAGCCTTCAAATTGATGAATTAATTGAGTTTTAAGGTCAAGAACATGAGTTTACGGCCAAGGAGCAAGCTTGGGCCGTAAACTCCATTTTATGGGGTTTTAAGCTCTTAAACTCCTTCCAAAACTCAATTGGACTTTAGATATGGCTAAGGGACTTTAAGATATGGACTCTAAACAATTAAAACATGAATTTTGTGAAGTTTGAAGGAGTTTACGGCCAAGGAGCATTCTTGGGCCGTAAACTCAAAAATCTAGGGTTTTCATGCCTTTAAACCCTTCCAAAACCTAGTTGAGACTTAGACATGAACCTTGGACTTGCTAATCTAGACTTGGAACACTTTAAACTTGAATTTTTGTGTAACAAAGAAGAGTTTACGGCCAAGACACTCTCTTGGGCCGTAAACTCCTCTAAAAGAGTGATTTAAGGCCTTTAAACATGTTCAAATGCTTCCAAACTCAATATATGGCTTTGTGGTAAAATCTAGATGCATCCAAAAATAGTTTAAGGGACTTAAACACAACATTTGTGGGTTTTCTAAGAGTTTACGGCCAAGGCATTGTTCTTGGGCCGTAAACTCCAAAATTTTTGGTGTTAGAATGCAAACTAAACACCCCTAAAGCCTTTAGATGAATTTTAGAAGCCCTTCTATGCAAGTTATAGACCTTGAAACACATTATATCACTCTAAATTAGAGTTTACGGCCATGAAGAGGGTCTCATGGGCCGTAAACTCCATAACCTACTCATATGTCCCATAAAACTCATACTAGGTCTTGGTATAAATCCTATTAATCACATGTGATTGTCCCTTGTAGCTTAAACTAACCATTCTTGGCCATGGGTGAGTTTACGGCCGTAAACTCTAAGAGTATGGCCGTAAACTCATGTTTAAATGTTGTAAATTCATTCCAAGTGTTCCAAGTCATTTTAGATAAATCATTCTAACATTTCCCATGTCCATGTAAGCCATTTAAGTCACTTAGATCATCAAAACCACACCAACATGAGTTTACGGCCGTAAACTCATGTGTGGGTGTGTTTTGTGGGTGTAAACTCATTTAAATGTTTACTTATGGAGAGTAAACTCAAGTCCCTAGTCCCTAGTGCCTTTGCAAGTCCTTAAACGCCACCCGGGTCATTCCAAACGCTCATTTTAAGGTGTTTAACCTCATTGGAGTGTAATGTTCCATATGATTAGTGAACGTATCCCTAATTGTATATATATATGGACTTTATTTCATTTTACATAGGGTCATCGTGATTAATCAAACCCCGAACCAACGTCTATCATTCAAATCCGACACGTTTCCGAGTCCGGTGAGTTCATACCCCTACCTTTTTCACTGTTTTTCACTGTTTTCAAGGGGGGGAACACAAGCAAAGTACAAGGGTTTTCTTGTACTCAAAACTTGTTTTTCGTGTGTGTGTGTTTCACATTTCTTATGCTTTTAATACTGATATACGTAACTGATAACCAGTAGATCATACAATTCACTTAAACATTTATTTGTGAAATGGATTTTATAAACAGTTATGTTTTTTTTATATATATTTCATAAATGGTATCCACATTTTATCAGTTAAGAGCATGACTTTACAACACATGAACAATAAATTTCGTACACTGTCTTGTCCTCGGTAACATTCCACAGAGATACGCGAATGGAGGATTATACTATTATTACTAGTAAAATGTTATTCCGTATGATTGGAGACACGTCCTCGGCGAACACCCCACAGAGATACGCGAGTGGAGGACTACACCCGTAACCAGAATCTCTGGGATTTAGAGAGCGTGACTTGAGTGTATAGATCTATACGGGGCTGACTACCCCACACCTGGCTGCTAGCTACAGCCGAACCGAAATGGTTCAAGGGTGACGAAAGTCATAAGAATTGTGGACTACTTATTGCCACAGGTTCAGTCCTTAGTATGGTTATGGAACTCGCAATTAGGATAACAGAGATTTACTTACAGTAATAATGAACCATATACTACATTTTACGGATAACCAGAATTCAGTTTACATCTTTTACATCTTTTACATGTGATAACCAACATTCAGGAAGGTATGGGATCTTCCTGAGGAAAAACTTTGTACATAACCAGGTTGACAGAAAACATCTTTTACATTAAGAACTAACATACAGGAAAGCATGGGGCATTCCTGGGTAACATTCACATAATCAGAAAAGTATAACCAATTGTATATCATTACATCTTTTACAATAACTAATTATTCAGGAAAGTATGGGACTTTCCTGGGAATGTACTGATACCTTTTCAGAAAACAGAAAGGAAACAATAAATATTTTCACAAAACAAAACTACTTATGAACTCACCAGCTTTATGCTGATTTTCAAACCGCTTGTGTTCTCAGGTCAACGTTAGAACAGGTACCCGGAGATTTCTTTTGATCAGAAGATGGAGTACATGAAGATCCGTTTCTTTTGTCTAAACATACTATGTATCACAATTGTACAAACTATATTTTTGAAACAACTGTAAAACTTTATAATGTAATGTAATGGTTGTTTTACTTTACTCACTATGTGCATTTGATTTGATACTCAACGTGGAGTCAACCCCGGAAATGTTTCCGCCTTCGGTTTTCGGGGTGTGACAGATCATTCCGTATGTGTATTGACTACAGAGAACTCAACAAATTGACGATCAAAAACCGTTACCCCTTGCCACGCATAGATGACCTATTCGATCAACTGCAAGGGGCGAACTATTTTTCCAAGATTGATCTGAGATCCGGATATCACCAGTTATGAGTGCTCGAGGAGGATGTGCCGAAGACAGCCTTCCGAACTCGTTACGGACACTACGAGTTCGTGGTGATGCCATTCGGATTGACCAATGCGCCCGTAGTCTTCATGGATCTGATGAATAGAGTATGCCGACCATACTTAGATCAGTTCGTCATCGTTTTCATTGACGACATCCTGATCTACTCCCGAAGTAAGAAGGAGCATGGTGATCATCTACGACAAGTTCTAGAGACATTAAGAAAAGAGAAACTTTATGCGAAGTTCTCGAAATGTGAATTTTGGATCCGAAGAGTCGAATTCTTAGGACACGTGGTTAGCGAAGAAGGAATCCAGGTGGACCCATCCAAAATAAAAGCCATTGAGAACTGGTCAGCACCAAAGACACCTACAGAAATTCGTCAATTTCTAGGTCTAGTTGGCTACTACCGCAGGTTCATTCAGAACTTCTCCCGAATAGCGAAGCCTCTTACGACCCTGACCCAGAAAGGTGTGGCCTTTGACTGGGAAGAGAAGCAACAAAGAGCATTCCAAACTCTCAAACGAGCCTTGTGCACCGCACCAATACTATCCCTTCCTGAAGGAATAGAAGACTTCGTAGTCTATTGCGATGCATCCAATCAAGGACTCGGATGTGTTCTGATGCAGCGAGGTAAGGTCATCGCCTACGCCTCGAGACAGTTGAAGACACACGAAGTTAACTACACGACCCACGATCTTGAACTAGGAGCAGTAGTGTTTGCTCTGAAGATCTGGAGACATTACCTGTATGGGACGAAGAGCATTATCTTTACCGACCACAAGAGTTTACAACACATTTTCGATCAGAAGGAGCTCAACATGAGACAACGACGGTGGGTCGAGCTACTCAGTGACTACGAATGCGATATTCGTTATCATCCGGGTAAAGCCAACGTAGTAGCAGACGCCCTAAGTCGGAAAGAATATTCTGGTCGCAAGGTCAAGTCATTATCAATAACCATCCATTCACACTTGACTAAGCAAATTCAGGCGGCTCAGCTAGAGGCCATGAAACCTGAAAATGTGTCGAGTGAATCTATTAGGGGAATGGACAAGAACTTCGAAGCCAAGGGTGACGGAGCTTTATATTTCATGAACCGGATCTGGACACCGAAACACGGTGGTTTCCGAGACTTGGTCATGACCGAGGCGCACAACACTCGGTATTCCGTCCACCTAGGTTCAGATAAGATGTATCTGGATCTTAAAAAGCTATACTGGTGGCCTAATATGAAAGCAGAGATTGCTACCTTCGTGAGTAAATGCCTTACTTGCGCAAAGGTTAAGGTCGAGTACCAGAAGCCCTCTGGCTTACTGCAACAACCAGAGATCCCAGAGTGGAAGTGGGAGCGGATCACTATGGATTTCATAACCAAGTTACCCAAGACGACGGGTGGACTTGACACCATATGGGTCATCGTTGATAGATTGACAAAGTCTGCACACTTCCTGCCTATCAAAGAAACCGACAAGATGGAGAAACTTACGAGAACATACATTAGGGAAATTGTACGGTTGCATGGTGTACCTATTTCCATTATCTCCGATAGAGATAGTAGGTTCACTTCAAGATTTTGGCAATCCCTACAACGTTCCCTGGGAACAAGGCTGGATATGAGCACAGCCTACCATCCACAGACCGATGGACAGAGTGAGAGGACCATCCAAACACTGGAAGATATGTTGCGAGCCTGTGTGATTGATTTTGGGAAGGCATGGGATACTCATTTACCCCTTGTCGAATTTTCCTATAATAACAGTTATCACACGAGCATCAAGGCTGCTCCATTCGAAGCTCTCTACGGCCGCAAGTGCAGATCCCCTCTGTGCTGGGCTGAGGTTGGTGATACCCAATTAGCGAGAGGGCAAGCTTCCGACAGTACTCTCACTGGTCCAAAAATCATTCGGGAAACGACAGAGAAAATCGTTCAAATCCGTGAACGATTGAAAGCCTCTAGAGACCGACAGAAGAGCTACGCCGACAAACGAAGAAAACCTTTGGAGTTTCAGGTGGGAGACCGAGTCCTTCTCAAAGTCTCACCCTGGAAAGGCTTGATACGCTTCGGCAAGCGTGGGAAGCTTAATCCGAGGTACATAGGGCCTTTCGAGATTCTTCCGTAGCTTACAAACTTGGTCTACCCGACACACTGCGTAACGTACATTCTACATTCCACGTATCTAACTTGAAAAAGTGTCTGTCTGACGAGACTCTCGTAATCCCACTCGACGAGATCGAGATCAACGAGAGCCTCAACTTCGTGGAAGAACCTGTAGAGGTCATGGACCGTGAGGTCAAGCAGACGAAACAAAGCCGTATCCCTATTGTGAAGGTTCGCTGGAACGCCAAGCGAGGACCAGAATTCACTTGGGAACGCGAGGATCAGATGAAGTTGAAATACCCTCATCTTTTCGCTTAATTGTTTGTAACTTTTATTTGCTTAAATTCTAATTTCGGGACGAAATTCCCTCTAACAGGGGGATGATGTGACAACCCGAAATTTCCAATTGTAAGAACATCATTTATTCAATAGAAGCTAGTTCAGTTTCAGTGATTTTCAAGCTTTTCCGAACAAGTTTGTGTATATTAGGGTTTATGTTTTAGATGATATCAGGAGAGTGGATACTCCTGGTTTTGTGAAACTTGGGCATTTCAAGTTTCATACTGTTACAGTCCAATATCAGGAATGAAAATATTTTCTGCCAAAATATTCCAGGACTATAAATAGTTTCTGAATGAAATTAATTCATTATTTACAATTCCAAATAGAGAAAAGCTATATTCTCTCTGATGGATCTTCGGGTTTTCATCCCAGATTGTGAGTCTACTTTTCTATATGTTATTCAATACTTGTTTAATGCTTATTAACAACAATAACATGTTTAGATTACAAGATCCGGGAGTTTACCGCCCAAGATCGTTCTTGGGGAGTAAACTCCAAAATGGAACATTATGACTTCCTAGTCCCGATTCCTTGTTAGACAACTTGTTTAGGGGTTAGAGTATGATCTTTATAGGCCAAAAAGCATCCAAGAAACATAAGTCTTTGGAGTTTACGGCCAAGGAACTACCTTGGGCCGTAAACCCCTTTTTAAGGGCAATTAGTGCCCTAAAATCCCCCAAATGCTTAAGGACCTTTACCCTAAATTGCTTGTGTTTATTTTAGGCATCAAAAGACATCAAAATCATAAGTTTCTAGGAGTTTACGGCCAAGAATATCTCTTGGGCCGTAAACCCCTTTTTGTAGGGTAAAATGCATTCCAATCACACCTAAGGCCTTAATACAATTTTCCTTGAACCCTTGGGACTAGAATGGAGAGTAGAAAACAAATTAATCACTCCTTGAAAGGAGTTTACGGCCAAGGAACATGACTTGGGCCGTAAACTCCAAGTGAAGGCACCAAAGTGTGCCTCTTGTCCCCATTAGCCTTAGATAAATTCATGGATGCCATTCTTGATGTTTAAGTGCCTCAAACCAATTAAATTCCTAGAGTTTACGGCTGTAAACTCTAAGGTGAAGGACCTTAGGCCGTAAACTCCCATATGGAGTGTTCTAAAGCCTTAAACTACTTCATGTGTTGTTCCAATAAAGCTAGGAGTGTTCTAGGGTCAAGATAACACCACAAAACACCCAAAAACACCATTTGAGGAGTTCACGGCCATAAACCTATGAGTTTACGGCCATAAACTCCAAGGTGTGGGGTTTGTTGGGTGGTGAACTCCTATACAAGGCCCTTTGATGTTTCAAACCCTTTTGCCTTGTCCCGTAGCAACTTAGATGCAACCATTTGAACCTTAAACATTCATAAAAGTGTTTAAATGTTTTCTAAGTGTCTTAACTTATTTATTTAAGTTAATATATATCTAATTAGTTATATATATGCTTATTATATGATAACTAGGCTCGTGCGTGTAAACCAGTCTCCGTTTGCCATCTAGCACGGTGTCCGACACTGCAATTCAGTCGACTCACCACAAGTGAGTTCATACCCCTTGAATCAACCTTTGAAATGATTTTAAGTGTTTTAAATACTTTATGGGGGGGGGGATACAAGTCAAATACTTATAAGTTATTGCTTCAATCACATGTGATTGCATTTAATCACATGTGATTAATAACTAGGAAAACAACGATTTTTACCACTGTTCAAACTGTTTATCAAAATGCCTTACTTTGAAATATTTTACAAACTGTTTTACTATCCAAACTTACTTATAGACTGTGATTTAAACAAATGCTTCTTATACTTAAACTGTTTTATTAACTTATGCCTTCAAATTGTTTTATAGATCGACATCAAGTCGATCTCCTCTTGAAATCATATTTATGCTTCAAATGTTTTATCAAAACTTATTTATGCTTTTATATATTCAATTGCATGCCCATATATGTATAGATGTATAAATAATGTTTAAAGGACTTAGGAAGGCCATCTGCCCTATTTCCTTTTCGCGCCTTGAGATGTGGTCTGGTGGGATTTCGGGTGACCATCCGAAGGTCGTTTCAATATTACTTATACATCATATATACATATATAGACATAAAAGTACTTCCATATTCATACTCATCAGTACATCATTAGCTGGTTACCATCGGGGTAACGCAGGATCAATACATATACAGATATACTAGAAACAATACATATACAGATATACTAGAAACAATACATATACAGATATACGAGAAACAATACATATACAGATATACGAGAAACAATACATATACATAAATACGTAATAATTGTGATCCACTGTATCGGGCATGCCTTAAATGTCATGGCCTGAGTTGTAGCCAGAATTCTCTTGGAGGGAGAGCGTGAGTTTGCGTATAGATCTATACTGGATTGACTATCCTACACCTTGCTGCTAGCTACAGCCGGACCTGCAGGTCTGCGGGTGCCAAACGTCATTTCTTTTATTACGACCATTCATTATGTCGTCGTTACCAGTCGATAGCATGGTGCAATTTATCACATTATGCCTTAATATAAATCCGGTTTAAGGTAGTAGTATTTAGTACAGCAGTAGTCTTATTATACAAAGCTACAGTACTACAATGATTTACCCATTACATATTTTGGTGATAATCTCACTTAAGCATTATTAGTGTACAAACTATATTTTTAACAAATGATAGTTATACTTGGGTAATTATACACTTTTACAACAGACAAGTTTACAAAACAGTTTAGCCTTGGTAGAAGGTTACTTTTATAGAAAATATAGGATTTTCTGAGAGATTCAAACTTTTACAAACACTTTCAAACATTTGCTTACATTTTTACAAACTTATACATTGAGACAGGTTCAAACGTTTTTACAAGAAACATTGACACTAAAATACTTATGAACTCACCAGCTTAGTGCTGATAAACTCTTTCAAAATAACTTGTATTCTCAGGTCATCAGTAGACAGGTACCGAGGCCAGCTTTTGAGAAGATGGAGTGCATTCAAGACTCATCTCATATTATTTTGTGTTTCATTATTTTTGGTGTCTATAACTGTACAGAACACACTTGTATTAAAATTATATATTTAATGCAATGGATGATGTTGTTTGCTTATTTACATTTACTGTGTTGTGATACTATACATGACGTCCTGCACCCCAGAACGTTTCCGCCGTTCAAGGTTTTGGGGTGTGACAGAACGTTTCCGCTGTTCCGGTTTTGGGGTGTGACAGATTGGTATCAGAACATTGTTTATAGTGAATTGAGTGTATCAACCCATAAAAGATATACTAACTATAAACACAATGGGATTAAAATACTTTGACCAAGAGTTTATACTTTTAAATAATAAAATATTTAATTAAGTATACGAACCTGCATTCATACTAAAATCAGTGTCACTAGGACAGCACAAAAGTATTATGATTGTTGAATATCACAAGTAGGCTCGGGGATGTATGGTCAGTTCTGGGAATGGTATAGCCTGATCAACTATGCTGGTCCGAGAAGTGATTAGCATATGTCCAAGAATGGTTGTGATATGGAAACAAGTCTAAAATCTTACCAACACTACTACAATGATAACATTACAACAAAACATAATTCTAAAATACTATAAGAGTATTTTGTGTTACAATAATTCTTATCTGAGAAATAAAAAGGTCTTTATTAGTAAGTCAATAGTTGCTAAGACGCTAAGGTTATATGTAACTAGGATGGCATAGACTTAGAATCTATGATCTTTGTTTTACTCCTTATTCCTTGTTTGGTTGTGGGTTTAGAGTTAGGACCACTTATTTGACGGCCTATCCTGTTTTAAATACATATAATTGGTATGCTCTATGCAAGTATTGAAGTAACTGATAAAGATCATATTATAATTATCTTAAGTAGTACGCACCCAAAGAGGGACAAGCCCTAAACCTCAACCCCCGACCAGCATTTCAAGGTCCCACATGCTTGTGGGCGACAAACTTGAATCGTTGGAGTGATGAGCAGGGTCAGCCCTTACCCTTCAATGGAGACCGAAGCTTTTACAACCTAAGCGAAGGTGGCTCAGCTGACCGAGTCCTGCCCATCATTGTCCGTAGGATTGCTCGAAATGTTGAGCAAGCTCGTGTAGCCATCGACCAAATCATGGAAATAGACGCCAACTATGGTGTTAACAAGGTCCGCATTCGCCATCTCGAAATAACTATGGGAAGGTCTAGGAGAAACAATGAAGCTCTGTAGCAATAGCTAGCTGCATCCCAAGCTGAAGTCAGGGAACTTCGAGCTCGTCAGGAAATGACTAAAAGGCGCATGAGAGACATGGAACACCATCTGTCAGAGTCAAGGACTCATTCTCGTGGTTCACGTCGTAGATAGAGCCTACTCAACTCTCTCTTTTTGATATAACTTAGTTATGTGGAAACTCTAGTTTAATTTCTTATTTTTTAAAGACTTTGGATCTGTTAAGTCTTGATTAGGTTGTACTTCTGTCAAAAAAATTTCCCATCTTGGTTTGATGTAAGACCTACTTTTAGGTCATTTTTTTCCCGAACTTGTTACATTAATAATACCCGTGATATTGACGGATATCTAACCTGTTGGAAAAGTTATACTCTTATGTCTCTCTACTCTTCTATTGTGTCTCTATTATGAAACAAATACTCATTCGACGATTGGACTATGGCAATTTGGCCCATGGATCACTCTCACTATGCTTACAATTGATTCTTACTATCATGTTCATCTTTATAAACTTATAGCTGAAAGATGCCGCCTCGAAAGTCGGCAAGGCGTAATCCTTCGATTATTCCAACTCCAATACCACCACTTCCTCCACAATTTGATGCGGCAACTCTAAATACTGTAGTAGCTGCGACTGTGGTAACAACCATGGCTCAATATCACTATATGGGTGCCAGCAGAGGTGGAACGCCTGTTAATTCGACTCAAGGTGAACTCCTCGTACGCTCGAGAGAGTGCTCCTACAAGGACTTCACAAATTACAAGCCAAAGTCCTTTAAAGGGACTGGCGGAGTCATTGCCCTCTCGCAGTGGTTCAAAAAGACGGAGTCGATCTTCGATATCTGCTCCTGCCCAATAGGGAGCAAGGTCAAGTTTGCCGCTTGCACCTTCAAAGAAAGAGCCCTGACATGGTGGAATAGCCATGTCAAGTCACTAACCCTGATAGTGGAAAATGATATGGGCAGGGAAACTTTGAAAGACCTCATGATAGAGGAATACTGCCTGAGGGGCGAGATCCAGAAGTTAGAATAGGAGCTATGGAGCCTAACTATGAAGGGCTCCGACATAGTTTCTTATACTAACAAATTCAGTGAGCTGGTTGCCCTCTATCCCAACATGGTTCCTACGGAAGGAAAGAAAATCGTGAGGTACATCTGGGGGCTGGTGCCTCCATTCCAGGGAAATGTCTTATCTTTAAATCCCTTTACCTTCGATAGTGCCAAGCGATTGGCACAACGGCTCATTGACCATGGGGTCCGTACCCCGTCATCAACAACAACCCTAGCCATCTCCGAACCTTCCAAATCCACTGACAACAAGCGGAAGTTCTGGGATGACAAAAAGAAACAAAAAGCTGCCAAAAAGCAGCAAGTTGTGGCGGTTCATGCCGCGATAGCGCCTGTCGCTACTGCTCCGATAAAGCAGTACTCTGGAAGCTTGCCAAAGTGCAACAAATGCAACTTCCACCACAACGGTCCCTGCCGGGAAATGCAGTGCTCTAACTGCAACAGGAAGGGACACACTGTCCATTTTTGCAAGGCTCCGGCAAGGCCGATCACCCAGGTCCTCGGTGCTGGTGTGGGCCAAGCTTGCTATGGTTGTAGCGAGGTGGGTGACTACAAGAGGAACTGCCCGAAGGTAGAGAATGCCGGTGGAGTAGGCAGAGTTTTGGCCATTGGCCACGAGGAAGCGGTTGCCGAACCCATAGTGGTCACTGGTATGTTTCTCCTCGATATGTCACGCCCCCGAACCAGACGGTGGAAACGTCCGAGGGCTCGCATGACTTTAATTGAATATCATCACAATGAATATACATGAATCATAACATAAACGTCACCATGCATCAATATATTACAACTGGAATTGTTCACATCAAGTACATTGTTTGAACGTTACATATTCATAACATAAATTGTTTGAGTGCTTTTAACAACATAACATCCTAACATTACTTCATATTACCCTTCCGCTTACCTGTTACTTGAGAATACAAGTTATTTTGGAAAAAATGTCAACATATGAAATGTTGGTGAGTTCATAAGCAATGTTGTGATAAAATGATTTGTGTAGTTTGTAAAACCCAGAAATCCAATATTTTCTGAAAAGACTTTTGTTTATCAAAGTGTGAAGATCCATAAGTTGATGCATGAATGATTTCAAAAACATATATATGAAGGTTATTTTGTGTTCTAGTTATAAACATTTCGAGTGAGTAGTATTGAATTCCCAGAAAACCCCGACGTTTTCTGATGCTGGCAGGTATCCATGATTACTGATTTTTGTATTGTCTTAACAAATGAATATTGATTACTCCACATTGTATATCGTCCTAATTTCGTATACTTTGATTTCTCATAAGCCTTAGCGAACGAAGAGAAGAGGAGCACTATGTCCCACTACTATCGTAAGTACTTAAGACTGTCGGGAATGCGAAAGACACGATGGTCCAGCTTGCAAATATTATCTTGACCTTACTAGCCTTACTAATGGGCCACTAGGGCCCAATAGCACATAAGAGCTATTGAAAGTCCTTTTACACGTAATTGGGTCATAGAAGGCCCAATAACACATAAGCGTTATCCCTTTGGGCCCAAAGATCATTTTGATGGACTTGCAAGATCCATCAAGCATGATTTGAAACTTTCAGTCCAAAGTTTGAAAATTTACTCATTTTAGTTATAGTGTATCTATTGAAGTGTTTTGATTTAACGATTGTTGTTTTGTATTGATTCGAGACCGAATCAATTCGTTTATAACGATATTTGGTGTTGAATGTGTATTTGTTTTCCGTTTTGTTGGTAGTCATGGTTCTTGTATTTTGACTTAATGAATTAATTTGTTTATAGGTAGAATTTGACCTTTCCACTACCTTTCTTTTATAAAAATAACACTTTTAGTCCTTTATATAAAAGAATTTCATTTTTAGTCCTTCAGACATTTTCTTGACACTTTTGCATCACAAACTTGTTGAAAAGATAGTTTTAACCCAAAATTTATTTTGTTAATAGCTTCAGCCCTTCCAAAATGGTGTTTCTCGGTTAGAACCCCATTTTTCACAACTTTTACAGTTTTGGCCCAAAATCCAAAAACTTTACATTTTTGGTCCTTTTTGATCGTGAAAATCATTTTTTACCCTTAAAATAGTTTTATTATACTAAATATCCCCTGTTTTACAGAAAGTTTCAAGTTCAGCCCCTTACATTTGTTATTTTTTTGCAATTTGAGGCTTATTGGGCCAAGAAGCCCAAAATTAGCCCATTAAGCTAAAAATTTACATTTTAAGTCCTTTGAAAAATTTATTATTCAGAAAAACTATTATGAAAACTGTTTTGACTCTTTTGGCCCTTAAGAAATCGTGACTTGGCCATTTTAACCCTAGTTTTGTATACTTGACAATTTAAGCCCAAAAATGGGTTTTTATGTTGAAATATGTTTATCATAACCTTATAAATTATTATTCTTGACTTGAATAGTGTAGAATAACTTAGATTTCATTTGTTCCTCTTCTCATACCATAGATCTCGAGATTCACCCCTTTTAGTTACATATTTATCACAAAAACACATAAATATACACATACATGCATAAAACCATACATAGCATACATATACACGTAGATCTACACATTTTCTTGTATTCTCCCCCATAAAACACATGAAAACCAAAAAGAGAGGGGTATGAAGCTCACTTTGAGTTGGAGTTTCAGTTTTGAAGAGAGAAAGGAAGAAAATTTCGATCCTAGCAAGTCCTCTTGCTAGATCTCGAGTTTAGTGGCTTCTTGGATGTAAGATCACAAGTTTGAATAGATTTAGAAGAGATTTTTGATGAAATGAAGTAGCTAGATTATGGATCGAAGCAATATCTTACCTTAGATGATGTATTTGTGGGAAGATCTTCTTGAAAGCTCCCTTAATCTCGAAAATTTGATGAATGAGTGTAAGTGTTCTTGAGAGGATTCGGAGAGAGTGGAGATGGATTTTTGTGAGTGTAAGTGTGTCTTGGGAGGTTCTCGGCCGAGAGAAGAAGGGTAGAGAGAGAGAGTGAAGTGACTTGTCTAGATACATGCTAGTCCATGCATGGGTGCATGGTGTGCAATAAGGAGGTGGCACCTCCTAAAGTCAACTCTTCCTTCCTTGCTTTGGTGGTTTTGGCCGAGAGAGGTGAAAGGAGAAGGAAAAATTTAGGCCTTGAGTGCTTAGCCCATATTATGACTCACTTTAGATGATGCTTGGCCCAAATAAATAAAAGTATAACTTTTATGACTCATTAGGGCTAAATTAGATTGGTTGTGACCCAATAAGGCCGATTAAAGTTAACCTAGTTTATTTTAGGTTTATAAGGCCCAAAATATTAAGTTTCATGTATATGGGTCCAATTAGGGCCCATTTGAGAGTTCTATGCTCAAGATGGTTAAATTGGAAGCCCATTGGCCCATTAGGTCCAACAAGGAAATCCTAATCCAAAATGGATTTAAACCGGGATTTCAAGGGTTTCCAATTCTGTGTTGACTATTTGTAGTGCTTGAATGAAGTATTCGATGAAGTTTTGTTGTTATTGAATCAGCATCATACATGCTTTCATATTGTTGATTCATAATTGATATAAGTGTTGTAGTTACAAGGCCTCAAAATTCCTAGTTATGACACGATAAATCTTATGCATGCATTCTGTTTGATAGTGGAGCGGAGAGGAGTTTCGTGAACCGAAAATTTGCTCAATTAATTAAGCAAAAATCACGAACACTTAAAGAATCGTTCACTGTAGAAATGACTAACGGAAAAATTGAGAGCATTGCTGTATATATATATATATATATATATATATATATATATATATATATATAGGGTGTAATCTAACTCTAGATAATCATTCATTTACAATCGACCTCATGCCGGTCTCAATTAAAAGTTTCGATGTCATTATCAGCATGGACTGGTTGAGTCTGCATCGTGCCGACATTATGTGCTATGAAAAGGTTGTTCGCCTTAATCTTCCATCTAACGAAACTCTTATTATCTACGACGACAAACCCGACACAAGCCTTAATCTCATTTCGAGTATTTAAGCCCAGAAATACTTGCGTAAGGAATATTGTGCATTCCTTGCACACGTTGTTGATTCAAGCCAAGAAACCAAAGACCTGAAGAACATTCCCGTAGTACGCGACTTTCCCGACATCTTTCCAGAAGAACTACCAGGATTACCTCCGCATCGACAAGTCAAGTTCAGAATCAACTTAATTCCAGGAGCTACCCCGGTAGCCTAATAGCCTTATCGTCTAGCGCCAGCTGAGATGCAGGAACTATCCGGTAAACTTAACGAACTACTCAGCAAGGGCTTTATTAGACCAAGCTTCTCACCCTGGGGAGCACCGGTCTGTCAAGAAGAAAGACGGATCGTTTTGTATGTGCATCGACTACAGGGAGCTCAACAAGATAACAGTTAAAAATCGTTACTCCCTGCCTCGCATAGACGATTTGTTTGACCAACTACAAGGGGCGAATTACTTTTCAAAGATTGATCTGAGGTCCGGCTACCACCAGTTGCGAGTGTTAGAGGAGGATGTTCCGAACACAGCCTTCCGAACTCGTTACGGACACTACGAGTTCGTAGTGATGCCATTCGGATTGACAAATGCGCCCGTAATGTTTATGGACTTAATGAATCGGGTATGCCATCCGTTCTTGGATCAGTTCGTCATCGTCTTCATCGATGACATACTTATCTACTCTTGAAGTAAGGAGGAACATAGTGATCATCTGCGGCAAGTCCTAGGAACCCTACGAACAGAGAAGCTCTATGCAAAGTTCTCTTAATGAGAATTTTGGATCCGAAGGGTCGAATTCTTAGGACACGTAGTTAGTGAAGAAGGAATCCACGTGGACCCTTCCAAAATTAAAGCCATTGAGAACTGGTCAGCACCGAAGACGCCTACCAAAATTCGTCAATTTCTAGACCTCGTTGGCTAATATCGTAGGTTCATTCAGAACTTCTCTCGAATTGCGAAACCTCTTACGACATTGACCCAAAAGGGCGTGGCTTTTAACTGGGAAGAGAAACAAGAGAAGGCATTCTAAACGCTGAAGTGAGCCTTGTGCACCGCACTGATACTATCCCTCCCAGAAGGAATAAAAGACTTCATGGTTTATTGCAATGCGTCAAATCAAGGGCTCGGTTGTGTTTTGATGCAACGAGGTAAGGTCATCGTCTATGCCTCAAGATAGCTGAAGACACACGAAGTCAAATACACCACACACGATCTTGAGTTAGGAGCAGTCGTGTTTGCTCTGAAGATCTGGAGACACTACCTGTATGGTACGAAAAGCACTATCTTTACAGACCACAAAAGCCTACAACACGTATTCAACCAGAAGGAGCTTAATATGAGACAACGACGATAGGTCGAGCTACTCAATGACTACGAATGCGACATTCGTTATCATCCGGGTAAAGCCAAAGTAGTTGCAGACGCCTTAAGTTGGAAAGAATATTCTGGTCGAAGAGTCAAGTCATTGACTATGACTATCCATTCTCATCTATCCACACAAATTAAGGAGGCTCAGCTCGAAGCCTTAAAGCCTAAAAATATGGTGGGTGAATCCCTGCGTGGGATGGATAAGAACTTGGAAGTCAAGGGTGGCGGAGCTTTATATCTCATGGACCGGATCTGGACACCGAAACACGGTGGCTTTAGAGACTTGGTCATGACCGAGGCACACAACACTCGATATTCTGTCCACCCGGGGTCAGATAAAATGTATCTGGATGTTAAAAAGTTATACTGGTGGCCTAACATGAAAGCAGAGATTGCTACCTTCGTAAGTAAAAGCCTTAGTTGCACCAAGGTGAAGGTCGAATACCAGAAGCCCTCAGGGTTATTACAACAACTAGAGATACCGAAGTGGAAGTAGGAGCAGATCACAATGGACTTCATAACCAAGTTGCCCATGACATCGGATGGACTTGATACCATTTGGGTCATCTTCGATAGATTGACCAAATCCGCACACTTCCTGCCCATCAAAGAAACTAACAAGATGGAAAAGCTTTCAAGAACGTACATCAAGGAAATCATAAGACTGCATGGTGTTCCTAATATCCATTACCTCCGATAGAGATAGTAGACCCACTTCGAGGTTCTAGCAGTCGCTACAAAGTTCCCTTGGAACGAGGCTAGACATGAGTACAGCCTACCATCCGCAGATCGACGGACAAAGTGAGAGAATTATCCAAACCTTGGAGGATATGTTGCGAGCCTATGTGATCGACTTTGGGAAGGCATGGGATACTTATTTGCCCCTTGTTGAGTTCTCCTACAACAACAATTATCACACGAGCAGAAAGGTTGCTTCATTTGAAGCCTTTTATGGCCGAAAGTGCAGATCCCCTCTATGTTGGGCTGAAGTGGGTGACACATAGTTAGCTAAAGGATAAGTTCCTGACAGCACTCTCATAAGTCCGGAGATCATTGGGGAAACGACAGAGAAGATCATTCAGATTTGTGAACGATTAAAAGCCTCTAGAGACCGACAGAAAAGCTATGCAGACAAACAAAGGAAACATTTGGAATTCCAGGTAGGAGACCGTGTTCTTTTGAAAGTCTCACCCTGGAAGGGCTTGATACACTTCGGAGAGCGTGGAAAGCTAAATCCAAGATACATAGGGCCTTTCGAGATTCTTGCTAGTATCGGCCATGTAGCTTACAAACTCAATCTACCACGCGAACTCAGTAACATACATTCTACTTTCCACGTCTCGAACTTGAAAAAGTGCCTATCCGATGAGACTCTTGTAATTCCATTCGACGAGATCGAGATCAACGAGAGCCTAAACTTTGTCGAAGAATCTATATAGATTATGGACTAAGAGGTCAAGCAAACGAAGCAAAGCCATATCCCGATAATGAAGGTTCGCTGGAACGCCAAGCGAGGACCAGAGTTCACTTGGGAGTGCGACGATCAAATGAAACTGAAATATCCTCATCTTTTCGCTTTGTTATTTGTAACTAGTTATTGTTTAAACTCTAATTTCGGGACGAAATTCCCTCTAACGGGGGGATGATGTGACAACCCAAAATTTCTATCTTATACAAACCCTACATTTCAATCTAGTCAAACTTGTTTCTGCTAACTTTTAGCACTTTTGGTGTCCGTTTGAGCATTCTGAGCTTTAATAGATCAAAGGATTAAGCGAATGAGTGTGTCAGTTGAACTTGTAACCTGTCAAACAAGTATTAGACCATCAAAAGAGGAGTTCACGGCTAGGCACTTGGGTTTACGGTCGTATACTCCAAGTGGCCATGAACCCCTTGTATATATATGACTTTTGGTCATTTTCCATTCATTCTTCACATTCTAAGCTAGAGAATTCAAAATTCTCTCCCAATGACTTCAAGTTTCTCTTCCAATCTTCACATATGTAAGTAATCTCTTCCATCTTTGTGTTGATTACATCCTTTCTACTTGATTCACCTTTGAATCCACCCACAAATTCCATCTTTGTTCTAGATCTTCAAGATCCTCAAGAACACTTGTGTGTTTTGGGCCGAAAACTCCCCTTCTTAGCCTTCAAACTGTAATTCCTTACCCTCATTTCATGTTTATAAGTTAGTATTATGAGTTAAGGACTTGAAAACATCAAGAATCAATCAACCAAGGGAGTCTACGGCCAAGGCAATCTCCCTTGGTTGTAAACTCTAAATGTGGGCGCACAGATGCCCTAAATTCCTTCCTAAGACTTGGAACTTGGCCTAGAACACCTTCCCTTTGAGCTAAGGACCTTAAACAACAAAATGGTAGAAGTTACCATGCAACCCTATGATCTTATAACACTTAAATCAAAGTGTTTTCCATGTTATAGGGTGTCTTTACTTGCTTAATTAGTGTTATAATCACTAATTAGTTGCATATATGTGTCTCTATATGTTAAATATGATCAGTGTGTGTTCAGGTCTTCACTTGACACCTAACACCTTATCCAGCACTTTCATCCAAACCACTCACTACAAGTGAGTTCATACCCCTTAATCAACCTTTTAAATGATTTTAAATGCTTTTATGGGGGGGGATACAAGTGGAAACTTATAGTTATTATATCAATCACATGTGATTAATAACTATCAAACAATGGATTTACTATGCTTTTAACTATTTTATCAAACAAATGACTTCAAACTGCTTATCAAATCTTTTTACATTTTAAACTCTTTATCAAATTCACTTTTATGTATTAAACCTTTCTCTTACAGTTTTCAAACTTATATATTGTTAAAACTATGTCTAATACATATATAGTTATATAAATGAGGTTTAAAGGACTTAGGACTGATAACTCACTTTATTTCATGTTCCTTGTTTGGTTGTGGACTTAGAGTCCCCTGTTATTTGTCCGAATGTCATTTGATCCTCAGTTATATATTATGTATATATGTATAGATATAAAGGCTTTTATCTCAGTTCAATACATTCAGTCATACAAACAATTATACTAGTAAACTAGAATAGGTATAGTTTAGGATAATACTATTCATAACTTCTAGTTCATTGAAACATACAAAGAGTCAGTTCATTCATGAGTCAATACTTACTATTATGAGACATTATACAACTATACTATGATGAGAAACAGATAGAGAATACTATAAGGAGAAACAATACGTTCAACACACTAATACATACAATACATACTAAGATGCTATAGCATGGAACAACTACAGGATCTAATTATACCAATGAATCACTAACTCATTGTCCTAAACAAAAGGTGATTGTTAAATTGGGTATACATGATCATATAACTTTAATGTGGATGTACACGATGCAACCACCGGTTTGTCGAGTCGCTTCTGGTTCCCAGAATCTTTTGACAGGCAGAGCATATAGTATGGGATCTAGCCATCACATTATACCTTAATAACCAATTTAAGGCAATCGGTACATTAGTAGTTATTATAACACAATACTTCAGTACAAAATTAATTTCCCCTTTGCATTCACTTTGTTATCTTTTCACATAAACGGTAATGTATAAACTATATTTGGTTAATGATAGTTACACTTGGTAAAATTATACACTTTTTACAAGAAACAAGCATACAAAACAATCAGGCCTTGGTAGAAGGCTACTTTTAGTAGAAAATACAGGATTTTCTAGGAGTTTCAAACATTTACATTCACTTACTTTTACTACAACGTTTACAAACTCATATTTCAAACACCCTTACAAACATTTTCATACAAGCAATGACACTGAAATGCTGATGAACTCACCAACTTTAAAGCTGATAAACTCTTTCAAAATAACTTGTATTCTCAGGTCGTCAGTAGACAGGTACTGAGGCTAGCTTTGAGAAGATGGAAAACTTTCAAGACTCATCTTTATTTTTATTCATATTTTGGTGTCTTATAAACTGTGCAGAACACTCTTGTATTAAAATACATTATTAATGTAATGGATGATGTTGTTTGCTTGTTTACTATTATTCTATGTTGTGATACTGTACATGAAGTCCTCCGCCCCAGAACGTTTCCGTCGTTCCGGTTTTGGGGTGTGACAGATTATTTATTTCAAGACATCATTCTTTAAGTAAAAGAACTTATACAATTTTTGTCTTAAGGTTGTAAGACTACATTCCATTCAAATAATAAGAAAATGTAGGATTTTCTAGAGAAACACCGCAACACTTTCAAAGAATAAAGAATGTATCCTTTTGAACACAACAATGCTTATGAACTCACTAGCTTAAATGTTGACCATCTCCTTCAAAATAACTTGTATTCTCAGGAATCCAGTAGACATGTACATGTGCGGATTTTGTGAAGACGGAGCATAGTAGCGTTTAGTCCTTGTTTTGTTATTTACTTTTGGAGTCTACCATGTGTAAATATGAATGGATGTTGTTGCTTGTTTTTCACTAATTTACAATTGTTGTGATACTGTACATGATGTCCTCTGCCCCCGAATGTTTCCGCCGTTCTGGTTTGGGGGTGTGACAAATTGCTATCAGAGCTTTGTTTATAGTGAATTGAGTATATTAACCCATAAAAGATATAAAACTATAAACACATTGGGATTAAAACATTCTGACTAAGAGTTATACTTAAAATATAATAATATTTGATAAAAGTATAATACATTCAGAACCTATATATATACTAGAACGGATATCACAAGAAGAACAAAACAAAAGTATTTATAGGTTGGACCTTACCATCATACCCAGACAATTATGTAATCATATCTGGGATCAATGTAGCTTGATCAACTATATTTATTCGAGATACTCGTTCAGATACAGAAGAACAATAGAACATAACATTAAGTAAAATACTATAGGAGTATTTTAGATACTAATTAATCAAAGAACAAACTATATGAGAACCAGCAAGAGACGTATTAAGTAGAATTACTTTAGTAGTAAGACATGAGTTTCTCTTATAGAAACTGATATTTGTTTATCACTTTATTTAGAATTGTTAAATATTTCTTATACCCTTGTTTCTCGCTTAGATAATAATGGTTGGGTTCCATCTCCCTTGAGATCCGTACATTCCTAATCAAGGGTATGTTGTTTGGCTCGGTGCCGAACCAGAAGAAGAGCCTGTAATCCCCTTAGACGATGATTTTGCTAAATACTTTACCGAAGACGATGATTTAGGATCAGGAGTTTACAATCCACCCCAAGTTGTTTAGAACCCTAACCCTCTTCAGAACTTTCAAGGCCTAATGCCTCTGTGGGCCATAAAATTAGACAGGTGGAATGATGAACAAGGTCAGAATCACCTCTACCGAGGAGACCGAAGCTTCTACAATCTAGAAGCCGGAGGTTCAACAGATAGGGCACTTCCCGTGCTGGTTCGTCGCGTTTCTTGTAACACCGAACAGGGAAGAGTTATCATCGATCACATTATGCATATTGAAGCTATCACTGGTGTCGATGTTGTTCGTTTCACAACTTGGAAGGCAATCATAATGCAACAAGGGATCGTACCAACTCCTTGCAGCAAGAACTGGTCGCATCCCAAGCCGAAGTTAGGGAGCTGCAAGGTCGTCAGATGGTACACGAAAGACGTATGTTCGAGTTAGAATGCCAACTGTCCAAATCCAAACCAGGATATAGTAGGAAGTAGATTGTACCCTACTCTCTTTTTTCGATATAATCAGGCCTATGTATAGACCCTAGTATTAATTTCCTACTTATGTTAAGACCTTGAACTTTCAGTCTGTTAGGTCTTCATACTGTCAAAATTTTCTCATTTCTAGTATGATGTAAGACCTACTCCAAGGTCAATTTTCCCGAACTTATCACACCTTTACTACCGATGATATCGAAAAACGTCTAATCTCCTAGGAAAATCTTTGTCCAAATACTTTCATCCTTCTATTGTTAGAACTCTACCAAAATCACACTCTCATTTAATGGTTGAACTATGATGATTTACTACTTTCGAAGATTGACTTACGATTCGGGTACCATCAATTATGAGTGGTAGAGGAGAATGTTCCCAAGACAACCGTCCGAACCCGATATGGTCACTACAAGTTTATTGTGATGCCATTCGGATTAACTGATGCACCCACATCGTACATGGACTTAATGAACAGGGTGTGTCGTCCTTAATTGGATCAATTCGTTATTGTATTTAACGATGACATACTTATCTACTCTCGTAGTAAGAGGGAACACAGTCAACACTTACGTCTGGTTCAAGAAACACTTCGAGCAGACAAGCTCTACACGAAATCCCCCAAGTGCGAATTTTGGAATCGAAGAGTCGAATCATTGGCTATGACTATCCATTCACATATTCCCACCCAAATTAAGGAGACTCAACTAAAAGCCGTGAAGACTAAAAAAATGTCTACCCGATGAGACTCTTGTTATTCAACTTGACGACATCGAGATCAATGCGGGCCTCCACTTCATAGAAGAGCCAGTAGAAATCATGGATCGAGAAATTTAAAAGAACAAAAACGAAGTCGCATACCATTGTAAAGGTCCGCTTAAATGCCCAACGAGGACCTGAGTATACCTGGGAACGTGAAGGTCAGATAAAACAAGAGTACCTGCATCTCTTCCCTAGTCCATAAATAGTTATTTTAGAAATAATTTCGAGATGAAATTCCCTCTAACGGGGGGATGATGTAACAACCCAATATTTCAAGATCATATAATGTAACACCAGTCAAATTTAGGTCAAAAATAGATTGTTCAATAACCCTGTTTGGGATGTATAAAATGATAGATATCGTGTTAAGGTTTTTCAAAAATATAAAGAACACCAAAATCCAAGTTATAACGAAGAAGTTATCACCAATCAAAGATACGCGAAAAATACTGTAAAACACTGTTAAACGTAAAACATGAAATTTCAATAAAACAATTTTTAACCTTAGGTATCTAAATGAAAGTCGTAGATATTATTAAACCATAATCATATATAAAAAGAATGCCCAAATCTGACTTCGTGTGAGGAAGTTATGATTTTTCTAAGTTTCAGATATAGTAGTAGACAGCTACCACCAGTTGTTAAATATTTCTTATACCCTTGTTTCTCGCTTAGATAATAATGGTTGGGTTCCATCTTCCCGGAGATCCGTACATTCCTAATCAAGCGTATGTTGTTTGGCTTAGTGCCGAACCAGAAGAAGAGCCTGCAATCCCCTTAGACGATGATTTTGCTAAAGACTTTCCCGAAGACGATGATTCAGGACCAGGAGGTTACAATCCACCCCCAAGTTGTTTAGAACCTTAACCCTCGTTAGAACTTTCAAGGCCTGATGCCTCTGTGGGCCATAAAATTAGACAGGTGGAATGATGAACAAGGTCAGAATCACCTCTACCGAGGAGACCGAAGCTTCTACAATCTAGAAGCCGGAGGTTCAACAGATAGGGCACTTCCCGTGCTGGTTCGTCGCGTTTCTTGTAACACCGAACAGGGAAGAGCTATCATCGATCACATTATGCATATTGAAGCTACCACTGGTGTCGATGTTGTTCATTTTCATAACTTGGAAGGCAATCATAATGCAACAAGGGATTGTACCAACTCCTTGCAGCAAGAACTGGTCGCATCCCAAGCCGAAGTTAGGGAGCTGCGAGATCGTCAGATGGTACACGAAAGACGTATGTTCGAGTTAGAACGCCAGCTGTCCAAATCCAAAGCAGGATCTAGTAGGAAGTAGATTGTACCCTACTCTCTTTTTTCGATATAATCAGGCCTATGTATAGACCCTAGTATTAATTTCCTACTTATGTTAAGACCTTGAACTTTCAGTCTGTTAGGTCTTCGTACTGTCAAAATTTTCTTATTTCTAGTATGATGTAAGACATACTCCAAGGTCAATTTTCCCGAACTTATCACATCTTTACTACCGATGATATCGAAAAACGTCTAATCTCCTAGGGAAATCTTTGTCCAAATACTTTCATCCTTCTATTGTTAGAACTCTAACAAAATCACACTCTCATTTAATGGTTGAACTATGATGATTTAGTTCATGAATCACTTTTATTATCCTCTCTCTTGAATTCTTATCATTATCTCCATCTTTGCAAGCTTATAGTTGATAGCTGTTGCCTATGAAATTAACACCATCTGTATTCGCAACCTAGAAGAAACTATAGAAACCACAACATGTCGTTACCTTATTAAAGACACCGAAGAAAAGTTAACGTGAACTTCCGGGATTTGAACACTCCGTTATGAAGTAATGAAGATCAATGTTAGAATCGGAAGTAAGACAGCACAAGAATTCCATGTACCTACACAGGAGAAGGACACCCTGTAGATACCAAGGGAGAACGAACCATTACCGCTCGAATTTGATCATAGAACCAAGGAAAAAACCATGTGTGTTCCATGCGAAGTGCTTGAATACCCCTTCTTCATAGTAATGACTACTAATATAACCTAGTGAGTTAATGATTACATTTCTCGCGTTAGGTTTTAAGCTTACCGTCTTTCCGTTATGGCTGATAGCAATAAATCGAATAACGGAATTCCAGTCAAGAGTGAATAATTCTAAAACTCATAAGTCTACCTTACTTCTATCATGTATCACTTTCAAATCTGTTCGAAAGTGGGAAGCATTATACCTCCAACCAAAGATGATTTAGTCGGATGACACTCATCTCGTAACTATTCTAGAAACTTACTTCTACTCTTTACCAGGACTGCAACATAGGGATGTAGGTCGGAACCTCGAGGGCCATTTATCAACGATAAAATCTACATGTATATAACTAGAATGCAGCTTGTAACTATCGTAGTTATTAACAAACTGGTTTCGCATTATGTAGCAGAATCATGTCATCATCCATAAATAGTCAGCCAACCGACGAAACCCCGATCCTTCATATAGACTCCGCTACATTCCAAGTGGCCGTAATAGCTCCTGTGACCGCTGTCATGACACTATTCCATTCTAACAATCCAGGCGATGGTAAAAATCGTATCAACACTTCAGATCGAAGTAACAACCAAGGAAACCAATGAACGACAACCCACGAGGGTACCCTAACCTACAAACCAAAGAGTAAGAAGTGAATACTCTGGGATAAAAAGAAGTGAAAATCATCTCAAGGATCGGCCAAGAAACAACAACCTGTGGCAGCCTCTGCGGCTATGACATCTGTTGCTCTTACCACCGTTTCTACTAGTATCCCGGTTACCTCTATCCCAACAAGGCAGTATGTCGGAAATCTACCAAAGTGCAAAAAGTGCAGTTTCCATCTCCTGGGTGTCTTCGAAAGTTGCATTGCAAGGACTGCAACAAGAACGGACACACTACCCGTTTCTGTAGAACTAAGATCTAGCACATTACCTCAACCACCAATGTCGAAATTAGTCGAATATGCCATTTATGCGGATTAATGGGACACTTCAAGAGGGACTGCCCAACGGAGAGGAATAATAGGGGAGCAGGGGGAGTGTAACAACGTAGCATGAAAAAGAAACAAGGAACTCTACTAGGAAATTTTAGTACGCTTCCAAACCTCAATATTTAGACCCCTGATAGGGGAGCAGGGGGAGTGTAACAACATAGCATGAAAAAGC
Source organism: Lactuca sativa (assembly GCF_002870075.4). Classification (NCBI taxonomy): domain Eukaryota; kingdom Viridiplantae; phylum Streptophyta; class Magnoliopsida; order Asterales; family Asteraceae; genus Lactuca; species Lactuca sativa. The sequence goes on from NC_056629.2 coordinate 112,360,439, forward strand.
AACAAGGAACTCTTCTAGGAAATACGTCATAATTATACCTTCTTGCACACACCGAACGATAACAGAAAGACCTAGTAGGGATCATTTCATGAAAGTTCACTTTCTTCAAATTATTAGGAACCTCGTTTAGTTGTTATTGTAATTTGTGGTACAATAGGGTTCGTAGTAATTATACCAAGGTTAGTTATTCGTCCTAGTAATCAATTCTTCTTCCAGATCAACATAATATCTAATCCATCAAGAATTTCCGACATCATCGTCCGACATGTTTAGGCTTGGTCCTTACCATACAAAGTTTATGTAGTAGATGAAAAGAACTATCCCCTTAAACAACTGCCAGATAAAATTCTTCCGACCCATAACACAAAACCCTTCAGAAGTACCCATGCGAGTGGTACCACTCCCTTCTAACCTACCCAATAGTTTTTAGGCTTGAAGCAAAGAACACTAAATACAATCCCAGAAGTACGCGACCTTCCCGACATCTTTCTAGAAGAACGACCAGGATTACCACCACAACGTCAAGTCAAGTTACGAATCGACTAAATCCCAGGAGCTACCCTAGTAGTTAAATCGCCTTATCGACCAACTCCAGCAGAGATGCAGAAACTTTCTAGTCAACTTAACGAACTTCTCAGTAAAGGAATTATTAGGCCAAGCTTCTCACCATGAGGAGCACCAGTCTTGTTCGGGAAGAAGAAGGATGGATCGTTTCATATGTGCATCGACTATCGTGAGCTGAACAAGCTTACCATTAAGACTCGTTACCCAGTACCTCACATAGACGACATATTTGATCAACTATAAGAGGAGAAATACTTTCAAAGATTGACTTACGATTCGGGTACAATCAATTATGAGTGGCAGAGGAGAATGTTCCCAAGACAACCGTCCGAACCCGATATGGGCACTACAAGTTTATTGTGATGCCATTCGGATTAACTGATGCACCCACATCGTACATGGACTTAATGAAAAGGGTGTGCCGTCCTTAATTGGATCAATTCGTTATTGTATTTAACGATGACATACTTATCTACTCTTGTAGTAAGAGGGAACACAATCAACACTTACGTCTGGTTCTAGAAACACTTCGAGCAGACAAGCTCTACACGAAATCCCCCAAGTGCGAATTTTGGATTCGAAGAGTCGAATCATTGGCTATGACTATCCATTCACATATTCTCACCCAAATTAAGGAGACTCAACTAAAAGCCCTGAAGACTAAAAAATGTCTACCCGATGAGACTCTTGTTATTAAACTTGACGACATCGAGATCAATGCGGGCCTCCACTTCATAGAAGAGCCAGTAGAAATCATGGATCGAGAAATTTAAAAGAACAAAAACGAAGTCGCATACCATTGTAAAGGTCCGCTTAAATGCCCAACGAGGACCTGAGTACACCTGGGAACGTGAAGGTCAGATAAAACAAGAGTACCTGCATCTCTTCCCTAGTCCATAAATACTTATTTTAGAAATAATTTCGGGATGAAATTCCCTCTCACGGGGGGATGATGTAACAACCCAATATTTCAAGATCATATAATGTAACACCAGTCAAATTTAGGTCAAAAATAGATTGTTCAATAACCCTGTTTGGGATGTATAAAATGATAGATATCGTGTTAAGGTTTTTCAAAAATATAAAGAACACCAAAATCCAAGTTATAACGAAGAAGTTATCACCAATCAAAGATACGCGAAAAATACTGTAAAACACTGTTAAACGTAAAACATGAAATTTCAATAAAACAATTTTTAACCTTAGGTATCTAAATGAAAGTCGTAGATATTATTAAACCATAATCATATATAAAAAGAATGCCCAAATCTGACTTCGTGTGAGGAAGTTATGATTTTTCTAAGTTTCAGATATAGTAGTAGACAGCTACCACCAGTTGTTAAATATTTCTTATACCCTTGTTTCTCGCTTAGATAATAATGGTTGGGTTCCATCTTCCCGGAGATCCGTACATTCCTAATCAAGGGTATGTTGTTTGGCTCGGTGCCGAACCAGAAGAAGAGACTGCAATCCCCTTAGACGATGATTTTGCTGAAGACTTTCCTGAAGACGATGATTCAGGATCAGGAGTTTACAATCCACCCCCAAGTTGTTTAGAACCCTAACCCTCGTTAGAACTTTCAAGGCCTGATGCCTCTGTGGGCCATAAAATTAGACAGGTGGAACGATGAACAAGGTCAGAATCACCTCTACCGAGGAGACCGAAGCTTCTACAATCTAGAAGCCGAAGGTTCAACAGATAGGGCACTTCCCGTGCTGGTTCATCGCGTTTCTTGTAACACCGAACAGGGAAGAGCTATCATCGATCACATTATGCATATTGAAGCTACCACTGGTGCCGATGTTGTTCATTTTCATAACTTGGAAGGCAATCATAATGCAACAAGGGATTGTACCAACTCCTTGCAGCAAGAACTGGTCGCATCCCAAGCCGAAGTTAGGGAGCTGCGAGATCGTCAGATGGTACACGAAAGACGTATGTTCTAGTTAGAACGCCAGCTGTCCAAATCCAAAGCAGGATCTAGTAGGAAGTAGATTGTTCCCTACTCTCTTTTTTCGATATAATCAGGCCTATGTATAGACCCTAGTATTAATTTCCTACTAATGTTAAGACCTTGAACTTTCAGACTGTTAGGTCTTCGTACTGTCAACATTTTCTCATTTCTAGTATGATGTAAGACATACTCCAAGGTTAATTTTCCCGAACTTATCACATCTTTACTACCGATGATATCGAAAAACGTCTAATCTCCTAGGGAAATCTTTGTCCAAATACTTTCATCCTTCTAATGTTAGAATTCTACCAAAATCACATTCTCATCTAATGGTTGAACTATGATGATTTAGTTCATGAATCACTTTGATTATCCTCTCTCTTGAATTCTTATCATTATCTCCATCTTTGCAAGCTTATAGTTGAAAGTCGTTGCCTATGAAATTAACACCATCTGTATTCGCAACCTAGAAGAAACTATAGAAACCACAACATGTCGTTACCTTATTAAAGACACCGAAGGAAAGTTAACGTGAACTTCCGGGATTTGAACACTCCGTTTTGAAGTAATGAGGATCAACGTTAGAATCGGAAGTAAGACTGCACAGGAATTCCATGTACCTACAGAGGAGAAGGACACCCTGTAGATACCAAGGGAGAACGAACCATTACCGCTCGAATTTGATCATAGAACCAAGGAAAAAACCATGTGTGTTCCATGCGAAGTGCTTGAATACCCCTTCTTCATAGTAATGACTACTAATGTAACCTAGTGAGTTAATGATTACATTTCTCGCGTTAGGTTTTAAGCTTACCGTCTTTCCGTTATGGCTGATAGCAATAAATCGAATCATGGAATTCCAGTCAAGAGTGAATAATTCTAAAACTCATAAGTCTACCTTACTTCTATCATGTATCACTTTCAAATCCGTTCGAATGTGGGAAGCATTATATCTCCAACAAAAGATGATTGAGTCGGATGACACTCATCTCGTAACTATTCTAGAAACTTAATTCTACTCTTTACCAAGACTGCAACATAGGGATGTAGGTCGGAACCTCGAGGGCCATTTATCAACGATAAAATCTACATGTATATAACTAGAATGCAGCTTGTAACTATCGTAGTTATTAACAAACTGGTTTCGCATTATGTAGCGGAATCATGTCATCATCCATAAATAGTCAGCCAACCGACGAAACCCCGATCCTTCATATAGACTCCGCTACATTCCAAGTGGCCGTAATAGCTCCTGTGACCGCTGTCATGACAGTATTCCATTCTAACAATCCAGGCGATGGTAAAAATCGTATCAACACTTCAGATCGAAGTAACAACCAAGGAAACCAATGAACACCAACCCACGAGGGTACCCTAACCTACAAACTAAAGAGTAAGAAGTGAATACTCTGGGATAAAAAGAAGTGAAAATCATCTCAAGGGTCGGCCAAGAGACAACAACCTGTGGCAGCCTTTGCGGCTATGACATCTGTTGCTCCTACCACCGTTTCTACTAGTATCCCGGTTACCTCTATCCCAGCAAGGCAGTATGTCGGAAATCTACCAAAGTGCAAAAAGTGCAGTTTCCATCACCTGGGTGTCTGTCGAAAGTTTCATTGCAAGGACTGCAACAAGAACGGACACACTACCCATTTCTGCAGAACTCAGATCTAGCACATTACTTCAACCACCAATGTCGAAATTAGTCGAATATGCCATTTACGCGGATTAATGGGACACTTCAATAGGGACTGCCCAACGGAGAGGAATGATAGGGGAGCAGCGGGAGTGTAACAACGTAGCATGAAAAAGAAACAAGGAACTCTACTAGGAAATTTTAGTACGCTTCCAAACCTCAATATTTAGACCCCTGATAGGAGAGCAGGGGGAGTGTAACAACGTAGCATGAAAAAGCAACAAGGAACTCTTCTAGGAAATACGTCATAATTATACCTTCTTGCACACACCGAACGATAACAAAAAGACCTAGTAGGGATCATTTCATGAAGGTTCACTTTCTTCAAATTATTAGAAACCTCGTTTAGTTGTTATTGTAATTTGTGGTACAATAGGGTGCGTAGTAATTATACCAAGGTTGGTTATTCGTCCTAGTAATCAAATCTTCTTCCAGATCAACATAATATCTAATCCATCAAGAATTTCTGACATCATCGTCCGACATGTTTAGGCTTGGTCCTTACCATACAAAGTTTATGTAGTAGATGAAAAGAACTATCCCCTTAAACAACCGCCAGATAAAATTCTTCCGACCCATAACACAAAACCCTTCAGAAGTACCCATGCGAGTGGTACCACTCCCTTCTAACCTACCCAATAGTTTTTAGGCTTGAAGCAAAGAACACTAAATAACATCCCAGAAGTACGCGACCTTCCCGACATCTTTCCAGAAGAACGACCAGGATTACCACCACAACGTCAAGTCAAGTTACGAATCGACTAAATCCCAGGAGCTACCCTAGTAGTTAAATCGCCTTTCGACCAACTCCAGCAGAGATGCAGAAACTTTCTAGTCAACTTAACGAACTTCTCAGCAAAGGAATTATTAGGCCAAGCTTCTCACCATGAGGAGCACCAGTCTTGTTCGGGAAGAAGAAGGATGGATCGTTTCATATGTGCATCGACTATCGTGAGCTGAACAAGCTTACCATTAAGACTCGTTACCCAGTACCTCACATAGACGACATATTTGATCAACTATAAGAGGAGAAATACTTTCAAAGATTGACTTACGATTCGGGTACAATCAATTATGAGTGGCAGAGGAGAATGTTCCCAAGACAACCGTCCGAACCCGATATGGGCACTACAAGTTTATTGTGATGCCATTCGGATTAACTGATGCACCCACATCGTACATGGACTTAATGAAAAGGGTGTGCCGTCCTTAATTGGATCAATTCGTTATTGTATTTAACGATGACATACTTATCTACTCTTGTAGTAAGAGGGAACACAATCAACACTTACGTCTGGTTCTAGAAACACTTCGAGCAGACAAGCTCTACACGAAATCCCCCAAGTGCGAATTTTGGATTCGAAGAGTCGAATCATTGGCTATGACTATCCATTCACATATTCTCACCCAAATTAAGGAGACTCAACTAAAAGCCCTGAAGACTAAAAAATGTCTACCCGATGAGACTCTTGTTATTAAACTTGACGACATCGAGATCAATGCGGGCCTCCACTTCATAGAAGAGCCAGTAGAAATCATGGATCGAGAAATTTAAAAGAACAAAAACGAAGTCGCATACCATTGTAAAGGTCCGCTTAAATGCCCAACGAGGACCTGAGTACACCTGGGAACGTAAAGGTCAGATAAAACAAGAGTACCTGCATCTCTTCCCTAGTCCATAAATACTTATTTTAGAAATAATTTCGGGATGAAATTCCCTCTCACGGGGGGATGATGTAACAACCCAATATTTCAAGATCATATAATGTAACACCAGTCAAATTTAGGTCAAAAATAGATTGTTCAATAACCCTGTTTGGGATGTATAAAATGATAGATATCGTGTTAAGGTTTTTCAAAAATATAAAGAACACCAAAATCCAAGTTATTACGAAGAAGTTATCACCAATCAAAGATACGTGAAAAATACTGTAAAACACTGTTAAACGTAAAACATGAAATTTCAATAAAATAATTTTTAACCTTAGGTATCTAAATGAAAGTCGTAGATATTATTAAACCATAATCATATATAAAAAGAATGCCCAAATCTGACTTCGTGTGAGGAAGTTATGATTTTTCTAAGTTTCAGATATAGTAGTAGACAGCTACCACCAGTTGTTAAATATTTCTTATACCCTTGTTTCTCGCTTAGATAATAATGGTTGGGTTCCATCTTCCCGGAGATCCGTACATTCCTAATCAAGGGTATGTTGTTTGGCTCGGTGCCGAACCAGAAGAAGAGACTGCAATCCCCTTAGACGATGATTTTGCTAAAGACTTTCCTGAAGACGATGATTCAGGATCAGAAGTTTACAATCCACCCCCAAGTTGTTTAGAACCCTAACCCTCGTTAGAACTTTCAAGGCCTGATGCCTCTGTGGGCCATAAAATTAGACAGGTGGAATGATGAACAAGGTCAGAATCACCTCTACCGAGGAGACCGAAGCTTCTACAATCTAGAAGCCGGAGGTTCAACAGATAGGGCACTTCCCGTGCTGGTTCGTCGCGTTTCTTGTAACACCGAATAGGGAAGAGCTATCATCGATCACATTATGCATATTGAAGCTACCACTGGTGTCGATGTTGTTCATTTTCATAACTTGGAAGGCAATCATAATGCAACAAGGGATTGTACCAACTCCTTGCAGCAAGAACTGGTCGCATCCCTAGCCGAAGTTAGGGAGCTGCGAGATCGTCAGATGGTACACGAAAGACGTATGTTCTAGTTAGAACGCCAGCTGTCCAAATCCAAAGCAGGATCTAGTAGGAAGTAGATTGTACCCTACTCTCTTTTTTCGATATAATCAGGCCTATGTATAGACCCTAGTATTAATTTCCTACTTATGTTAAGACCTTGAACTTTCAGACTGTTAGGTCTTCGTACTGTCAAAATTTTCTCATTTCTAGTATGATGTAAGACATACTCCAAGGTCAATTTTCCCGAACTTATCACATCTTTACTACCGATGATATCGAAAAACGTCTAATCTCCTAGGGAAATCTTTGTCCAAATACTTTCATCCTTCTAATGTTAGAACTCTACCAAAATCACACTCTCATCTAATGGTTGAACTATGATGATTTAGTTCATGAATCACTTTTATTATCCTCTCTCTTGAATTCTTATCATTATCTCCATCTTTGCAAGCTTATAGTTGATAGCCGTTGCCTATGAAATTAACACCATCTGTATTCGCAACCTAGAAGAAACTATAGAAACCACAACATGTCGTTACCTTATTAAAGACAACGAAGAAAAGTTAACGTGAACTTCCGGGATTTGAACACTCCGTTATGAAGTAATGAGGATCAATGTTAGAATCGGAAGTAAGACTGCACAGGAATTCCATGTACCTACAGAGGAGAAGGACACCCTGTAGATACCAAGGGAGAACGAACCATTACCGCTCGAATTTGATCATAGAACTAAGGAAAAAACCATGTGTGTTCCATGCGAAGTGCTTGAATACCCCTTCTTCATAGTAATGACTGCTAATGTAACCTAGTGAGTTAATGATTACATTTCTCGCGTTAGGTTTTAGGCTTACCGTCTTTCCGTTATGGCTGATAGCAATAAATCGAATCATGGAATTCCAGTCAAGAGTGAATAATTCTAAAACTCATAAGTCTACCTTACTTCTATCATGTATCACTTTCAAATTCGTTCGAATGTGGGAAGCATTATATCTCCAACAAAAGATGATTGAGTCGGATGACACTCATCTCGTAACTATTCTAGAAACTTAATTCTACTCTTTACCAAGACTGCAACATAGGGATGTAGGTCGGAACCTCGAGGGCCATTTATCAACGATAAAATCTACATGTATATAACTAGAATGCAGCTTGTAACTATTGTAGTTATTAACAAACTGGTTTCGCATTATGTAGCAGAATCATGTCATCATCCATAAATAGTCAGCCAACCGACGAAACCCCGATCCTTCATATAGACTCCGCTACATTCCAAGTGGCCGTAATAGCTCCTGTGACCGCTGTCATGACACTATTCCATTCTAACAATCCAGGCGATGGTAAAAATCGTATCAACACTTCGGATCGAAGTAACAACCAAGGAAACCAATGAACGCCAACCCACGAGGGTACCCTAACCTACAAACCAAAGAGTAAGAAGTGAATACTCTGGGATAAAAAGAAGTGAAAATCATCTCAAGGGTCGGCCAAGAGACAACAACCTGTGGCAGCCTTTGCGGCTATGACATCTGTTGCTCCTACCACCGTTTCTACTAGTATCCCGGTTACCTCTATCCCAGCAAGGCAGTATGTCGGAAATCTACCAAAGTGCAAAAAGTGCAGTTTCCATCACCTGGGTGTCTGTCGAAAGTTTCATTGCAAGGACTGCAACAAGAACGGACACACTACCCATTTCTGCAGAACTCAGATCTAGCACATTACTTCAACCACCAATGTCGAAATTAGTCGAATATGCCATTTACGCGGATTAATGGGACACTTCAATAGGGACTGCCCAACGGAGAGGAATGATAGGGGAGCAGCGGGAGTGTAACAACGTAGCATGAAAAAGAAACAAGGAACTCTACTAGGAAATTTTAGTACGCTTCCAAACCTCAATATTTAGACCCCTGATAGGAGAGCAGGGGGAGTGTAACAACGTAGCATGAAAAAGCAACAGGGAACTCTTCTAGGAAATACGTCATAATTATACCTTCTTGCACACACCGAACGATTACAAAAAGACCTAGTAGGGATCATTTCATGAAGGTTCACTTTCTTCAAATTATTAGAAATCTCGTTTAGTTGTTATTGTAATTTGTGGTACAATAGGGTGCGTAGTAATTATACCAAGGTTGGTTATTCGTCCTAGTAATCAAATCTTCTTCCAGATCAACATAATATCTAATCCATCAAGAATTTCTGACATCATCGTCCGACATGTTTAGGCTTGGTCCTTACCATACAAAGTTTATGTAGTATATGAAAAGAACTATCCCCTTAAACAACCGCCAGATAGAATTCTTCCGACCCATAACACAAAACCCTTCAGAAGTACCCATGCGAGTGGTACCACTCCCTTCTAACCTACCCAATAGTTTTTAGGCTTGAAGCAAAGAACACTAAATAACATCCCAGAAGTACGCGACCTTCCCGACATCTTTCCAGAAGAACGACCAGGATTACCACCACAACGTCAAGTCAAGTTACGAATCGACTAAATCCCAGGAGCTACCCTAGTCGTTAAATCGCCTTATCGTCCAACTCCAGCAGAGATGCAGAAACTTTCTAGTCAACTTAACGAACTTCTCAATAAAGGAATTATTAGGCCAAGCTTCTCACCATGAGGAGCACCAGTCTTGTTCGGGAAGAAGAAGGATGGATCGTTTCATATGTGCATCGACTATCGTGAGCTGAACAAGCTTACCATTAAGACTCGTTACCCAGTACCTCACATAGACGACATATTTGATCACCTATAAGAGGAGAAATACTTTCAAAGATTGACTTACGATTCGGGTACAATCAATTATGAGTGGCAGAGGAGAATGTTCCCAAGACAACTGTCCGAACCCGATATGGGCACTACAAGTTTATTGTGATGGCATTCGGATTAACTGATGCACCCACACCGTACATGGACTTAATGAAAAGGGTGTGCCGTCCTTAATTGGATCAATTCGTTATTGTATTTAACGATGACATACTTATCTACTCTTGTAGTAAGAGGGAACACAATCAACACTTACGTCTGGTTCTAGAAACACTTCGAGCAGACAAGCTCTACACGAAATCCCCCAAGTGCGAATTTTGGATTCGAAGAGTCGAATCATTGGCTATGACTATCCATTCACATATTCTCACCCAAATTAAGGAGACTCAACTAAAAGCCCTGAAGACTAAAAAAGGTCTACCCGATGAGACTCTTGTTATTCAACTTAACGACATCGAGATCAATGCGGGCATCCACTTCATAGAAGAGCCAGTAGAAATCATGGATCGAGAAATTTAAAAGAACACAAACGAAGTCGCATACCATTGTAAAGGTCCGCTTAAATGCCCAACGAGGACCTGAGTACACCTGGGAACGTGAAGGTCAGATAAAACAAGAGTACCTGCATCTCTTCCCTAGTCCATAAATACTTATTTTAGAAATAATTTCGGGATGAAATTCCCTGTCACGGGGGGATGATGTAACAACCCAATATTTCAAGATCATATAATGTAACACCAGTCAAATTTAGGTCAAAAATAGATTGTTCAATAACCCTATTTGGGATGTATAAAATGATAGATATCGTGTTAAGGTTTTTCAAAAATATAAAGAACACCAAAATCCAAGTTATAACGAAGAAGTTATCACCAATCAAAGATACGCGAAAAATACTGTAAAACACTGTTAAACGTAAAACATGAAATTTCAATAAAATAATTTTTAACCTTAGGTATCTAAATGAAAGTCGTAGATATTATTAAACCATAATCATATATAAAAAGAATGCCCAAATCTGACTTCGTGTGAGGAAGTTATGATTTTTCTAAGTTTCAGATATAGTAGTAGACAGCTACCACCAGTTGTTAAATATTTATTATACCCTTGTTTCTCGCTTAGATAATAATGGTTGGGTTCCATCTTCCCGGAGATCCGTACATTCCTAATCAAGGGTATGTTGTTTGGCTCGGTGCCGAACCAGAAGAAGAGACTGCAATCCCCTTAGACGATGATTTTGCTGAAGACTTTCCTGAAGACGATGATTCAGGATCAGGAGTTTACAATCCACCCCCAAGTTGTTTAGAACCCTAACCCTCGTTAGAACTTTCAAGGCCTGATGCCTCTGTGGGCCATAAAATTAGACAGGTGGAATGATGAACAAGGTCAGAATCACCTCTACCGAGGAGACCGAAGCTTCTACAATCTAGAAGCCGGAGGTTCAACAGATAGGGCACTTCCCGTGCTGGTTCGTCGCGTTTCTTGTAACACCGAACAAGGAAGAGCTATCATCGATCACATTATGCATATTGAAGCTACCACTGGTGTCGATGTTGTTCATTTTCATAACTTGGAAGGCAATCATAATGCAACAAGGGATTGTACCAACTCCTTGCAGCAAGAACTGGTCGCATCCCAAGCCGAAGTTAGGGAGCTGCGAGATCGTCAGATGGTACACGAAAGACGTATGTTCTAGTTAGAACACCAGCTGTCCAAATCCAAAGCAGGATCTAGTAGGAAGTAGATTGTACCCTACTCTCTTTTTTCGATATAATCAGGCCTATGTATAGACCCTAGTATTAATTTCCTACTTATGTTAAGACCTTGAACTTTCAGACTGTTAGGTCTTCGTACTGTCAACATTTTCTCATTTCTAGTATGATGTAAGACATACGCCAAGGTCAATTTTCCCGAACTTATCACATCTTTACTACCGATGATATCGAAAAACGTCTAATCTCCTAGGGAAATCTTTGTCCAAATACTTTCATCCTTCTAATGTTAGAACTCTACCAAAATCACACTCTCATCTAATGGTTGAACTATGATGATTTAGTTCATGAATCACTTTGATTATCCTCTCTCTTGAATTCTTATCATTATCTCCATATTTGCAAGCTTATAGTTGATAGCCGTTGCCTATGAAATTAACACCATCTGTATTCGCAACCTAGAAGAAACTATAGAAACCACAACATGTCGTTACCTTATTAAAGACACCGAAGAAAAGTTAACGTGAACTTCCGGGATTTGAGCACTCCGTTATGAAGTAATGAGGATCAATGTTAGAATCGGAAGTAAGACTGCACAGGAATTCCATGTACCTACAGAGGAGAAGGACACCCTGTAGATACCAAGGGAGAACGAACCATTACCGCTCGAATTTGATCATAGAACCAAGGAAAAAACCATGTGTGTTCCATGCGAAGTGCTTGAATACCCCTTCTTCATAGTAATGACTACTAATGTAACCTAGTGAGTTAATGATTACATTTCTCGCGTTAGGTTTTAAGCTTACCGTCTTTCCGTTATGGCTGATAGCAATAAATCGAATCATGGAATTCCAGTCAAGAGTGAATAATTCTAAAACTCATAAGTCTACCTTACTTCTATCATGTATCACTTTCAAATCCGTTCGAATGTGGGAAGCATTATATCTCCAACAAAAGATGATTGAGTCGGATGACACTCATCTCGTAACTATTCTAGAAACTTAATTCTACTCTTTACCAAGACTGCAACATAGGGATGTAGGTCGGAACCTCTAGGGCCATTTATCAACGATAAAATCTACATGTATATAACTAGAATGCAGCTTGTAACTATCGTAGTTATTAACAAACTGGTTTCGCATTATGTAGCAGAATCATGTCATCATCCATAAATAGTCAGCCAACCGACGAAACCCCGATCCTTCATATAGACTCCGCTACATTCCAAGTGGCCGTAATAGCTCCTGTGACCGCTGTCATGACACTATTCCATTCTAACAATCCAGGCGATGGTAAAAATCGTATCAACAATTCAGATCGAAGTAACAACCAAGGAAACCAATGAACGCCAACCCACGAGGGTACCCTAACCTACAAACCAAAGAGTAAGAAGTGAATACTCTGGGATAAAAAGAAGTGAAAATCATCTCAAGGGTCGGCCAAGAGACAACAACCTGTGGCAGCCTTTGCGGCTATGACATCTGTTGCTCCTACCACCGTTTCTACTAGTATCCCGGTTACCTCTATCCCAGCAAGGCAGTATGTCGAAAATCTACCAAAGTGAAAAAAGTGCAGTTTCCATCACCTGGGTGTCTGTCGAAAGTTTCATTGCAAGGACTGCAACAAGAACGGACACACTACCCATTTCTGCAGAACTCAGATCTAGCACATTACTTCAACCACCAATGTCGAAATTAGTCGAATATGCCATTTAACGCGGATTAATGGGACACTTCAATAGGGACTGCCCAACGGAGAGGAATGATAGGGGAGCAGCGGGAGTGTAACAACGTAGCATGAAAAAGAAACAAGGAACTCTACTAGGAAATTTTAGTACGCTTCCAAACCTCAATATTTAGACCCCTGATAGGAGAGCAGGGGGAGTGTAACAACGTAGCATGAAAAAGCAACAGGGAACTCTTCTAGGAAATACGTCATAATTATACCTTCTTGCACACACCGAACGATAACAAAAAGACCTAGTAGGGATCATTTCATGAAGGTTCACTTTCTTCAAATTATTAGAAACCTCGTTTAGTTGTTATTGTAATTTGTGGTACAATAGGGTGCGTAGTAATTATACCAAGGTTGGTTATTCGTCCTAGTAATCAAATCTTCTTCCAGATCAACATAATATCTAATCCATCAAGAATTTCTGACATCATCGTCCGACATGTTTAGGCTTGGTCCTTACCATACAAAGTTTATGTAGTAGATGAAAAGAACTATCCCCTTAAACAACCGCCAGATAAAATTCTTCCGACCCATAACACAAAACCCTTCAGAAGTACCCATGCGAGTGGTACCACTCCCTTCTAACCTACCCAATAGTTTTTAGGCTTGAAGCAAAGAACACTAAATAACATCCCAGAAGTACGCGACCTTCCCGACATCTTTCCAGAAGAACGACCAGGATTACCACCACAACGTCAAGTCAAGTTACGAATCGACTAAATCCCAGGAGCTACCCTAGTAGTTAAATCGCCTTTCGACCAACTCCAGCAGAGATGCAGAAACTTTCTAGTCAACTTAACGAACTTCTCAGTAAAGGAATTATTAGGCCAAGCTTCTCACCATGAGGAGCACCAGTCTTGTTCGGGAAGAAGAAGGATGGATCGTTTCATATGTGCATCGACTATCGTGAGCTGAACAAGCTTACCATTAAGACTCGTTACCCAGTACCTCACATAGACGACATATTTGATCAACTATAAGAGGAGAAATACTTTCAAAGATTGACTTACGATTCGGGTACAATCAATTATGAGTGGCAGAGGAGAATGTTCCCAAGACAACCGTCCGAACCCGATATGGGCACTACAAGTTTATTGTGATGCCATTCGGATTAACTGATGCACCCACATCGTACATGGACTTAATGAACAGGGTGTGCCGTCCTTAATTGGATCAATTCGTTATTGTATTTAACGATGACATACTTATCTTCTCTCGTAGTAAGAGGGAACACAGTCAACACTTACGTCTGGTTCTAGAAACACTTCGAGCAGACAAGCTTTACACGAAATCCCCCAAGTGCGAATTTTGGATTCGAAGAGTCGAATCATAGGCTATGACTATCCATTCACATATTCCCACCCAAATTAAGGAGACTCAACTAAAAGCCCTGAAGACTAAAAAAATGTCTACTCGATGAGACTCTTGTTATTCCACTTGACGACATCGAGATCAATGCGGGCCTCCACTTCATAGAAGAGCCAGTAGAAATCATGGATCGAGAAATTTAAAAGAACAAAAACGAAGTCGCATACCATTGTAAAGGTCCGCTTAAATGCCCAACGAGGACCTGAGTACACCTGGGAACGTGAAGGTCAGATAAAACAAGAGTACCTGCATCTCTTCCCTAGTCCATAAATACTTATTTTAGAAATAATTTCGGGATGAAATTCCCTCTAACGGGGGGATGATGTAACAACCCAATATTTCAAGATCATATAATGTAACACCAGTCAAATTTAGGTCAAAAATAGATTGTTCAATAACCCTGTTTGGGATGTATAAAATGATAGATATCGTGTTAAGGTTTTTCAAAAATATAAAGAACACCAAAATCCGAGTTATAACGAAGAAGTTATCACCAATCAAAGATACGCGAAAAATACTATAAAACACTGTTAAGCGTAAAACATGAAATTTCAATAAAATAATTTTTAACCTTAGGTATCTAAATGAAAGTCGTAGATATTATTAAACCATAATCATATATAAAAAGAATGCCCAAATCTGACTTCGTGTGAGGAAGTTATGATTTTTCTAAGTTTCAGATATAGTAGTAGACAGCTACCACCAGTTGTTAAATATTTCTTATACCCTTGTTTCTCGCTTAGATAATAATGGTTGGGTTCCATCTTCCCGGAGATCCGTACATTCCTAATCAAGGGTATGTTGTTTGGCTCGGTGCCGAACCAGAAGAAGAGCCTGCAATCCCCTTAGACGATGATTTTGCTGAAGACTTTCCCGAAGATAATGATTCAGGATCAGGAGTTTACAATCCACCCCCAAGTTGTTTAGAACCCTAACCCTTGTTAGAACTTTCAAGGCCTGATGGCTCTGTGGGCCATAAAATTAGACAGGTGGAATGATGAACAAGGTCAGAATCACCTCTACCAAGGAGACCGAAGCTTCTACAATCTAGAAGCCGGAGGTTCAGCAGATAGGGCACTTCCCGTGCTGGTTCGTCGCGTTTCTTGTAACACCGAACAGGGAAGAGCTATCATCGATCACATTATGCATATTGAAGCTACCACTGGTGTCGATGTTGTTCATTTTCATAACTTGGAAGGCAATCATAATGCAACAAGGGATCGTACCAACTCCTTGCAGCAAGAACTGGTCGCATCCCAAGCCGAAGTTAGGGAGCTGCGAGATCATCAGATGGTACATGAAAGACGTATGTTCGAGTTAGAACGCCAGCTGTCCAAATCCAAAGCAGGATCTAGTAGGAAGTAGATTGTACCCTACTCTCTTTTTTCGATATAATCAGGCCTATGTATAGACCCTAGTATTAATTTCCTACTTATGTTAAGACCTTGAACTTTCAGTCTGTTAGGTCTTCGTACTGTCAAAATTTTCTTATTTCTAGTATGATGTAAGACATACTCCAAGGTCAATTTTCCCGAACTTATCACATCTTTACTACCGATGATATCGAAAAACGTCTAATCTCCTAGGGAAATCTTTGTCCAAATACTTTCATCCTTCTATTGTTAGAACTCTAACAAAATCACACTCTCATTTAATGGTTGAACTATGATGATTTAGTTCATGAATCACTTTTATTATCCTCTCTCTTGAATTCTTATCATTATCTCCATCTTTGCAAGCTTATAGTTGATAGCTGTTGCCTATGAAATTAACACCATCTGTATTCGCAACCTAGAAGAAACTATAGAAACCACAACATGTCGTTACCTTATTAAAGACACCGAAGAAAAGTTAACGTGAACTTCCGGGATTTGAACACTCCGTTATGAAGTAATGAAGATCAATGTTAGAATCGGAAGTAAGACAGCACAAGAATTCCATGTACCTACACAGGAGAAGGACACCCTGTAGATACCAAGGGAGAACGAACCATTACCGCTCGAATTTGATCATAGAACCAAGGAAAAAACCATGTGTGTTCCATGCGAAGTGCTTGAATACCCCTTCTTCATAGTAATGACTGCTAATGTAACCTAGTGAGTTAATGATTACATTTCTCGCGTTAGGTTTTAGGCTTACCGTCTTTCCGTTATGGCTGATAGCAATAAATCGAATCATGGAATTCCAGTCAAGAGTGAATAATTCTAAAACTCATAAGTCTACCTTACTTCTATCATGTATCACTTTCAAATCCGTTTGAATGTGGGAAGCATTATATCTCCAACAAAAGATGATTGAGTCGGATGACACTCATCTCGTAACTATTCTAGAAACTTAATTCTACTCTTTACCAAGACTGCAACATAGGGATGTAGGTCGGAACCTCGAGGGCCATTTATCAACGATAAAATCTACATGTATATAACTAGAATGCAGCTTGTAACTATCGTAGTTATTAACAAACTGGTTTCGCATTATGTAGCAGAATCATGTCATCATCCATAAATAGTCAGCCAACCGACGAAACCCCGATCCTTCATATAGACTCCGCTACATTCCAAGTGGCCGTAATAGCTCCTGTGACCGCTGTCATGACACTATTCCATTCTAACAATCCAGGCGATGGTAAAAATCGTATCAACACTTCAGATCGAAGTAACAACCAAGGAAACCAATGAACGCCAACCCACGAGGGTACCCTAACCTACAAACCAAATAGTAAGAAGTGAATACTCTGGGATAAAAAGAAGTGAAAATCATCTCAAGGGTCGGCCAAGAGACAACAACCTGTGGCAGCCTTTGCGGCTATGACATCTGTTGCTCCTACCACCGTTTCTACTAGTATCCCGGTTACCTCTATCCCAGCAAGGCAGTATGTCGGAAATCTACCAAAGTGCAAAAAGTGCAGTTTCCATCACCTGGGTGTCTGTCGAAAGTTGCATTGCAAGAACTGCAACAAGAATGGACACACTACCCGTTTCTGCAGAACTCAGATCTAGCACATTACTTCAACCACCAATGTCGAAATTAGTCGAATATGCCATTTATGCGGATTAATAGGACACTTCAAGAGGGACTGCCCAACAGAGAGGAATGATAGGGGAGCAGGGGGAGTGTACAACGTAGCATGAAAAAGAAACAAGGAACTCTACTAGGAAATTTTAGTACGCTTCCAAACCTCAATATTTAGACCCCTGATAGGAGAGCAGGGGGAGTGTAACAACGTAGCATGAAAAAGCAACAAGGAACTCTTCTAGGAAATACGTCATAATTATACCTTCTTGCACACACCGAACGATAACAGAAAGACCTAGTAGGGATCATTTCATGAAAGTTCACTTTCTTCAAATTATTAGAAACCTCGTTTAGTTGTTATTGTAATTTGTGGTACAATAGGGTTCATAGTAATTATACCAAGGTTAGTTATTCGTCCTAGTAATCAATTCTTCTTCCAGATCAACATAATATCTAATCCATCAAGAATTTACGACATCATCGTCCGACATGTTTAGGCTTGGTCCTTACCATACAAAGTTTATGTAGTAGATGAAAAGAACTATCCCCTTAAACAACCGCCAGATAAAATTCTTCCGACCCATAACACAAAACCCTTCAGAAGTACCCATGCGAGTGGTACCACTCCCTTCTAACCTACCCAATAGTTTTTAGGCTTGAAGCAAAGAACACTAAATAACATCCCAAAAGTACGCGACCTTCCCGACATCTTTCCAGAAGAACGACCAGGATTACCACCGCAACGTCAAGTCAAGTTACGAATCGACTAAATCCCAGGAGCTACCCTAGTAGTTAAATCGCCTTATCGACCAACTCCAGCAGTGATGCAGAAACTTTCTAGTCAACTTAACGAACTTCTCAGTAAAGGAATTATTAGGCCAAGCTTCTCACCATGAGGAGCACCAGTCTTGTTCGGGAAGAAGAAGGATGGATCGTTTCATATGTGCATCGACTACCGTGAGCTGAACAAGCTTACCATTAAGACTCGTTACCCACTACCTCACATAGACGACATATTTGATCAGCTATAAGAGGAGAGCAACTTTCGAAGATTGACTTACGATTCGGGTACCATCAATTATGAGTGGCAGAGGAGAATGTTCCCAAGACAACCGTCCGAACCCGATATAGGCACTACAAATTTATTGTGATGCCATTCGGATTAACTGATGCACCCACATCGTACATGGACTTAATGAACAGTGTGTGCCGTCCTTAATTGGATCAATTCGTTATTGTATTTAACGATGAAATACTTATCTACTCTCGTAGTAAGAGGGAACATAGTCAACACTTACGTCTGGTTCTAGAAACACTTCGAGCAGACAAGCTCTACACAAAATCCCCCAAGTGCGAATTTTGGATTCGAAGAGTCGAATCATTGGCTATGACTATCCATTCACATATTCCCACCCAAATTAAGGAGACTCAACTAAAAGCCCTCAAGACTAAAAAAAATGTCTACCCGATGAGACTCTTGTTATTCCACTTGATGAAATCAAGATGAATGAGGGCCTCCACTTCATAGAAGAGCCAGTAGAAATCATGGATCGAGAAATTTAAAAGAACAAAAACGAAGTCGTATACCATTGTAAAGGTCCGCTGAAATGCCAAACGAGGACCTGAGTACACCTGGGAACGTGAAGGTCAGATAAAACAAGAGTACCTGCATCTCTTCCCTAGTCCATAAATACTTATTTTAGAAATAATTTCGGGATGAAATTCCCTCTAACGGGGGGATGATGTAACAACCCAATATTTCAAGATCATATAATGTAACACCAGTCAAATTTAGGTCAAAAATAGATTGTTCAATAACCCTGTTTGGGATGTATAAAATGATAGATATCGTGTTAAGGTTTTTCAAAAATATAAAGAACACCAAAATCTGAGTTATAACGAAGAAGTTATGACCAATCAAAGATACGCGAAAAATACTGTAAAACACTGTTAAGCGTAAAACATGAAATTTCAATAAAATACTTTTTAACCTTAGGTATCTAAATGAAAGTCGTAGATATTATTAAACCGTAATCATATATAAAAAGAACGCCCAAATCTGACTTCGTGTGAGGAAGTTGTGATTTTTCTAAGTTTCGGATATAGTAGTAGACAACTAAAAAGTTGAAATAGAGATCGAGCGGCTGTTAGCCGACACGACCTAAATGAGAATCGAAGATCTCGACAATAGTAGTACAACGGTAAAAAGACAGATGAAAACGGATGTCGGATGAAGAGGTTATGGATTCTTAACGGACTTTTCATGTCCCGACCTACTAAAAATATAATATTAAAAGTAAAGTCAAAATTAGCCGACAGAGTCTCAACAAAAGTTGTAGAGCATAATCTAGCCTACGCGTGGATATAAAGAACGTCAAAAATGGAGCTTGTATGCGAAATATATGAAATTTTTAAGTTCGGGGCACAAATTTTGACACTGTGTCAGAGCTCACGACATGAACATAGGGTTCACGACATGAACTCAGAGATTTGACACCTTCTAGAGCAAGTGGCTGATGACGAACACCATGACCTGAGAAGGACCAAGGTCACGACGTGAACATGTGGTTCACGATGTGAACCCTGAACTTCCAGCCTATAAATAGAAATTGAGGGCAACTGGCCTTGGTTGCTCATTTCCATCCTCTCTCCTATACATTCTCACTTTTAGGCACCTCTAAACTACCCCAAAGCTCCGGTAACACCTTTAACACACGACGCAAGTCCCGACGCCCTGAAGTTCCCAAGAAACCCTACTTTCTGGTCAAAGTACTGCCCGCATGAAGCCCAACTCTTCACCAGAAACTCGGGGATACATCGAGAAAGATCATTCCTAGAAAGGAAACGTTGTCCAAATCACCAGCTATAAAGAGTTCATACCCCTATCACTACACTTTCAAATACTTTTAAATGCTTTTAAACACTTTTAAGAGGGAGGGGGGGGGGAATACAAGTAAACACGCGGTTAAACTCGTGTGAAAACATCAATCTTTTGCTATACTTTTCATACTATTGTTATAACTATCATATGGAGTTGTTAACATGCAAAACATCACACATCACAACTTTACCCTCATGGGATACAATATGTTTTATAAATAGAAATATGTTTTATTTATATGTTTGCATACTACATCATACCAAGGGTAACCATTTCAACGATAACATTATGTTTATACAAGAAAACACAACTCATTATTACGCCTTTGTCAACACTGTAGAAAGGGTAATCTTTTCAGAAATCATTTATATACATTTTTAGAATACGTGACTTAGTTGAGAATATGTGAGGCATTTCATCTTCCCCGTACCTATCAAGGTATATAAGAAAGCCCTGATTTATAACCAGAATCTTCACCAGGAAAACGTGATAAGCGTGTATAGATCTATACAGGACTGATGATCCTGCACCCTGACTGTTAGCTACAGTCCAAGGGGTGACAATTATCATAACATTCCGATGCCTGAAGAACGTCGCGACATGCAAATTTATCTTAGTATGGTTATGAAAACTCACAGGATAGACAACTATTTTGGTATTCAGTTTTATGGGAAAAGTAATATTACAATTACTTTTACGTACAATTTCAAGCTTCCTATAGTTTTATTTATTGATAAAACTATTCATTTTCAGTTTAAGTATGATATGTTTACTTACATTTTTTGGTCTTGGTTCATTTAAGACTACTTCCCACATTGAGGAAAATATAGGATTTTCCGGGATAAATATCATCATTTTACTAGTAAACGATTTACGACATTACTTTCTGGAAACAAATAAGATTATTTATTTCAAGACATCATTCTCTAAGTAAAAGAGCTTATACAGTTTTTGTCTTAAGGTTGTAAGACTACATTCCATTCAACTAATAAGAAAATATAAGATTTTCTGGAGAAACACCGCAATACTTTCAAAGAATAAAGCATGTACCCTTTTGAACACAACAATTCTTATGAACTCACCAGCTTAAATGCTGACCCTCTCCTTCAAAATAACTTGTATTCTCAGGAATCCAGTAGACATGTACATGCGCCGATTTTGTGAAGACGGATCATAGTAGCGTTTAGTCCTTGTTTTGTTATTTACTTTTGGAGTCTACCATGTGTAAATATGAATACAATGTAAACACTTTAATATTAATGCAATGGATGTTGTTGCTTGTTTTTACTATTGTACAATTGTTGTGATACTGTACATGACATCCTCTGCCCCCGAATGTTTCCGCCGTTCTGGTTTGGGGGTGTGACATAAGTCACACATCCAATTATTTGTTAGATCTTTACTGTATATAACCCTAGTGTATTCATTTAGTACTCACAGAGTTAACTGTAATAGCTCCTGTATATTTGAGGAAAACATTCTTTAAGATTAACCTTTATTTCCTTTAGTAAAAATGGTAACCATAGTAGTTCCTTCTATAATCACTTTGTTTATACAAGCTTTATATAATCTAATATCGAATGGATAGTTAATTGTGTGAATCTGCCCTAAGCCCACAACCAAACAAGGAACAGGGAATGAGGCAAAAGTCACACATTCAACTACCTATCGGATATTAATTATATATAACCCTGATGTATAAACTAAGGTATTATAAAATTAACCACTTAAGGTCCTTTAAGTTGTACTGGTTTAATAAAATGGATTAAACCTTTCACTGATAAGTTTCTAGTTTAGTTTACTTAATGTTATATCTGAAAGTAAGTTTTTGTACTAGAAAACAGTGTATTGAATTTGTATACTATGACCTGACCTATACCTAGTACTCCGTATGACTACTTGGTGTATACGTAATATATATATATATATATATATATATATATATATATATATATATATATATATATATATATATAACTAAGATCGGATAGATAGTAGACTGGGTGCATCTACTCTAAGCCCACAACCAAACAAGGAATAGGGAATGAAGCGGAAAACACATACTCTACTGTCTACCGGACTCGATTAATATATATCCCCGATGTATGCACTAAGGAATCATAAGGTTAGCATTATAGGCCCTTTTCTACTAAATTTTCATGTTATGAATAAGTTATGAGGTGTTGTTCTATTGATTAGACGACTACTAGAAGTAATGAAATCCTGTACTCTTAACGCCTTTGTCGATACTATTGTGAGTTTTGTTTATGTTTATGTGTTTTATTTATTATTGTCCGGTACTTTGTAGATGTACCCTTTATAAATAACTCCAGTATCATACTCGTATTTGCTAACCCTGGTACGTTGTATTTGCACCTTTGTTAGTGTAAACCTGGTATGATGTATTACCTCGTGTTTGCTAACCCTGGTACGTGGTATTCATAACTTTGTTAGTACAAACCCGACATCGTGTTTGCTAACCCTGGTATGTGGTATTCGTACCTTTGTTAGTACAAACCCGGTATGATGTATTTTGTATATATTTATGTGTTTTATTTATTATTGTCTGGTTCTTTGTAGATGTACCCTTTATAAATAACTCTTGTATCAAACTTATGTTTGCTAACCCTGGTACGTTGTATTTGTACCTTTGTTAGTGTAAACCCGGTATGATGTATTACCTCGTGTTTGCTAACCCTGGTACGTGGTATTCATACCTATGTTAGTATAAAACCGACATTGTGATTGCTAATTCTGGTACGTGGTATTCGTACCTTTGTTAGTACAAACCCAGAATAATGTATTTTGTATATATTTATGTGTTTTATTTATTATTGTCCGGTACTTTGTAGATGTACCCTTTATAAATAACTCCAGTATCCTACTCGTGTTTGCTAACACTGGTACGTTGTATTTGTACCTTTGTTAGTGTAAACCGTATGATTTATTACCTCGTGTTTGCTAACCTTGGTATAGTTATAGTATGTGTGACAACCCAAATTTTTTTGCCTTATAAGTCTAGCCATTCAATTCAACCGTGTGTCAAACTCGTTTCTACTACATTTTAGCCTTGTTTAGAGTTTCTTTAAGGGTTCAAAGCTCAGTTTATTCAAGCATTGGGTATAGGATTGAGTTGCTTAAATTCATTGGTTTGCAATCGTCCTGGAAACTACATCACAAGGAGTTTATGGCCGCAAACTGGGCGTTTACGGCCGTAAACTCTTGGTTGGTCGTAAACTCCTCCCATATACACGATATTCCTTCATTTATCACCACTTCTCACACTTCTAAGTCTAGAAAATCGATTCTCTCTCAACTATCATCGAGTTATGTGGCAACCGTCAATTTCTGGTCAAGTCAAAGCCAACTAAAGTCAACAAGTCAAACCGGTCGACTCAATTAACCCTTGTGTACTAGGGCTTACATTAGGTAATTACTATACAACTCACTATTCTAATGAGAAATCATCAATTGAAAAGTTCGTATATCTAGATTTCATTAACCTAAAACTATGGTAAGTAACGAACTAAACCGATAAAACAATGTTGCATACTCATCGGGAGTGTGTAAGATCCTTAAACATGGCTTAACGGGGCTTACGGACCTTGCGTTGCGGAGCCAAGCACTCAAAAAGGTCACAAAAGAAGCCTCTCCCAATCTCTTTCACTCTATCTCTCTTTATTTAAAATCTCTCCCAGATCTCTCTAAGTATGTGAAATTTCTCCCAAATCTCTCTAAGTATGAGAAATCTCTCCAAGTATGTGAAATTTCTCCCAAATCTCTCTAAGTATGAGAAATCTCTCCAAGTATGTGAAATCTTTCCCAAATCTCTCTCAAAAGTTCCTTTAAACTTTTTATAGTCTTTCGGGCCATCCCGACCCTTAACCGGGTCAAAAACCGCTTAAAACGGGGTAAAAACGGGTAAAATAGACTTAAGGACCCGAAACCCCTCTTAGGGACCGAACTGCTGAAGGACCGAAGCTTGCTATAGGACCGAACCTTCCGAACCGAAACCCTTAGCACCGAACCCGAAGCTTCTGACCCGAACCCGAAGCCTCTCGCCTTCACTTCCTACCTTCGCCTTCGGGCTATTTCGCTCCAACTCATCTTCGGCCCAGCAGCAGTAAGGACCGAACCTTGGCCCAGAACCGAGAGGTGTCGCAGGTAGGCCATTTCTTCCCGGTTTTCGACGAGTTTTGCATTTTAGGCCCGTTTTTAATTATTTTAACGCGGGATTTTCACCCAAAACTTTATTTTAACATATAAGGCCCCATATTTATTAATTAATCACGTTTTTGGGGATAAATTTTATCCAAGAAGATTGGGTGAAGTACAAGAGGTGGAGTGTTGACTTTTCTTTAGTTTATGACACAAGCAACCACCCATGCCCACTCAATGACCACCCCCTTGTGCTTCCACCATACCTAGTCATTTCATTGTCGTTTCCCCCTCTTTCTAGCTAAGCACTTTGACTCAAGGGTAGAAAAACCCTTATATCTCCTCCCATTCACTCATACTTCACCAAGAAGCAAAAACTCATTCTCTCTCACTTCTCTCTCTAAATTTCGAGCGTTCAAGGCTGATTTTCAAGTTCTTCATCTACCTTGGTAAGTAAATCTCTTCCCACACTTGATTTTCTTACACTTCTTCACTCAAATCATGAGTTCCTTACACAAATATCATCATATTTGTTGTTAGATCTTCGAATCTTCAAACATCATCTAAGTGTTCTTGAGTTGAACACTACCTTTCTCCATCATCCATCTACTGAAATCACTCAAGGTGAGTTCATACCCTTGTATTTTCACGTTTTTCTTAAGTTTTAAGGGGTGGGGGGGATACAAGTTAAAACACCAAGAACACAACTAAACTCACTCAACAGCTTTCATCAGAAAAGTTGAGTCTTATTCACGGACTGTTTTGACTATCTTAAACTTAAATATTTCAAAACTGTTTAATATACAAACAGTTCAGGTTCATACTTTTAAAATGACTACTTGCACATCTCCATACGATTTTTCTATGATTTATGGTGATTTTTACAAAACTGCCTATCATTTCAGAAACGAATTCGGACCAATATGTGAATATGAACATTTTAAACAAGTTAAAGACTTCCAAAAATCATAATAAAAATTATGAATAAACTATACACATTTTATGAACTCTCAGAATTTATGGATTTAGTTTTCAACTTCTTATGATTTTTTTATGATTTTTCTAAAACAGTGCAGAAAGGTTAAAAACTAGTTAACAGTTTATAACTTTCATAACACTTACTTTGTATTATGTTGAGCAAAGTGTATAACAATAAGTTCTAAATATTGAATGTGTTTTCTTGTTAGTTTATCATCATAAACTGAAATTTGGTCATTCATGATAAGATTCTTCATTCATTTAGAACACATATAATAAGCATAGTTAATGGATTCATAGCACTAATGTATTTTCATAAAAGAGTTCTTTTACGTTACAAACGTTTTGGATAAACTATAATAGGTATAGTTTATGTATCATTTACATTTCAAACTTATTTACCAAAGGTTTTCGATTCAGTTCATGTAATCTGTTAATGAATAAATTTGTAAGTCATTCCCTTCGTGTTACCCTCATGGTAACAAAATCAAAAGTCCTGTAAATTGTAACCAGAGTCTCTTGTAGGGAGAGCGTGATAGTTGTTTATAGATCTATATTGGGTATGACAAGCCCGCACCAGAGTTGCTTGCAACAGCTAGACCGGCAGGTCTGAGGTGATAAGTGTCATTTAACATGTGACGCTTGAAGAATGTCGTATTACGAGGCCGTCTGAGTCTTAGCATGGTTATAATAGCTCACATGTGGTATTAACAAATCATCAGATTTACGGGTTCTACTTTCAAATTAGCGATTTATGTCGATTTAACTCACATAAATTACTTTAAGTATGGAAAAATACTTGTACACTTTTATATCAAAAAGGAATTTATGCCGATTTCAAATCACTTTTATATCTTTAAGTATGGAACAATACTTGTTTGTTTTCGGTCCTGGGATTTAGGACTACCTAACTCTTATAAGGAAAGTATTGAATTTTCTTTGGAAACATATTTCTGGTAAAACTACATTCATCTACAATTGTTAGGCTTCAACTATAATTACTAAGTGTATATGTTAGAGTTATATAAGAATCTATTCATAATCGACTTAGAATTGGTGGGCCCGTCTTTTTTCCTGTTCCTTGTTTGATTGTGGACCTAGGGCAGACCCATTATATTCGACGGTTTATTTAATTTAAATTTTATATAACTTATATACACTGGGTGATTATAGAAGGAATGTACGGGTCTTTCTAGGGTTCATCATTGCATAACATAGAAGCATTCATTTCACACTTAATAAAGAAAATATTGGGTTTTCTGGAGACATACTTTGTCGCTTTTACAAAGAAAACAGTTTCTTTCTCAAACAAAACTCTTATGAACTCACCAACTTAATTGTTGACACTTTTTCAAAACTACTTGTATTCTCAGGAAATCAGTGAAACAGGAAAACAACAACATTTTGAGGATGGAATGTTAAATCGTCAAACAGTTTATTTTGTCATCATAATGTAATTGATTTTGAAACATGTAAACTTACTATGATGTAACTTTTTCAATTATATTTATGATGGTTGTATTTACTTTGAGCACTATTATACTCGTTGTTGTGATACTATACATGAAGTCCTCCACCCCCGGACGTTTCCGCCATCCTTGGTTTGGGGGTGTGACAAGTTCTTCATCCTAGATCATAAAAAACATAAGTGTTTCTTCCATCTTTGAGTTGTTATCCTTCTTAATCATGTATCACCCTTTTATTTCATCCATGGAAATCATCTTTTTGGATAGATCTTCAAGATCTTCATCTTTCACCAAGAACACACACTTTTTCTTGGTGGCGGAAAACACCTTTTAAAGCTTCTAATCGTGAGTATTCCTTTCATACACTTGCTACCTAGTAGAATCTTTAGCCTAAACACCTGGAACAAACAATTTGAGGGTGATCTCCAGGAGTTTACGACCGTAAACTCCCTTGGCCGTAAACACCCTAGGCCGTAAACATCATGGTCGTAAACACCTATGTGTGGCCGTAAACCCCTTTGATCAATCACATGTGATTCTAACACTTGGTCCAAGTTTTTCCTAGTTCCTAAGGGTGTTTCCTTGCATATTAGTTGCTTTAAACACTAAATTCATGCCATTATATGTCATTAGGACTCGTTTGTGTCTCGAGACTTCATTTGTGGGACTTCTCATCCTTACACGCATATTCGATTGAATCACCCACATAAGGTGAGTTCATACCCCTACAATCAATCTTTTAACTATTTTAAATGCTTTTAAAGGGGGGAATATAAGTTGAACACAATGATAATTGTGTAGATGTTTTTCTATAAACATCATTTTAACAGATTGCTTATGTATTTATAAGTGATCAAAACATTTCAAAACCTCTTTTTAAGTTATGTTACTTTATAGTTTATAAAACTCCGTTTTTAAAGTATAATCATAACTTAGTAGATAAATGAGTCTTTTCTTCAAGTCGGTAACAGTTCAAGTAAAGATACTATTAAACTATAATAGGTATAGTTTAGGAGTTCAAACATACTACATTGAGAAACAGGGAGGAACGTATTATAATGAGAAATAGGGAGGAACATACTATACACTATAATACAAAGAGAACATACAATACACTAGAATAGAGAGAACATACAATACTAATACAAGAATACTATAACATGAATGTGACCCACTACTTCACGACTTAGCAATATACTTGCTAGGTTGCGTTTTGTAACAAGAGTCTCCTGGAGGGAGAGCATGAATTTGTGTATAGATCTATACGGATTGACACCCTACACCTTGCTGCTAGCTACAGTGGGACTTGCAAGTCTACGGGTGACAAATATCACCTCAGTTTTAAGGTAGTCAGTGTTTCAGTGGGACTTGCAAGTCGTGGTAAAGCACGTGTCATATTAGTATGGTTATAATCACATCACATTTTAACCTTAATTAACAAACTAGTTTTAAGGTAGTGAGTGTTTCAGTATGAAAGATGACTGAAAACTTACATCCATACAAGCGACAAATAGAACAGTCGAGTCATAGTACATTCAGTAGAAAGGCGCCTATAATGCTAACTTTATGATTCCTTAGTTTATACATGACAAATTTATATTAATCGGGTCCGATAGATAGTAGGATGTGTGCTTTCCGCTTCATTTCTTGTTCCTTGTTTGGTTGTGGGCTCAGAGCAGATGCATTCAGTCTACTATCTATCCGATCTTAGCTATATATATATATATATATATATATATATATTCCGTATACACCAAGAAATCATAAGGAGTACCAGGTATAGGTCAGGTTATAAGATACAAATTTAATACATCGTTTTCTAGTACAAAACATACTTTTCAGATAGATCATGAGTGAACTAAACTAGAAACTTACCAGTAAAGGGTTTAACCTGTCACACCCCGAAACCGATGGCGGAAACGTTCCGGGGCGGAGGACGTCATGTAAAGTATCACAACCAATGTACATAGTAAGCGTAGTAAACACAACCATTACATTACATAGAAATATTTACATTTGTTTGAAAGTAAAGGTATACATGATTATAGATATATATACATCCAAAATGAGCAAAAGTAAAGACGAGACTGCTAAAATGCTCATTCTTCTCCAAAATATCGCGGTGTACCTGTCTAATGTGGACCTGATAATACAAGCAGTTTGAAAATCAACATAAAGCTGGTGAGTTCATAAGCGGTTTGTTTTCGTAAAAGAACAAGTTTCCTTTGGTTTTCTGAAAAAGTTGATATCCACGAAAATCCCATATTTTCTTATAAGGAAAGTTTAGTTATCCATTTGTTACATAGTTTGGTTAAGAGCAGTTATGTTATCCCAGGAAAAACCCTTATTTTCCTAAAAGATGTGGTTAGTTCTTGGTTTAGAATGCAATGTACTAGTATCTACCATACTTGTAGTATTAGATAAGTATTCTGAAAGCCTGGTTATCCTATATACGAATGTCGAATATCTACTATACTTATCCGAAATTTTATTTTCGAAACTCTAATTTCGCTCAGAGGAATATCTTAATAGATGAAATTTTGAAACTTTAATGACACTCAGAGACGTACACTAGCTGTATTTTCGAAATTCTGGTGACATCCAAAGGCGTGTTTTAGACGTATTTCCGAAACTATGGTGACACTCAAAGACGTACATTAGCTGTATTTTTGAAGTTTTGGTGACATCTAAAGTCGTACTTTAGACTTATTTCCAAAACTCTGGTGACACTCAAAGACATACACTAGCTGTATTTTCGAAGTTCTGGTGCCATCCAAAGGCGTGCACTAGCTGTATTTTAAAAGTTTTGGTACTATCCAAAGGCGTGTTTTATTAGTAATAATCCTAATTTATGATTAGCATGAATCCTTCGTAAATTATAAAATATAACATAGATTATAACATTTTATAATGAGATCTACAATTAATCTAAAAGCTAACTCTACAAGTTAAACGGTTGGTCAATACGGTTTCAGTGTTAAAAGCATACGGAATATGAAACATTTCAAAAGAAATAATAAGTTTAAGTACAAGATTTCCTTGTACTTTTGCTTGTATTCCCCCTCCCCTGAAAACATTGAAAAACACGGGAAAAGGTATAGGGGTATGAACTCACCAGTCGAGAATTATGTCGGCTAGGATGCTAAGTGTCAGTTCGGGGCTTGAGTACACACGAGGTTCCTATGTAATATGAAGAGATACATAATTGTATCTAATTAGACTTTGAACTACTAATTAGATGAGAATATAAACTCCGAGGCACGAAAACACTTCATTTCAAGTGTTAGGAGTGATCCGGGTTGCATCTAAGGGTGTATAAGGCCTGAATATGGCGTTTGCTCTTCAAGAGTAAACTCTTTATGGAGATTACGGTCCAATGACCCTAAACTCATGGGTGGTGTGTTCTTGGATGCTAAATGGTCTTACAATCCACAAGGAAAGCTTCTAGGGTTGAATCAAAGGCTTAGGAAGTGATCGGGACTTGAATTGACCTTGGAAAGGAGTTTACGGCTTATGAAGATGTTCTTGGTGAGTTTACTACCTTAAACACATGATTTTATGGCCGTAAACTCATGTTTGTCCATGAATCATGTGTTTTGGTGGTTGTAGGTTAAGCATACAAAGTTCTAGGTCCAATTCTAAGCCATACAAGGTGTTAAGGGCACTTTAACACCCTTTGGAGGTGTTTATGGTCTAAGAAGGGGTGTTTACCGTTTTGGGAGACCTTCCCAAACCGTGAAATCAAGTGTGACTCATTTTTGTATGTTTTGGTGCATTTCATGAAGGAATATAAGGTTCTAGGCACTCATGGAAGCTTTTGGAGGTGTTTAAGGGGCAATTTAACACCTTAAAAGGTGTTTATGGTCTATGAAGGAGGGTTTGCGGTCCAAGCATGTTCTTGGGCCATAAAATCATGTTTACTCCTCAAATGGTAAGATTTTTGTGCTCTAAATCCATTCATGCAAGCCCTTAAGTCATATCTAAGCACTAGAAGTGATTTGGAAGGGTTTTGGGGATCCAAAACCCTATTTATAGGTGTTCACGGTTTGGGGAGGTTCCTGGAACGTAAACACAAGTCTTTGGTCCTTTTGGATGATTTAAACACGAATTTGAAAGCTAAGCATGCTAAACTATAAGCTAGGATAAATCACTTACCAAATTGGAGCTTGAAAAGGGTGGTTTTGGATCAAAGTCGAGTTTTAGAGAGAGAGTAGAGAGAGAAAGTTATGAGGTGGTGGTAAAAAGCTAAATTGAAGTTCACTCATCCTTTATATAAGGCTTGAGTTTGTGGCCCGGTGGAAATCTACCCGATACTGACGTTAAACGAGGCTTATGGTCGTACCCGATTAATTGTCGTAACCCGATGTGGTCGAACTAAAAATTTTACAAATAAACATTTGGGACGTTTTCACGTGTTTCTAATGGGTTTGGATACTCACGAGGTCATAATAAAAGTCTTAAATTAAATGACCTAATCCAAAATGTTAACGGAAAAATTGAAAGACAAACGGGTTTTACTGACGGGAACGGGTTACAACGACGGAAAAATTTTCGGATTGTCACATTGTCCCCCCGTTAAAGGGAATTTCATCCTGAAATTTAGAATTAAGACACAATCATGGGTTTGGAAAGAGACATGGACATTTCTGTTTTATCGAGTCTTTGCGCTCCCAAGTGAACTTGGGTCCCCGCTTGGCATTCCAGCGAACCTTCACTATCGGGATGCGGCTTTGTTTCGTACGTCTGATCTCTCGATCTATGATTCTGATTGGTTCTTTTACGAAGTTCCGACTTTCGTTGATTTCGATCTCATCAAGAGGGATTCACGGGGGTTTCATCGGATAGACGCTTTTTAAGATTTAAGACGTGGAAGACAGGGTGGATGTTGCTAAACTCTTGAAGTAGTCGAAGTTTGTAGTCTACGGGACCGATTCTAGCGAGGATTTCGAAAAGGTTCTATGCATCTCGGGTTAAGTTTTACGCGCTTTCCAAAGCGTATCATGCCTTTTCGGGGTAAGACCTTCAACAAGACACAATCTCCAACAAAAGGGTACACCTTTCTGTGTCGGAGTGGTTAGGGGTTAGGCGATTCTAGAAAAATTCTGGATGAACCTGCGATAGTAGCCAGCTAGACCCAAGAATTGACGGATTTATGTGGGTGTCTTTGGTGCCAACCAATTCTCTATTGCTTACCTTGCTTACCACGTGGACGGGTCCACGTGTATGCCTACCTCGCTTACCATGTGACCAAGGAAAGTGGTTAGACCGAAGGGCATCACTACGATCTCGTAGTGATCATATCGAGTCCTGAATACCGTCTTGGAAACATCATTCTCGTGAACTCGTATCTGATGGTACTCTGATCTAAGGTCTATTTTCGAGAAGTAGCTAGCTCCCTGAAGTTGATCGAAGAGGTCATCTATTCGAGGAAGAGGATATTGGTTTTTGACGGTCAACTTATTCAATTCGCGGTAGTCTATACACATTCGAAAGGAACAAACAATACCGGGGCTCCTCAGGGTGAGGAACTCGGTCTGATGAACCCTTTGCGGAGTAGCTCATCAAGCTGACTGGATAACTCCTGCATTTCTGCTGGCGTTAAGCGATAGGAAGATTTGGCTACAGGATTTGTTCCAGGAATTAGGTCGATGCGAAACTCGACTTGACGTTCGGGAGGAATTCCCGGGAGCTCTTCGGAAAAGACATCAGGAAAATTGCAGACTTCGCGGATGCTCTCAAGGTCTCTAACTTCCTGTTTCTCGTTGATCACATAGGCTAGGAATTCATGGCACTCCTTTCGGGGAAGCTTTTGAGCTTTGATGCACGAAATGATGCAAAGGCTGAAACTAAGTTTATCGTCGTAGATTATGAGGGTTTGACCAAAGGGAAGGTTGAGATGGATAGATTTCTCATAACAAAGGATATCAGCACGATTGAGGCTCAACCAATCCATGCCAATGATAACATCAAAGCTCTTTATTGAAAAACCGGCATAAGATCGATGGGAAAAGAATGATCGCCGAGGGTAAGGGTACAACCTATGAATATATTGCTAATGTTCTCTTTCTCATCGTTAGCTATCTCGACGTTAAATGCTTCGGTTGCTAATTGAGGACTATGATTAAAAGTTGTTTGAATGAATGGCTAACAAATTTTATTTCAGCACTAGAATCGAAAAGGATTGCAAACATAAGAGCTGTCGAGGAGGAACATACCTATGGTAACGGTGGGTCAGCGGCTACCTCATCTCATCCCATAGCTAGGACTCTTCCAGTGTTGCCAGTTGTTGCTGTCTTGGGGCAGTTTCGCTTGAAATGCCCGACTTCGCCGTAGCCGTAGTAGGCCTGACTGATACCCGCTCCGGAAGCTTGATTGGTTGATTGGTTGGTGTTCTGCAGCTTCGCGCAAGGTGACCCTCCTGGCCATAGTTTTTACAAAACTTTTCACGACATGGGCCAGGGATACGATGGTGGTAACTTCACCTGTTGCACCACGGGAGGGTACTAGCATATCCAGTGGTAGGTGCTTGAGCTGAGGAACCGACGACAGAAACAGCAGCAGGGGTAGTAGCAGCGTGGACTGCCACTGTTTGCTGTTTCTTCGAGGACTCCTGTGAAGACTGACTCTTCTTCTTCTTCCAAAATTTTCTTTTCTCACCACTTCTCTCTGCCGGTTCAGGAGTGGTGGCTGCTTCCTCTAGGTCATCACTATGGTCGATCAGGGTTTGTGCTAGGCATTTGGCGCTGTCGTAGGTATCTGGCTTCGTAGCTAAAACATTTCCCTTGGTTGGCTGGGTCAACCCCCAGATGAACCTCTCAATCTTTTTGCTTTCCGGGGTAACCATACCCAGGAAGAGAAGCGCCAAGTCATCGAATCTTGAAGTGTAAGCAGCGATATCGAAACCCTTCATCTTAAGGTTCCAGAGTTCATGCTCCAGC
Source organism: Lactuca sativa (assembly GCF_002870075.4). NCBI lineage: Eukaryota > Viridiplantae > Streptophyta > Magnoliopsida > Asterales > Asteraceae > Lactuca > Lactuca sativa. The sequence continues at coordinate 112,394,371 of NC_056629.2, forward strand.
TTCTGCATTTCGCCCCGAGGGCAGTACTCCGCAAGCAGAAGTTCCTTCATGATCTCCCAACCCATAGCATTGGCTACAGGTAGGGTTAAGGATTTGACTTGGCCGTTCCACCAAGTCAGAGCTTTATCGGTGAAGGTGCAAGCGGCGAACTTCACCTTGTCAGATTCTGAACAGGCACAGATTTCGAAAATAGATTCGATTTTCTCTAACCACCGAGTTAGGGTAATGACACCTCCTGTGCCATCAAAGGGTGTGGGTTTCGCGTTCATAAATTCCTTGTAGGAACACTCCTTCCGGTGTCCCTGGTTACCTTCCTGGTTTTGGGGCTGAGTACCACCTCCTTGCCCACCTGAACCACCGGGGTTCATTTGCGACATGACACCTGCCAAAGCTGCAGCAACAGCTGCTTGGAACATGGCGAGATCAAATGGAGGGGGAGGTGGTGGCGGAGGAGGATTGTTATTCTTTGAGCTGGGTCTTTTCCTTGGAGGCATCTTGATCTAAAATAGCCAGGAAAGAGAGGATCATAGGTCCTCTGAATTGAATCAAGAGACATGGAACAAGAGATATCTCATTATGACAGACATCGGGTTCTATAAGCGATAAGCAGGAAAGAGTTATCAAAGTAGATAAACTATTGCTAAAGAAGGAACGAGTAGCAATAATCGGAATGAATTTTTACAGCGTATTCAGTTTCTGGCTAAAATACTCCCTTAGTATTTTATGTTTCGCTGCGATGACGACTCATTGTTTGGGTATTAGGTAAGTTTTAGGCATGCTGCACACCACAATCACTTTCAAGCACATGTTGGCCGTGTCTCGAATGAATATAGTTGATCAGGCTATATTAACCCTAGACACAACTACATAATTGCCCAGGTTTAACCACAGCGTACAACACCTAATTACTTATGTTTTGTTCTATTCGAGGTTACGGATTTCAGCGGTTAGGTATTCTTGTATACTTTTGAAAAATACTTATATTTTAAAGTATACTTTTAGTTCAGAGCGCTTCAGCCCCTTAGTGTTTATAGTCTTATACCATGTAAGGTTTGGTATACTTAGTTCACTATAAACAAGGGCTCTGATACCAATCTATCACACCCCGAAACCGATGGCGGAAACGTTCCGGGGCGGAGGACATCATGTAAAGTATCACAACCAATGTACATAGTAAGCGTAGTAAACACAACCATTACATTACATAGAAATATTTACATTTGTTTGAAAGTAAAGTTATACATGATTATAGATATATATACATCCAAAATGAGCAAAAGTAAAGACGAGACTGCTAAAATGCTCTGTCTTCTCCAAAAGATCGCGGTGTACCTGTCTAATGTGGACCTAAGAATACAAGCAGTTTGAAAATCAGCATAAAGCTGGTGAGTTCATAAGCGGTTTGTTTTCGTAAAAGAACAAGCTTCCTTTAGTTTTCTGAAAAAGTTGATATCCAAGAAAATCTCATATTTTCTTATAAGGAAAGTTTAGTTATCCATTTGTTACACAGTTTGGTTAAGAGCAGTTATGTTATCCCAGGAAAAACCCTTATTTTCCTAAAAGATGTGGTTAGTTCTTGGTTCGGAATGCAATGTACTAGTATCTACCATACTTTCAGTATTAGATAAGTATTCTGAAAGCCTGGTTATACTATATACGAATGTCGAATATCTACTATACTTATCCAAAATTTTATTTTCGAAACTCTAATTTCGCTCAGAGAAATATATTAATAGACGAAATTTCGAAACTTTGAGGACACTCAGAGACGTACACTAGCTGTAGTTTCGAAATTCTGGTGACATCCAAAGGCGTGCTTTAGACGTATTTTCGAAACTCTGGTCACACTCAAAGGCGTACATTAGTTGTATTTTTGAAGTTCTGGTGACATCCAAAATCGTACTTTAGACTTATTTCTGAAACTCTGGTGACACTCAAATACGTACACTAGCTGTATTTTCGAAGTTCTGGTGCCATCCAAAAGCGTGCACTAGCTATATTTTCGAAGTTCTGGTACTATCCAAAGGCGTGTTTTATTAGTAATAATCCTAATTTATGATTAGCATGAATCCTTCGTAAATTATAAAATATAACATAGATTATAATATTTTATAATGAGATCTACAATTAATCTGAAAGCTAACTTTGCAAGTTAAACGGTTGGTCAATACAGTTTCAGTGATAAAAGCATACGGAATATGAAACATTTCAAAAGAAATAATAAGTTTAAGTACAAGATTTCCTTGTACTTTTGCTTGTATTCCCCCCTGAAAGCATTGAAAAACACGGAAAAAGGTATAGGGGTATGAACTCACCAGTCAAGAATTGTGTCGGCTAGGATGCTAAGTGTCAGTTCGGGGCTTGAGTACACGCGAGGTTCCTATGTAATATGAAGAGATACATAATTGTATCTAATTAGACTTTGAACTACTAATTAGATGAGAATATACACTCTGAGGCACGAAAACACTTCATTTCAAGTGTTAGGAGTGATCCGGGTTGCATCTAAGGGTGTATAAGGCCTAAATATGGCGTTTTCTCTTCAAGAGTAAACTCCTTATGGAGATTACGGTCCAATGACCATATACCCATGAGTTTACGGCCGTAAACTCATGGGTGGTGTGTTCTTGGATGCTAAATGGTCTTACAATGCACAAGGGAAGCTTCTAGGGTTGAATCAAAGGCTTAGGAAGTGATCGGGACTTGAATTGACCTTGGAAAGGAGTTTACGGTTTATGAAGATGTTCTTGGTGAGTTTACTACGTTAAACACATGAGTTTACGGCCGTAAACTCATGTTTGTCCATGAATCATGTGTTTTGGTGGTTGTAGGTTAAGCATTCAAAGTTCTAGGTCCAATTCTAAGCCATACAAGGTGTTAAGGGCACTTTAACACCCTTTGGAGGTGTTTATGGTCTAAGAAGGGGTGTTTACGGTTTTGGGAGACCTTCTTAAACGGTAAACTCAAATGTGACTCATTTTGTGTATGTTTTGGTGCATTTCATGAAGGAATATAAGGTTGTAGGCACTCATGGAAGCTTTTGGAGGTGTTTAAGGGGCAATTTAACACCTTAAAATGTGTTTATGGTCTATGAAGGAGGGTTTCCGGTCCAAGCATGTTCTTGGGCCGTAAACTCATGTTTACTCCTCAAATGGTAAGATTTTGGTGCTCTAAATCCATTCATGCAAGCACCTAAGTCATATCTAAGCACTAGAAGTGATTTGGAAGGGTTTGGGGGCTCCAAAACCCCATTTATAGGTGTTCACGGTTTGGGGAGCTTCCTGGACCATAAACACAAGTCTTTGGTCCTTTTGGATGATTTAAACACGAATTTGAAAGCTAAACATGCTAAACTATAAGCTAGGATAGATCACTTACCAAATTGGAGCTTGAAAAGGGTGGTTTCTGATCAAAGTCGAGTTTTAGAGAGAGTAGAGAGAGAAAGTTATGAGGTGGTGGTAAAAAGCTATATTGAAGTTCACTCATCCTTTATATATGGCTTGAGTTTGTGGCCCGGTGGAAATCTACCCGATACTGACGTTAAACGAGGCTTATGGTCGTACCCAATTAATTGTCGTAACCCGATGTGGTCGAAACTAAAAAATTTCCAAATAAACATTTGGGACGTTTTCACGTGTTTCTAATGGGTTTGGATACTCATGAGGTCATAATAAAATTCTTAAATTAAATGACCTAATCCTAAATGTTAATGGAAAAATTGAAAGACAAATGGGTTTTACTGACGGGAACGGGTTACAGCGACGGAAAAAATTTCGGATTGTCACATAACCCATTTTATTAAACCAGTATAACTTAAAGGACCTTAGGTGGTTAATTCTAAAATGCCTTAGTTTATACATCAGGGTTATTGTGACAACCTAAAATTTCTATTTTGTACACTTATTCAAATCAATCAAGTTTAGACTCGTTTTGGCTATCTTCTAGCATTGTTTAGAGTCAATTTAAGTGTTTAAAGCCTAGTATAATCAAGGTATGAGGCTAGGGATGAGTATAATCGAGTTCAATATTTTTCAATTGAGCCAAACATCCCTTGATGAGGTGTGTGCGGCTGCACACATGGGTGTACAACTGTACACCCATCCTAACTGTACACTCTCATGTATAAATGAGAGTCTTAGCCTCCATTTACCTTTTTTCACACTCCTAAGCCAAGAAATCAACTTCGCTCTCAAGTATCATCCAATTTTCCTTCTAAATCTTCAAGTTGTAAGTGTTTCTTTCTATGATTTGTTGATTCATACTATCTAGTAAGAATCTATCATTTCATCCATGAAATTACACCTTTTGTTTGGATCTTCAAGTGTTCATGAAGAACACCAAGAACACCTACTCAGTTTTTGGACCTCAAACACCCCTAAAGGCTTCTACATTGTAAATACCACTCCTTGTGCTTGTTATTTACTAGTTATACTCCTTAGAAACCATCCAATACATGATCATCAAGGAGTGTACGACCGTACACTCCCCATGTGGCCGTACACTCCTTTTGTTTAGTGCTATTTGGCTTCAAACTCAAGTTCTAAGCTAGCACATGATCAAGAACACTTATGGGATGCAAGATAGAGACTTGGAATACACGTTTGACCATTTTTTCATGATCACCAATGGTGTATAGCCATACACTCCTTGTGTGGCCGTACATACCCTTTTTAAGTCCCAAAATGGCAATCAACTTTCATTAAGGCAAAGCATTTGTCAAGACACTCCTCCTAAGTGCTTAATAGGACTTTAAATCACTCATGGGAATGCTTCACCATGAGTGTGCGGCCGCACACCCACTTGGTCCGTACACTCTGGCTGTACACACACATGAAACACACCATTTTGGCCGTACACTCCAAGGTGTGGCCATACACCCATCATATGCAACCCTTGGTACTTCTAGCACTTGAATCTAAGTGTTTCCTATGTCGTAGGGTGTCTTTCCTTGCATAATTAGTTGTTCAAACTCTAATTGGATACATATATGTTGCATTATATGCTTATTAGGATCCGTTGTGCTCAAGTCTACACTTGACACTTAGCATCCTACAAACCAATCTTTCGTTCGTATCACTCACTGCAGGTGAGTTCATACCCCTTAACTTATCTTTTAAATGATTTTAAATGCTTTTATGAGGGGTGGGGAATACAAGTAGAAACATTATAGTTATTATATCAATCACATGTGATTAATAACTATCAAACAAACAGATTTACTATACTTCAAACTGTGTTATAAAACAAACTATTTCAAATCGTTTTACAAACTCTTTTATATGCAAAACTCCTTATTAAACTCTTTGAAACTTATATATTGTCAAAATCATATCTATATAAATATAGTTATATAAGTAGGATTGAAAGGACTTAGGATTGATAACTCGCTTTACTTCCTGTACCTTATTTGGTTGTGGACATAGGGTATTCAGTTGTTTGTCCGAAGGTCGTTTGAATTTTAGTTATATATTATGTGTATGTATATGGATACTAAATTTCTACATTCAGTTCAATACCTTTGGGTAGCAAAGGTGTACAAACATGTTCATTGATACAAACAACTTTACTAGTAAACTATAATAGGTATAGTTTAGGAAGTCACTACTCACTATTTCTAGTACAATGAAACATACAAGACTCAGTTCATTCATGAGTCAATACAAACTTACTATTATGAGAAACAGAACGAACATACTATGATGAGAAACTAAGAGAACATACAATACACTACACTATACAAGAGAACATACTATGATGAGAAACTAAGAGAACATACACTATACTAGTACAAAGAGAACATACAATACACTACACTAGCACAGAGAGAACATACAAACACTATAACACTATAACATTAATGTGAGCCACTACTTAATGACATGGCAAGCAATTGCCCCGTTGCGTTTCGCAACCAGAGTAACCTGGAGGGAGAGTGTGAATTGGTGTATAGATCTATACGGGACTGACTATCCTACACCTTGCTGCTAGCTACAGTGGGACTTGCAGGTCTACGGGTGACTAATGTCATACCATTTCGATGCCTTAGAGCGTTGTGTTTCAACTAGTCGATCACGCATGGTTACAACTATATCAAATTTTTCCTTAATTAAAAACAATGGTTTTAAGGTAGTTAGTACAATGGTAGTAGTTATATACTAATACTACAAGTACATCAATATTATTTTCCCATTACATTCATATAGTGAGCTACTCACATAAGCGGTAATGTAAACTATATTTCTGGTAAATGATAGTCTATCTTTGGGGAAAATTACACTCTTTTACAAATGAATAACATACAAAACATTTGGGTCTTGGTAGAAGGCTACTTTTAGTAGAAAATATAGGATTTTCTAGGAGATACAAACATTTACAAAACAATTACAAACATTTACTAAACACACATTCATACAAGCAATGACACTAAAATTCTTATGAACTCGCCAGCTTTAATGCTAATCTACACTTTCAAAATAACTTGTATTCATAGGTCATCAGTAGATAGGTAACGATGCCAGGTTTTGAGAAGATGGAGCACGTTCAAGACTCATCTCTTATTTAGTATTCATATTTTTGGTGTCTTATAAACTATACAAAACACACCTGTATTAAATATTACTATTAATGCAATGGATGATGTTGTTGCTTGTTTACTATTATGCATTGTTGTGATACTGTACATGACGTCCTCCGCCCCCGAACATTTCCTCCGTTCAGGTTTTGGGGTGTAACAGTTATATAAAATTAATACCCGATAGGTAGTTGGATGTGTGCTTTCCGCCTTACTTCCCGTTCCTTGTTTGGTTGTAGGCTTAGGGCATATTCACACAACTAACTATCTATTTCGATATTAGATTATATATAACTAGTATAAACTAAGTGATTATAGAAGGAACCATTATGGTCACCATTTTTACAAAAAGAAATAAGGGTTTTCTTAAAGAATGTTTTCATCATATGAAGGAACTATTACAGTTAATTCCGTGAGTAGCAAGTGAATACGCCAGGATTATATACAACGATGATCTAACAAACAATGGGATGCGTGCCTTCCGCATTATTCCCAGTTCCTTGTTTGGTTGTGGGCTTAGGGCAGATACACACAATCGATTGTTTGTTTACTCTAGGTTTTATATAACTTGTATCCATTTAGTACTCATAGAAAGGATTGTAGAGTCAATTTTACTTATCTTTCATCAAAGCAGGAAATATAGGATTTTCTGGAGGAACAGGCAAACTTTTCTAAAAAAAACTTACAACTTACCTACTGTCACAACCCAAAACCGAGAATGACAAAAGTATTCCGTTCTCGGTTTGTTAGACACCAAAACGTATAATCAAAACAGAATGTGATACACTATTCCTCTATACGACACTTTACTACGCCTTCGCCATGTAACCATAGTCTCCTGGAGGGAGAGCGGGCTTTACGTGTATAGATCTATATAGGACGGACACTCTCACATCCCGACTACTAGCTACAGTCCGAGCCGACTAGGCCCAGGGGTGATAACATGTTACCACACTACGTGTGACCTGGAGGGTCATTATACATTCGATCGTTTATCCACATGGTTACATATAAATTCACATTCGGATCCTTTAACTTACAAACTAAGAAATAAAGGTAAAACAGACTCCCCGAGATGTATTTTATACTTATCACTACCTGGAGTATGCAGTTTATTTTTAATTCAGCAGGCAGTAACATTGCTGGAATAAAACATTATCTTCCCATTTACTTTACATGAATGAAGTCTAAAACTATATTTTTATAACTGATAGTCTCTTTGGGAAAACTTTTACACACTCCGATGATCAATCCTACAAGTAATCCAGTCTTGATAGAAGATTACTTTTACATGGAAAATATAGGATTTTCTAGAGATTCACACTATTTGCAAACTTGATAACAACTTTCATATTACATGATTGAGAACACTTTTATACAAGCAATGACACTAAATTCTTATGAACTCACCAGCTTTATGTTGATACTCGTTTTCAAAATAACTTGTATTCTCAGGTCATCAATAGACAGGTACAGATGTAGCTTTTGAGAAGATGGAGCACATACAAGACTCCTCTTTATGTTGATTATACTTTTGGTGTCTAACAAACTGTACAGAATACGCGTGTATTACAAACTATACAGAATACGGAGTGGATGGAATGTCGGGTAGGATGCTAGGTATCAAGTGAGGACTTGAACACACCCACGGATCCTATGTATCATGTAGTGGCACATAATGGTGTCTAATTAGTCATTTTATCACCAATTAAGTAAGTAAAGACCTTCTAATGTATGAAAACACTTTTCTTCAAGTGCAAGGAGTGCTAGGGGTTGCTTCTAAAGAGTGTATGGCCTCACTATGGAGTTTACACTTCAAATGGTCACCTTATTATGAGTTTACGGTTGAGAGACCACTTCCCCCTTGAGTTTACGGCCATAAACTCATGGGAATGGTGAGTTTGTGTGTTTAAAGGTCTCTTGTATCACTAGGAAGGGTTCTGAGGTCAAATCAAAGGCTTGAGAAGTGATTAGGGTTCAAAAGGGTACTCCCTTGGAGTTTGCGGTCCTTGGACCACTCCTTGGGAGTTTATGGTCATAAACACTTGGGTTTACGGTCGTAAATCCTTGAGCACATCATTTTTTTCGTGTTTTGTGGTCCTAAGCTCATTCATACAAGTTTCTAGTCCATTAAACATGCTAAGGAAGGAGTTAGGGACACCAAAACACCCTTTAAGGTGTTTACGTTTTGGGTGTTTTTGGTTTTGGGAGATTCCCAAACCGTAAACATGTGTCCTTGAGGGTTTTGAGGTTCATTCCATGGATTTAACTAGCACAACTAAACAACTAGTTAGAAAGAGTATACTTACTTCTAGGAGGCTTGTAGAGGTGTTTTAGGACCTAAAAACACAAATGTGTTCTTGGTTATTTGAAGATCCTTTGAAGATCTATGTAAAAATCAGAAATCCATAAATGAGAAGGTGTAGAAACACTAGATTAAGTGTTGTTTGAAAGGATCTAGGAAGAAAACTTACATTTGTGGTGGATTTTGCAAGAAGAAGGTGATGATACTTGAGAGAAAAGAGTTAGTGTTCTTGAGTGGGGAGTGGTAAAAGTGAGGACAAGGTGTAAACTCATGCTATATGCATGAGTTCATGGGGAGAAGGGTGTTTACGGACCAAACTCCCTTGTTTGGCCATAAACACCTAGCTAAGGTGTCGGGTTGTCCGGTTTATTACACGCCACTAATTACGTCACTACTTTTTATTTAATCGTTTTGCGAAAAATAAAATAAAGCACCAAACGGGTTTAAATTCGACCAAAAATATACAGAAATGTTTTTGAGTATTATTTGAAGTATTTGACTGTGGAAATTATACAAATGAAAATTTCGGGTTGTCACATCATCCCCCGTTAGAGGAAATTTCGTCCCGAAATTTAGAATTCAAGCAACTAAGTTATTACAACACAGCTAAGCAAAGAGATGAGGATATTTAAGTTTCATTTGATCCTCGTGCTCCCAAGTGAACTCCGGTCCTCGCTTGGCGTTCCAGCGAACATTCACAATTGGGATGCGGCTTTGTTTCGTTCGTTTGACCTCTCGGTCTATAATCTCCATAGGTTCTTCCATGAAGTTGAGGCTCTCGTTGATCTTGATCTCGTCAAGTGGGATAACGAGAGTCTCGTTGGATAGGCATTTTTTCAAGTTCGAGACGTGGAAGGTAGGGTGTATATTACTAAGTTCGCGGGGTAAATTGAGTTTGTAAGCTACGGGGCCGATTCTAGCGAGAATCTCGAAAGGCCATATGTATCTTGGATTCAGCATTCCACGCTTTCCAAAGCGTATCATGCCCTTCCAGGGTGAGACTTTCAAAAGAACTCGGTCTCCCACCTGGAATTCCAAAGGTTTTCTTCGTTTGTCTGCGTAGCTTTTCTGTCGATCTCTAGTGGCTTTTTATCGTTTACGAAGCTGTACAATCTTCTCGGTCATTTCTTGAATGATCTCCGGACTCGTGAGAGTGCTGTCAGGAACACATCCTTTAGCTAACTGAGTGTCGCCCACCTCAGCCTAGTAGAGAGGGGATATGCACTTCCGACCGTAGAGGGCTTCGAATGGAGCTGCCTTGATGCTCGTGTGATAACTGTTATTGTAGGAAAACTCGATAAGGGGTAAGTGGGTATCCCATGCCTTACCAAAGTCGATCACACAGGCTCACAACATATCTTCCAGGGTTTGGATAGTCCTCTCACTTTGTCCGTCGGTCTGCGGATGGTAGGCTGTACTCATGTCCAGTCTCGTCCCTAAGGCGTTTTGCAGTGATTGCCAAAATCTCGAAGTAAACCTACTATCTTTATTGGAGATAATAGATATAGGGACACCATGCAGTCGTACGATCTCCTTAATGTATGTTCTTGTGAGTTTCTCCATCTTATATGTTTCCTTGATAGGCAGGAAGTGCGCGGACTTGGTCAATCTGTGGACGATGACCGATATGGTATCATGTCCACCCGTTGTCTTGGGTAGCTTGGTTATGAAATCCATAGTGATCCGCTCCCACTTCCATTCATGTATCTCCAGTTGCTATAGTAGACCTGATGGCTTCTGGTATTCGACCTTGACCTTTGCGCAAGTAAGGCATTTACTCACGAAGGTAGCAATCTCTACTTTCATGTTGGGCCACCTATATGACTTTTTAAGATCCAAATACATCTTATCTGAACCTGGGTGAACGGAATATCGAGTGTTGTGTGCTTCCTTCATGACCAAGTCTCTGAAGCCACCGTGTCTCGGTGTCCAGATTCAGTTCATGAGATATAATGCTCCGTCACCCTTAACTTCCAGGTTCTTATCCATTCCTCGCAGGGATTCTCCCGCTACATTTTCAGGTTTCAAGGCTTCGAGCTGAGCCTCCTTGATCTGTGCGGATAGATACGAATGGATAGTCATTGTTAATGACTTGAATTTACGACCCGGATATTCCTTTCGACTTAGGTCGTCTGCTACTACATTGGGTTTTCCTGGGTGATAACGAATCTCGCAGTCGTACTCATTGAGTAGCTCGACCCACCGTCGTTGTCTCATATTGAGTTCCTTCTTGTTGAGTATGTGTTGGAGGCTTTTGTGGTCGGTATATATTGTGCTCTTCGTACCGTACAGGTAGTGTCTCCAGATCTTTAGAGCGAATACAACTGCTCCTAATTCGAGGTCGTGTGTGGTGTAGTTGACCTCGTGTGTCTTCAGCTATCTTGAGGCATAGGCGATGACCTTACCTCGTTGCATCAGAACACAACCGAACCCCTCATTGGACGCATCGCAGTATACCACAAAATATTTTGTCCCTTTGGGGAGGGATAGTATCGGTGCGGTGCATAAGGCTCGTTTCAGGGTTTGAAATGCCTTATCTTGTTTCTCTCCCCAGTCAAAAGTCAGGCCTTTCTGGGTCTGTCACACCCCCAAACCTGAACGGCGGAAACGTTCGGGGGCGGATGACTTCATGTGGTAACGTAAAAAATGAATACATAGTAAAGAAAGCAATACAACCTTCATATATATAATTGAAAATTTACATTTGTCAAAAGTTACATGTTCAAAACTCAATTACAATATGATGTCAAAAATACGAGATTAAACTGGCGCCGCAGCATCCCTTCATCAAAAGCGTAATGAATACCTGAAATTACTGATTTCCTGGGACATACAAGTAATTTGAAAGAGTAGATCAACATTTAAGCTGGTGAATTTCATAAGTATTTAAGTGACAATGTTTGAATGAAATGAAATGTTTTATCTTTGTTTGTTTGTGTTTAGAAAATCCTATATTTTCTACTAGTATAAAAGTAGCCTTCACTCAAGACCAATGTTTGTTTCCAAAATGTATGTAAGTGTAAAATAACCAATGAGTTTGAAAACCTTGTAAATCAATGCATTTTTAATACCCCATGTGAGTTTTATAACCATACTATTGACTCGGAATGCCTATACACAACGTTCTTCAGGCGTTGGAATGTTATGACGTTTGTTACCCCAAACGGTGGACTGTAGCTAACAGTCAGGGCGCGGGTTGTCAAGCCCGTATAGATCTATACCCAAACACCATGCTCCCCCTTCAAGGGATTCTGGTATATAATACAGGACTTGAAATGTGTACTCGAACGTACATGAAGTTAGTGTCTCACAAAACCGTGGTATAAAAACAGATCTACTTGTTAAAATGTTACTTTTGTTCTTGTATACGAAAGTAAACTTCTTGAAATTCATGTTTCTAGTACATAAGAGTTAGAAATCTGTTCGTAAAACTATACCTATTATAGTTTTCAAAAAGTGTGTCTTGTTTGTTTAGAAATACCTAGAAAAAGAATCACTTGTTTATGAAAGCATAGATTTTTGGTGTAGAGTCCAAGATAGACAAGAATAATCTAAGAAAAGTTTAGTTTATACATGCATTACAACAAATTTATATTTCAAAAGATAGAATACTATTTTAACATATGTTATATATATATATATATATATATATATATATATATATATATATATATATATATATAAGTTCCTTAAAGGTTTATAAATCGCATGTGATTTGGATATATAACAGCATATAAAAGAGTTTCTTTATGTAACACACGATAATACTCGTGTGTTTTACTTGTAATCCCCCCCTTGAAAGCATATAAAAGCATTTAAAATATTTAAAAAGGTTGATTAAGGGGTATGAAACTCACTTGAAAGTTTTGGAGATAGCGAGGTGGAAAACCGGGCAGAGTTTCGTCTCGGGAAACGGATTTTCCTCGGGATTCTCGGGAATCTCGGGAGTAAAATCGACCCACGGGACTTGAGCCAAAAAGACCAGAGCTTCGGGTTTGAACGGACACGGAAAACGAGGCAAGATTGTGTGAGAGAGGAGATAAATGAGCCCTTTTCTCGGAAGCCCTCGCATCCTATTTATAGGAAGGCTGGTCTGCCTCGGTACGCGGGGCGTACGCTCGTACGCAGCGCGTACGCGTACGTCATGCATGACCGAAGCCTCGACTGCCTCGGCTTCGGATGGGACGGGTTGCTGGGGAGACGGGTCGGATGGGACGGCGGGTCGGACGAGTCGGATGCTTCGGACGGGTCGGACGGGTCGGACGCCTCGGATAGGGCGACGTGGACGATCAGAGGCCAAGTCTCTTGGGTACGCTGGGCGTACAGGGGTACGCAGCGCGTACCTCGGATGAGGACGCTGACTCCCCTTCGGATAATGTCCGAATTTTGATTTAAATAAATAATTAATTTATTTAATAAACTTCAAAAATTTCATATCTTCTTCATACGAACTCCGTTTTCGATGGTCTTTATATCCACGCGTAGGTGAGACTACGCTCTACAACTTTCATTTAGACTCCGTCGGCAAATTCCGAAATTTTTTTTTTTATTATAAACTCATCGTGTTTAAGAAATATCTTTGAAAATTCATAACTTCTTTATCTGATGTCGGTTTTTGCCAGACTTTTTACCGCTGGAATACCATTGTCGAGACCTTCGATTCTCGTTTAGGTCATTCCGGCCAAAAGTCGCTCGATCTCCGATTCGAGTTTTTAGCTGTCTGTTGCTAAACCGAACTTGGAAAAATCATAACTTCGCTATATGAAGTCGGATTTGGGCGTTCTTTTCACGTACGATCATGGTTCAAAGACATTTAAACATAGAAGGAAATTAAATAGAACTATTTGTACATTTTATTATGAAAGTAAATTTTATTACTCAAAAGTGGTTACAATACTTGACCCTTTTTGGTCATTTACAAAGAGTTGAAATATCGGGTTGTCACAGTGTCAATGTGGTAAGGGGTTTCGCGATTCGGGAGAAGTTATGTATGAACTTGCGGTAATAGACAGCGAGGCCTAGAAATTGACAAATTTCTATAGGCGTCTTCGGTGTTGACCAGTTCTCAATAGCTTTAATCTTGGATGGGTCCACGTGGATCCCTTCTTGGCTAACCACGTGCCCTAAGAATTCGACTCTTCGGATCCAAAATTCGCACTTAGAGAACTTCGCGTATAGCCTCTCCGATCGTAGGGTTTCTAGGACTCGTCGTAGATGATCGCTATGCTCCTCCTTACTCCGAGAGTAGATAAGTATGTCATCAATGAAGACGATGACGAACTGATCCAAGTAAGGGCGGCACAGCCTATTCATTAAGTTCATGAATACCGTGGGCGCGTTGGTTAGTCCGAACGGCATTACTACGAACTCGTAGTGTCCGTAACGAGTTTGGAAGGCTGTTTTCAGGACATCCTCCTCAAGCACTCGCAACTGGTGATACCCGGACCTAAGATCAATCTTGGAAAAGTAACTCGCCCCTTGCAGTTGGTCGAATAGGTTGTCTATTCGAGGAAGAGGGTAGCGATTTTTGACCGTCAGCTTGTTGAGTTCTCTGTAATCGATGCACATACGGAACGATCCGTCCTTCTTCTTTACGAACAAGACCGGTGCTCCCCAGGATGAGAAGCTTGGTCTTATGGAGCCCTTGCTAAGCAGCTCGTTAAGTTGGCCAGACAGTTCTTGCATCTCAACAGGCGCTAGACGATAGGGCGATTTGGCTACGAGGGTAGCTCTTGGAATTAAGTCGATCCTGAACTCGACCTGAAGTTGGGGAGGTACACCTGGTAGCTCTTCTGGAAAGACGTCGGGGAAATCACATACTACGGGGAAGTCTTTCAGGTCTTTTGTTTTCTGGCTTGTATCGACAACGTGTGCAAGGAATGCACGATATTCCATACGCAAGTACTTCTGGGCTTGTTTCCGTAGATTAATAAGGTTTTGTTATTCGGTAGATTTAGATGGATTGCTTTGTCGAAACACCGGATATCGGCATGATGGAGACTCAACCAGTCCCTGCGTTCCGCACTAGCAGGTGTCCCGAGGGGGACAAGGTCAGATTGGCGTCCTGTCTTCTGAAGGACAGGGCACGGGATTGGTGGGAGGAGGTCGGACATACCATTGGAGATGATGCAGCATTGGATGCCATGACCTGGGCTGATTTCTCTACCAGGTTCAGGGCGGAGTTTGCACCAGTTATTGAGGTGCAGCAGCTAGCCAAAGAGTTTCAGGACCTCACCCAGACTACAGAGACCGTGGCGGAGATCACCGCCAAGTTCAGGGAGAGGGCTCTTCTTGTTCCTCAGTATGCGGCCGATGAGGAAATGAAGAAGGCCCGTTATCATGAGATGTTGCGGAGCGATATCCGCCAGTTTGTGAGCCATTCCAGCTGTAAAACGTTGGATGACATGATTGCTAGGGCTCGGGAGAGGGAGATTGATCTCGAGATGGAGAAGAAGAGGAAACCGGAGGCGGTTTCGGGTTCAGGTGGTTCGGGCAAAAAGCCCAAGGTTTCAGATCACAGGTCCAGGTTTCAGCCGAGCCACAGTCGATGTGGCAGGTGTGGGAAGATGCACGATGGGGTGTGCAAGGCAGGGAGTTCCGACTGCTTCAAGTGCGGTCGGACTGGGCATTTGAGCAAGGATTGTACGGCCCCTGCTACTGCCGTTGCAGCATCAGATCTGATTTGTTTTCAGTGTAATCAGAGGGGACATAAAAAGTCCCAGTGTCCGAGTTTAGCTGCAGTAGGGAAGGTGGCTGCACCTGCCCCTGCTACTTTGAGGATTACAGATGGCCGGCAGGGCAGAGCTGAGGCGCCAGTGGCGAAGAGTAGAGCGTTTCAGATGACAACAGAGGAGGCGCGAGCGACTCCTGATGTGGTGACGGGTATGTATCTTCCCTTCATCTCTTTATTTTATTGATTGATTATTGCTTATGATTGTATGTTTTATATAGGGTCGTTCTCTGTGAACGGCATTTCTGCTATGGTATTATTTGATTCGGGGGCTACCCGATCATTCGTATCGCTTGCGCTTAGCAAGAGATTTAGCAGAGCTCCAGGGGAGCTGGATTGTCCACTAGAGGTTGAGATAGCAGATGACAGGACCGTGAGGGTCGGCAGAGTGCATAGAGGGTGTTCTCTTCAGTTGTTTGATGAGCAGTTTTTGGTGGACCTGGTTCCTATTCCCCTGCGGGGGAATAAGGTTATTGTGGGCATGGATTGGCTAAGCCCCAATGGGGGCGGTGATTGATTGTGAGCTTCAGCTAGTGAGGGTTCGCACTCCCAGTGGGGGAGAGTTAGTGATTCAGGGCGAGAGGCCACAGCACGGACCGACCTTTTGCTCCGCCGCAAGGGCGAGGCGCTATTTTCAGCAGGGTTGCGCTGGTTATGTAGCGTATGTCTTGGATGCCCGGGAGAAGGGCAAGACGACAGTTGATGATGTTCCGACAGTGCAAGACTTCCCGGATGTATTTCCCGAGGATTTACCGAGGATACCTCCTGAGAGCCAGGTTGAGTTTAGGATCGACTTGATTCCTGGTGCGGCTTCGATAGCCAAGGCACCATATCGCCTAGCTCCCCCTGAGATGCAGGAGTTGTCTACGCAGCTGCAGGAGCTGCTAGACAAGGGTTTCATTCGGCCGAGCAGTTCGCCTTGGGGAGCGTCGATCCTGTTTGTGAGGAAGAAGGATGGGTCGCATCGTATGTGTATAGATTACCGGGAGTTGAATAAGGTAACGGTGAAGAACCGTTACCCACTTCTGAGGATAGATGATTTGTTTGATCAACTTCAGGGAGCGTCTTGGTTCTCCAAGATCGATCTACGCTCTGGGTATCATCAGATGCGGGTTAGGGATGAGGATGTGCAGAAGACTGTTTGCAGGACCAGGTATGGTCATTATGAGTTTGTGGTGATGCCATTTGATCTCACCAATGCCCCAGCCGCGTTCATGGATCTCATGAATCGCGTGTGCAGGCCGATGCTGGATCGGTCAGTGATAGTATTCATAGATGATATCTTGGTATATTCCAAGACGCAGGAGCAGCACGAGGAGCACCTGAGGGAGGTTCTAGAAGTTTTGAGGAGGGAGAAACTTTTCGCAAAGTTCTCCAAGTGTGAGTTCTGGTTGCGCGAGGTGCAGTTCCTTGGTCACCTCGTCAATCAGAAGGGTATTTTGGTGTATCTGGCCAAGATAGAGGCCGTGATGCAGTGGGAGGTCCCGAAGTCTCCATCTGAGATTCGGAGCTTCCTAGGCTGGCAGGGTATTACCGGAGGTTCATTCAGGATTTCTCCAAGATAGCAGTGCCGCTCACCCGACTGACCAAGAAGTCGGTGGTATTTCGTTGGGGGCCTGAGCAGCAGGCAGCGTTCGAGACCCTCAGACAGAGATTGTGCGAGGCTCCGATCCTTACCTTGCCAGAGGGAGTAGAGGACTTCGTAGTCTACTGTGATGCCTCAGTCACAGGTATGGGAGCAGTGTTGATGCAGCGAGGTCATGTGATAGCTTACGCCTCGAGACAGTTGAAGCCTCACGAGGCTAACCATCCTACCCATGATTTAGAGCTGGGGGCGGTTGTGTTTGCCCTCAAGATTTGGAGGCATTATCTTTATGGGGTCTGTTGTACTATCTACACGGATCATAAGAGTTTGAGGTACCTTATGGATCAGCCGAGTCTGAACATGAGACAGAGGAGGTGGTTGGATGTGCTGAAGGATTATGATTGTGAGATCCTTTACCATCCAGGGAAGGCCAACGTGGTGGCCGACGCCCTAAGCCGCAAAGTGTCGGCAGCCCCTATCAGAGATTTGTGTTTGAGGATGACAGTGATTACTCCGTTGTTGGAACGGATCAGGGAGGCTCAAGTCGAGGGCCTCAAGGAGGAGAGGCAAAAGTGTGAGAGGATAGTGGGCCGAGTAGCTTCGTTTGACTATGACAGTCGGGGATTGCTGACACTTCATGGGAGAGTGTGGGTACTGTACTGGGGAGGAGTACGGCAGGTGTTGATGGACGAGGCTCATAAGTCTCGATTTTCTATCCATCCAAGGGCGACGAAGATGTATAGAGATCTTCGACCCGATTATTGGTGGCCTTGCATGAAGGGGGATGTCGCTTGGTATGTTGAGAGATGCCTGACCTGCAGGAAGGTCAAGGCGGAGCACCAGAGGCCTCACGACAAGATGCAGCCGTTAGACATTCCCGTGTGGAAATGGGAGGACATCACCATGGATTTTATCACCAAGCTTCCTAGGACCGCACGAGGAGTGGATTCGATATGGGTAGTAGTGGATCGGTTGACAAAGAGTGCTCATTTTATCTCGATCCAGGAGAGTATATCAGCAGAAAAGTTAGCCGATATCTATGTGCGTGAGATCGTGGCACGTCATGGAGTGCCGGTATCAGTAGTGTCAGACCGAGATGTCCGTTTTACATCCAGATTCTGGAAGCGGTTTCATGACAAGATGGGTACTCGTCTTCATTTGAGCACCGCTTTCCACCCTCAGACGGACGGGCAGAGTGAGAGGACGATTCAGACTCTCGAGGACATGCTCAGGGCATGTGTTCTAGACTTCGGTGGCAGTTGGGATACGTACCTTCCGTTAGCGGAATTTTCGTATAACAACAGTTATCATGCGAGCATTGATCGACCTCCCTTTGAGATGCTTTATGGGAGGAAGTGCAGGACCCCGATTTGTTGGGGTAGGTAGGTCAGCGAGTCATTGGAAGCACAAAGGTGGTGCTCAAGACGACCGAGTTGATCCAGCAGGTCCGTAGTAGACTGCAGACTGCGCAGAGTCGGCAGAAGAGTTACGCCGATAGGAGGCGTTCAGACTTGGAGTTCCGGGTGGGTGATATGGTCCTTCTGAAGGTCTCACCTTGGAAGGGTGTTATCAGGTTCCGGAAGAGGGGCAAGTTGGGTCCCAGGTTTATTGGTCCTTTCAGGGTTTTGGCCCGGGTGGGTCGGGTTGCTTATCGGTTGGATCTTCCTGAGGAGCTTAGTCAGATCCACAACACTTTCCATGTATCTCAGTTGAGGAAGTGTTTGGTGGATGAGTCAGTAGTCGTTCTCCTAGAGGACATTCAGGTTGATAGCAGCCTGAATTATATTGAGAGACCGGTCGCGATTCTGGACTGGAAGACAAAGACCTTGAGGAACAAGGAAATTCGGTTAGTAAAGGTGCAGTGGAAGCACCGGAAGGGGTCTGAGTAGACATGGGAGGCTGAGGAGGAGATGAGAGAGCACTACCCGGAGATATTTGCAGATTTAGCCGTAGCAGACTTCGAGGACGAATTCTGAGCCAAGTGGGGGAGAATTGTAACGACCCGTCTCCGGTATGATGATTCCATAGTATTTAATTAGAAGTTTGCAAGAGGGACTCGGCGAGTTCATAGCCTGACTCGCCGAGTAGGGACGGGATTTCGAGCACGTGTTAGTCGGCGACTCGGCGAGTCCATATTCGGGACTCGGCGAGTCTGCCTGCCTGGAAGAAACCCTAAATCCCCGGGTTGTTCACTATTTAAGCCACCTTATAGCCCCCACTCTCGCCTCCTTCACCCTCAGAAAGCTGTGAGAAAACCCTAACCCATCCTTGAGTGATCTAAGTGTTCTTGTGTTAAATTTTGAAGGCTTGAAGAAGGAGAAGAAGAAAGGAGCAAGGAGAAGAGGTGTAGAGCAAAGATCCAAGGGCAAATCAGAGTTCTTTGAGGTATTCTTCGGATTCCCTCCTGTTTTATGCTTTTAACCTCCATTAGAACTCTTCTAGATCTAGTTTGATGCTTTCCTCAAGCCTTATGATTGTATGGATACCCTATTATGTCGAGATATCCTTAGATCTGTTCATTTAGGAGTTGTAGAGCCCAGATCTATTGCCTTTATGGAGCTATTTTGCATGATAACCCTAGATCTACTCTTCTAAGTGCCTTTTTAGCCTTTATCTCCTTTTTCATGTGTATGTACACGTAAAGTTAGAAACTTTACGTGGTAAATCAGCTTATTGGACTCAGATCTATCATTTGTATGCAATGGATTCAAGCAGAAACGAGTTTAGAGTAGATGCATGGATGTGACTCGGCGAGTCGGAAGAACGACTCGGCGAGTCAGATCTCGTTTTCCCCTTTTTGAGTATTGTCGAGTGGAAGCCGTGAGTAGTAGAGTGGATTCAGTGAGTTGGAGAGCAGACTCAGTAATGGAGGGACTCGACGAGTTGTTCATACAACTCGGCGAGTCCAAGGCAATCTTCTTAAGCTCAAGAACAGCTCGTCGAGTTATTCATATGACTCGGCGAGTCGGATGCAGATTGTCTGAGTTCTTGAATAGAGAGAGTACTCGTCGAGTCGATGCTATACTCGATGAGTAGCCACGAGTGGGGTTGTGAAATGAGAACTAGAGACTCCGCGAGTTGGCGGCCCAACTCGGCGAGTCAGGTCAACTGTGGGTTGACTTTGACCGAGAGGGTTGACTTTGACCGGGAGAGTTGACTTTGACCAAGGGTAAAAGAGTCATTTTACCCCAGTGCAGTGTTTAGTATTTGATTGAGTGTGTTTATGGACTTGTAGCCGGGGAGATACCGGAGCAGCAACAGTTAGCTTCCAGAGCCATCCACACAGCAGCCAGTTCACGAGGTGAGTTTCCCTTCAGTAGGAACGGGTCTAAGGCCACAATGCCGGCCCGTTTAGCTAGCAGTCAACTTCGGACCTCGATCCGATGTAGTAGATTAGTATGTTTGATGCCTTCGTGGTTCAGACAGGATTTATGTGTTTATGCCGGTGGATATGTTTATGCTATGTTCAGTCAGCTTCGGACTTCGGTCTGATGTAAGGGACAGAGGTCCAGTCAGCTTCGGACTCCAGTTCGATGTAGGGGACGTAGGTCCCAGCCAGCTTCGGACTTCGGTCCGATGTCTCAGTCAGCTTCGGACTTCGGTCCGATGTCCTAGTCAGCTTCGGACTCGGTTCGATGTAGGGGACGAAGGTCCCAGTCAGCTTCGAATATCGTTCCGATGTTCTAGTCAGCTTCGGACTTCGGTCCGATGTAGGGGGCAAGGCCCCGGTTAGCCGGACTTCGGTCCGATGCAGTGGGCAAGGCACAGTATGTGCTTTATATGTTATTGTGTAGTATGTGGTAGTTTGGGGGAGCTCACTAAGCTTCGTGCTTACAGTTTCAGTTTTGGTTTCAGGTACTTCCGCAAGCAAAGGGAAGAGCTCGGGATGATGGCATCGCACACACCACAGCTACAGTTTTTATCCTGGGAGTTGATCAGCTATCTTACATATGTTTTGATACAGTCGTGACACCGTTTTCTCATTTGTATTTTAGTATGGTTTTGAGATTTGCAACACATGATTTTATTATGATATACTTTGTTTTATGATTTTTGGTTATATTAAAAATGAAATTTTCGGGTCGTATTTTTGGGTCGTTTCAAGTTGGTATCAGAGCCCTGGTTTGAGGGATTCGGGTACACCTCCGGGTGCATCTGAACTCAAACTAAGGGAGATAAGTTGACATCTTCTACTGGCGATGGGTATCCCTTGGGAGAACCCTAAGATCAACCAGTTGGTGTAAAACTTCTTGAAGATGTCATTCCTGTGCTCTCTGACGCGCTCAGAGTTCCCTGACTTCGGCTCGGGATGCAACTAGCTGTTGCTGCAGAATCTCATTGGTCCTCCTAGTCTTATCCATTGCTTCTTCCAGATGGCGGATACGGACAATGTTAAGGTTAGAGTTGGCATCAATTTCCACTACTCTGCCGATAGCTACATGACCTTGCTCGACGTTTCTAGCAATCCTCCGGACCATGACGGGTAGGGCTCGATCAGCCGAGCCACCTTCGCTTATGTTGTAACAGCTTCGGTCTCCGTTGAAAGGCAAGGGCTGACCCTGTTCATCGCTCCATCAATCCAAGGTTGTTGCCCACATGGGATTTTGACCTTGGAATGTTGGACGGGGTTGGGGTTCGGAGCTACAGGAGGTAGGTTGTTGACTTCTAGTTCGGAGCTGGAGCTATCCGAAAAGCCTTCTGCATGGTGATCATCCAAAGGGATCGGGTGATCGTCTTCTGACTCTTCCTCGAGCCATCCTCTAATACCTTGGTTTAGATAGTACAGATCGTCGGGATGGTGGAAACCAGCCATGCTATCTACGCGAGAATGGGGAAAGAAAGGTTAATAGACGTACTAATCTAGGATACTTATAAGATGATCGTTGTTAGTCGACCCAATACTTTCATCATGCATACCAATTACATGTAACCGAGACAGGATAGACCTTCGAATAAGTGATCCTAACTCTAAATCCACAACCAAACAAGGAACAGGAAATAAAGCAAAGATCACAGATTCTAAGTCTATAGCGTCTTAATCACATGTAACCGTAGGGTATCCACTTAGCAACTATTGTCCTACACGCAACGACCCTTTTAGTTCTCACATATGTAAATCACAGAATTGTAGAATACTCCTATAGTATTCTCGTTCTAACGTTCTTGTGGTAGTGCGGGTAAGTTTTTAGACTTGTTGCAACACCACAACCATTCTTAGGCACATGCTAGTCACTCCTAGGAAAACATAGTTGATCAGGCTACATTCACCTAGACTTGACTATATGTCTCTAAGCCTAATTGTGCTGTTCAACAATCTTAATACTTTTGTTCTGTTCTAGTATGATACCAATCCTTTGTATTAATGGATGTATATATATATATATATATATATATATATATATATATATATATATAGTTAAATATTTTATTATTTAAAAGTATATATTCTTGGTCAGAGTGTTTTAATCCCGATGTGTTTATAGTTCGTATATCTTTTATGAGTTGATATACTAGATTCACTATATATAATGCTCTGATACCAATCTGTCACACCCCAAAACCGAGAACGGCGGAATACGTTCTGGGGTGGAGGACGTCATGTACAGTATCATAACAATGCCTAATAGTAAAAACAAGCAACAACATCCATTGCATTAATATAATAATTGTAATACAAGTGTGTTCTGTACAGTTTGTTAGACACCAAAAGTATAATCAAAATAAAAAGGAGTCTAGTATGTGCTCCGTCTTCTCAAAAGTTGCATCTGTACCTGTCTACTGATGACCTGAGAATACAAGTTATTTTGAAAACGAGTATCAGCATAAAGCTGGTGAGTTCATAAGAATTTAGTGTCATTGCTTGTATAAAAGTGTTTTCAATCGTGTAATATGAATGTTGTTATCAAGTTTGCAAATAGTGTGAATCTCTAGAAAATCCTATATTTTCCATGTAAAACTAATCTTCTGTCAAGACTGGATTATTTGTAGGATTGATCATCGGAGTGTGTAAAAGTTTTCCCAAAGAGACTATCAGTTATAAAAATATAGTTTTAGACTTCATTCATGTAAAGTAAATGGGAAAATAATGTTTTATTCCAGCAGTGTTACTGCCTGTTGAATTAAAAATAAACTACAGACTCCAGGTAGTGATAAGTATAAAATACATCTCGGGGAGTCTGTTTTACCTTTATTTCTTAGTTTGTTAGTTAAAGGATCCAAATGTGAATTTATATGTAACCATGCGGATAGACGATCGAATGTATAATGACCCTCCAGGTCACACGTAGTGTGGTAACATGTTATCATCCATGGGCCTAGTCGGCTCGGACTATAGCTAGCAGTCGGTATGTGAGAGTGTCCGTCCTGTATAGATATATACACTTAGAGCCCGCTCTCCCTCCAGGAGATTATGGTTACATGGAGAAGGCGCAGTAAAGTGTCGTATAGAGGAATATTGTATCACATTCTGTTTTAGTATATTCTCTTGTATTAGTGTATAGTGTACTTCTCGGTATCATGTATTTAGTGTTCTCTTGTATAGTATATTGTATTTTCTTATATAGCACTTAACATGAGGAAACTCATAATAGTACTAACCATGGTAAGTATCTTAGTAATGGTAGTAAGGAGCGGGAAACCTTAACTATACCTATTATAGTTAAATAGCATGTTGTAGCCTGTCTTGGATACACAAAAGTATTAAACTGAGTGAAGACATTCATATCCAACACAAATATATACAATATATAACTAAGAATTCAACGACAGTCGGACAGATAACAATATACCCTAAGACTACAATCAAACAAGAACAGGAAATAAGGCATGCTATCAGTCCTAAGTCCTTCAAGACTTACTTATATAAATATATAGGTGTAGATATATTTTAGGAACATAAGAATTTTAAAAAAGTTTGGAAATAGATTTTATAACAATTTAACATGAAAAATGAATTTGATAAACATTTGTGACAACCCAAAATTTAGGGCTATTATTATAACCGCCAATCTATCCGTGAATCTCTTGTTTATCCGAATTACCGAGTTTTAGTGCATCTAAAGTAAAATAAATAATTTTATTTCAATTATGACATGATGTCAGATGATACCTTACTTCCAAATGTGTAAACTGTTAACCGAATCAAACCGCTTAAACGACAATGCTAATTAATGCATTAGAAAAACTGAAAATTTACATTAAGCAGTTTTGAGCAAAACAAACATTAAAATATTATAGTACATGTTCCCCTGTTTCCGAAAATATAAAGAAGGTTCAAAACGGAGCTCGTATGCAAAAGATACGACAATTATAAGAAAACAGACAGTAAAACACTGTTTTTATTTAATCGTGTAAAACCGAATCGATCCATTGAGGCACTTACGCTCTGCCGATGGGATTTCTAAGAGCGTTTTTGGACTCAGGTTATAGTCTATTATTGAATTTCACATTCGAAATAATTTTTACGAAAATATTTACAAAATTCGCGAAAACGGACACAGTGAGTCGTTAGACGCAAAACTTTAAATGCGATTTCCCGGAGTTCCGTAAATCCAAAAATTAATCCATTTAATGTTCTGTAATCCTTGAATTAAACTCTATCTAATGGTAAATTCGGAAAAATTTCTCAATACCCAAGTCCTGATATACCAAAAATGAGTCAACTTTTGGGTATTTAATAAATAGGAGACCATATGTGGGACCCACATGGCTTAGAAGCCAGCCAATACTGCTTCTAGCCCACGTGGGTTTTCTTCTCCCTTTTTCTCTTCTTCTTGAGTGCAAGTTTTCCCAAAGGTACTGGGTGGAGGCATGAGCTTACAAGACTTGGGTGGAAACTTCAAGCTATAACTAGAAGGCTCAAGACCCTCTTCCAGTCATCAATTCATCAGCCATCTTCAATTCCTGTCTCTCCAATCACCACAGCTCTATCCTTCCTCCTTTTCATCATCACAGTCGATATAAGCAAGAAGAAGGCAACAGAAGACCACCGGAGTGGCCTCCTGCCACCCTCATCACCTCCCCTACCGCCTTCTACCACCATCATCAACCAGTTTCTGCTGCCGTCTCTAGCCACCCTCTACCGCTGTAAGTCCTCGTAGCCACTCTGTGGTTAACCTCTCCGATTGTTTTTGCCGAAACTGAATGGGACTATAACGAGTGAGTCTCATTTTATTTTGTTTTGTTTGGGATACACCTGCAACTCGCGATCATAAACAAAAGTGATGTACTGTGCAAACCTTGTTTCCTTTTAATTAAATAAAACCCCTGAGTTTATTGATTTTACGAAATTAAGCCTCCGACAACCATTTAATCTGTTGTTGCCCCCTTCGTTTGTTAACTACCTAAACTAAAAACCATTTATTTTATTTATTTAATTCGACATGCAGGAAACAAAGAGGGTCTCCTCATGTTATCAAATTTCCATTACCAAATAAATCATTTAACGTCTTGTTAGAAATTCTTTACAAACTTAGTCCTAAACCTTAAAACTTTATATTAAAAACGTTCAAAACCCAACCTCTCCTATAAATCCTTTTAAAACAAGTCCCAAACCTTAAACTTGTATTTCGTTTATTTATATTTAACTACTCTCTTGGGATTTATTTGCAAAATAAATCCAAAGAGTAAACTTATAAATTAAATAAACAACTTTAGTCCATTATTTGAAAATTCTTAACTTAATCCATTTGAGTTATTTAAATTAGTACATGAACCCTTCACATATTAATTTATATTAAAATTTCTAGGAAACTAAATAAATCTCGACGGTTCGTTATCAAAGCGATACTTCTCGTTTTCTCGCGTCAAATACTCGAAACGACTCGACAACCACATATTAAGGTGAGTATTACGGCCCCACTTTTACATAATTCCAGGGGGAATACATGTAGTACTTGTATATCTAGTATATATCTATTTTCTAAATACTTTGTTTAAACAAACACCACCACCGTTTTTATGCAATATAAATCACACAAAAATAGTATTTATTACGCTACTACTTACGGTACGGGGAATCTGGTTTGAAGGGCCGCACGGGTTGTTGGATTTCAGAATAGATTAATTGCCAAAATGATCTTGCCCTCGGTGTTTCATGTCTGACCCTCGTCTGTGCATGGTAGTACGTGTACTAAGTAATATTTATAATACAAAATAAACAAACAAAAAAATCGTTGTTTTGTATAAATACTTTACCAGTTTTAGAAATATTTGTTTAAACGCTTACATATTAAGTAAACAAAATCGTTTTAAACCTCATTAGCTTCATATGTTATGTTGTTAAGATAATACAACTAATAAAAATAACATATACATTCCAAAAAAATTTGTGCTATGACTGTATAGCCGGTTATCAACTTGGTAGTCTAATTATACCTCATACATACACAAAAATATATAAGTTTATATATTTATACGAACCTTCGTATCATCTCGAGCATCCAAGCTCGGAAATTCCTGCGAAAGGAATGTACAGCATTCCTTGCTCATGTGGTCGATGTGAGCCAAGAAACGAAGGAAATTCAAAACATTCCAGTAGTACGCGACTTTCCCGACATCTTGCCAGAAGAACTCCTAGGATTACCTCTGCAACGTCAAGTCGAGTTCCGAATCGACTTAGTTCCAGGGGCTACCCCCATAGCCAAATTGCCCTATCGTCTAGCACCTGCAGAGATGCAAGAATTGTCCTGTCAACTTAATGAACTGCTCAACAAGGGCTTTATAAGACCAAGTTTCTCAACCTAGGGAGCTCCAGTCTTGTTCGTCAAGAAGAAAGACAAATCGTTTCGTATGTGCATCGACTACAGGGAGCTCAACAAGTTGACGGTCAAAAATCGTTATCTGTTGCCTCGTATCGACGATTTATTTGACCAACTCCAAGAGTCGAACTTCTTTTCAAAAATCAACTAGAGATCCGGATATCACCAACTATGAGTGCTAGGGGAGGATGCTCCAAAGACAGCCTTCTGAACTCGTTATGGGCACTACGAATTCGTAGTGATGTCGTTCGGATTAACAAACGCGCCCGCAATATTCATGGACTTAATGAATAGGGTGTGTCGTCCTTACTTGGATTAGTTCGTCCTCTTCTTCATAGATGACATACTTATCTACTTTCGTCGTAAGGAGGAGCATAGTCAACATCTGCGACAAGTCCTTGAAACATTACGTTCGGAGAAGCTCTACGCGAAGTTCTCGAAATGCGAATTTTGGATTCGACGAGTCGAATTCTTAGGGCACGTGGTTAGCGAAGAGGGTATACACGTGGACCCTTCCAAAATCAAGGCCATTGAGAACTGGTCAGCACCGAAGACGCCTATGGAAATTCGTCAATTTCTAGGCCTCGCTGGCTACTATCGTAGGTTCATTCAGAACTTCTCCCGCATAGCGAAACCTCTCACAACACTGACCCAGAAGGGCGTGGCCTTTGACTGGGAAGAGAAGCAGGAGAGAGCGTTCCAAACGCTCAAACGAGCCTTGTGCACCGCACAAATACTATCCCTTCCCGAAGGAATAGAAGACTTCGTTGTCTATTGTGATGCATCGAATCAAGGGCTCGGATGTGTTCTGATGCAGCGTGGTAAGGTCATCGCCTATGCCTCGAGACATATAAAGACACATGAGGTCAACTACACGACCCACGATCTTAAACTAGGAGCAATTGTGTTTGCTCTGAAGATCTGGAGACATTACTTGTACGGAACGAAAAGCACTAAATTTACAGACCACAGGAGCTTACAACACATATTCAACCAGAAAGAGCTCAACATGAGACAACGACGGTGGGTCGAGCTACTCAGTGATTACGAATGCGAAATTCATTATCTTCCGGGTAAGGCCAACGTAGTAGCTGACGCCCTGAGTCGGAAGGAATATTCTGGTCGTAGAGTCAAATCATTGACTATGACTATCCATTCGCACTTGTCCACACAAATTAAGGCGGCTCATCTCGACGCTTTGAATCCTGAAAATGTGGCGGGTGAATCCCTGAGAGAGATGGATAAGAACTTGGAGGTTATGGGTGGCGGAGCTTATTATTTCATGGACCGGATATGGACCTTGAAACTAGGAGGTTTCAGAGACTTGGTCATGAACTAGGTGCACAACACTCGTTATTCCGTGCACCCGGGTTCAGATAAGATGTATATGGATCTCAAAAAGTTATACTGGTGTCCTAACATGAAAGCAGAGATTGATACCTTCGTGAGTAAATGCCTTACTTGCGCAAAGGTCAAGGTCGAATACCAGAAACCCTCCGGTCTACTACAACAGCCTGAGATACCGGAATGGAAGTGGGAGCGGATAACTATGGATTTCATAACCAAGTTGCCCAAGACAACGGGTGGACTTGATACCATATGGGTCATCGTCGACAGAGTGACCAAGTATGCACACTTACTGCCGATCAAAGAAAAAGACAAGATGGAGAAACTTACAAGAAATTACATTAGAGAGATTGTAAGAATACACGGTGTTCCTTTATCCATTATCTCAGAAAGAGATAGTAGATTCACTTTGAGGTTCTGGCAGTCGTTACAAAGTTCCCTAGGAACTAGGCTGGACATGAGTACAGCCTACCATCCACAGACCGACGGGCAAAGTGAGAGAACTATCCAAACCTTGGAAGATATGTTGCGAGCCTGTGTGATCGACTTCGGGAAAGCATGGGATACTCATTTACCCCTTGTCGAATTTTCCTACAACAACAGTTATCACACGAGTATAAAGGTTGCTCCATTCGAGGCCCTCTATGGCCGAAAGTGCAGATCCCCTATGTGCTGGGCTGAGGTGGGGGATACCCAGTTAGCTAAAGGACGAGTTCCTGAAAGCACTCTCACAAGTCCGGAAATCATACGGGAAACAACGGAGAAGATCGTTCAGATCCGCGAACGATTGAAAGCCTCCAGAGACCGACAGAAAAGCTACGATGAAAAACGTAGGAAATCGTTGGAATTCCAGGTGGGTCACCGTGTTCTATTAAAGGTCTCACCCTGGAAGGGCTTGATACACTTCGGAAAGCGTGGAAAGCTAAATCCAAGGTACGCTGATAAACGTAGGAAACCGTTGGAATTCCAGGTGGGTGACCGTGTTCTATTATTGAAGGTCTCACCCTGGAAGGGCTTGATACACTTCGGAAAGCGTGGAAAGCTAAATCCAAGGTACATCGGAAAGCGTGGAAAGCGAACGATTAAAAGCCTCCAGAGACCGACAGAAAAGCTACGCTGATAAACGTAGGAAACTGTTAGAATTCCAGGTGGGTGACCGTGTTCTATTGAAGGTCTCACCCTGGAAGGGCTTGATACACTTCAGAAAGCGTGGAAAGCTAAATCCAATGTACATTGGGCCTTTCGAGATTCTCGCCAGAATCGTCCATGTAGCTTACAAACTTACCTTACCGCGCGAACTCAGTAACGTACATTCTACCTTCCACGTATCAAACTTGAAAAAGTGTCTGTCCGATGAGACTCTTGTTATTCCACTCGACGAGATCGAGATCAACGAGAGCCTCAACTTTGTGGAGGAACCAGTAGAGATCATGGACCGAGAGGTCAAGCAAACGAAACAAAGTCGTATCCCGATAGTGATGGTTCGCTGGAACGCAAAGCGAGGACCGGAATTCACTTGGGAGCGTGAGGATCAGATGAAACTGAAATATCCTCATCTTTTTTCTTAGTTATTTGTAACTAATTTATTTGCTTAGACTTTAATTTCGGGACGAAATTCCCTTTAACGGGGGGATGATGTGACAACCCTGAATTTTCATTCGGTCAAACCCTAAAAGTCAATCACTTCATATTATAAGTCAAGTTCACTTTTATTTGTTTTTAGGAAATTAAAGTTCGTTTCATTATTTTAATAATTAATCTTTAAACGAACGGGTGAACGGATGGGCCGTCTCGGGTCTTGAAATTTCAAAATCGCGAATACCACGTAGCTTAGAAGTTCACGGCCAAACTTTTATGTTTGGGCTGTAAACTACCCTAAAAATCGTAAACTCATGCCTTAATCATGAGTTTACTCCCCAAAGTAGATCACTTCTCATGTTCACCCTAAAAGAGTAAACTCCAAACGCTCTCAACTATCATCCCGATTTTCGCCCGATTTCCCGAAAACGTAAGTACTTCTTGGCTTTATTTGTTGTTATATCACAACATCTAGTGATTATACATCCTTTAATCCATTAAATTTCATGTTTTGATTAGATTTCCAAAACACCAAGAAAACCAAGAACACACACTAGTGTTCTTGGACTTTTAGTTCATTTCAAGCTTCCACAAAGTAAGTACTTCTATCCTAGAGTCATTTAAAGCTTGCTATACATATTAATATCAAGCAAATTTCCCAAGAACACCAAGAACAAAGTGTTCATGGTTTTGGGAGGCTCCCAAACCGTAAACACCAAGTAAGGTGCAAAGTGGTGCCTTAGGGTGCCTAGATGTTTCACAATGCCTTAGGGACTTGTCTAGATCCATCCTTGATGAGTTCATCACACAAAAAGCACAAAAACCACTCATTTATATGTGTTTATGGTTTGGGGATCTCCCAAAACCGTAAACACCCCAAAAGGTGTATAAATGTCCCAAAATTACTCCTTATGCCTAGAATCTAACCTAGGTTATTACCTTGAAGTGTTTAGGACTTGAAAACATCAAAATACCTAAGTCCATGAGAGTTTACGGTAGTAAACTCATGGAGAAATGGTCCATAGACCATAAACTCCATTTAGGAGTGTTTTGATGCCACACAACACTTCCTAAGACTTAAACATGAAGTAGGAATGCTTGGATTGGCTTAGTAAGCTTCAAACAACAAATGGTCATAATGGGGGTGAGCTTACGACCGTAAACCCAAGGTTTTACGACCATAAACACTTTTGCTAGTGACCACAAAACCGTAAACTCCTTAAAGGAGTGTTCCTTGAACCCCAAGCACACTAGCCTTTCCCTACAACACTTAGATGCAATCCTTGAGACTTATAACACTTGTATAAAGTGTTTAGCATGTCCTAGGGTGTCTTGACTTGTTTATTAGTTGTTTAAAGACTAATTGGATACATATATGTGATATTATATCTTAACTAGGACCATAGAGTGTGTTCAAGACTTCACTTGACACCTAGCAATCCTACATCTTCAGTACATCCGTACCACTCACTACAGGTGAGTTCATACCCCTTAATCAATGGTTTAAATGTTTTTAAATGCTTTAATGGGGGGATACAAGTTAAATACTTATAGTTATTACATCAATCACATGTGATTAATAACTACAAAACCAGTGATTTTCTTATTGTTCAAACTGTTTATCAAACTATTTTGCTTCAAACTGTTTTACAAACTCTTTTACTTATCAAATAGTATTACTTAAACTCTTTTATACTTATTATCAAACGCATGTCTATGCATGTATAGTTATATAAGCAATGTTTAAAAGGCTTAGGAAGGCCAGTCCGCTCTATTTCCTTTTCCTCGTTGGGATATGGTCTGGTGAGGTATCGGGTGTCCGTCCGAAGGTCGTTTAAATATTAGTTATATATCATGTGTACATATATAGTCATAACAGGTCCTTCCAGTCAATTCATTACCCTTGGGTAGCAAGGGTATACTTCCATGTTCATACGTACAAGTTATATTACTATTAAACTACAATAGGTGTAGTTTAGGGTTTTACTATTACTAATACAAGAACAATGAATCATACAAAGAGTCAGTTCATACATGAGTCATAATACATAGTGATGAGAAACAAACATAATACATAGTGATGAGAAACAAACATAATACATAGTGATGAGAAACAAACATACAGGCTAGACAGAGGAAGAACACACAATACAGCTAGCACATACATTACATATACATTACATTCAGTTATGTGAGCCATTAAACGGGTCATGGCACTACATGCCATGGCCGTTTTTGTATCCAAATTATCCTTAATTGGGGAGCGTATGAGTTTGCGTGTAGATCTATACTGGATTGACTATCCTACACCATACTGCTCGCTACAGTGGGACTTGCAAGTCTACAGGTGCCAAATGTCATTTCTTACGGCATCTTACATCGTCGTTTTACTATTGAGTCGGTAGCAGGGTACAGGCCGATCACATGGTCCTTTAAATAACAATTGGTTTAAGGTAGTTAGTACAGCAGTAGTTACTTAATACAACACTACAGTACTATAATATTTATCCTATTACATTCACTTCGTGAACATTCACACGATGCACGGTAATGTAAAAACTATATATTTGGTTAATGATAGTCGGATTTGGGAAAATACACGCTCTTACACACAGTTACTAGATGCCTTGGTAGAAGGCTACTCTTAGTAGGAAACATAGGGTTTTCTAGGATGGTTCAAACAAATAAAAAACTTTACAAAACTTATACATTACATCTTACAAATGCTTTCATACAAACTAAGACACTAATATACTTATGATATCACCAGCTTTAAAGCTGATACTCGCTTTCAAAATAACTTGTATTCTCAGGTCACCAATAGACAGGTACCGGTGCCAGGTTTTTGAGAAGAAAGAGCTTGTTCAAGACTCCTATTTTATTTTGATGTACTTTTGATGTCTATATAACATGACAGAACACACTTGTATGAAATTATATTATTAATGCAATGGATGATGTCGTTGCATGTTTACTACTTTGCATTGTTGTGATATTATACATGACGTCCTCCACCCCCGAACGATTCCGCCGTTCAGGTTTTGGGGTGTGATAGATTGGTATCAGAGCATTGTTTATAGTGAATTGAGTGTATCAACCCATAAAAGATATACTAACTATAAACACAAGTGGGATTAATTATTTCCTTACCCCTTCTCTCGTATAGATATCATGGCTGGATTTCATCATCATGACGACCCGTACTTTCCACCCAACGACAATGCTGGATGGCTTGAAGCAGAGTCTGATGATGAGCATCAAATCCCTTTGGATGATCATCAAGCTGAAGGCTTCTCGGATGGATTTGACTCCGATCCCGAAGTCAACAACCTACCTCAAGTAGGTCAAGCTCCGAATGACAACCCTCGACCCGCATTTCAACGACCCACACCCCTGTGGGCAACAAACCTGAATACATGGAGCCATGAACAGGGTCAACCCATTCCCTTCAATGGAGACAGAAGTTTCTACAACCTCACTAATGGAGGTTCTGCTGACAGAGTCCTACCCATCATGGTTAGTAGGATGTCTTGGAAAACGATACTGGGTCAATCATCTATCAATCGAATCTTGGAGATTGACGCCAACACTGGTGTTAACACTGTCCGCATTCGCCAACTAGAGTCTGCTCATGAAAGGGCTTTGGTTCACAATGCAGCTCTTCAGAGGGAACTCACTGAAACGCGAGTTGAAGTCAGAGAACTTCGAGCTCAGCAAGCAAGAGCTGACAGGCGCATGAGGGACATAGAACGTCTTCTTTCGGCATCAAGAACTCACACTGGTAGTTCTCGTCGCCGATAGATTCTCATGGACTTCTCTGTTTTGGATATAACCTAGTTATGTAAAACTCTGGTCTAATTCCCTATCTTTGTAAATCGTAGGCCTGTTAGGTCTTAGTTAGGTTGTAATTCTGTCAAAATTTTCCCATTTTGATTGATGTAAGGCCTATTTCTGTTGGCCGTTTTTCCCGAACTTGTTATATCTGTAATTCCAATAATATTGACAGGTACCTAATCTTATGGGAATTATTATCCAAATGTGATCATCTATTAGTACTAGATTTCCATTCAATCGTATCGTTGGGCTATGAAGAGTTAATCCATGAGTCATTCTCATCAATTCTTCCATTAAATTCTTATCAATATTTTCATCTTCATAAACTATATATCAAAGATGCCGCCTCGCAGAAATCCACAGAGAAATCTCAATAACGAAACACCACCTCCTCCACCTCCTCAACCACCTACTCCTCAGTTCGACACGACAACCTTAAATGTTATTATAGCTACGGTTGTGGCTACAACCATGGCTCAATATCATTCATCTGTTTCCACTGGAGGAGGAACCCCTATTCAATCTATTCAGGTTGAAGCTCCTGTGCGCTCGAGAGAGTGCTCCTATAAGGACTTCACCAAATGCAAGCCATTATCCTTCAAAGGGACTGGCAGAGTCATTGCCCTCTCACAATGGTTCGAGAAAACCGAATTGGTTTTCGAAATCTGCTCTTGTTCCGAGGAGAGCAAGGTGAAGTACGCTGCTTGCACCTTTGAAACTAAAGCCCTAACATGGTGGAATAGCCATGTTAAGTCGCTATCTCTCATAGTGGCTAATTCTATGGGCTGGGATACTTTGAAAGACCTCATGATTGAGGAGTACTAGCCAAGGGGCGAGATCCAAAAGCTGGAGGAAGAGCTTGTTGGATTAATGTCTAAGTCCATAACTATAATTGGTGAGACTTGACTCGACCCGGCATGGTCCATTTGGGTTGCATGGCATCATGCATTTAGATAGACTATAATGAGAGAAATAACATTTAAGGATTATTAATATATTATAAGTTCTAATATATTAATAGGATTATTTAATTAGTATTGATCAAGAATTAATCTAGGATTAATTAAGTGATCAAAAGAAGACTAATTAAATATATGGGTTGATTGTGTAAATCATCCATACTTGTATAGTGGGCTAATGCTCCATGGATTATCAAGTTAGGCTAAAACCCATAGGATGCTCCATGGATGCTCCATGGTGTATTTGAACCCATGGATCCAAGGAAATGGAAAGTCATGACAATTAGGGTTTACCCTAATTGTAACACTATATAAAGATCATACTCTTGGAAAAATCGGCCACTATGTAAGATAGAGAAGGGCTAGCCGATTTCAAGTGTTCTACATTTCTCTCAAGGTTATTCCAAAAGCATATGATGTTGTGTGAACCATTTGAGGTGTCACACTTGGGGCACTAGGCACTCAAGCTTCATGAAGATATTCTACATCAAAAAGGTATGTATTCTACCTTGTTATATTCATTGTTTTGTATGCTAGATTAGGATAATACCTTGGAAGTTCATATTTGCATGCATAATAGAGAAAACATAGATCCAAGGTATTTAGGGTTGCATGTACACATAGGAGTGTTAGAATGCTCAAAACCCAACAGTGGTATCAGAGACTAGGCTTGTTTTCAATTATACTTGATGCAAATTGCTGAAAAATGCTGAAAAACTCGATTTTATGGCTTTCTAGGCACTGGACTCACCGAGTCCACTGATGAACTCGCCGAGTCCATGAGTAAAATCATCCTACTCGTCGAGTAGGTTCATACACTCGACGAGTAGGAGCCCCAGACAGCATATTTTCGAGTTTTTTGGCTGGAATTAGACTAGGAACATTACCCTAAGATGTTTTTGGACTTATAAACTTGCTTTTGATGTGGTAATGTTCATGCTAATCCAATTTCAAAGATAATTGTCAGTAGATTCATGTTTTGAATTAGTTTAGTGATTAGGCTAATTACATGAAAAAGGTTGATTTGAATTATCTTGTTCTTATGAGTTGCTTAGATTAATAGAAAAGTTAATTGATTATGTGTTTTCAATCCATTTTAATCTAAGAGTTGATTCTAAAATGTGTTTTTGTAACTTGTCCTCAAGTTATATGAAAAGTCACATTTAAGTTTCATAAAACTCGTAAAAGTTGGCAAAGTTACAAAAAATGAAGAGTCTTGTCTCATTGAATGGTTTTATGACTCCATAACTTGTCCTCAAGTTATGGAAGTTCAAGAGTCACTTCATTAAGTAATAAAATGTGTAACCTTAATTAATTCCATAAGTTATAAAATAAAGATAAGTTAATTCTTTTATTAGTTTAAATTCTTCCATAACTTGTCCTCAAGATATGGAACTTGAAGAGTTTTTGGATTAAAACTACTTTAAACACATAAGTTATGGAATTAATTAGTTTTGAATAGCTTCAAAACTTGCCCTCAAGTTTTGGAATTTGTAAAGTTTTCTCTTATAAATACTTTAATTCCAAGTTAGCCCTTAGAATTTTAAAAGTTAAAATTCAACCCTTATACTTTATAATATTATAAGTTAATAATATTTATATATATGTATAAGAGCAAGTCAGTCTTACCGTTAGTAGGCCTCATTCACGAAGCCGGTCTATAAGGGGGGTATAAGGTTACTGCCTATAAAATGGCAGTTTAATAGGTGTCCACTCACCTACCGCTTCCTTGACCGGTGGAGGGTCGTTAGCCGAACGGGTTTGACAGGACTGTAATTCTCCCTTCATTAAAAGTATTAATGATAAATACTAAGTAACTAAACTCTTAATAATACCCAATCTTAGTTACTTAGGAAAATGTGAATAAGGTGCTAATCCATGAAATTACACTTTGCACTTTGTTTAAGTCAGTTAGTGGAGCGTGTGTGGTTAACCGGCACACTAACTCGTATTTAACAAGGTAGGCAAAGGGTAACTTAATGTTTATCATAGTATCGATGGAGCGTGCGTGGTTAACCGGCACATCGATTGAGGGGTAAACACTTAAGGGTATCAGGTAATTTGCATGGTTACTTCACACCTTGTTTTGTGGTCCTCGGCATCCCAGTCACAAAACCTGAAGGGCACACTCAAGATTGAAACACGCCATTGAACAGTTCAATGAATCTCAAAGATCTAGGAGTTTCAAATCCAATTAAAACCTAATAATACATTTCGTTTATCTTGGTGGAAATTGGTGAATCGTCATTCACCTACCTTCAAATATTTTATAGCTTGGATTACGACATCCCTCTTCCAAGTTATAAAAAATATTGTGTTGGGTCCTAGCCTTAATATTTCATATTGGGTGTCATATTAAGGACTTTAGATCAACTATCTTGAATATCTCCCAAAAGATGTTTGGTTTAGATATTTATGATCTTCCCAAATCTCTTGAAACAAGCTTCCTAAATGAAGATGATGTCCCATGGAAATCATACTTCTTTAACCTCCTCTAATTATTCTCCCTAACCCACAAGCTCTTGAAAAGTTTAAGGTCACTCAAGCCCTATTGGCAAGAAAAGGTCTATGTGTGATCACATGTTGGAGATGTAGTCACATATTGACAAGCTGGGAGAGTTGGGTGTCAAAGTCTTGAGAAAGTTGGTGGCTCAACTACTTTCTAAGTCTCATAATGAGTTCCTTTGGGACTCCTATGAAACAGACTAAGACAAGACCCTTAATAATCTTATCCATTTGCTAAGATCAACTTCCTAAAACTTTATGGACATTGACAATGATGACATTGGATATCCAGTAAGGCTCTCTCTTCCCAATGGAAAGGGATCGGCCATAGTCAATTCAGTTGACCAAATGGTAAAGAGAAATGCTAAGTCTGTGATAGTCCCATGTACCATTATCAAAGAGTCCATATGTTTATATTGCCAAAGGAAGGGGCATTAGTTACGAAGCTGCCAATTTTACCTAAGGATGGTAAAGTCAATAAGTTTGACTTTATTTCAGGTAAAATCCACTATCTAACTCTGCTAAGTTTCTATTCTGAGATTCTTGATACATGATGTGACTGGGTCACATGTTGGTGTTTTAAGAATCAAAGAAAAGTAAAGAAACTTAAAGAAAGAATATGATGAATCTGATCGCGTAGATGGATTTCTATTGCATAGTTTGAAGATTGGATTCTTGAGCTACTTCTTAGGAGTTATGATATTTTTTCTTAGGAATAGACAACAACAAGTTTTCATATGGATTGTAAGGATAAGTTTTTCCGCAAAGTTTTTAAAATAAAAGGAAAATTTCTGATTTTATTTATTTTAAAATATCCTTACAATGGCATCTGTGAAAATTTTTGTTGCTTATAGGATTCCATTAATAGCAAGAGTGGAAATATGAAATTGATTCTTTCATTTGTGGTAATGTCTAAATTTACCAAATAAGGAAAGACTCTCATCACCCAAGTTTCAATTGGAACGGAACTTGGAACCATGCAAGTTGTATAGCATGATGAATGAGAACTTTCAAGTATTGGAAAATTAAGACGAATTACTTGTTCACATGGATGTGTGAGTCAAGTAATGGACTAAGGGATCGAGTACCCATTCTTGTGCGCTGATTAAGTCCACCACAAAAGATCGATAAGACTATTCGTCATAGTTTACTAAAGCTCAGTAAATATGATTATACTTACAAGCTTAAGTGTAATTCTGAGACATTGGAAAAGGTTCCAATGCAAGGCAGAGCGAATAAGAAGAATCAACTTAGGCAGAAAGATAAAAGTTTCTCAAATCTGAAAAGATGGGAGAATACTTTAGTATCAGTTTTGTGATCATCTTAATGATTAAGAAACCATAGCACAATTAGTTCTCTAAGGAAATCTTAGTGCATTCTTATGACTAAGAAGAGGAACTAGAATTGTTGAAATGGTTAAATCAAGAAGATGAGTCATACTTCGTTCCAATACAAGTCTTGGAGTCATACTCCAAGATTGTAATTCGAGTGACATGTCTTAAAGAAGGTTTAAAACACTTGTCAAATGTAAGAGTAAAAGTTTTCTACTCTTGTACATTTGAAATTGGTAAGTTGTGATGATTTGGATAAAACAAAGACCAACTTAGGCAAATTGTGTGAAGTGTTTGTCTTGATTAGAATCCGTGCTATCTCTTGGATGTTTGACAAGGGAGTCTTATAGGTCAAGAGGACAGTGGGAGTCTTAAAGGTCTTGAAAGTCTCAAGAACCAATCAAGAATAAAATCTGAAGTTCTTCACTAGCACACGACTTGAGGTTTATAACCTATTGTGTTGACATATTCTGTGCCCATTCCATTTAAAGTTGGCTTTGCATATGAGTTCTTAGAGTTCTCAATTTGTTGCAAAACAACTTGGAAGCAATGGCAGGCCCTTGAGCTGCCAGGTGGCAAGAAATTAAGATTGAGTTCAGTCCATATGAGTTTGGATTTGTCATTATCCTTGTCTTGTGACTATGGTTTTGACAATTCAGATGGATAAGAACACATACACCAGTAAATCTAAGTGTCATAAGGTTTCTCTCCAATTCATGAAAATGATGGTGAGGGAATACACGTGGACCCTTCCAAAATCAAGGCCATTGAGAAATGGTCAGCACCGAAGACGCCTACGGAAATTCGTCAATTTTTAGGCCTCGCTGGCTACTATCGTAGGTTCATTCAGAACTTCTCCCGCATAGCGAAACCTCTCACAACACTGACCCAGAAGGGCGTGGCCTTTGATTGGGAAGAGAAGCAGGAGAGAGCGTTCCAAACGCTCAAACGAGCCTTGTGCACTGCACCAATACTATCCCTTCCCGAAGGAGTAGAAGACTTCATTGTCTATTGTGATGCATCGAATCAAGGGCTCGGATGTGTTCTGATGCAGCGTGGTAAGGTCATCGCCTATGCCTCGAGACAGCTGAAGACACATGAGGTCAACTACACGACCCACGATCTTGAACTAGGAGCAGTTGTGTTTGCTCTGAAGATCTAGAGACATTACTTGTACGGAACGAAAAGCACTATCTTTACAGACCACAAGAGCTTACAACACATATTCGACCAGAAGGAACTCAACATGAGACAACGACGGTGGGTCGAGCTACTCAGTGATTACGAATACGAAATTCGTTATCATCCGGGTAAAGCCAACGTAGTAGTTGACGCCCTGAGTCGGAAGGAATATTCTGGTCGTACAGTCAAATCATTGACTATGACTATCCATTCACACTTGTCCACACAAATTAAGGCAGCTCAGCTCGAAGCTTTGAAGCCTGAAAATGTGGCGGGTGAATCCCTAAGAGGGATGGATAAGAACTTGGAGGTTAAGGGTGGCGGAGCTTATTATTTCATGGACCAGATCTGGACCCCGAAACTAGGAGGTTTCAGAGACCTGGTCATGAACGAGGCGCACAACACTCGTAATTCCATGCACCCGGGTTCAGATAAGATGTATCTGGATCTCAAAAGGTTATACTGGTGGCCTAACATGAAAACAGAGATTGCTACCTTCGTGGGTAAATGCCTTACTTGCGCCAAGATCAAGGTCGAATACCAGAAACCCTCCGGTCTATTACAACAGCCCGAGATACCGGAATGGAATTGGGAGCAGATAACTATGGATTTCATAACCAAGTTGCCCAAGACGATGGGTGGACTTGATTCCATAGGGGTCATCGTCGATAGACTGAACAAGTCTGCACACTTTCTGCCGATTAAAGAAACAGATAAGATGGAGAAACATACAAGAAATTACATTAGGGAGATTGTAAGACTGCACGATGTTCCCTTTTCCATTATCTTGGACAGGGATAGTAGATTCACCTCGAGGTTCTGGCAGTCGTTACAAAGTTCCCTAGGAACTAGGCTGGACATGAGTACAGACTACCATCCACAGACCGACGGGCAAAGTTAGAGAACTATCCAAACCTTGGAAGATATGTTGCGAGCCTGCGTGATAGACTTTGGGAAAGCATGGGATACTCACTTACCCCTTGTCAAATTTTCCTACAACAACAATTATCACACGAGCATAAAGGCTGCTCCATTCAAGGCCCTCTATGGCCGAAAGTGCAGATCCCTCTGTGCTGGGCTGAGGTGGGTGATACCCAGTTAGCTAAACGACGAGTTCCTGAAAGCACTCTCACAGGTCCGGAGATCATACAAGAAACGACAGAGAAGATCGTTCAGATCCGCGAATGATTGAAAGCCTCCAGAGACCGAAAGAAAAGCTACACTGATAAACGTAGGAAACCATTGGAATTCCAGGTGGGTGACCGTGTTCTATTGAAGGTCTCACCCTAGAAGGGCTTGATACGCTTCGGAAAGCATGGAAAGCTAAATCCAAGGTACATTGGGCCTTTCGAGATTCTCGCCAGAATCGGCCCTGTAGCTTACAAACTTAACTTACCGCGCGAACTCAGTAACGTACATTCCACCTTCCATGTATCGAACTTGAAAAAGTGTCTGTCCGACGAGACTCTTGTTATTCCACTCGCCGAGATCGAGATCAACGAGAGCCTCAACTTCGTGGAGGAACCAGTAGAGATCATGGACCGAGAGGTCTAGCAAACGAAACAAAGTCATATCCCGATAGTGAAGGTTCGCTGGAACGCCAAGAGAGGACCGGAATTCACTTGGGAGCGTGAGTTATTTGTAACTACTTTATTTGCTTAGACTTTAATTTCAGGACGAAATTCCATTTAACAGGGGGATGATGTGACAACCCGAAAATTTCATTCGGTAAAACCTTAAAAGTCAATCACTTCATATTATAAGTCAAGTTCACTTTTATTTGTTTTTAGGAATTTAAAGTTCGTTTGATTATTTTAATAATTAATCTTTAAACGAATGGGTGAACGGATGGGCCGTTTCGGGTCTTGAAATTTCAAAACCGTGAATACCACGTAGCTTAGAAGTTCACGGCCAAACTTTTATGTTTGGGCCGTAAACTACCCTAAAAACCGTAAACTCATGCCTTAAGCATGAGTTTACTCCCCAAAGTAGATCACTTCTCATTTTCACCCTAAAAGAGTAAACTCCAAACGCTCTCAACTATCATCCCGATTTTCGCCTGATTTCCCGAAAACGTAAGTACTTCTTGGCTTTATTTGTTGTTATATCACAACATCTAGTGATTATACATCCTTTAATCCATTAAATTTCATGTTTTGATTAGATTTCCAAAACACCAAGAAAACCAAGAACACACACTAGTGTTCTTGGACTTTTAGTTCATTTCAAGCTTCCACAAAGTAAGTACTTCTATCCTAGAGTCATTTAAAGCTTGCTATACATATTAATATCAAGCAAATTTCCCAAGAACACCAAGAACAAAGTGTTCATGGTTTTGGGAGGCTCCCAAAACCGTAAACACCAAGTAAGGTGCAAAGTGGTGCCTTAGGGTGCCTAGATGTTTCACAATGCCTTAGGGACTTGTCTAGATCCATCCTTGATGAGTTCATCACACAAAAAGCACAAAAACCACTCATTTATATGTGTTTATGGTTTGGGGATCTCCCAAAACCGTAAACACCCCAAAAGGTGTATAAATGTCCCAAAATTACTCCTTATGCCTAGAATCTAACCTAGGTTATTACCTTGAAGTGTTTAGGACTTGAAAACATCAAAATACCTAAGTCCATGAGAGTTTACGGTAGTAAACTCATGGAGAAATGGTCCATAGACCGTAAACTCCATTTAGGAGTGTTTTGATGCCACACAACACTTCCTAAGACTTAAACATGAAGTAGGAATGCTTGGATTGGCTTAGTAAGCTTCAAACAACAAATGGTCATAATGGGGGTGAGCTTACGACCGTAAACCCAAGGTTTTACGACCATAAACACTTTTGCTAGTGACCACAAAACCGTAAACTCCTTACAGGAGTGTTCCTTGAACCCCAAGCACACTAGCCTTTCCCTACAACACTTAGATGCAATCCTTGAGACTTATAACACTTGTATAAAGTGTTTAGCATGTCCTAGGGTGTCTTGACTTGTTTATTAGTTGTTTAAAGACTAATTGGATACATATATGTGATATTATATGTTAACTAGGATCATAGAGTGTGTTCAAGACTTCACTTGACACCTAGCAATCCTACATCTTCAGTTCATCCGTACCACTCACTATAGGTGAATTCATACCCCTTAATAAATGCTTTAAATGTTTTTAAATGCTTTAATGGGGGGGGGATACAAGTTAAATACTTATGGTTATTACATCAATCACATGTGATTAATAACTACAAAACCAGTGATTTTCTTACTATTCAAACTATTTTGCTTCAAACTGTTTTACAAACTCTTTTACTTATTAAATACTATTACTTAAACTATTTTATACTTATTATCAAATGCATGTATATGCATGTATAGTTATATAAGCAATGTTTAAAAGGCTTAGGAAGGCCAGTTCGCTCTATTTCTTTTTCCCTGTTAGGATGTGGTCTGGTGATGTATCGGGTGTCCGTCCGAAGGTCGTTTAAATACTATTTATATATATCATGTGTACATATATAGTCATAACAGGTCCTTCCAGTCAATTCAATACCCTTGGGTAGCAAGGTTATACTTCCATGTTCATACGTACAAGTTATATTGCTAGTAAACTATAATAGGCGTAGTTTAGGGTTTTACTATTACTAATACAAGAACAATGAATCATACAAAGAGTCAGTTCATACATGAGTCATAATACATAGTGATGAGAAACAAACATAATACATAGTGATGAGAAACAAACATAATACATAGTGATGAGAAACAAACATAATACATAGTGATGAGAAACAAACATACAGGCTAGATAGAGGAAGAACACACAATACAGCTAGCACATACATTACATATACATTACATTCAGTTATGTGATCCATTAAACGGGTCATGGCACTACCTGCCATGACCGTTTTTGTATCCAAAATCTCCTTAATTGGGGAGCGTATGAGTTTGCGTATAGATCTATACTGGATTGACTATCCTACACCTTGCTGCTCGCTACAGTGGGACTTGCAAGTCTACGGGTGCCAAATGTCATTTCTTACGGCGTCTTACATCGTCGTTTTACTATTGAGTCGGTAGTAGGGTACAGGCCGATCACATGGTACTTTAAATAACAATTGGTTTAAGGTAGTTAGTACAACAGTAGTTACTTAATACAACACTACAGTACTATAATATTTATCCCATTACATTCACTTCGTGAACATTCACACGATGCACGGTAATGTAAAAACTATATTTTTTGTTAATGATAGTCGGATTTAGGAAAATACACACTCTTACAAGAGACACACACAGTTACTATACGCCTTGGTAGAAGGCTACTCTTAGTAGGAAAAATAGGGTTTTCTAGGATAGTTCAAACAAATACAAACTTTACAAAACTTATACATTACATCTTACAAACATCTTAAAAAAACAAACTAAGACACTAATATACTTATGATCTCACCAGCTTTAAAGCTGATACTCGCTTTCAAAATA
Organism: Lactuca sativa; assembly: GCF_002870075.4. Taxonomy (NCBI): domain Eukaryota; kingdom Viridiplantae; phylum Streptophyta; class Magnoliopsida; order Asterales; family Asteraceae; genus Lactuca; species Lactuca sativa. Next base: position 112,438,531 of record NC_056629.2, read on the forward strand.
ACTTGTATTCTCAGGTCACCAATAGACAAGTACCGGTGCCAGGTTTTTGAGAAGAAGGTGCTTGTTGAATACTCCTCTTTTATTTTGATGTACTTTTGGTGTCTATATAACTTGACAGAACACACTTGTATGAAATTATATTATTAATGCAATGGATGATGTTGTTGCTTGTTTACTACTTTGCATTGTTGTGATATTATACATGACGTCCTCCACCCCCGAACGATTCCGCCGTTCAGGTTTTGGGGTGTGACGTATCTTAGGCTTGTTATGTGCTTCTACTCAAAGTTTTATGAACTGTTTAAACAAGTATCGTACACTTTACGTGTACACTTACCAAATATACTTGTTGTTTATCTGTTTATCCGCATCTGCGATTGTTAAGATCAACCTTGGCAGATAACTTTATCCGTATATCTGTATGTCTGTTTATCCGTATCTGCAGTTGTTAATTACAACCTTGGTAGAAAACTTTATTTGTTACCCATACAACCATGGACTTGGTTGTTTTCAAAACGGTTTTTAAGTATGGAATTACTTATGGAACATAACGTTTTGGCTTTCAAAGATTCATTACAAACACAGTTTCACGTATGGTTTTAGTTATACAACCTATACATTTTGGCTTTTAAAGACTCATTTCAAACATTGTTTTAACTGTTGTTATACATACAAAGAGAATACTTTTTGGACCTTTTAAAAGTATTACTGCGGTTAGAGAAAACCTGTGACACTCACCAACCTTTGTGTTGACTTTCAAAATTACATGTATTCTTAGGGGATCATTAGCCAGGCGTTCAGACAGAAGATTAGCAGTGGATTGCAGACGACCTAGCTAGCTTGTTTTCGATATCTGCTTACCTGTTTAAGGCAACTACTGTACTACGATTATCTGTAAGAACCTTGTATTCAAACTTAATGATGGAATACAAATGCACTTTTGTTTATCGTTGTAGTTGTGCTATATATTCGGTTTATCTGTGATCCATGAACTTAGTCCCACTCCCGGCGTGTTTCGCCTTGGCCGGGGGTGTGACAGAATGGTATCAGAGCTAAATTGGCTATAGAGAACTCGTATCCTCGAAAGAGGAATACAACTATAGCAGACTAGCTTCTAATAAAAGTATTATTAATAATAACACTATTTCTCGACTACTTACGCCGTTTGATGTCCGACCATCGTCTGTGCTCGGTAGTCAGGAAGAACAAACAAAAATTAATAATACTACAAACCCCACTAACCATAATATCTAAGAGTTTATATATACTTTGGCCCGCGATGAGAACACTTAATAAAATTTGAACATCCCTTCAACTAAAACTACCAACTTAACCCTTTAGGTCAGACGCCTCAATTAGGGTTAGTACCGTACATAAGTTATACCATAAATAAATCTGGAATGCACACCTATGTTATTTATGGTCAGGCCGGTGCACAACCAACCCTGAGCAAGGAGTCTGACAGACTACAACGATTGAAGGTTTTACAGATTGAAGGATGTTCTCTAGATTCGCTACAGCAACCTAGTACCTTAGAATCCATACATACATTTTAAAACACTTACAATTCATTAGCAATTAAGGTCCCCTTTCTACCATTAAGAAATCTAGTGGATTTCTAAACCAATCACCTCCTCCTTATCATTTGGAAATCTAGAGGATTTCTAAATCAATCCCCTTCTTATTATACTCTGTAGGACATTACGAACGAACTATATTTTTAAAATGGATCCCATACCTACTTGTTAGGAATTCATGGTGTTAACACAACTTAACATGCCCATTTAAATATACTAGCCGATGGCCCCACGAAAAGAACCACGAGTTCGTCCACCGCCAACTCCCCGAGGCAACTTGAGGAGAACCCCACCAGTAACTCAAACATCAGTGGAAACTCCAAACCAGGGAGGATACCCAAAAGTAACAAATGTAAACCAAACATTCCAAATAAATTCCGCCATGATGCAGAACATGCTCGCACAAGGAATTACTACAACTTTGGCAGCATACGAGGCAGCCCGAAATGGAAACACTAGAAATAGTGGAAGTGGCACTCCCGCAACTCACCAAAACAACACCAGACACTGCTCCTATAAGGATTTAATGAGTTGCAAACCTCGACCCTTCTACGGCACTGAAGGAGCTGTTGGGCTATCTCGTTCGATAGAAAAGACTGAGGTTGTCTTCCACATCAGTGCTTGCCCCGATGACTGTAGGGTTAAGTACGCTACCTGCACATTGATGGACTCCGCCTTAACTTGGTGGAATAACCATGTGAAGTCCATGGGAATCGCTGAAGCTTATGCCATGGGCTGGGAATCCCTGAAGCAGCTAATAACCTAGTATTGTCCCCAACAGGAGATACAGGCTCTAGAGCAAGAGCTTTGGAATCTTGTCATGAATGCTTCCTACACCTCTCGATTCAATGACCTTGCAAACCTTTGCCCAGGAATGGTGACCCTGAAAGACAGGAAGATCTAAAGGTACATCTGGGGACTAGCTTCACCTGTTCAAGGTCTGGTGACAGCATCCAAACCCTTCACTTTCGATAGTGCTAAGCAATTAGCCTATCAGTTGACTGAACAGTGTGTCCGGCATGGTACCATGACCCCACTGCAGAGAAGAAGAACACTGGAGGCACCAAAAGGAAGTTTCATGGGGAAACAAAGGAGGAATCCAAGCATCACAAGGTTGAACCAGAACCATTAGCTGTCTACGCCGCAGTTACCAATACTCCCACCCCAACTAAGTCCTACTCTGGGACTTTACCTCATTGTATAAAGTGCAATTTCCACCATGTCAGAAATTGCAGGGAGGTGATCTGCAACAAGTGTAACATGAGAGGTCACATCTCGAGGTACTGTAGAAGAACCCCAACCACTACGGCACAAGGAAACCGTAACTGTTACAAGTGTAATCAGCTAGGGCATTTTAGGAAGGACTACCCACAACTAAAGAACCAAGGTGGCTATAGAAGGGTACTTATGATCACAGCAGGAGAGGCTCTCCCAGAACATGCTTGGACCGTAAACACCATTCAAACTCATGTTTACTCCCTAAATGTTGAGTTCAAGGTGTTCCAAGTCCATTCCAGTAAGTCCTTAAGTCATTTCCAAGCTCCAAGAGTGATTTGGGACGGTTTTGGGGCTCAAAAACCCCTTATATGTGTGTTTACGGCCTATGGGTGTTCTAGGGCCGTAAACACATGTTTATGGTCCTATTTCATAGATTGAACACGGATTTGAAAGCTGAAAAGGTTATACTATGAGTTAGGATAGTTACCTTGTTGATTTGGAGCTTAATTTGGATGATTTTTGGACCAAGGATTGAATTGTAGAGAGAGAGTAGTGAGAGAGGCTGCAAAAGCTTCAAAATGAAGTCATTTGAACTTTATATATGGTTCAAGTTTGTGACACGGTGTTCTACCCGATACTAACGTTAGACGAGGCTTTTGGTCGCACCCGATTAAGTTGCTGTAACCCGATATGGTTGAATCTAAAAATCTTCCAATTATTAAATTGGGGCGTTATCATGAGTTTCTAATGTGTTTGGACACCCATTAAGTCATAATAGAAGTCTCAAAATTAATGACTTAATTTAAAAACAAAACGGAAACAATTCGAAAACGACAAATTTTATTGACGGAACGGGTTACAATGATGGAACAAACTTCGGGTTGTCACATTATCCCCCCGTTAGAGGGAATTTCGTCCCGAAATTCAACATTAAAATACAAATCAAGGATTTGGAAATAGATGCAGATACTTCTGTTTCATCGAGTCTTCGCGCTCCCAAGTGAATTCCGGTCCCCGCTTGGTGTTCCAACGAACCTTCACTATCGGGATGCGGCTTTGCTTCGTACATTTGATCTCTCGATCCATGATTTCGATAGGTTCCTCCACGAAGTTTAGGTTTTCGTTGATTTCGATCTCATCACGAGGGATTACTAGGGTTTCATCAGATAGGCACTTCTTAAGATTCGAGACGTGGAAGACAGGATGGATGTTACTAAGCTCTTGGGGTAATCAGAGTTTATAGGCCACATGACCAATCCTGGTGAGGATCTCGAACGGTCCAATGTACCTCGGGTTAAGTTTTCCGTGCTTTCCAAAGTGTATCGTGCCTTTTCAGGGCGAGACCTTCAACAGGACACGGTCTCCAACCTGGAACTCCAGAGGTTTCCGTAATATATCGGTGTAACTCTTCTGTCGGTCTCGTGAGGCTTTCATTCATTCTCGGATTTGGATGATTTTCTCGGTGCTTCACGGATGATTTCAGGACCAGTGAGAGCACTGTTGGGGAATCGACTCTTGGCTAGCTGCGTGTCCCCTACCTCGGCCCAGCACAGAGGGGATCTGCACTTATGACCGTAGAGGGCTTCAAACGGAGCAGCCTTGATGCTGGTGTGGTAACTGTTGTTATACGAGAACTCTATCAAAGGTAAATGTGTGTCCCCATGACTTTCCGAAATCAATGACGCATGCTCTAAGCATGTCTTCCAGGGTTTGGATAGTTCTCTCACTCTGTCCATCTGTCTGAGGATGATAAGTCATGCTCATGTCCAACCTAGTTCCAAGAGCTTTCTGAAGGGACTGCCAAAACCTTGAGGTAAACCTGCTATCTCGATCGGAGATAATGGACACAGGTACACCATGCAGTCGGACTATTTCTTGGATGTAGATTCGCGTGAGTCTTTCCATCTTGAATGATTCTTTGATCGGAATGAAGTGAGCGGATTTTGTCAAACGATCGACAATTACCCAAATGGTATCGTACCCACTCGGAGATTTGGGTAACTTGGTGATGAAATCCATGGTAATCATCTCCCATTTCCATTCAGGTATTTCGGGATGTTGGAGCAGACCCGAGGGTTTCTGGTACTCGACTTTTACCTTGGCGCAAGTCAGGCACTTGCCCACGAAGGTAGCGATTTCAGCTTTCATGTTGGGCCACCAATATCGTCTCTTGAGATCTAGGTACATCTTATCCGAACCTGGTTGAACAGAGTATCTGGTCTTGTGTGCTTCCTCCATGACAACTTCCCTGAATCCTCCAAACTTTGGGGTCCAGATTCGGTCCATGAAACAGTAGACTCCGTCACCTCTGATCTCAAGTTTCTTATCCATTCCCCTCAAGGCCTCGCTTGACACATTCTCTGGTTTGAGGGCTTCCAACTGGGCTTTTCGGATTTGCATGGATACGTGAGAATAGATAGTCATCGTCAGTGTCTTCACTTTGCGGCTTGAACTTTCTTTTCGGCTAAGGGCATCTGCCACCACATTAGCCTTGCCGGGATGGTAGCGGATTTCACACTCGTAATCACTGAGCAGCTCTACCCATCGCCGTTGCCTCATGTTTAAGTCCTTCTGATTGAAGATGTGCTGCAGGCTCTTATGGTTAGTGAAGATCGTACACTTGGTTCCATAGAGATAATGTCTCCAAATCTTCAATGCGAAAACCACTGCTCCTAACTCCAAGTCATGAGTGGTATAATTGACCTCGTTTGCCTTCAGCTGTCTCGAGGCATAAGCAATTACTTTTCCCATTTACATAAGCACACAGCCTAATCCCTGATTAGACGCATCACAATAAACAAAAAAGTCTTCCGTCCCTTCGGGCAGGGACAGGACAGGTGCGCTGCACAAGGCTCGCTTTAACGTTTGGAACGCGGTTTCTTGCTTTTCACTCCAACAAAGGGTACTCCTTTCTATGTCAGAGTGGTTAAGGGTTTGGCGATTCTGGAAAAATTCTAGATGAATCTTCGATAATAGCCGGCGAGACCCAAGAATTGACGAATTTCTATGGGTGTCTTCGGTGCCGACCAATTCTCTATTGCTTTGATCTTGGAAGGGTCCACGTGTATACCCTCTTTGCTAACCACGTGACCAAGGAAAATTACCTTCCGAATCCAGAATTCGCACTTGGAGAATTTCGCTTATAGCTTTTCGGATCTAAGGGTTTCCAACACTGACCTCAAGTGTTGTTTGTGATCTTCTTCGCTTCTGGAGTAGACAAGGATGTCATCAATGAACACAATGACGAACTTGTCCAGAAAAGGGCGACACACCCGGTTCATCAGGTCCATGAACACTGCCGGTGTGTTGGTTAGACTGAAGGGCATCACTACGAACTCGTAGTATCCATACCGAGTCCTGAAAGCTGTTTTGGAAACATCACTCTCATGAACTCGTAGCTGATGGTACCCTGACCTAAGGTCTATCTTTGAGAAGTAGCTGGCTCCCTGAAGTTGATCGAAGAGGTCATCGATTTGAGGAAGAGGATATCGGTTTTTGACGGTTAACTTATTCAGCTCACAGTAGTCGATACACATTTGGAAGGATCCATCTTTCTTCTTCACAAACAATACCGGAGCTCCCCAGGGTGAGGAACTCGGTCTGATGAACCCTTTCTTGAGTAGCTCGTTGAGTTGGCTGGATAACTCCTGCATTTCTGCTAGAGCTAAGCGATATGGAGACTTGGCTACGGGGGTAGCTCCAGGGATTAGGTCGATACGAAATTCAACTTAACGTTCGGGAGGAATTCCTGGGAGCTCTTCGGGAAAGACATCAGGAAAGTTGTAGACTTTGGGGATGCTCTCAAGGTCTTTAACTTCCTGTTTCTCATTCATGACATGGGCTAGGAATTCTTGGCACTCCTTCCGCAGAAGCTTTTGAGCTTTGATGTAGGAAATGATATGAAGATTTGATCTAAGCTTATCACCATAGATCATGAGAGTCTGACCAGAGGGAAGATTGAGACGGATGGATTTTTCGTAACAAAGGATATCAGCATGATTGGGACTCAACCAATCCATGCCAATGATAACATCAAAGCTCTTTATGGAGAATGGCATAAGATCGATGGGAAAAGATTGGTCGTTCAGGGTAAGGGTACAACCTATGAATATATCGCTAACACTTTCTTTCTCACCGTTAGCCATCTCGACGGTAAATGTTTCGGTTAATGGTTGGGGATTATGTTTAAGAAGGCGTTTGAATGAATGGCTAACAAAACTACGTTCCACACCAGAATCGAAAAGGATACTAGCATAAGAGTTGTCGAGAAGGAACATACCTAAGACAACGGTGGGGTCGGCGACAACCTCCTCTCTTCCCATAGCTATAACTCTTCCCGTATTGCTTGTTGAGGCTGCCTTGGGGCAATTTCTCTTGAAATGCCCTACTTCGCCACAACTGTAGCAGGCCTGACCGACACCTGCTCCAGAAGATTGATTAGTTGATTGGGCTGGTTTTCTGCAGTTTCGAGCAAGGTGGCCCTTCTTGCCACAGTTGTTGCAGAGTCTTTCACGACATGGCCCGGAAGTACGATGATGGTAGCTGCACTTGCTGCACCAAGGAAGGGTACCGGTATATCCGCTGGTAGGAGCCTGAGCTGTGGATCCGACCGCAGAAACAGCAGCAGGGGCAGTAGCAGCGTGGACTGCTACCGTTTGCTGTTTCTTAGAGGATCCTTGTGAACTTTGGGCATTCCGTTTGTTCCAGAATTTCTTTATACTTCCACCACTACTTTTAACCGGCTCAGGAGCGGTGGTCTCCTCATCGGGGTTGTCTCCGTGATCAATCAGAGTTTGTGCTAGACATTTAGCACTGTCGAAAGTGTCTGGCTTTGTGGCCAAAACATTCCCTTTGGTTGGTTGGGTCAGCCCCAGATAAATCTTTCAATCTTTTTACTCTCCGGGGTAACCATTCCCGGACAGAGAAGCACTAGGTCTTCGAATCTAGAGGTGTAAGTGACGATGTCGGAACCCTTCATCTTTAGATTCCAAAGTTCATGCTCTAATTTCTGCATCTTGCCCCGCGGGCAGTATTCAGCAAGAAGAAGATCCTTCATGGCCTCCCAACCCATATCATTAGCTACAGGTAGAGTTAAGGATTTGACTCGGCCGTTTTACCAAGTCAAGGCTTTATCGATGAAAGTACAGCCGGCGAATTTCACCTTATCAGATTCCGAATAGGTACAGATTTCAAAGATAGATTCGATTTTCTCGAACCATAAGGTAAGGGAAATGACACCTCCAGTGCCATTGAAGGATGTGGGTTTTGCGTTTATAAAGTCTTTAAATGAACACTCCTTCCGGTGTCCCTGACCACCGTCTTGGTTTTGAGGTTGGGTACCACCTCCTGGACCACCGGAGCCATCAGGGTTCATTTGAGACATGGCGGCTGCCACTGCGGCAGTAACAGCTGCCTGGAACATCACAGGATCAAATTGAGGAGGAGGTGGTGGCGGAGGAGGATTGTTGTTATTTGAGCTGGGTCTCTTTCTTGGAGGCATCTTGATCTATTAAGATCAAGAAAGAGAGGATGGTAAGTCCTCTAAATCGAATCAAGAGATATGACAGATATAGAATTCTATTAAGCGATAAAGCAGGAAAGGGTTATCAAAGCAGATAAACTATCGTTAAAAGAATGATTGAGGAGCAACGCTTGAATGAGGATTTTCTATAACGAAGCTGGCTCTAGAAATACTCCCATAGTATTTCATGATTTGCTGCGACGACAGCTCGTTGTTTTGGGTATTGGGTAAGTTTTAGGTATGCTGCATACCACAATCACTCCCAAGCACATGTTGGTCGTGTCTCGAACGAATATAGTTGATCAGGCTATATTGACCCTAGACACGACTACATAACTGCCCAGGTTTAACTGCAGTGTACAACACCCATTTTACTTATGTTTAGTTCTACTCGAGGTTACGGATTTCGGCGGTTAGGTATACTTGTATACTTTTGAAAATACTTATATTTTAAAGTATACTTTTAATTCAGAGCACTTAGGCCCCTTAGTGTTTATAGTCTTATACCATGTAAGGTTTGGTATACTTAGTTCACTATAAACAAGGGTTCTGATACCAATCTGTCACACCCCGAAACCCAGGGCGGAAACATTCCGGGGCGGATGTGACTTCATGTTAAGTATCATAACCAACGTACATAGTAAGCGAAGTAAACATAACCATTACATTACATAATAGAATAATTTACATTTGTTTGAAAGTAAAGTGTTACAAGTTTATACATCATATAAACAAAAGCTAAGACGAATCTTCACTACACTCCGTCTTCTCCAAAAGATCGCGGGTACCTGTCTAATGTGGACCTGAGAATACAAGCAGTTTGAAAATCAGCATAAAGCTGGTGAGTTCATACCCCTACGCCTTTTTCCGTGTTTTTCAATGTTTTCAGGGGGGAATACAAGCAAATTATAAATGTTTTCAAAACTTAAAAACTGATGTAATTCTAGAAATATCTGGCAAACTTTTAGATATCTTTACCCCTTTATGTATTATGTGGAGCAAAAGGGATGTTTTATCAAATATAACTATATGGATTTCAATTACAGTAAAGGAAACAATCAAACCAATCAAATTATTATGGGAATAATTTGGGATCTTCAGTTCTCGTTTATGTATTCGGATTTCATGCAATGTTAATAGATAAACTATGTATGATTCAGTTTATCTCTGTTTAAATTAGAGTATTATGCCAGATAGTTTCTTTGTATTCAATTGTTTACACTTTATTATGTTTCAAAATGATTATGATATTCGATAGCGACCGAGTACACCGTGAATAATTTAATACTAGCTTGTGAGATTAGTCTTCAATATACCCCTTTGGGTTATCAGTAAATCCTCCCCGGAAGTATAACCAGAGTCTCCTAGAAGGAGAGCGTGGAATTTGTGAATAGATCTATTCGGGACTGACAATCCACACCTTAACTGCTAGCTACAGTTAGGCGGGCACGCCTAGGGTGACAAATTCTGGATATCGTCCGACGCCTGAAGAACGTCAAGGAGGTCTCGGGTCTCATTAGCATGGTTATACGACTCACAATACGTATTAAAATATAGTTTATTCACGGATTTTATATCTAATTTTGATCTATAGAATTTATATCTACCGTAGTACGGGATGGTATTCCCATGGTTCTCAATCTATAGTTTTATGTATTAAAACTACCTACTGTTGTACTGGATGGTATTCCCATTGGTTTTCAATCTATAGTTTTACATATTAAACTATATACCGTTGTACCGAACGGAATTCAGAAGTTATAACTAAACTGTCTTTATAAGAAAATATGGGATTTTCTTGGATAACAACTTTTTCAGAAAACTAAAGGAAACATGTTCATTTTCAGAAAACAAAACACTTATGAACTCACCAGCTTTATGCTGATTTTCAAACTGCTTGTATTCTAAGGTTATGTTTACTTCGCTTACTATGCACATTGGTTATGATACTTAACACGAAGTCACCTCCGCCCCGGAACGTTTCCGCCATGGGTTTCGGGGTGTGACAACTTGTATATACCAAGGGAATGTAGAAGGACCAGCCAGGGATCATGCACCACATAAGTACATTACTGTTTATCGATACGGAAAACGTACTCCCTAGTTGCTTTCTCACCCGAATTAATCACATCATTCATGTTGAAACTAAGGACTCTTGCTAGTAATATATGATTGCTAAGTGTATACGTTAGGGTTATATATAATTAAGATTCTACCTACTTAGGATTTGTGATTCTACTTTACTTCCTGTTCCTTGTTTGGTTGTGGGCGTAGAGTAGAATCACTTATTCGACTGTCTACTCAATCTTGATTATATATGACTTGTATGCACAAGGCGATATAGAAGGACCAGGCATGGATCATACCACGAAACTATACTACTATTTATCAAAGCCCTTGTACTACCAGTACCAACTCAATTTCGAGACGAAATTCCTTTAACGGGGAAGTAATGTGACAACCCAAAATTTAGGGCTATTATTATAACTGTCAATCTATTCGTGAATCTCTTGTTTATCCGAATTATTGAGTTTTAGTGCATCTAAAGTAAAATAAGTAATTTTATTAAAATTATGACATGATGTCAGATGATACCTTACTTCCAAATGTGTAAACGGTCAACCGAATCAAACCGCTTAAATGACAATGCTAATTAATGCATTAGAAAAACTGAAAATTTACATTAAGCAGTTTTGAGCAAAAAAAACATTAAAATATTATAGTACATGTTCCCCTGTTTCCGAAAATATAAAGAAGGTTTAAAACGGAGTTCGTATGCAAAAGATCCGACAATTATAAGAAAACAAACAGTAAAACACTGTTTTTATTTAATCGTGTAAAACCAAATCGATCCATTGAGGCACTTACGCTCTGCCGACGGGATTTCTGAGAGCGGTTTTCGACTCAGGTTATAGTCTATTATTTAATTTCACACTCGAAATAATTTTTACGAAAATATTTACAAAATTCGCGAAAACGGACACAGTGAGCCGTTAGACGCAAAACTTTAAATGCGATTTCCCGGAGTTCCGTAAATCCAAAAATTAATCCATTTAATGTTCTGTAATCCTTGAATTAAACTCTATCTAATGGTAAATTTGGAAAAATTTCTCAATACCCGAGTCCTGATATACCAAAAATGAGTCAACTTTTGGTAATTTAATAAATAGGAGACCATATGTGGGACCCACATGGCTTAAAAGCCAGCCAATACTCCTTCTAGCCCACGTGGGTTTTCTTCTCCCTTTTTCTTTTCTTCTTGAGTGCAAGTTTTCCCAAAGATACATGCATGGGTGGAGGCATGGGCTTACAAGACATGGGTGGAAACTTCAAGCTATAAATAGAAGGCTCAAGACCCTCTTCCAATCATCAATTCATCAGCCATCTTCCATTCCTGTCTCTCCAATCACCACAGCTCTATCCCTCCTTTTCGTCATCACAGTCGATATAAGCAAGAAGAAGGCAGCAGAAGACCACCGGAGTGGCCTCCTACCACCCTCATCACCTCCCCTGCCGCCTTCTACCACCATCATCAACCAGTTTCTACTACCGTCTCTAGCCACCCTCTACCCCTGTAAGTCCTCGTAGCCACTCTGTGGTTAACCTCTCCGATTGTTTTTGCCGAAACTGAATGGGACTATAACGAGTGAGTCTCATTTTATTTTGTCTTGTTTGGGATACACCTGCAACTCGCAATCATAAACAAAAGTGATGTACTGTGCAAACCTTGTTTCCTTTTAATTAAATAGAACCCCTGAGTTTATTGATTTTACGAAATTGAGCCTTCGACAACCATTTAATCTGTTGTTGCCCCCTTTGTTTGTTAACTACCTAAGCTAAAAACCATTTATTTTATTTATTTAATTCGACATGCAGGAAACAAAGAGGGTCTCCTCATGTTATCAAATTTCCATTACCAAATAAATCATTTAATGTCTTGTTCGAAATTCTTTACAAACTTAGTCCTAAACCTTAAAACTTTATACTAAAAACGTTCAAAACCCAACCTCTCCTATAAATCCTTTTAAAACAAGTCCCAAACCTTAAACTTGTATTTTGTTTATTTATATTTAACCACTCTCTTGGGATCTATTTGCAAAATAAATCCAAAGAGTAAACTTATAAATTAAATAAACAACTTTAGTCCATTATTTGAAAATTCTTAACTTAATCCATTTGAGTTATTTAAATTAGTACATGAACCCTTCACATATTAATTTATGTTAAAATTTCTAGGAAACTAAAAAAATCTCGACGGTTCGTTATCAAAGCGACACTTCTCGTTTTATCGCGTCAAATACTCGAAACGACTCGACAACCACATATTAAGGTGAGTGTTACGGCCACACTTTTAAATAAATCCGGGAGGGGGGGGATACATGTAGTACTTGTATATCTAGTATATATCTATTTTCTAAATACTTTGTTTAAACAAACAACACCATTACGCTACTACTTACGGTACGGGGAATCTGGTTTGAAGGGTCGCACGGGTTGTTGGATTTCAGAACAGCTTAATTGCCAAAATGATCCTGCCCTCAGTGTTTCATGTCTGGCCCTCATCTGTGCATGGTAGTACGTGTACTAAGTAATATTTATAATACAAAACACACAAATAAAAAAATCGTTGTTTTGTGTAAATACTTTACCAGTTTTAGAAATATTTGTTTAAATGCTTACATATTAAGTAAACAAAATCCTTTTAAACCTCATTAGCTTCATATGTTATGTTGTTAAGATAATACAACTAATAAAAATAACATATACATTCCGAAAAATTTTGTGCTATGACTGTATAGCCGGTTATCAACTTGGTAGTCTTATTATACCTCATACATACACAAGAATATATAAGTTTATATATTTATACGAGTTATAGAGCTCGTATCTTAGGCTTGTTATGTGCTTCTACTCAAAGTTTTATCAACTGTTTAAACAAGTATCGTATACTTTACGTGTACATTTACCAAATATACTTGTTGTTTATCTGTTTATCCGCATCTGCGGTTGTTAAGATCAACCTTTGCAGATAACTTTATCCGTATATCCGTATGTCTGTTTATCTGTATCTGCGGTTGTTAATTACAACCTTGCTAGACAACTTTATTTGTTACCCGTACAACCATGGACTTGGTTGTTTTCAAAACGGTTTTTAAGTATGGAATTACTTATGGAACATAACGTTTTGGCTTTCAAAGATTCATTACAAACACAGTTTCACGTATGGTTTTAGAGACTATACATTTTAACTTTTAAAGACTCATTTCAAACATTGTTTTAACTGTTGTTATACATACGAAGAAAATACTTTTTGGACTTTTTAAAAGTATTACTGCGGTTAGCAGAAAACCTATGACACTCACCAACCTTTGTGTTGACTTTCAAAATTACATGTATTCTTAGGGGATCATTATCCAGGCGTTCAGACAGAAGATTAGCTATGGATTGCAGATGACCTAGCTAGCTTGTTTTTGATATCTGCTTACATGTTTAAGGCAACTACTATACTATTATTATCTGTAAGAACCTTGTATTCAAACTTAATGATGGAATACAAATGCAGTTTTGTTTATCGTTATACTTGTGCTATATATTCAGTTTATCTGTGATCCATGAACTTAGTCTCACTACCGGCGTGTTCCGCCTTGGTCAGGGGTGTGAAAACATTGAAAGCAGTTTTGATGGCAAAACGGTTAAAATTATAGAAATCCTTTTTTATTGTAAGTTACAAATCACATGTGATTGATACTATAATTTGTTGGATTCAACTTTTATCCCCCCCAATAAAAAGCATTTAAAAATATTTGAAATATTAATTAAGGGCTATGAACTCACCTGCAGTGAGTGGAGTGGATGGAATGTCGGGTAGGATGCTAGGTGTCAAGTCAAGAGTTTAACACACCCATGGATCCTATATATCATGTAGTGGCACATAATGGTATCTAATTAGTCATTTTATCACCAATTAAGTAAGTAAAGACCTTCTAATGTATGAAAACACTTTGCTTCAAGTGCAAGGAGTGCTAGGGGTTGCTTCTAAAGAGTGTATGGCCTCACTATGGAGTTTACACTTCAAATGGTCACCTTATTATGAGTTTACGGTTGAGAGACCACTTCCCCCATGAGTTTACAACCGTAAACTCATGGGAATGGTGAGTTTGTGTGTTTAAAGGTCTCTTGTATCACTAGGAAGGGTTCTAAGATCAAATCAAAGGCTTGAGAAGTGATTAGGGTTCAAAAGGGTACTCCCTTGGAGTTTGCGGTCCTTGGACCACTCCTTGGGAGTTTACGGTCGTAAACACTAGGGTTTACGGCCTTAAATCCTTGAGCACATCATTTCTTTCGTGTTTTGTGGTCCTAAGCTCATTCATACAAGTTTCTAGTCCATTAAACATGCTAAGGAAGGAGTTAGGGACACCAAAACACCCTTTAAGGTGTTTACGGTTTGGGTGTTTATGGTTTTGGGAGATTCCCAAATCGTAAACATGTGTCCTTGAGGGTTTTGAGGTTCATTCCATGGATTTAACTAGCACACAAACTAAACAACTAGTTAGAAAGAGTATACTTACTTCTAGGAGGCTTGTAGAGGTGTTTTAGGACCTAAAAACATAATGTGCTCTTGGTGATTTGAAGATCCTTTGAAGATCTATGTAAAAATCAGAAATCCATAAATGAGAAGGTGTAGAAACACTAGATTAAGTGTTGTTTGAAAGGATCTAGGAAGAAAACTTACATTTTTGGCGGATTTTGCAAGAAGAAGGTGATGATACTTGAGAGAAAAGAGTTAGTGTTCTTGAGTGGGGAGTGGTAAAAGTGAGGACAAGGTGTAAACTCATGCTATATGCATGAGTTCATGGGGAGAAGGGTATTTACGACCCAAACTCCCTTGTTTGGCCGTAACCACCTAGCTAAGGTGTCGGGTTGTCCGGTTTATTACACGCCATTAATTACGTCACTACTTTTTATTTAATCATTTTGCGAAAAATAAAATAAAGCACCAAACAGGTTTAAATCCGATCAAAAATATACATAAATGATTTTGAGTATTATTTGAAGTGTTTGACTGTGGAAATTATACAAATGAAAATTTCGGGTTGTCACACTTACATCACTAAAATCTTATGAACTCACCAGCTTAAATGTTGATCTACTCTTTCAAAATAACTTGTATTCTCAGGAGACTAGTAGATAGGTACGCGCTCTGGAATTCAGAAGATGGAGCATAATAGCTTCATGTCTTGTTCTGTTATTTACATATGTAGTCTATGTTTTGTGAACCACATACTTTTTAAACACTTTATTTCTAATGAAATGGTTGTTTATTACTTTGATTACTATGATGCATGTCTTGTGATAGTAAACATGACGTCCTCTGCCCCCGAACGTTTCCGTCGTTCCGGTGTTGGGGTGTGACAGTGTTCCTCCCTGTACTAGTTATAGTATGTTCCTCTCTGCACTAGTTATAGTATACTCCTCCCTGTACTAGCTATAGTATGAACTCTCTATACTAGTTATAGTATGCTCCTCCCTGTACTAGCTATAGTATGAACTCTCTGTACTAGTTATAGTATGTTCCTTTCTACACTAGCTATAGTATGAACTGAACCCCTAAACTATACCTATTATAGTTTACTAGTATGTTTGTTTGAATTGTTACTACCTTGAAATAAAGACTCATTTATCTACTAAGTTATGATTGATTGTACTTTAAAAACGGAGTTTTATAAACCATAAAGTAACATAACGTTAAAAGAGTTTTTGCAATGATTTGATCACTTATAAACACATAAGCAATCCTTAAAAAAATGTTGTTCATCACAAAACATTTACACAATTATCATTTTGTTCAACTTGTATCCCCCCCCCCTAAAAGCATTTAAAACATTTAAAAGATTGATTATAGGGGTATGAACTCACCTTATATGGGTGATTCAATTGCAGATTCACGTAAGGATGAGAAGTTCCACGAATGAATTCCCAAGACCCAAACGAGTCCTAAGTGACATATAATGGCATATATATATATATATATATATATATATATATATATATATATATATATATATATATATAAACAGGAAATTAGTGTTTTACACAACTAAACTGCAAGAAAACAACCTTAAGGACTAGGAAACACTTGAACTAAGTGTTACAATCCAATGTGATTGATCAAAGGGGGTTTAAGGCCACAACATGGAGTGTACGACCAAGGGGTGTACGGCAGTACACTCATGGAAAACATGCAAAAGAGGGTGTTTGATCCACGGGGAAGCTAGTGTGACAAATGTACAACCAAAGGATGAACAAGGCTTTCATTTTGGAGGGTTTTGAGGTGTGTACGGCCACACCAAGTGTGTACGGCCGTACACACTCCAAGATGGTGAAGTTTGGGTCTTGATTCAGGGGGATTCAAGGGTTCAAGAGTTCTAATGGATAGCAAGTACCTAGAAGTGTTTAAGGCTCATGGTTATAAACTAAACAAGGGTATATAGTCAAACACTCTTTATGATCATGAGTTTGATGATGTTTTAAGGCTAGAAACAAGTGTTTAACATGTCTAACCAGATGATAAGGAAAAAACTCTCACATTGGAGGTCCTTTAGGGTGTGTACGGCCAATGATCCTATGAAGGTTTCACGGTCGTACACCCTTCAAAATCATGAACTTCATGTTGAAACATGAAGAATCAGGGCTTGGATCAAGTGGTCTTTCAAGTATAAAAAGTTTAAGGATGAACTAGAAAGAATCAGTTGTTTTTACTTAACATTCGTTACATAAGAAAACATAAGGTTTTCTGGAGAAACACAACACACTTTTCAAAAGAACACATCACAGTTTTCTAAAACAAAATGCTTATAAACTCACCAACTTAATGCTGATACTCTTTCAAAACCTACTAGTATTCTCAGGAAATTAGTAGACAGGTACACGCGTCGGATTCAAGAAGATGGAGCATAGTAGCTTTGAGTCTTTGCTTGATATTTACTTTTGAAGTCAGTATTATATGAATCAAATGTAATGTAAACATTATACTATTAATATAATGGTTGATGTTGCTTTGATTACTATTATTCAGTTGTTGTGATACTATACATGACGGTCCTCCGCCCTTGAAAGTTTCTGCCGTTCCGGTTTGGGGGGTGTGACAGAAGTCGATGCGATAGGAAAGCTTGGATGAGTATTGGTTAATTCTTGAGTTCCACAATAGAAGTAATCTATGAATTTTACAAAAGCTTTGATGAACATTGTATAATTCTTGAATTCCACTATTGAAGTCTATGCAATTTAGCAAAACTTTGAAGAACACTGTTTAACTCTTAAGTTCCACAATAGAAGTATATGCAATTTAGCAAAGCTTTGATAAGCATTGTTTAATTCTTGCGTTCCACAATAGAATTATTCTATGCAATTTAGAAAAGCTTTAATGAGCATTGTTTAATTCTTGAGTTCCACAATGGAAGTCTATGCAATTTAAAAAGGGTTTGATGAGCAATGTTTAATTCGTGAGTTCCACAATAGAAGTCTATGAAATTTAGCAAAGCTTTGATGAGCAATGTTTAATTCGTGAGTTCCACAATAGATGCCTATGCATTTTAGTAAAGCTTTGATAAGCATTGTTTAATTCTGGAGTTCCAAAATAGAATTCTATGCAACTTAAGCAAAGGTTGGATCAACATTGTTTAATTCTTGAGTTCCACAATAGAAGTCTATGCAATTTACCAAAGCTTGGATGAGCATTGTTTAATTCCTGAGTTCCGCAATAGAAGTCTATGAAATTTAGCAAAGCTTTGATGAGCGTTGTTTAATTCTTGATTTCTACAATAGAAGTCTATGCAATTTAGCAAAGCATTGATGATCATTGTATATTATTGAGTTCTATAATAGAAGTTGTCTATGCAATTTAGCAAAGCTTTGATGAGGACTGTTTAATTTTTGAGTTCCACAATAGAAGTCTATGCAATTTAGCAAAGCTTTGATGAACATTGTTTAATTCTTGAGTTCCATAATAGAAGTCTTTGCAATTTAGCAAAGCTTTGATGAACATTGTTTAATTCTTGAGTTCCATAATAGAAGTAGTCTATGCAATTTTGCGAAGATTAGATGAGCATTGTTTTATTCATGAGTTCTACAATAGATGTCTAAGGATTTAGCAAAGCGTTGATGAATATTTTTTAATACATGTGTTCCACAATAGAAGTCGATGTAATTTAGCAAAGCTTTGATGAGCATTGCTAAATTCTTGAGTTCCACAAAAGAAGTGATCTATGAAATTTACCAAAGCTTTGATGAGAATTGTTTAATTCTTGAGTTCCACAATTTAAGTCTATGTAATTTAGCAAAGCTTTGATGAGCATTGTTTAATTCTTGAGTTCCACAATATAAGTCTATGTAGTTTAGCTAAGCTTTGATAAAAATTGTTCAATTCTTGAGTTCCACAATAGAAGTATTCCATTCAATTTAGAAAACGTTTGATGAGCATTGTTTAATTCTTGAGTTCCACAATAGAAGTCTATGCAAATTAAGCAAAGGTTTGATGAGCAAAGTTTAATTCGTGAGTTCCACAATAGAAGTCTATGCAACTTAGCAAATCTTTGATGAGCATTGTCTAAATCTTGAGTTCCACACTAGAAGTCTATGCAACTTAAGCAAAGGTTGGATGAGCATTGTTTAATTCTTGAGTTCCACAATATAAGTCTACGCAATTTAGCAAAGCTTTGATGAGCATTGTTTAATTCTTGCATTCCACAATAGAAGTCTATGCAATTTAGCAAAGCTTTGATGAGCGTTGTTTAACTCTTGATTTCTCTAATAGAAGTCTATGCAATTTTGCAATGTTTTGTTGAGCATTGTTTAATTTATGAGTTCAATAACTGAAGTAGTCTATGCAATTTAGCAAAGCTTTGATGAGGACTGTTTAATTCTTGAGTTCCACAATAGAAGTCTATGCAATTTAGCAAATCTTTGATGACTATTGTTTAATTTTTTGAGTTCCACAATAGAAGTCGATGCAATTTAGCAAAAGCGTGGATGAGCATGGGTTAATTCTTATGTTCCACAATAAAAGTAATCTATGAAATTTACCAAAGCATTGTTTAATTCTTTAATTCCACAATTGAAGTCTATGCAATTTAGCAAAAATTTGATGAGAACTGTTTAATTCTTAAGCTCCACAATAGAATTCTATGCAATTTAGCAAAGCTTCAATAAGAATTGTTTAATTCTGAGTTCCACAATAGAAGTATTCTGTGGAATTTAGCAATGCTTTGATGAGCATTGTTTAATTCTTGAGTTCCACAATAGAAGTCTATGCAATTTAGCAAATCTTTGATGAGCATTGTTTAATTCTCGAGTTCCACAATAGAAGTCTATGTAATTTAGCAAAGATCTGATGAGAGTTGTTTAATTCTTGATTTCCCCAATAGAAGTCTTTGCAATTTTGCAAAGTTTTGATGCGCATTGTTTAATTCGTGAGTTCCGTAATAGAAGTAGTCTATGCAATTTAACAAAGCTTTGATGAGCATTGTTTAATTCTTGAGTTCTAAAGTAGAAGTTTATGCAATTTAGCAAAGCATTGTTGTGTATTGTTTAATTCTTGTGTTCCACAATAGAAGTCGATGCAATTTAGCAATGTTTGGATGAGCATTAGTTAATTCTTGAGTTCCACAATAGAAGTAATCTATGAAATTTACAAAAGCTTTGATGAGCATTGTTTAATTCTTGAATTCCACAATTGAAGTCCATTCAATTTAGCAAAACTTTGATGAGGATTGTTTAATTCTTGAGTTTCACAATGGAATTCTATGCAATTTAAAAAGGGTTTGATTAGCACTGTATAATTCGTGAGTTCCACAATGGAAGTCTATGCAATTTAACCTTTTAAATGTTTTTAAATGCTTTTATGGGGGGGGGGGGGGGGGGGAATACAAGTTGAATCATACTAGTTATTATATCAATCACATGTGATTAATAACTAGTATACAAATGGATTTAATACGCTTTTAGCTGTTTTACCAAGCATACTACTTCTAAATGACTTTCTCAAACGTTTTTTAAATGTTAAACTATTTATCAAACTGTCTTACATATTGTATCTTTCCTTTCAAACTCTGTTACAACTATGTTTCAAACAAAAGATTTCATATACTTTAAACTGTTTATATCAAAGAAGCTGCTTTTAAATCGTTTTATAATTTGACATCAAGTCATCAATTCTTATCATTAAACTTTTCAAATGTTTTACAAAACTTCTTTTAAACTTTTATATTGTCAAATGCATGCCTATATATGTATAGTTATATAAGTAATGTTTAAAGGAATTAGGACTGCTAGCTCGCTTTAATTCCTTTTCCTTGTTTGGATGTGGCCTTAGGGTATTGGTTATTTGTCCGAATGTCATCTAAATATTAGTTATATATTATGTATACATATATAGACATAAAAGTTCTATCAGTCAATTCAGTACCTTTGGGTAGAAAAGGCATACCTTCGGTTATACACGTACATTACTAGTAACTATAATAGGTATTGTTAGGAGATACTACTTACTATTCCTAGTACAAGGAATCGCACAAGAGTCAGTTCATTCATGAGTCTATACAAATATACTACATGCTATACGAATAGATACTAATACATACTATATGAAGAGATACTATTACATACTATATGAAGAGATACTATTACATACTATACGAGATTGACCATTCTACACCCGGCTGTTAGCTACAGCGGGAAACTGTCACACCCCAAAACCAAGAACGGCGGAAACGTTCTGGGGTGGAGGACGTCATGTATAGTATCACAACAGTGTAAAGTAGTAAAAACAAGCAACAACATCATCCATTGCATTAAAAGTAAAGTTTTAATACATGTGTGTTCTTTCATTGTAATAAGACACCAAAATATGTATTCAAAACAAAAGACGAGTCTTGTCTATGCTCCGTCTTCTCAAAACCTGGCCATCGTACCTGTCTACTGGTGACCTGAGAATACAAGTTATTGTGAAAGCGAGTATCAGCCTAAAGCTAGTGAATTCATAAGTATTTAAGTGTCATTGTCTTGTTTTGGAAAGCTGTTATCTATGCTATGTAAATCTTTGAATGAAACAGTTGATATAAGTATGAAAACCCTAGAAAATCCTATATTTCCTACTAGTATGAAATGTAGTCTTCTACCAAGACCTGAGTGTTTTGCTACTAAAATGATAGTTTTTCCTTCCTTTTGACTGTTACAAACAATATTTAGTCTAACTCATCGTCTATGTGAATGTATCACAAAATAAAGTAATAGGAAAAATGTAATCATGTAAGTGTTATCCTTTTGTATTAGGATTAAAACGACATCGCGTAAAGCGAAATGTATAACCTTTGAACATCCGTAGATTGTTCAATTTTCCTCTGTAGTTGCAGCAGGTTTAAGGAATGGTTAATCCCGTAAAGGTACTCCTAATATAAGTATTAACCATAGGCATCCGTAGATGGTCATTTACCTCACTAGCGAACAACAGGTTAAAGGAATGGTTAGTCCCGTAAAGGTACCCCTAGTATAAGTAATAACCGTAGGCATCCATAGATGTTCATCTACCACTATTGCTAACAGGTGGGTTCCAGAATGGTTAGTCCCGTCTAGATATCCCGTTGAACTGGAATAGGCAGGACAATTTACACATAATGTACTAGTAAATCATCCTAGTGAATCTAGGTACAAGTATCCATGTAAGTGTATACAGGGAAATGTATCTATGTAAAGGTATTCATGTAAGGTATTCATGTAAGCGTATCTATGTAGACGTATTCATGTAACATGTAATGTATAGTATAGACTCATGAATGAACTGACTCTGGTGTGATTCCTTGTAATAGGAATTATGTTTTGTCTCCTAACTATCCCTATAATAGTTAACTGGAAGGTAATTGATTGTCCAAACAGGTTTATACACCCTTGCTACACAAGAGTGTGGGAAACTGAATGAAGGATGAAAACTATAACATCAATACATATATAAGAACATAAGTGTATAAATATAGTTTTGTTCAAGAATGTAAAATGGTTTTACGAGACATCTATGAGTTTTGAAAAATAATTAACAATGACTTGATGTCATTTTAATAAACATTTCAAACGTAATACTTTTGTTACGAAGGTATTTTTAAGACAGAAAACCATTTCATGCATCACATTTTGAAGTATGTGAAATCTACTGGATGAAAACACAGTTATAAACACATATGAGTGATTTAATAACATGCTGTTTTCTACCTGTATTCCCCCCCCCCCCCCCCATTAAAGCATTTAAAATTATTTAAAACATTGATTAAGGGGTATGAACTCACCTGAAGATGGTGGTTTGGATGAACTGAACGGTGTAGGATTGTTAAGTGTCAAGTGAGAACTTGTACACACACTATGATCCTAATGAACATATAATCACACATATATGCAACCAATTAGTCTTAAACTACTAATTGAAAATGTTAAGACATCCTAGAACATGATAAACACTTTATTTAAGTGTTATAATCCCTAAGGATTTCATCTAAGTTGTTGTGGGACAAGTCAAATGGGTTTAGGGTTCCAAAGGACCCTATACATGAGTTTACTCTCCAATAACCTCACACAAGGAGTTTACGGTCATAAACCCTTTAGTTTACGGCCATAAGCTCCTAAGCTTCATGTCATTTTGTGTTTTGAAGTTCTAAATGATCCCTAGAAGCATTCCTACTTGGTGTTTTAATCCTTGGAAGAGTTTAGGGAATTAATACACTCCTTTGAAGAGTTTACGGCCCCAAGGCCATTTCCTTTTGAGTTTACTGCCGTAAACTCATATGGAAAGGGATGTTTTTAAGTTTTCAAGTCCCATGCTCATCTAGGATAGGTTTTAGACAATTATCTAAGGCTAATGAAGGCCTTAGGCACACTTTGGTACCCCCCCCCCCCCTTTGATGTTCACAGCCCAAAGACCAAAACCATAAGAGATCACGACCGTAATCTCTCTTTGGGATGGGTTTTTGATGTTTTAAGGTGCTTAATTTAACTAGGAGTAAATCTAGGTAATTGTCTAAGGCTTTAGGAGTGGTTAAGGCACTCTTTGGCCCTTGAGTTTGGAATTCACGGTCCAAGAACTTCTTGGGCAGTGAACACCTTACTCTTGGTGTTCATGGTTGATTTCTAGTCCTATATACAGTAGCATATAAGTCTAAGGTAGTTATATATCAAGGGGAAAGGACTAGGCATCGTTTTACCCTTATAAAAGAGTTTACTCCCCAAGGTGTTCTTGGGTGGTAAACTCTCGGATATTGCTGTTTTGTTATGAAATCTATGTTATTAAGCACATTATAAGCCATATAATACAACTAGAGAGAGGTATTCACGATTTGGGATGAAAACCCGAAGATCCGTGAGAGAGAAAATGAATTTTCTCTAGTTGGAAATGTAACTAATGAATGAATATGGCTCAGATTTCTATATATAGTCATGGGAGTTTTGGTAGAAAATATTATATTCACGAAATGAACTCTAATATAATAGAGTTTTGGAATAACAGAGTTGCACGAAACCCTAGTGCATCCACTCTCCTGATATCTCCTTGAGTGTAAACCCTGAAATACTCAAACATATACGGAAAAGTTTGAAAATTTACTGTGACTGATCTAACTTCTATTGACTTGATAAAGTTCGTACAGAATGGAAATTTCGGGTTGTCACATCATCCCCCCCTTTAAAGGAATTTCGTCCCGAAGTTAGAATTTAAGTAAATAAGAAGTTACAAATAACTAAGCGAAAAGATGAGGAAATTTTAGTTTCATCTAATCCTCTCGTTCCCAAGTGAATTCAGGTCCTCGTTTGGCGTTCCAGCGAACCTTCACTATCGGGATACGGCTCTGCTTTGTTTGCTTGACCTCTCGGTCCATGATCTCTACTGGTTCCTCCACGAAGTTGAGGCTCTCGTTGATCTCGATCTCGTCGATTGGAATAACAAGAGTCTCGTCGGACATACACTTTTTCAAGTTCGAGACGTGGAAGGTAGGATGTACGTTACTGAGTTCGCGCGGTAGATTGAGTTTGTAAGCTACGGGGCCGATTCGAGCAAGGATCTCGAAAGGCCCTACGTATCTTGGATTGAGCTTCCCACGCTTTCCGAAGCGTATCAAGCCCTTCCAGGGTGAGACCTTCAATAGAACTCGGTCACCCACCTGGAATTCCAACGGTTTCCTTCGCTTGTCAGCTTAGCTTTTCTGTCGGTCTCTAGAGGCTTTCAATCGTTCACGAATTTGAACGATCTTCTCTGTCGTTTCCCGAATGATCTCCAGACCCATGAGAGTGCTTTCGGGAACTCGTCCCTTAGCTAACTGGGTATCACCCACCTCAGCCCAGCACATAGGGGATCTGCACTTTCGGCCATAGAGGGCCTCGAATGCAGCTGCCTTTATGCTCGTGTGATAACTGTTGTTGTAGGAAAATTCGACAAGGGGTAAATGGGTATCCCAAGCCTTCCCAAAGTCAATCACACAGGCTTGCAACATATCTTCTAAGGTTTGGATAGTTCTCTCTCTTTGTTCGTCGGTCTGTGGATGGTAGGCTATACTCATGTCCAGCCTAGTTCCTAGGGCACTTTGTAATGACTGCCAGAATCTCGAAGTGAATCTACTATCTCTGTTCGAGATAATAGATAAGGGAACACTGTGCAGTCTTACAATCTCCCTAATGTAAGTTCTTGTAAGTTTCTCCATCTTGTCTATTTCTTTAATTGGCAAGAAGTGTGCAGACTTGGTCAGTCTATCGACGATGAACCATATGGAATCAAGTCCACCCATCGTCTTGGGCAACTTGGTTATGAAGTCCATAGTGATCCGCTCCCACTTCCATTTTGGTATCTCCGGTTGCTGTAGAAGACCGGAGGGTTTCTGGTATTCGACCTTGACCTTTGCGCAAGTAAGGCATTTACTCACGAAGGTAGCAATATCTGCTTTCATGTTAGGCCACCAGTATAATTTTTTAAGATCCAGATACATCTAAACCTGGGTGGATGGAGTAACGAGTGTTGTGAGCTTCGGTCATGACCAAGTCTCTGAAGCCACCGTGTTTCGGTGTCCATATCCAATCCATGAGGTATAAGGCTCCGCCACCCTTGACTTTCAAGTTCTTATCCATCCCTCTAAGGGATTCACCTGCCACGTTTTCAGGTTTCAAAGCGTCGAGCTGAGCCTCCTTAATTTGCGTGGACAAGTGTGAATGGATAGTTAGAGTCAAAGATTTGACTCTACGACCAGCATATTCTTTCCGACTTAGGGCGTCGGCTACTACATTGGCTTTACCCGGATGATAACGAATTTCGCACGCGTAATCAGTGAGTAGCTCGACCCACCGTCGTTATCTCATGTTGAGCTCCTTCTGGTCGAAAATGTGTTGTAGACTCTTGTGGTCTGTAAAGATCGTGCTTTTTGTACCATACAAGTAGTGTCTCCAGATCTTTAGAGAAAACACAACTGCTCCTAGCTCAAGATCATGGGTGGTGTAGTTAACCTCATGTGTCTTCAATTGTCTCGAGGCATAGGCTATGACTTTACCTCACTGCATCAGAACACATCCGAGTCCTTGATTTGATGCATCGCAGTAGACAATGAAGTCTTCTATCCGTTTGGGGAGGGATAGTATTGGTGCTGTGCACAAGGCTCGCTTGAGCGTTTGGAACACTCTTTCTTGTTTCTCTTCCCAGTCAAAGGCCACACCTTTCTGGGTCAGGGTTGTAAGAGGTTTCGCTATGCGGGAGAAGTTCTGAATGAACCTGTGATAGTAGCCAGCGAGACCTAGAAATTGACGAATTTCTGTAGGTGTCTTCGATGCTGACCAGTTCTCAATGGCCTTGATTTTGGAAGGGTCCACGTGTATTCCTTCTTCGCTAACAACATGGCCTAAGAATTCGACTCGTCGGATCCAAAATTCGCACTTGGAGAACTTCGCATAGAGCTTCTCTGCTGTACGGAGATGTTGACTATGTTCCTCCTTACTTCGTGTCACACCCTGAAAACCAAAGGCGGAAAAATTTCCGGGGTTGACTCCACGTTGAGTATTAAATCCAATGCACATAGTAAAACAGTAAACACAAAACATTACATTACATAATATTGTTTACATCTGTTTGAAAGAAAAGTTATACATGTGATATACATATATCATATGAACAAAAGTAAAGACGGGTCTTCGGAACGCTCCGTCTTCTCCAAAAGGTGGCGGTGTACCTGTCTAACGCTGACCTGAGAATACAAGCGGTTTGAAAAATTAGCATAAAGCTGGTGAGTTCATAAGCAGTTTAGTTTTAAAAAGAACGAGTTTCCTTTGCTTTCCGAAAAAGTTGTTGTTCAAGAAAATCCCATATTTTCTTATGAAAACAGTTTAGTTATCTTTTGTTACAATTTCAAAAACGGTTTGTTGTGTCATTCCAGGAAAATCCCATATTTTCCTTATAGTTTTAGTTATTCGTTTGTTACTTTATTCGTTTATGTTTTGTTATGCTATCCAGGAAAATCCCATATTTTCCTATGTGTTGAGGTTGGTTTTTAGGTTTGATTTCGAAGTACTAGTAATTACCATAAATGTAGTATTAGTTAAGTATTCTAAACCCCTAGATATACTACATTCGTATGACTATATTTCTACAAACTTAATTGTATTTTCGTATATTCGGATTCACCAGAAACGTACATTACAGTTTTTTCGATTATTCTGGTGGTTTCCAAAAGAGTACATTAGTTGTATTTTCGTATCTCTGTCGACATTCTGAGGCGGATGTATTCAAAACTCAGTAGAGGTCCAGAGGCGTACTTTCGTATTCGGAACTCTGGTGACGTTCAAAGCGTACACTAGCTGTATATTCGAAGTCCTGCTGTCATCCAAAGGCATTATTTCGCATTCGTAGTCCTATGCCTATTCGTATTCGTTCTATCCTATTAGTTATATTCGTATTCGTATTCATTCTATCCTATTAGTTATATTCGTATTCGTATTCGTATTCGTACTAAGTTATATTTGTATCCGCATTCGTTCTATCCTATTAGTTATATTCGTTATTCGTATTCATACTAAGTTATATTCGTATTCGCATTCGTTCTATCCTATTAGTTATATTCGTTATTCGTATTCGTACTAAGTTATATTCGTATTCGCATTCGTTCGATCCTATTAGTTATATTCGTATTAGCTTTAATTTATGATTAGTATGATTTCTTTTACAAAGACAATATAATTTTACAAGATTTAAAAGAAATCTGTATTTAACCTGCAATTCAAATCATTAGTTATCACAATCTTTGGAAACCAAGACATTTAGTAAATAAACCATTAAGTTGAAAATCAGTTTAAGTACAAAATACACTTGTACTTTTGCTTGTATCCCCCCCCCCCCCCCCCGGAAAAACAGTGAAAACAGTGAAAAACACGGAAAAAGGGTAGGGGTATGAACTCACCGGACGCAGAATGTGACGACTAGGATGCTAAACGTCGAATCGAGGCTTGAATACGAGTGAGGTTCCTATGTAATATGAAATGGTATACAAATATATCTAATTAGATTTATAAACTCTAATTAGATATGATATTACACTCCAATGAGCGAAAACACTTCAAAACGAGTGTTTGGAGTGACCCGGGTGACATCTACGGACGTGTAATGATACGAGGGACTTGGGAATTGAGTTTACTCTTCAAGAGTAAACTCCTAATGGAGTTTGTGGCCTTATACATCACTCACACATGAGTTCACGGACGTGAACTCATGTTGGCAAGGTTTATGGTGCTTAATGGGTCAATAACACTTGGAAGGAGTTGGTACAATTTTACCTAAGACATGGGATGGAAATTAAATCACCAATAACATCACTTAAGGGCGTTTACGGCCCTAAACATGGATTTTACGGCCGTAAACTCCTATACCCCTTTAGATTGATGATTTAATGGTCTTAGCTTAATCATATGTGATTCCAATAATTTTTACAAGCCTTGGATGGATTTTTGAGGGACTTTGGACAAGGATTTAGGAGTTTACGGCCCATGAACACCCTCATGGACGTGAACTCTTATGAAAGGGTGATTTTATATGTTTTAAGGTCCAATACTTGTTTGTAAACACTTTTAGAATTTATCCCAAGGCTTTAGGTGTGTTAAAGTGGCATTTTAACACATTTAGAGGAGTTTACTACCCATTTTAATGAGTTTACGGCCCAAGCTTGTTCTTGGGCAGTAAACTCAAGTTTACTACTCTAAATTGATGTTCAAGGTGTTCCAAGGTCAATTCCATAATTCTACAAGTCGTATCTAAGCCTTATTGGTGTTTTGGAAGGGTTTAAGGGCTTAAAAACCCTCTTTTATATGTGTTTACGGCCCAAGCATGTTCCAGGGCCGTAAACACATGAACAAGGCTCTAAATCATGGTTTGAGGCATTCTAATTTCATTTCATAAAGTCATCTAGCCATATCCAAGGTCTAATTGTGGTTTGGAAGGGTTTTGTTGCTCCAAAAACCCCATTTATATGAGTTTACGGCCTAGGACTGTTCTAGGGCCGTAAACTCATGATAATGGTCCTATTCCATGATTTGAACTCGAATTTGAAGGCTAGAGGGGTTGCATAACAAGTTAGGGAAGGTACCTTGGTGATTAGAAGCCTTAAATTTGAGATTTGGACCCTTAAACTTGGATTTAGGAGAGAGGTTAGAGAGAGAGTAGAGAGAGGAAGCAAAAGCTTCAAATGAATGTTTAAACACGTTTAAATAGGTCCAAAAACTTGGACACGATGGAATCCTACCCGATACCGGCATTAAACGGGGCATTTGGTCGTACCCGATCAAGTTGCCATAACTCGATATGGTTGATTCTAGAAATAATTCGATCACTAATATGGGGTGTTTGAATGAGTTCTAAGGGTATTAAGACACTCATTAAGTCATAAAATAAAATTCACATTAATGACTTAATAAAATGTCGGAATCGGAAACGAAATCGGAAACGGCGATTGGATGATCAGAATGAGTCGCGAAAAGGATTACATTTAGGGATATGGATTTCGGGTTGTTACATTATCCCCCCGTTAGAGGGAATTTCATCCCGAAATTCAAAGATTTGAATACAGGTCATGAAGTGAAAGGATAGATGGGAATGAGTCTATTGCTTCGGGTCTTCACGCTCCTAAGTGGAATCGGGTCTCCGCTTGACATTCCAGCGTACCCTCACTGTCAGGATGTGGCTTTGTTTCGTATGATTAACCTATCAATCCATGATCTCAATTGATTCATCCATGGAGGTTTGGACTTCCGTTGTTTTCGATCTTAACAAAAGGATTACTTAGGTTTCGTCAGGTCTGCACTCCTTACGAATATCGACGTGGAATTCCAAATGGTTACTACTGATTTCTGAAGATAGCTTGGAGAGGGCTACAGAATCGATTCCTAATGAGGATCTCGAAGGGTCTAATGTTTTACGAGTTAAATTTTTCGCACTTCCAAAGGCGTACTATGTCTTTTCAGAGTAAGACTTCCAACAAGAGGGCACATCTTCATGTGGCAAAGTAGCTAAAGGTCCGATGGTCCTAAAGGAATTTCTGGACGGTTTTACAATAATAGTCGGCAGGACCCAAGAGTTGACGGGTTTCTATGGGTATCTCCGGTGCCGACTAATTCTTTATTGTCTTAGCTTTTGGAAAGGTCCATGAGTATGACTGCTTTGCTTATCTACTTTACCGGAAAATGGTTTGACCGAAGGGCACCACTACTATCTCGTAGTGATCATATCAAGCCTTGGTTGCTGTCTTGAGCACATCATGCTCACTGAGGTTTTGGCTACGAGTTAATTCCAGGGATTTAAGTCGATGCGAGACTTAACTACACATTCGGAGGGAAATTCTCAGGATATCTTCGGAAAAATGCATCGGGGAAAGAGTTGCAGACTTCTCGTTTTCGATGATCACATGGACGAGGAATACATGGGAAAAATTTTTAAGCTTCGATGCACGAAGATCATGAGAGTCGGGTCGGAAGAAGTTAAGACGAATGGTTTTCTCGAAACTAGGAATAACAGCGTGAATGAGGCTCGGTCATTACATGCTAA
Organism: Lactuca sativa; assembly: GCF_002870075.4. Taxonomy (NCBI): domain Eukaryota; kingdom Viridiplantae; phylum Streptophyta; class Magnoliopsida; order Asterales; family Asteraceae; genus Lactuca; species Lactuca sativa. The sequence continues at coordinate 112,468,943 of NC_056629.2, forward strand.
AGATGACATCAAAGCATTTCATGAAAAGTTTGCCATTAGATCGAACAGAAAAGAATAATTGTTTGGATTGAGGATACAATCTACGGATATGACGTTAGCATTCTCATTCTCACTGGTTGGTCATTTTGACGGTACACGTTTCGATTATTAATGAAGGATTTAGTTTAGAAAGATATTTGAATGAATGATTAGCAAATTCTTACAACATTAGAATCGAAAAGGATTGTGGGCACAAGGTTCATCGAGGAGGAGTATACATGTGGCAACGGTGGGGTCGGCATTTGTCCTTTCCTGCCCCATAGTTAGGACTCTCTCGGTGTTGCCAGACGTTACTGTCTTTGGACAGTTTCGTTTATAGCGCCCGACCTCTCCACAACTGTAGCTGGTTTGACCGATACCTGCTCCGGAAGCTTGACTAGTTGACGGGGTTGGGGTTTTGTAGGTTCGTGCGAGGTGACCTTCCTGGCCGCAGCTTCTATAGAACATTGCACGACAAGGGCCAGGGATGCGATGGTGGTAGCTGCAACGGTTACACCATGGGAGGATACCAGCATATCCGGTGACAGGTGCTTGAGATGTGGAATTGACAACAGAAACAGCAGCAGGGATAGTGGCAGCGTGGGCTGCCACTATTCGCTGTTTCTTCGAGGGTTCTGGGGAAGACTGACTCTTCTTCTTCTTTTTCCAAAACTTTCTTTTCTCACCACTCTTTTCTATTGGCTCGGGAGTGGCATCTGCTTCTTCTTGGTTTTCACTGTGATCGATCAGGGTTTGTGCTAGACATTTGGCGCTGTCATAGGTATCTGGCTTTGCTGCTATAACGTTCCCTTTTGTTGGCTGGGTTAATCCCCATATGAACCTTTCTACCTTTTTGCTCTCCGGGGTAACCATTCCCGGACAAAGAAGTGCTAAGTCATCAAACCTTGAAGTGTAAGAGGCGATATCGGAACCTTTCATCTTTAGGTTCCATAGCTCGTGTTCCAGCTTCTGGATTTCACCCCGAGGGCAATACTCCGCGCGCAGTAGTTCCTTCATAACTTCATCCCATAGCATTAGCTACAGGTAAAGTCAGGGATTTGACTCGGCCGTTCCACCAAAGCTTTTATCGAGGAGGGTATAGGCGGCAAACTTTACTTTGTCAGAATCCGAACAGGCACAGATCTCGAAAACAAATTCGATTTTCTCTAACCACCGAGTTAGAGCAATGACACCCCCTGTGCCATCGAAGAATGTGGGTTTTGCGTTCATAAAGTCTTTATAGGAACACTCCTTCCGGTGTCCCTGATTACCTTCCTGGTTTTGGGTTTAGGAACCTCCTCCTGAACCACTGAGGTTTTGTTGAGGTAGAAGGGCTGATATTGTGGCAGCAATGGTTGCCTGAAGTGTTTCTAGATCGATCTGAATAGGAGGTGGTGGCGGCGGAGGGTTGTTGGTCTTTGAGCTGGGTCTTTTTCATGGAGGCATCTTGATCTAATATGATCAAGGAAGAGAGGATGATAACTCCTCTGAATTGAATCAAGAGATATGACAGATACATGCTAACAAGCGATAAAGCAGGAAAGAGTTATCAAAGCGGGAAAATTATCGCTAAGGGAATGATCAAAGAACAATGCACGAACGAGGATTTCTACCAAGGATTGTCTCGAGAAATACTCCCATAGTATTTCATGATTCGTTACGACACTGGTTCGATGTTTGTGGTATTAGGGTAAGTTTTAGGCATGTCGCATACCACAGTCACTCCCAAGCACATGTTGGCCGTGTCTCGAATGAATATAGTTGGCCAGGCTATATTGATCCTAGACACGACTACATAACTGCCCAGGTTTAACCGCAGTACACAACACCCATTTACTTATGTTTTGTTCTACTTGTAGTTACGGATCTCGACGGTTCGGTATACTTATATACTTTTGAAAATACTTATATTTTGAAGATTACTTTTAGTTCAGAGCACTTTGGCCCCTTAATGTTTATAGTCTTATACCATGTAAGCTTTGGTATACTAGTTCACTATAAACAAGGGCTCTGATACCAATCTGTCACACCCCGAAAACCAAAGGCAGAAACATTTCCGGGGTTGACTGCACGTTGAGTATCAAATCCAATGCACATAGTAAAACAGTAAACACAAAACATTACATTACATAATATTGTTTACATCTGTTTGAAAGAAAAGTTATACATGTGATATACATATATCATATGAACAAAAGTAAAGACGAGTCTTCGGAACGCTCCGTCTTCTCCAAAAGGTGGCGGTGTACCTGTCTAACGCTGACCTGAGAATACAAGCAGTTTGAAAATCAGCATAAAGCTGGTGAGTTCATAAGCGGTTTAGTTTTAAAAAGAACGAGTTTCCTTTGCTTTCCGAAAAAGTTGTTGTTCAAGAAAATCCCATATTTTCTTATGAAAACAGTTTAGTTATCTTTTGTTACAATTTCAAAAACGGTTTGTTGTGTCATTCCAGGAAAATGCCGTATTTTCCTTATAGTTTTAGTTATTTGTTTGTTACTTTATTCGTTTATGTTTTGTTATGCTATCCAGGAAAATCCCATATTTTCCTATGTGTTGAGGTTGGTTCTTAGGTTTGATTTCGAAGTACTAGTAATTACCATATGTGTAGTATTAGTTAATTATTCTAAACTCCTAGATATACTACATTCATATGACTATATTCTACAAACTTAATTGTATTTTCGTATATTTGGATTCACCAGAAACGTACATTACAGTATTTTCGATTATTCTGGTGGTTTCCAAAAGAGTACATTAGTTGTATTTTCGTATCTCTGTCGACATTCTGAGGCGGATGTATTCGAAACTCAGTAGAGGTCCAGAGGCGTACTTTCGTATTCGGAACTCTGGTGACGTTCAAAGCGTACACTAGCTGTATATTCGAAGTCTTGCTGTCATGCAAAGGCGTTATTTCGCATTCGTAGTCCTGTGCCTATTCGTATTCGTTCTATCCTATTAGTTATATTCGTATTCGTATTCGTTCTATCTTATTAGTTATATTCGTATTCGTATTCGTACTAAGTTATATTCGTATCCGCATTCGTTCTATCCTATTAGTTATATTCGTTATTCGTATTCGTACTAAGTTATATTCGTATTCGCATTCGTTCTATCCTATTAGTTATATTCGTTATTCGTATTCGTACTAAGTTATATTCGTATTCGCATTCGTTCGATCCTATTAGTTATATTCGTATTAGCTTTAATTTATGATTAGTATGATTTCTTTTACAAAGACAACATAATTTTACAAGATTTAAAAGAAATCTGTATTTAACTTGCAATTCAAAACATTAGTTATCACAATCTTTGGAAACCAAGACATTTAGTAAATAAACTGTCACACCCCAAAACCGGAACGGCGGAAACGTTCTGGGGTGGATGACGTCATGTCAAGTATCACAACACATGCATATAGTAATCAAAGTACAACAAAACATTGCATTAATAGTAATAATTTTACATGGTTACATTACATAGTATCAAAGTAATACAAGCAACATATATAAAGTGCAACAAGGTACTTAAGCCATCTTCATCAGCAGCTCCGGGGATGTACCTGTCTAATTGCTTACCTGAGATTACAAGTTATTTGAAAAGCGAGTATCAGCATTTTTACAAATGCTGGTGAGTTCATAAGCATTTAGTGTCATTTAGTCAAATAACTTTAATAAGTAGTAGTTTAAGTGCTTTCAGTGCTTCAGAGTCCTTTCCAGAAAATCCTATATTTTCTTTAAATAAAGCAGCCTTCTACCAAGACTGTTTCAGTGCATTGTGGTAAGAGGTAGTTTTCCCTTAATTGACATTGTTATCAAAATACTGAATTTGATTATTTAAGAAAGCAGGAGACATCAGGGAATAACATATGCCTCAGCAGTGAGGACTGCTGACTAAGGCAAAGAATCATAGACTCCAGGAGGGTATCGAACTGACGACACGCCTGGTTCAGTCTAACAAAGGGGAGACATAGACCCCAGAAGGTACCTAACGAAAGGTACAGCTGGTAAGGTCTAAAACAGTAAATATAGACCGAAGACGATACCAAATGAAAGGTATCTCTCACAAGGTCAGAAGAAAGACTACGGACCCCGGACAGTATCAATTGAAAGATACAGCTAGCAAGGTCGAAAAAGAGACTATAGACCCCAGACAGTATCAAATGAAAGATACAGCTAGCAAGGTCGAAACAGAGATTATAGACCCCAGACAGTATCAAATGAAAGATACAGCTAGCAAGGTCGAAACAGAGATTGTAGACCCCAGATAGTATCAAATGAAAGATACAGCTAGCAAGGTCGAAACAGAGATTATAGACCCCAGACAGTATCAAATGAAAGATACAGCTAGCAAGGTCGAAACAGAGTGACTCTGAAGAGCGACATCAGCATACAGTGTAAATTGCTGACGAAAATACCGTTACCTTAAAGCCATGAATTATAAGGCAACCCAGGATACTCGTAACCATACTGACTAGAGTTCCAGACGCCCTACAAGCATCTATATAATATGACATTTGTCACCCCTTGGCTTGGTGGGCCGTGGACTGTAGCTAGCAGTCAGGGTGCGGGGTTGTCAATCCCGTATAGGCCTATACACACAATGTCCGCTCTCCCTACAGGAGACTCTGGTTACCAACTAGACGACGGAGAAGGCCGCGTCCCGAAGATGCATCCCAAATAGAGAATAGTGTGTTTCTTGAGGGGAGTGGGTTTCTAATACAAATGATATATACTAGAGGTAGAGACTTCCAAACAGTGGGTAGTGTGTTTCTAAAGTAAGTGTAGAATAGATGAAGAGACTCTTAATTGACTTGACTAGAGAATTCCCTATATGTCCATACCCATATACATAGTATTTAACTAATGGACCAAACGACCTTCGGACGGCTACCCGATCCCACCAGACCACATCTCAACGAAGAAAAGGAAATAGGGCCGATGAGCCTTCCTAAGTCTTTCAGTCATTACTTATATATACATATATAAGTACGGACATACATCTAACTATGACTAAGTGGGTATCAAGTGAAAGTGATTCTCGTGAAGTAGGAGTGTCTAATAAGTGAAGCAAGAGCGGTCGCAAGTGAAGTATAAGTGTCGAATAAGTATAGGCGCATCGCGAAGTAGATATGACCACAAGTGAAGTAAGAGCGTATCAAGTATAAGTGAAGTAAAGTCGATCTCAAATACAAGCGAAGTAGAATCGTATCACTAAGTAAGAGGGTAAATAAGTATAAGAGTTATCAGGTATAAGTGACTTCAGGTACAAGCAAAAACATTACAGAGTAGGAGCATAAAATAAGTATAAGCGAAGCAGTGGTATCTAACAATTAAAAGTATTCATGAAAACCCTTAAAGATTTTGTTACTCAGGAAAAATCGCATTTGTATTCTTTGATAAAATAGGTGTGAAAATCTTTAGAAATCTTTGAGAATCTTTTATAAATCAGTTGAAATGAGTCTTTGATAAGCTATGAAAGTAAGAACTTGGACAAATTTAAAAACCCTTTTTGAAAGCCATTTATAGTGTCCTACTCGGTAAAACAGTGTACAGTGGTAAAATCTTGTGCATGCGGGTTATCAATCACATGTGATTGATATGATAACTGGCATGTTTAACTTGTAATCCCCCCCCCCCCTATGAAAACATTTAAAAGCATTAAAAAGGTTCATTCAGGGGTATGAACTCACCTGGTATAAGTAGGTCCGACGGTAGTGCCGTTTAGGCGTTCGGGGTCACGCAAGGACTTGAACACACACAAGGACCTATTTTAACATATGATAACATATGTTCACATACAATTAGCATATAATATACTAATAAAACAATTGAGTGGAAAACACTTTTGGTTGAGTGTTTGGGGTCCCGGGTAGCGTTTAAGGGTGCTAAGGGTCTCCTATCAGTTGTGGGACTTTGCTATGCTCAAGTATCAAGGGTGTAAAGGGGTTTAAAGCATCAATATGGACCAAACAAGGAGTTTACGGCCCAACCTAAGGGAGTTTACGGCCATAAACTCCCAAGGTTCTATTCTTGGGGTTTTGATGCTTCTAGCTTGTTCCTTGATTTATTCTAAGCACTTTTTATCAAAGGCATGATTGGATTTGAGGCTTCTAAAGGTATTTTATAGGAGTTTACGGCCTAAGAACTCTCCCAAGGGAGTTTACGGCCGTAAACTCTCAATCTTTGAGTTTAGTGAAGTTTCAAGCCTCTAATGCCTTTCTAGTGATTTATAATGAAGTGTGATGCTATTTTGGAGGATTAAAACCAACATTTGAGGGGGTTTTGGGGAGTTTACGGCCTAGATAAATGCTTGGGCCGTAAACTCCAAGAAATGTCTCATTTTCTTGGGTTTAAGTCCTTAGATCTCCTCCTAGTAGTTTATGGTAAATGTCTAAGGCCATTTGGGGGGCAAAATCACACTTTTGAGCATGATTTTTGGGAGTTTACGGCCTTGACTATTCATGGGCCGTAAACTCTTTTCTTTAATTCATTTTGGAGTGTTTCAAGGGTCTAAACTCAAAGGAATAAGTCCCTAAAATATGTAATAAGCCCTAGGATGAGTTTGGTGCACATTTGGGACCCTAACTTGTGGAGTTTACGGCCTAAGCATGTGCTTGGGCCGTAAACTCTTCTTTGAGTCCTAAATCCATGCATTTTAGTGTTTAAACACCCCTAGGCTATATCCCCTAATAGTTTCTAAGCTCATGGTCAAGTTTAAAGGCATTTTTGACACCTTTTTAGGGGTTTACGGCCCTAGAATGTTCCTGGGCCGTAAACTCCTTATCTTATGCCTTCTTGGATGATTTTTGGGCTATAAACATAAATCAATACGCTTAGAATAAGTTAGGGTAAGCGGACTTACAATTTGGAAGCGTTTGGTTGCGAATTCGGGGCGAAAACGGGTCTAGAGGGAGAGTATAGAGAGAGAGTGTAAAAAGTCTCCCATTTGACTCCACTCACCCTTATATAGGTTTCACAGTCAGGGCTCAGTGGAATTTTACCCGATACTGCCGTTAAACGGGGCTTTTGGTCGCACCCGACTTAGTGGTCGTAATAATAAAACTTGACATTTCCTCAATAAATGGAAATGTGTGTCTTGAGTTTTTATTCCCTTTTATCACGACTTAATGGCATATTAACCGTAACCAAATGGAATGTTTATTAAATTGATGCCCTCTAATTAACGGAACTTTTATACAGTGGAATATTCCGTTAACGGTAACGGGGAATTGTAACGGGACAACTTGGGTTGTCACATAAACCATTAAGTTGAAAATCAGTTTAAGTACAAAATACACTTGTACTTTTGCTTGTATTCCCCCTGAAAAACAGTGAAAACAGTGAAAAACACGGAAAAAGGGTAGGGGTATGAACTCACCGGACGCAGAATGTGACGACTAGGATGCTAAACGTCGAATCGAGGCTTGAATACGAGCGAGGTTCCTATGTAATATGAAATGGTATACAAATATATCTAATTAGATTTATAAACTCTAATTAGATATGATATTACACTCCAATGAGCGAAAACACTTCAAAACGAGTGTTTGGAGTGACCCGGGTGACATCTACGGACGTGTAATGATACGAGGGACTTGGGAATTGAGTTTACTCTTCAAGAGTAAACTCCTAATGGAGTTTGCGGCCTTATACATCACTCACACATGAGTTCACGGAAAGTCGCGTACTTCGGGGATTTTCTGAATGTCTTTCACTTCTTGACTCGTATCGACGATGTGTGCGAGGAATGCATGATATTCCTTTTGCAAGCACTTCTGGGCTTGGATGCACGAAATGATGCGAAGGCTCGTACTAGGTTTTTCGCCATAGATAACTAAGGTTTCATTGTTAGGAAGGTTAAGACGAACTGCTTTTTCAAAGCACATGATGTCGGCGCGAAGAAGACTCAACCAATCCATGTCGATGATAACGTCGAAACATTTAATTTGGACCGGCATGAGGTCTATCTTGAAAGTATGGCCATCTAAAGTTAAAGTACAACCTAAGTATATGCAGTTAGTACTCTCCGTTTTCCCGTTAGCCACTTCTACCGTGAATGAATTATCTAATGCACATGGTTTTTGTTTAAGAAGTTGTGCAAATTTATGACTTACAAAACTTTTGTCTGCTCCACTGTCGAAAAGTATGCAAGCATATGAGTTATCGAGGAGAAATGTACCAGTAACTATCGTAGGATTAGCTACCGCTTCCTCGTGGCCCAAGGCCATAACTCTTCCTACTCCTCCAGCCATCCCCGCTTTAGGGCAGTTCCTCTTGTAGTGGCCCACTTTGCCACAACCATAGCAAGCTTGGCCCATACCGGCGTTAGAAACCTGGGCGACCTGAGTTGTTGGAGTCTTGCAGAAATGGGATGTATGCCCCTTCCTGTTGCAGTTAGAGCACTACATGTCCTTGCAAGGTCCGTGGTGGTGGAAGTTGCATTTGTTGCACTTCGGGAGATTTCCAGCATAAGTTTTTGCTGGTAAGAGGTTCGCAGGGACAACGGGAGTTACCGTGGCAGCATTGATTGCCACAAGTTGTTGTCTCTTGGAGGGTTCTTACGAAGCCCCTCTTTTCCTCTTGTTCCACCCCTTCTTGTTGTTGTTGAACTTTTGTGGTCCGGGTGCAGGGATTATTAGGTTCTGTTGTTTCCCGTGATCTATGAGAGATTGTGCCAGCTCCTTGGCACTATCAAAGGTGACAGGCTTGGAAGCTAACACACTTGACTGGATCTGGAGCGACAGTCCCCAGATATATCTCTCTATCTTCTTGTTCTCGAGAGCAACCATATCAGGGCATAGGATTGCCAGATCACAGAACCTATTTGTGTAGGTTGATATGTCGGATCCAACCATTTGTAGACCCTAGAGATCCTGTTCGAGTTTTTGTATTTCACCTCGAGGACAGTACTCTCTCATCAGCATGTCCTTCAAGTGTTCCCAGTTGATGGAATATGCCACCACTAAAGTCAGATACTTAACATGGTCATTCCACCATGTTAGTGCTCTGTCAGAGAAGGTACAAGCCGCAAACTTGACCTTGTTGCCCTCCTGGCAAGCACATATTTCAAATACTGATTCCATCTTTTCAATCCATTGTCTTAACACCATAACCCCACCAGTTCCATTGAAGCTTCGGGGTTTGGCATTCGTGAAGTCCTTGTAGGTGCATTCCCGGGGATGTCCATGGCTTTCGCCGTGGTTTGAGGGATGTGCACCTGATCCCGATCCACTAGGGACAGGAGCGTTGATGGCTGACACAGCAGCTGCTACTGCTGCTGTGAAGGCTGCTTGGAACATAGTGGCATCGAAAGGAGAAGGTGGTTGAGGAGGTTGAGGTGGTGGTATCGGTGCTTCGTTATGTGGGTTACGCCTGGGATTCCTGCGTGGTGGCATCTTTAACTATACGTTTAAAAGATGATGACATGGATAAGAATAAATGAATAATGAATGTGTCTCATGGACTAACTCTCCATAATCCAACAACACAATGAATAGTATAACTAAATGAAGATGATAGCATTTGGATAATAATTTCCATATGATTAGATATATGTCAATAATACTGGGATTACAGATGTAATAAGTTCGGGAAAACGGCCTAGAAGTAGGCCTTATATCAACCAAGATACAAAAATTTTGACAGAACTAAGACTAGATCAAGACCTAACAGGTCTAAGATTTACAAAGATAGGAAATTAGACCAAAGTTTTTACATAAACTAGGTTATATCCAAAAGATGAGTCATTGAGATTCTATCGGTGACGAGAACTGCTAGCATGAGTTCTTGATCCCGACAATAGGCGTTCTATGTCCCTTATATGCCTGTCAGCTCTCACTTGTTGATCTTGAAGTTCCCTAACTTCAGCTTGGACCAACATAGTTGATCAGGCTATGCCATTCCCAAGACTGACCATATATCCCCAAGCTTACTTGTGATATTCAACAATCGTAATACTTTTGTTCTTGTCATTGTGACACTGATTTTAGTATGAATGTTGGCACGTATACTTACTTAAATATTTTATTATTTAGATGTATAACTCTTAAACAAAGTGTTTTGATCCCAATGTATTTATAGTTGGTATATCTTTTATGGGTTGATATACATAGACTTTTAATGTGGAACTAAAGAATGAAATAATTCTTATCAATGCCTTGCTTAAATTGCATAGACTTCTATTATGGAACTTAAGAATTAAACAATGCTTATCAAAGCTTTCCTAAATTGTGAAGACTACTTCTATTGTGGAACTTAAAAAACAATGCATAACAAAGCTTTGCTAAATTGCATAGACTTCTAATGTTGAACTCAAGAATGAAACAATGCTCAACAAAGCTTTGCATAAATTGCAGACACTTCTGTTGTGGAACTCAAGACTTCAGCAATTCTCATCAAAGCTTTGTTAAATTGCAAAGAATAATTCTATTGTGGAACTCAAGAATTAAACAATGCTCATCAATGCTTTTCTTAAAGTGCATAGACTTATATTGTGGAACTCAAAAATCAAACAATGCTCGTCAAAGCTTTGCTTAAATTGCGTACACTTCTATTATGGAACTCAAGAATAAAGAAATGCTCACCAAAGCTTAACTAAATTGCAAAGACTACTTCTATTATGGAATTTAAGAATTAAACAACGCTCATCAAAGCTTTTCTAAATTGCATAGACTTCTAATGTGCAACTCAAGAATGAAACAATGCTCATCCAAGCTTTGCTTAAATTGTATAGACTTCTACTGTGGATCTCAAGAATTAAACAATGCTCTTCAAAGCTTTGCTAAATTGCGAAGACGACTTTTCTTGAGGTACTCAAGAATTAAACAATGCTTATTGAACTAAATTGCGTTGTCTTTTAATGTGGAACTTAAGAATGAAATAATTCTTGTCAATGCCTTGCTTAAATTGCATAGACTTCTATTGTGGAACTTAAGAATTAAACCATGCTTATCAAAGCTTTGCTAAATCGCGAAGACTACTTCTGTTGTGGAACTCACGAATTAAACAACGCTCATGAAATCTTTGCTAAATTGCATAGACTTCTAATGTGGAACTCAAGAATGAAACGATGCTCATTAGAGCTTTGCTTAAAATGTATAGACTTCTATTGTGTAACTCAATAATTACACAATGCTCTTCAAACCTTTCCTAAATTGCGAAGACGAGTTTTATTGAGGTACTCAAGAATTAAACAATGCTTATTGAACTAAATTGCATAGACTTTTAATGTGGAACTAAAGAATGAAATAATTCTTATCAATGCCTTGCTTAAATTGCATAGACTTCTATTATGGAACTTAAGAATTAAACAATGCTTATCAAAGCTTTCCTAAATTGTGAAGACTACTTCTATTGTGGAACTCAAAAAACAATGTATAAAGCTTTGCTAAATTGCATAGACGTCTAATGTGGAACTCAAGAATGAAACAATGCTCAACAAAGCTTTGCATAAATTGCAGACACTTCTGTTGTGGAACTCAAGACTTAAGCAATTCTCATCAAAGCTTTGTTAAATTGCAAAGACTACTTCTATTGTGGAACTCGAGAATTTAACAATACTCATCAATGCTTTTCTTAAAGTGCATAGACTTATATTGTGGAACTCAAAAATCAAACAATGCTCGTCAAAGCTTTGCTTAAATTGCGTACACTTCTATTATGGAACTCAAGAATAAAGAAATGCTCATCAAAGCTTTACTAAATTGCACAGACAACTTCTATTATGGAATTTAAGAATTAAACAACGCTCATCAAAGCTTTTCTAAATTGCATAGACTTCTAATGTGCAACTCAAGAATGAAATAATGCTCATCCAAGCTTTGCTGAAATTGTATAGACTTCTACTGTGGAACTCAAGAATTAAACAATGCTCTTCAAAGCTTTGCTAAATTGTGAAGACGACTTTTCTTGAGGTACTCAAGAATTAAACAATGCTTATTGAACTAAATTGCGTTGTCTTTTAATGTGGAACTAAAGAATGAAATAATTCTTGTCAATGCCTTGCTTAAATTGCATAGACTTCTATTGTGGAACTTAAGAATTAAACCATGCTTATCAAAGCTTTGCTAAATCGCGAAGACTACTTCTGTTGTGGAAGTCACGAATTAAACAACGCTCATGACATCTTTGCTAAATTGCATAGACTTCTAAGGTGGAACTCAAGAATGAAACGATGCTCATTACAGCTTTGCTTAAAATGTATAGACTTCTATTGTGTAACTCAATAATTAAACAATGCTCTTCAAACCTTTCCTAAATTGCGAAGACTAGTTTTATTGAGGTACTCAAGAATTAAATAATGCTTATTGAACTAAATTGCATAGACTTTTAATGTGGAACTAAAGAATGAAATAATTTTAATCAATGCCTTGCTTAAATTGCATAGACTTCTATTATGGAACTTAAGAATTAAACAATGCTTATCAAAGCTTTCCTAAATTGTGAAGACTACTTCTATTGTGGAACTTAAAAAACAATGCATAACAAAGCTTTGCTAAATTGCATAGACTTCTAATGTTGAACTCAAGAATGAAACAATGCTCAACAAAGCTTTGCATAAATTGCAGACACTTCTGTTGTGGAACTCAAGACTTAAGCAATTGTCATCAAAGCTTTGTTAAATTCCAAAGAGAAATTCTATTGTGGAACTCAAGAATTAAACAATGCTCATCAATGCTTTTCTTAAAGTGCATAGACTTATATTGTGGAACTCAAAAATCAAACAATGCTCGTCAAAGCTTTGCTTAAATTGCGTAGACTTCTATTATGGAACACAAGAATAAAGAAATGCTCATCAAAGCTTTACTAAATTGCACAGACTACTTCTATTATGGAATTTAAGAATTAAAAAAGGCTCATCAAAGCTTTTCTAAATTGCATAGACTTCTAATGTGCAACTCAAGAATGAAACAATGCTCATCCAAGTTTTGCTTAAATTGTATAGACTTCTACTGTGGAACTCAAGAATTAAACAATGCTCTTCAAAGCTTTGCTAAATTGTGAAGACGACTTTTCTTGAGGTACTCAAGAATTAAACAATGCTTATTGAACTAAATTGCGTTGTCTTTTAATGTGGAACTAAAGAATGAAATAATTCTTGTCAATGCCTTGCTTAAATTGCATAAACTTCTATTGTGGAACTTAAGAATTAAACCATGCTGATCAAAGCTTTGCTAAATCGCAAAGACTACTTCTGTTGTGGAACTCACGAATTAAACAACGCTCATGAAATCTTTGCTAATTTGCATAGACTTCTAAGGTGGAGCTCAAGAATGAAACAATGCTCATTACAGCTTTGCTTAAATTGTATAGACTTATTCTGTAACTCAATAATTAAACAATGCTCTTCAAACCTTTCCTAAATTGCGAAGACGAGTTTTATTGAGGTACTCAAGAATTAAACAATGCTTATTGAACTAAATTGCATAGACTTTTAATGTGGAACTAAAGAATGAAATAATTCTTATCAATGCCTTGCTTAAATTGCATAGACTTCTATTATGGAACTTAAGAATTAAACAATGCTTATCAAAGCTTTCCTAAATTGTGAAGACTACTTCTATTGTGGAACTTAAAAAACAATGCATAACAAAGCTTTGCTAAATTGCATAGACTTCTAATGTTGAACTCAAGAATGAAACAATGCTCAACAAAGCTTTGCATAAATTGCAGACACTTCTGTTGTGGAACTCAAGACTTCAGCAATTCTCATCAAAGCTTTGTTAAATTGCAAAGAATAATTCTATTGTGGAACTCAAGAATTAAACAATGCTCATCAATGCTTTTCTTAAAGTGCATAGACTTATATTGTGGAACTCAAAAATCAAACAATGCTCGTCAAAGCTTTGCTTAAATTGCGTACACTTCTATTATGGAACTCAAGAATAAAGAAATGCTCACCAAAGCTTAACTAAATTGCAAAGACTACTTCTATTATGGAATTTAAGAATTAAACAACGCTCATCAAAGCTTTTCTAAATTGCATAGACTTCTAATGTGCAACTCAAGAATGAAACAATGCTCATCCAAGCTTTGCTTAAATTGTATAGACTTCTACTGTGGATCTCAAGAATTAAACAATGCTCTTCAAAGCTTTGCTAAATTGCGAAGACGACTTTTCTTGAGGTACTCAAGAATTAAACAATGCTTATTGAACTAAATTGCGTTGTCTTTTAATGTGGAACTTAAGAATGAAATAATTCTTGTCAATGCCTTGCTTAAATTGCATAGACTTCTATTGTGGAACTTAAGAATTAAACCATGCTTATCAAAGCTTTGCTAAATCGCGAAGACTACTTCTGTTGTGGAACTCACGAATTAAACAACGCTCATGAAATCTTTGCTAAATTGCATAGACTTCTAATGTGGAACTCAAGAATGAAACGATGCTCATTAGAGCTTTGCTTAAAATGTATAGACTTCTATTGTGTAACTCAATAATTACACAATGCTCTTCAAACCTTTCCTAAATTGCGAAGACGAGTTTTATTGAGGTACTCAAGAATTAAACAATGCTTATTGAACTAAATTGCATAGACTTTTAATGTGGAACTAAAGAATGAAATAATTCTTATCAATGCCTTGCTTAAATTGCATAGACTTCTATTATGGAACTTAAGAATTAAACAATGCTTATCAAAGCTTTCCTAAATTGTGAAGACTACTTCTATTGTGGAACTCAAAAAACAATGTATAAAGCTTTGCTAAATTGCATAGACGTCTAATGTGGAACTCAAGAATGAAACAATGCTCAACAAAGCTTTGCATAAATTGCAGACACTTCTGTTGTGGAACTCAAGACTTAAGCAATTCTCATCAAAGCTTTGTTAAATTGCAAAGACTACTTCTATTGTGGAACTCGAGAATTTAACAATACTCATCAATGCTTTTCTTAAAGTGCATAGACTTATATTGTGGAACTCAAAAATCAAACAATGCTCGTCAAAGCTTTGCTTAAATTGCGTACACTTCTATTATGGAACTCAAGAATAAAGAAATGCTCATCAAAGCTTTACTAAATTGCACAGACAACTTCTATTATGGAATTTAAGAATTAAACAACGCTCATCAAAGCTTTTCTAAATTGCATAGACTTCTAATGTGCAACTCAAGAATGAAATAATGCTCATCCAAGCTTTGCTGAAATTGTATAGACTTCTACTATGGAACTCAAGAATTAAACAATGCTCTTCAAAGCTTTGCTAAATTGTGAAGACGACTTTTCTTGAGGTACTCAAGAATTAAACAATGCTTATTGAACTAAATTGCGTTGTCTTTTAATGTGGAACTAAAGAATGAAATAATTCTTGTCAATGCCTTGCTTAAATTGCATAGACTTCTATTGTGGAACTTAAGAATTAAACCATGCTTATCAAAGCTTTGCTAAATCGCGAAGACTACTTCTGTTGTGGAAGTCACGAATTAAACAACGCTCATGAAATCTTTGCTAAATTGCATAGACTTCTAAGGTGGAACTCAAGAATGAAACGATGCTCATTACAGCTTTGCTTAAAATGTATAGACTTCTATTGTGTAACTCAATAATTAAACAATGCTCTTCAAACCTTTCCTAAATTGCGAAGACTAGTTTTATTGAGGTACTCAAGAATTAAATAATGCTTATTGAACTAAATTGCATAGACTTTTAATGTGGAACTAAAGAATGAAATAATTTTAATCAATGCCTTGCTTAAATTGCATAGACTTCTATTATGGAACTTAAGAATTAAACAATGCTTATCAAAGCTTTCCTAAATTGTGAAGACTACTTCTATTGTGGAACTTAAAAAACAATGCATAACAAAGCTTTGCTAAATTGCATAGACTTCTAATGTTGAACTCAAGAATGAAACAATGCTCAACAAAGCTTTGCATAAATTGCAGACACTTCTATTGTGGAACTCAAGACTTAAGCAATTGTCATCAAAGCTTTGTTAAATTCCAAAGAGAAATTCTATTGTGGAACTCAAGAATTAAACAATGCTCATCAATGCTTTTCTTAAAGTGCATAGACTTATATTGTGGAACTCAAAAATCAAACAATGCTCGTCAAAGCTTTGTATAAATTGCGTAGACTTCTATTATGGAACTCAAGAATAAAGAAATGCTCATCAAAGCTTTACTAAATTGCACAGACTACTTCTATTATGGAATTTAAGAATTAAACAACGCTCATCAAAGCTTTTCTAAATTGCATAGACTTCTAATGTGCAACTCAAGAATGAAACAATGCTCATCCAAGCTTTGCTTAAATTGTATAGACTTCTACTGTGGAACTCAAGAATTAAACAATGCTCTTCAAAGCTTTGCTAAATTGTGAAGACGACTTTTCTTGAGGTACTCAAGAATTAAACAATGCTTATTGAACTAAATTGCGTTGTCTTTTAATGTGGAACTAAAGAATGAAATAATTCTTGTCAATGGCTTGCTTAAATTGCATAAACTTCTATTGTGGAACTAATGAATTAAACCATGCTGATCAAAGCTTTGCTAAATCGTGAAGACTACTTCTATTGTGGAACTCACGAATTAAACAACCCTCATGAAATCTTTGCTAATTTGCATAGACTTCTAAGGTGGAGCTCAAGAATGAAACAATGCTCATTACAGCTTTGCTTAAATTGTATAGACTTCTATTGTGTAACTCAATAATTAAACAATGCTCTTCAAACCTTTCCTAACTTGCGAAGACGAGTTTTATTGAGGTAATCAAGAATTAAACAATGCTTATTGAACTAAATTGCATAGACTTTTAATGTGGAACTAAAGAATGAAATAATTCTTATCAATGCCTTGCTTAAATTGCATAGACTTCTATTATGGAACTTAAGAATTAAACAATGCTTATCAAAGCTTTCCTAAATTATGAAGACTACTTCTATTGTGGAACTTAAAAAACAATGCATAACAAAGCTTTGCTAAATTGCATAGACTTCTAATGTTGAACTCAAGAATGAAACAATGCTCAACAAAGCTTTGCATAAATTGCAGACACTTCTGTTGTGGAACTCAAGACTTAAGCAATTCTCATCAAAGCTTTGTTAAATTGCAAAGAATAATTCTATTGTGGAACTCAAGAATTAAACAATGCTCATCAATGCTTTTCTTAAAGTGCATAGACTTATATTGTGGAACTTAAAAATCAAACAATGCTCGTCAAAGCTTTGCTTAAATTGCGTAGACTTCTATTATGGAACTCAAGAATAAAGAAAAGCTCATCAAAGCTTAACTAAATTGCAAAGACTACTTCTATTATGGAATTTAAGAATTAAACAACGCTCATCAAAGCTTTTCTAAATTGCATAGACTTCTAATGTGCAACTCAAGAATGAAACAATGCTCATCCAAGCTTTGCTTAAATTGTATAGACTTCTACTGTGGAACTCAAGAATTAAACAATGCTCTTCAAAGCATTGCTAAATTGTGAAGACGACTTTTCTTGAGGTACTCAAGAATTAAACAATGCTTATTGAACTAAATTGTGTTGTCTTTTAATGTGGAACTAAAGAATGAAATAATTCTTGTCAATGCCTTGCTTAAATTGCATAGACTTCTATTCTGGAACTTAAGAATTAAACCATGCTTATCAATGCTTTGCTAAATCGCGAAGACTACTTCTGTTGTGGAACTCACGAATTAAACAACGTTCATGAAATCTTTGCTAAATTGCATAGACTTCTAAGGTGGAACTCAAGAATGAAACAATGCTCATTAGAGCTTTGCTTAAAATGTATATACTTCTATTGTGTAACTCAATAATTAAACACTGCTCTTCAAACCTTTCCTAAATTGCGAAGACGAGTTTTATTGAGGTACTCAAGAATTAAACAATGCTTATTGAACTAAATTGCATAGACTTTTAATGTGGAACTAAAGAATGAAATAATTCTTATCAATGCCTTGCTTAAATTGCATAGACTTCTATTATGGAACTTAAGAATTAAACAATGCTTATCAAAGCTTTCCTAAATTGCGAAGACTACTTCTATTGTGGAACTCAAAAAACAATGCGTAACAAAGCTTTGCTAAATTGCATAGACTTCTAATGTGGAACTCAAGAATGAAACAATGCTCAACAAAGCTTTGCATAAATTGCAGACACTTCTGTTGTGGAACTCAAGACTTAAGCAATTCTCTTCAAAACTTTGTTAAATTGCAAAGACTACTTCTATTGTGGAACTCAAGAATTTAACAATACTCATCAATGCTTTTCTTAAAGTGCATAGACTTATATTGTGGAACTCAAAAATCAAACAATGCTCGTCAAAGCTTTGCTTAAATTGCGTACACTTCTATTATGGAACTCAAGAATAAAGAAATGCTCATCATAGCTTTACTAAATTGCACTGACTACTTCTATTATGGAATTTAAGAATTAAACAACGCTCATCAAAGCTTTTCTAAATTGCATAGACTTCTAATGTGCAACTCAAGAATGAAACAATGCTCATCCAAGCTTTGCTTAAATTGTATAGTCTTCTACTGTGGAACTCAAGAATTAAACAATGCTCTTCAAAGCTTTGCTAAATTGTGAAGACGACTTTTCTTGAGGTACTCAAGAATTAAACAATGCTTATTGAACAAAATTGCGTTGTCTTTTAATGTGGAACCAAAGAATGAAATAATTCTTGTCAATGCCTTGCTTAAATTGCATAGACTTCTATTCTAGAACTTAAGAATTAAACCATGCTTATCAATGCTTTGCTAAATCGCGAAGACTACTTCTGTTGTGGAACTCACGAATTAAACAACGTTCATGAAATCTTTGCTAAATTGCATAGACTTCTAAGGTGGAACTCAAGAATTAAACAAGGCTCATTACAGCTTTGCTTAAAATGTATAGACTTCTATTGTGTAACTCAATAATTAAACAATGCTCTTCAAACCTTTCCTAAATTGCGAAGACTAGTTTTATTGAGGTACTCAAGAATTAAATAATGCTTATTGAACTAAATTGCATAGACTTTTAATGTGGAACTAAAGAATGAAATAATTCTAATCAATGCCTTGCTTAAATTGCATAGACTTCTATTATGGAACTTAAGAATTAAACAATGCTTATCAAAGCTTTCCTAAATTGTGAAGACTACTTCTATTGTGGAACTTAAAAAACAATGCATAACAAAGCTTTGTTAAATTGCATAGACTTCTAATGTTGAACTCAAGAATGAAACAATGCTCAACAAAGCTTTGCATAAATTGCAGACACTTCTGTTGTGGAACTCAAGACTTAAGCAATTGTCATCAAAGCTTTGTTAAATTCCAAAGAGAAATTCTATTGTGGAACTCAAGAATTAAACAATGCTCATCAATGCTTTTCTTAAAGTGCATAGACTTATATTGTGGAACTCAAAAATCAAACAATGCTCGTCAAAGCTTTGCTTAAATTGCGTAGACTTCTATTATGGAACTCAAGAATAAAGAAATGCTCATCAAAGCTTTACTAAATTGCACAGACTACTTCTATTATGGAATTTAAGAATTAAAAAACGCTCATCAAAGCTTTTCTAAATTGCATAGACTTCTAATGTGCAACTCAAGAATGAAACAATGCTCATCCAAGCTTTGCTTAAATTGTATAGACTTCTACTGTGGAACTCAAGAATTAAACAATGCTCTTCAAAGCTTTGCTAAATTGTGAAGACGACTTTTCTTGAGGTACTCAAGAATTAAACAATGCTTATTGAACTAAATTGCGTTGTCTTTTAATGTGGAACTAAAGAATGAAATAATTCTTGTCAATGGCTTGCTTAAATTGCATAAACTTCTATTGTGGAACTAATGAATTAAACCATGCTGATCAAAGCTTTGCTAAATCGCGAAGACTACTTCTATTGTGGAACTCACGAATTAAACAACGTTCATGAAATCTTTGCTAAATTGCATAGACTTCTAAGGTGGAACTCAAGAATGAAACAATGCTCATTAGAGCTTTGCTTAAAATGTATAGACTTCTATTGTGTAACTCAATAATTAAACGCTGCTCTTCAAACCTTTCCTAAATTGCGAAGACGAGTTTTATTGAGGTACTCAAGAATTAAACAATGCTTATTGAACTAAATTGCATAGACTTTTAATGTGGAACTAAAGAATGAAATAATTCTTATCAATGCCTTGCTTAAATTGCATAGACTTCTATTATGGAACTTAAGAATTAAACAATGCTTATCAAAGCTTTCCTAAATTGCGAAGACTACTTCTATTGTGGAACTCAAAAAACAATGCGTAACAAAGCTTTGCTAAATTGCATAGACTTCTAATGTGGAACTCAAGAATGAAACAATGCTCAACAAAGCTTTGCATAAATTGCAGACACTTCTGTTGTGGAACTCAAGACTTAAGCAATTCTCATCAAAGCTTTGTTAAATTGCAAAGAATAATTCTATTGTGGAACTCAAGAATTAAACAATGCTCATCAATGCTTTTCTTAAAGTGGATAGACTTATATTGTGGAACTTAAAAATCAAACAATGCTCGTCAAAGCTTTGCTTAAATTGCGTAGACTTCTATTATGGAACTCAAGAATAAAGAAAAGCTCATCAAAGCTTAACTAAATTGGAAAGACTACTTCTATTATGGAATTTAAGAATTAAACAACGCTCATCAAAGCTTTTCTAAATTGCATAGACTTCTAATGTGCAACTCAAGAATGAAACAATGCTCATCCAAGCTTTCTTAAATTGTATAGACTTCTACTGTGGTGATGTGATCTCACCCAAAATTGAGGTTTGAACACGTTTTGCCCGATCGTTCTTTTGGTTACAGAATTGTAAAACAAAGGTGGAAACCACGACCCGTTGTCTATAAAGAGACAAGAACCTTGGTATAAAACGCCACAATCAACCCACCAAATTGATTGATAAGTTTGAACGCCACAAGCTATGAAAACCTGATAAGTTCTAAAGTTCACAAAGAACGAAAAAAGAGTTAAAAACTCACAAATTGTATTCAAAACTTGATTGATTTCAAATGGATACAAATACCACGTTTTTATAGTGTGGGAAGAGTACCTAAAGAGCCATGAATTAAAGAAGTGTCTTTAATTTAAGGCATTTAACCCCCAAGTTTAAAACTATGAACCTAGACATGGTTTATCACAAGGTTCATGTAACCTAAGACCCTTTTATCTCCCCAACACTTATTTAGGATATATAAAAACGAAAATTACATAAAAATATAGAAAAAAAACGAAATGGGCTTATAAAGGCTCTTATTGTATCTTGTAAATCACTCTTGGACTTGAATTATGGTAATCCAACTTTGATTGGGTCCAATGGGTCTCCATACACTTTCTTGAGTACAAACTTCTCTAACCAATCCATTTAAAGCCTCTTTGAATGTTTTAGCTCGTGCCCTCGTAACTGGTCCATCTGGCATTTGATTTGGATCCTTTGTTGACAGCTGTGGGTTTGCATCATTCCCCTCCTCTTGAAAAGGATTTGTCCTCAAATCAGAACCTACATCAAAAGGAGCTAGATCAGTTACATTGAAAGTTGCACTAACCTTATACTCACCCGGCAGGTCCAATTTGTATGCATTGTCATTGATACGCTCTAAAACTTGGAAAGGACCGTCCCCTCTTGGAAGCAATTTTGAACGTCGTTGGGCTGGAAATCGTTCTTTTCTCATATGTAACCAAACCCAATCACCCGGTTCAAAAATCATCTTGCGTCGCCCTTTATTCGCTTGTTTTGAATATTGCTCCGTTCTTCTTTCTATATTTAGTCTTGCTTTCTCATGTATCTGTTTCACAAATTCAGCCTTTTTGTTTCCATCTAAGTTAACCTGCTCAGAAAAAGGCAAAGGTGATAAATCCAAAGGAGTCAAAGGATTAAAACCGTATACAATTTCAAATGGTGACATTTTTGTAGCAGAATGAGTGGCACGATTGTATGCAAACTCAACATGTGGCAAACAGTCCTCCCATGTTTTGATGTTCTTCTTTATTAAAGCCCTCAACAAGGTGGACAAGGTCCTATTCACCACTTCTGTTTGACCATCCGTTTGTGGGTGGCAAGTTGTTGAAAACAAGAGTTTTGTCCCTAATTTTGCCCACAAAGTTTTCCAAAAATAACTCAAAAACTTAGAATCCCGATCTGAGACAATGGTTTTTGGCATTCCATGCAACCTGACAATTTCTCTAAAAAACAAATCAGCAATGTGAGATGCATCATTAGTTTTATTGCATGCAATAAAATGAGCCATTTTAGAAAACCTATCAACAATCACAAAAATAGAGTCCTTTCCACTTTTGGATCTTGGTAGACCCAACACGAAGTCCATTGAAATATCAACCCATGGTTCACATGGTATTGGAAGTGGAGTATATAAACCATGATGTTGAACCTTGGATTTGGCTTGCTTGCACACAATACAATTATTGCAAATTCTTCCAACATCCACCTTCATTTTTGGCCAAAAGAAATGTTCCTGCAAAGTAGATAATGTTTTTGCGATCCCAAAATGTCCCATAAGGCCTCCACTATGTGCTTCTCTAACCAAAAGCTCACGCAAGGAAGATTTAGGAATGCAAAGTCTTGATTCTTTGAACAAAAAACCATTATGTAAGAAAAACTTTTCAAAAGAGCATTATTCACAAGCTTGGTAAATCTGACCAAAATCAACGTCATTGTGGTATAATTCCTTGATTTGTTCAAATCCTAGAATTTTGAAATCTAGAGAAGAAAGTAGAGAGTGTCTACGTGACAAAGCATCAGCCACAACATTTTCCTTACCTTTCTTGTATCGGATGACATAAGGAAATGTCTCAATGAACTCCATCCACCTAGCATGTCTTTTGTTTAATTTGTGTTGTCCTTTTAGAAACTTTAAGGACTCATGATCTGAATGAATTACAAATTCTTTAGCCCACAGATAATGTTGCCATGTTTTCAATGCTCGGACCAAAGAATAAAGCTCTTTGTCATAAGTTGGGTAATTTAAAGTTGCCCCACTTAATTTTTCACTGAAATATGCCAAAGGTTTACCCTCTTGCATCAAAACAGCACCAATTCCAATTCCTGATGCATCACATTCAATTTCAAATGTTTTGTCAAAATTAGGCAAAGACAACAAAGGAGCATGAGTTAAGTGAAACTTGAGTTGTTGAAAAGCATGCTCTTGTTCTTTGCCCCATTTAAACCCAACATTCTTTTTGATGATTTCTGTAAGTGGTGATGCTAAAGTGCTAAAATGTTTGACAAACCGGCGATAAAAACTTGCCAGGCCATGAAAACTTCGAACTTCACTTATAGTCTTTGGAGTTGGCCAATCTTGGATGGCTTTTACCTTTTCTTCATCAACAGCCACTCCTTGGGAGCTCACCACATACCCAAGGAAAACAACTTGGTCAGTACAAAAGGTACACTTCTTCAAGTTAGCATATAGCCTTTCTTTCCTAAGCACACTCAAAACACATGTCAGATGCTCAAGGTGATCTTTTGGACACTTTGAATAAATCAAAATATCATCGAAGTAAACAACCTCAAATTTGCCAATATATTCACGCAAAACATGGTTCATTAATCTCATGAAGGTACTAGGAGCATTAGTTAGGCCAAAAGGCATTACTAACCATTCATATAAACCATGTTTTGTTTTAAAAGCTGTTTTCCACTCATCACCTTCTTTCATGCGAATTTGGTGATACCCGCTTTTTAAATCAATTTTGGAAAAAAGTTTTGCTCCATACAACTCATCAAGCATATCATCGAGTCGGGGAATGGGATGACGATACTTTACCGTAATATTGTTGATGGCACGACAATCTACGCACATCCTCCAAGAACCATCCTTCTTTGGCACCAACAAGACTGGAACGGCACAAGGGCTCATACTTTCTTGAACCAATCCCTTTGCAAGTAACTCTTCAACTTGCCTTTGTAGCTCCTTGGTTTCTTCAGGGCTTGTTCTATAGGCTGGTTTGTTGGGAATAGACGCCCCAGGCATAAAGTCAATTTGGTGTTCAATCCCACGAATTGGTGGCAATCCATTTGGAACATCCTCAGCAAACAAGTCTCCAAATTCCTGCAAGAGAGAGGTAACATCGCTCGGAAGAGTTCCGGCCGAAGTGTTAGTGGCTATTGGAGCTTCTTTGAACAAAAGAAGCACAATATGCATTTCTGATTTAAAAGCTTCTTTTATCTCACTTTTTTTTGCCAGTGCAATATATTTATTTTCCTTTTTTTCTTTCCCTCTTTTTTTCATGTTTTCTTTGTTTTTTTCACTCTCTTTTTTTTGTTCACTTTCTTTTTTTTGTTCATTTTCTTCTGTTTTCTCACTCATTTTTTTTTGTTCATCATCTTTTTTTTTCTCACTCTCTCTCACTCATTTTTTTTTGTTCGTCATCTTTTTTTTTCTCACTCTCTTTTTTTCCTTCGCTCTCTTTTTTCGCATCTTGTTGAAGTTTTACTTGATCTTGGTAAACTTGAATTGGTGACATTGGTACAAGAGTTACCGGTTTTGTTTTGTAAACAAAAGTGTATTTGTTAGTGAAACCGTCGTGACTTACGTGTCTATCATATTGCCATGGTCTACCTAGCAGCAAGTGAGTGGCTTGCATAGGAACAACATCACACAACACCTCGTCTTCATATCTTCCAATCCGAAATGAAACCATCACCTGTTTTGTAACTCGCACCTCACCACTATCATTGAGCCATTGAAGTTTGTATGGTTTTTGATGCTTCATCGTGGGTATACCTAACTTTTCAACCATGGAAGTACTTGCAACGTTAGTACAACTCCCACCATCAATTATAACACTACATACCTTGCCTTGAACATAGCAACGAGTATGAAATATATTCTCCCTTTGGGCATCGTCTCCCTCCTTGGATTGAATGTTTAGAGCTCGTCTTGCAACCAACAAATCACCTTGAACAGCCACCTCTTCATCATAACTACAATCTTCCGTTGAAACTATAGAATCTGATTCATCCGTTTCGATCTCGCCATTTTCTCTAACCACCATGGTAAGCTTATTTGGACATTGACTTGCAATATGACCCCTTCCTTGACACTTGAAACACTTTATGTCACGATTCCTAAAAGTAGAAGAATCAGTTTTTCCTTTTGAAGAGTTTGTTGTTTTAGGATCATATTTGGAATTAGAAGAAGAAGTAGGTGTATTTTCTGATTTTTTTGAAGTACTAGCCTTCCAAGTGTTATTTCGAGACCCGCCACCTCTTTTTAATTGTTTCTCAATTTTAACAGCCATATGGACCATGTCTTCAATTTCAACATAATGTTGCATCTCAACGCGATCACGAATTTCAAGATTTAAGCCATTTAAGAATCTGGCCATGGTTGCCTCAGGATCCTCCTCAATATTGGCACGAACCATCATAACCTCCATTTCTTTGAAGTAATCATCAACACACTTGCTGCCTTGTTTTAAGCTTTGAAGTTTATTGTGGAGATCACGAAAGTAATGACTTGGCACAAACCGTCTTCGCATGACACTCTTCATTTCATCCCATGTCTCAATAGGCCTTTCTCCATTTCTCCGTCTAGTGATTAGAAGTTGATCCCACCATGTTAGTGCATAATCAGAAAACTCAACTACGGCTAGTTTTACCTTCTTACGGTTGGAATATTCATGACAATCAAATATGAACTCCATTTTTGTCTCCCATTCAATGTACGCGTCCGGGTCTGACTTGCCTTTGAAAGAAGGAACTTTCATTTTAATAGAACTTAAATTGTCATCTCTTCGTGACCTCCTTCTATTTGGTCGCCTTTCAGGTTCCCAACCATCATCCTCCTCTTCCCCGTTAGAAACCTGTGATGATGCTCGAGATCGAGTTCTTTGTACTTGTGCCTCCATTCGGTCCATTCTTTCATGTACTTGGTTAAATTCATTTGTCATCAAACGTCGCATTTCATCCATCATAGCTTGAACTTGAAGGTTTGGTGGGGGGTTTTGATCACCCATCTTATATTTCTGCCAAAAAAAATAAATAATAATAATAATAATAATAATAATAATAATAATAATAATAATAATAATTTACTTCCTCCCAACACTCACTCACGTGTTTCTCTCAAAAATAGTTCACTCAACCCTCGTGTATCCCTCGAATGGCTTTTACCCTCTTTTAGTCTCACCACACAGCCTTTTACCACTCCCTTTTAACTCTTAAAGTTCTAAACAAACTAAAGAAGCAATTATCAAATTTGAACTTGTGGCCTTGAGGAATTCAAACTTACCAAACAAATCAAAAGAAATTGTATCCAAATTAAAGTAACCTCAATACACAAAAGAAAGCCAAACAAACTTGGCTTTGCTAATGATGAAGCAAACAATGGGTTATTTTATTATTTTTTTTTTTGAAAAAAAAGACTACACTTGCAATTCAAATTGACTTTATAGAAAAAAAAAAGGCTTTACTTGTTCCTCCTCTTCTTTCTTTCTTTTTTTTTCCTTTTTTTTTTTGTTTTTTTTTTCTCTCTCTTTTTTTTTTCTTTGTAAATCTTTTTTTTTTGTAAATATTTTTTTTTGCTTTTTTTTTTCTTTTTTTTTTGCTTCTTTATGTTTTTGTTTTTGTTTTTTTTTTTCCTTTGATTTTTTTTTGAGGAAACTAATAGCCAAATGAAAACATAAAGGAAACAAAAGAAATGTAGAATATAGAAGTTTGACAACTTAGAAATTCAAAAGTCGCTAGTAAGAACCTTGACAACTTGTGACAAGACCCGCTACCAATATGCGTCTTAGAACTCAAGTAATCAAGGAAGAAAACAAAATAGATATGCAACACAAAGAACTGGCTCTGATACCAAATGATGTGATCTCACCCAAAATTGAGGTTTGAACACGTTTTGCCCGATCGTTCTTTTGGTTACAGAATTGTAAAACAAAGGTGGAAACCGCGACCCGTTGTCTATAAAGAGACAAGAACCTTGGTATAAAACGCCACAATCAACCCACCAAATTGATTGATAAGTTTGAACGCCACAAGCTATGAAAACCTGATAAGTTCTAAAGTTCACAAAGAACGAAAAAAGAGTTAAAAACTCACAAATTGTATTCAAAACTTGATTGATTTCAAATGGATACAAATACCACGTTTTTATAGTGTGGGAAGAGTACCTAAAGAGCCATGAATTAAAGAAGTGTCTTTAATTTAAGGCATTTAACCCCCAAGTTCAAAACTATGAACCTAGACATGGTTTATCACAAGGTTCATGTAACCTAAGACCCTTTTATCTCCCCAACACTTATTTAGGATATATAAAAACGAAAATTACATAAAAATATAGAAAAAAAACGAAATGGGCTTATAAAGGCTCTTATTGTATCTTGTAAATCACTCTTGGACTTGAATTATGGTAATCCAACTTTGATTGGGTCCAATGGGTCTCCATACACTTTCTTGAGTACAAATTTCTCTAACCAATCCATTTAAAGCCTCTTTGAATGTTTTAGCTCGTGCCCTCGTAACTGGTCCATCTGGCATTTGATTTGGATCCTTTGTTGACAGCTGTGGGTTTGCATCATGTGGAACTCAAGAATTAAACAATGCTCTTCAAAGCATTGCTAAATTGTGAAGACGACTTTTCTTGAGGTACTCAAGAATTAAACAATGCTTATTGAACTAAATTGTGTTGTCTTTTAATGTGGAACTAAAGAATGAAATAATTCTTGTCAATGCCTTGCTTAAATTGCATAGACTTCTATTCTGGAACTTAAGAATTAAACCATGCTTATCAATGCTTTGCTAAATCGCGAAGACTACTTCTGTTGTGGAACTCACGAATTAAACAACGTTCATGAAATCTTTGCTAAATTGCATAGACTTCTAAGGTGGAACTCAAGAATGAAACAATGCTCATTAGAGCTTTGCTTAAAATGTATAGACTTCTATTGTGTAACTCAATAATTAAACAATGCTCTTCAAACCTTTCCTAAATTGCGAAGACGAGTTTTATTGAGGTACTCAAGAATTAAACAATGCTTATTGAACTAAATTGCATAGACTTTTAATGTGGAACTAAAGAATGAAATAATTCTTATCAATGCCTTGCTTAAATTGCATAGACTTCTATTATGGAACTTAAGATTTAAACAATGCTTATCAAAGCTTTCCTAAATTGCGAAGACTACTTCTATTGTGGAACTCAAAAAACAATGCGTAACAAAGCTTTGCTAAATTGCATAGACTTCTAATGTGGAACTCAAGAATGAAACAATGCTCAACAAAGCTTTGCATAAATTGCAGACACTTCTGTTGTGGAACTCAAGACTTAAGCAATTCTCTTCAGAGCTTTGTTAAATTGCAAAGACTACTTCTATTGTGGAACTCAAGAATTTAACAATACTCATCAATGCTTTTCTTAAAGTGCATAGACTTATATTGTGGAACTCAAAAATCAAACAATGCTCGTCAAAGCTTTGCTTAAATTGCGTACACTTCTATTATGGAACTCAAGAATAAAGAAATGCTCATCAAAGCTTTACTAAATTGCACAGACTACTTCTATTATGGAATTTAAGAATTAAACAACGCTCATCAAAGCTTTTCTAAATTGCATAGACTTCTAATGTGCAACTCAAGAATGAAACAATGCTCATCCAAGCTTTGCTTAAATTGTATAGACTTCTACTGTGGAACTCAAGAATTAAACAATGCTCTTCAAAGCTTTGCTAAATTGTGAAGACGACTTTTCTTGAGGTACTCAAGAATTAAACAATGCTTATTGAACTAAATTGCGTTGTCTTTTAATGTGGAACTAAAGAATGAAATAATTCTTGTCAATGGCTTGCTTAAATTGCATAAACTTCTATTGTGGAACTAATGAATTAAACCATGCTGATCAAAGCTTTGCTAAATCGCGAAGACTACTTCTATTGTGGAACTCATGAATTAAACAACCCTCATGAAATCTTTGCTAATTTGCATAGACTTCTAAGGTGGAGCTCAAGAATGAAACAATGCTCATTACAGCTTTGCTTAAATTGTATAGACTTCTATTGTGTAACTCAATAATTAAGCAATGCTCTTCAAACCTTTCCTAAATTGCGAACACGAGTTTTATTGAGGTACTCAAGAATTAAACAATGCTTATTGAACTAAATTGCATAGACTTTTAATGTGGAACTAAAGAATGAAATAATTCTTATCAATGCCTTGCTTAAATTGCATAGACTTCTATTATGGAACTTAAGAATTAAACAATGCTTATCAAAGCTTTCCTAAATTGTGAAGACTACTTCTATTGTGGAACTTAAAAAACAATGCATAACAAAGCTTTGCTAAATTGCATAGACTTCTAATGTTGAACTCAAGAATGAAACAATGCTCAACAAAGCTTTGCATAAATTGCAGACACTTCTGTTGTGGAACTCAAGACTTAAGCAATTGTCATCAAAGCTTTGTTAAATTCCAAAGAATAATTCTATTGTGGAACTCAAGAATTAAACAATGCTCATCAATGCTTTTCTTAAAGTGCATAGACTTATATTGTGGAACTCAAAAATCAAACAATGCTCGTCAAAGCTTTGCTTAAATTGCGTACACTTCTATTATGGAACTCAAGAATAAAGAAATGCTCATCAAAGCTTTACTAAATTGCACAGACTACTTCTATTATGGAATTTAAGAATTAAACAACGCTCATCAAAGCTTTTCTAAATTGCATAGACTTCTAATGTGCAACTCAAGAATGAAACAATGCTCATCCAAGCTTTGCTTAAATTGTATAGACTTCTACTGTGGAACTCAAGAATTAAACAATGCTCTTCAAAGCTTTGCTAAATTGTGAAGACGACTTTTCTTGAGGTACTCAAGAATTAAACAATGCTTATTGAACTAAATTGCGTTGTCTTTTAATGTGGAACTAAAGAATGAAATAATTCTTGTCAATGGCTTGCTTAAATTGCATAAACTTCTATTGTGGAACTAATGAATTAAACCATGCTGATCAAAGCTTTGCTAAATCGCGAAGACTACTTCTATTGTGGAACTCACGAATTAAACAACCCTCATGAAATCTTTGCTAATTTGCATAGACTTCTAAGGTGGAGCTCAAGAATGAAACAATGCTCATTACAGCTTTGCTTAAATTGTATAGACTTCTATTGTGTAACTCAATAATTAAGCAATGCTCTTCAAACCTTTCCTAAATTGCGAACACGAGTTTTATTGAGGTACTCAAGAATTAAACAATGCTTATTGAACTAAATTGCATAGACTTTTAATGTGGAACTAAAGAATGAAATAATTCTTATCAATGCCTTGCTTAAATTGCATAGACTTCTATTATGGAACTTAAGAATTAAACAATGCTTATCAAAGCTTTCCTAAATTGTGAAGACTACTTCTATTGTGGAACTTAAAAAACAATGCATAACAAAGCTTTGCTAAATTGCATAGACTTCTAATGTTGAACTCAAGAATGAAACAATGCTCAACAAAGCTTTGCATAAATTGCAGACACTTCTGTTGTGGAACTCAAGACTTAAGCAATTCTCATCAAAGCTTTGTTAAATTGCAAAGAATAATTCTATTGTGGAACTCAAGAATTAAACAATGCTCATCAATGCTTTTCTTAAAGTGCATAGACTTATATTGTGGAACTCAAAAATCAAACAATGCTCGTCAAAGCTTTGCTTAAATTGCGTAGACTTCTATTATGGAACTCAAGAATAAAGAAAAGCTCATCAAAGCTTAACTAAATTGCAAAGACTACTTCTATTATGGAATTTAAGAATTAAACAACGCTCATCAAAGCTTTTCTAAATTGCATAGACTTCTAATGTGCAACTCAAGAATGAAACAATGCTCATCCAAGCTTTGCTTAAATTGTATAGACTTCTACTGTGGAACTCAAGAATTAAACAATGCTCTTCAAAGCATTGCTAAATTATGAAGACGACTTTTCTTGAGGTACTCAAGAATTAAACAATGCTTATTGAACTAAATTGTGTTGTCTTTTAATGTGGAACTAAAGAATGAAATAATTCTTGTCAATGCCTTGCTTAAATTGCATAGACTTCTATTCTGGAACTTAAGAATTAAACCATGCTTATCAATGCTTTGCTAAATCGCGAAGACTACTTCTGTTGTGGAACTCACGAATTAAACAACGTTCATGAAATCTTTGCTAAATTGCATAGACTTCTAAGGTGGAACTCAAGAATGAAACAATGCTCATTAGAGCTTTGCTTAAAATGTATAGACTTCTATTGTGTAACTCAATAATTAAACACTGCTCTTCAAACCTTTCCTAAATTGCGAAGACGAGTTTTATTGAGGTACTCAATAATTAAACAATACTTATTGAACTAAATTGCATAGACTTTTAATGTGGAACTAAAGAATGAAATAATTCTTATCAATGCCTTGCTTAAATTGCATAGACTTCTATTATGGAACTTAAGAATTAAACAATGCTTATCAAAGCTTTCCTAAATTGCGAAGACTACTTCTATTGTGGAACTCAAAAAACAATGCGTAACAAAGCTTTGCTAAATTGCATAGACTTCTAATGTGGAACTCAAGAATGAAACAATGCTCAACAAAGCTTTGCATAAATTGCAGACACTTCTGTTGTGGAACTCAAGACTTAAGCAATTCTCTTCAAAGCTTTGTTAAATTGCAAAGACTACTTCTATTGTGGAACTCAAGAATTTAACAATACTCATCAATGCTTTTCTTAAAGTGCATAGACTTATATTGTGGAACTCAAAAATCAAACAATGCTCGTCAAAGCTTTGCTTAAATTGCGTACACTTCTATTATGGAACTCAAGAATAAAGAAATGCTCATCATAGCTTTACTAAATTGCACTGACTACTTCTATTATGGAATTTAAGAATTAAACAACGCTCATCAAAGCTTTTCTAAATTGCATAGACTTCTAATGTGCAACTCAAGAATGAAACAATGCTCATCCAAGCTTTGCTTAAATTGTATAGTCTTCTACTGTGGAACTCAAGAATTAAACAATGCTCTTCAAAGCTTTGCTAAATTGTGAAGACGACTTTTCTTGAGGTACTCAAGAATTAAACAATGCTTATTGAACTAAATTGCGTTGTCTTTTAATGTGGAACTAAAGAATGAAATAATTCTTGTCAATGCCTTGCTTAAATTGCATAGACTTCTATTCTGGAACTTAAGAATTAAACCATGCTTATCAATGCTTTGCTAAATCGCGAAGACTACTTCTGTTGTGGAACTCACAAATTAAACAACGTTCATGAAATCTTTGCTAAATTGCATAGACTTCTAAGGTGGAACTCAAGAATGAAACAATGCTCATTAGAGCTTTGCTTAAAATGTATAGACTTCTATTGTGTAACTCAATAATTAAACACTGCTCTTCAAACCTTTCCTAAATTGCGAAGACGAGTTTTATTGAGGTACTCAATAATTAAACAATACTTATTGAACTAAATTGCATAGACTTTTAATGTGGAACTAAAGAATGAAATAATTCTTATCAATGCCTTGCTTAAATTGCATAGACTTCTATTATGGAACTTAAGAATTAAACAATGCTTATCAAAGCTTTCCTAAATTGCGAAGACTACTTCTATTGTGGAACTCAAAAAACAATGCGTAACAAAGCTTTGCTAAATTGCATAGACTTCTAATGTGGAACTCAAGAATGAAACAATGCTCAACAAAGCTTTGCATAAATTGCAGACACTTCTGTTGTGGAACTCAAGACTTAAGCAATTCTCTTCAAAGCTTTGTTAAATTGCAAAGACTACTTCTATTGTGGAACTCAAGAATTTAACAATACTCATCAATGCTTTTCTTAAAGTGCATAGACTTATATTGTGGAACTCAAAAATCAAACAATGCTCGTCAAAGCTTTGCTTAAATTGCGTACACTTCTATTATGGAACTCAAGAATAAAGAAATGCTCATCATAGCTTTACTAAATTGCACTGACTACTTCTATTATGGAATTTAAGAATTAAACAACGCTCATCAAAGCTTTTCTAAATTGCATAGACTTCTAATGTGCAACTCAAGAATGAAACAATGCTCATCCAAGCTTCGCTTAAATTGTATAGTCTTCTACTGTGGAACTCAAGAATTAAACAATGCTCTTCAAAGCTTTGCTAAATTGTGAAGACGACTTTTCTTGAGGTACTCAAGAATTAAACAATGCTTATTGAACAAAATTGCGTTGTCTTTTAATGTGGAACTAAAGAATGAAATAATTCTTGTCAATGCCTTGCTTAAATTGCATAGACTTCTATTCTAGAACTTAAGAATTAAACCATGCTTATCAATGCTTTGCTAAATCGCGAAGACTACTTCTGTTGTGGAACTCACGAATTAAACAACGTTCATGAAATCTTTGCTAAATTGCATAGACTTCTAAGGTGGAACTCAAGAATTAAACAATGCTCATTACAGCTTTGCTTAAAATGTATAGACTTCTATTGTGTAACTCAATAATTAAACAATGCTCTTCAAACCTTTCCTAAATTGCGAAGACGAGTTTTATTGAGGTACTCAAGAATTAAATAATGCTTATTGAACTAAATTGCATAGACTTTTAATGTGGAACTAAAGAATGAAATAATTCTAATCAATGCCTTGCTTAAATTGCATAGACTTCTATTATGGAACTTAAGAATTAAACAATGCTTATCAAAGCTTTCCTAAATTGTGAAGACTACTTCTATTGTGGAACTTAAAAAACAATGCATAACAAAGCTTTGCTAAATTGCATAGACTTCTAATGTTGAACTCAAGAATGAAACAATGCTCAACAAAGCTTTGCATAAATTGCAGACACTTCTGTTGTGGAACTCAAGACTTAAGCAATTGTCATCAAAGCTTTGTTAAATTCCAAAGAATAATTCTATTGTGGAACTCAAGAATTAAACAATGCTCATCAATGCTTTTCTTAAAGTGCATAGACTTATATTGTGGAACTCAAAAATCAAACAATGCTCGTCAAAGCTTTGCTTAAATTGCGTACACTTCTATTATGGAACTCAAGAATAAAGAAATGCTCATCAAAGCTTTACTAAATTGCACAGACTACTTCTATTATGGAATTTAAGAATTAAAAAACGCTCATCAAAGCTTTTCTAAATTGCATAGACTTCTAATGTGCAACTCAAGAATGAAACAATGCTCATCCAAGCTTTGCTTAAATTGTATAGACTTCTACTGTGGAACTCAAGAATTAAACAATGCTCTTCAAAGCTTTGCTAAATTGTGAAGACGACTTTTCTTGAGGTACTCAAGAATTAAACAATGCTTATTGAACTAAATTGCGTTGTCTTTTAATGTGGAACTAAAGAATGAAATAATTCTTGTCAATGGCTTGCTTAAATTGCATAAACTTCTATTGTGGAACTAATGAATTAAACCATGCTGATCAAAGCTTTGCTAAATCGCGAAGACTACTTCTATTGTGGAACTCACGAATTAAACAACGCTCATGAAATCTTTGCTAATTTGCATAGACTTCTAAGGTGGAGCTCAAGAATGAAACAATGCTCATTACAGCTTTGCTTAAATTGTATAGACTTCTATTCTGTAACTCAATAATTAAACAATGCTCTTCAAACCTTTCCTAAATTGCGAAGACGAGTTTTATTGAGGTACTCAAGAATTAAACAATGCTTATTGAACTAAATTGCATAGACTTTTAATGTGGAACTAAAGAATGAAATAATTCTTATCAATGCCTTGCTTAAATTGCATAGACTTCTATTATGGAACTTAAGAATTAAACAATGCTTATCAAAGCTTTCCTAAATTGTGAAGACTACTTCTATTGTGGAACTTAAAAAACAATGCATAACAAAGCTTTGCTAAATTGCATAGACTTCTAATGTTGAACTCAAGAATGAAACAATGCTCAACAAAGCTTTGCATAAATTACAGACACTTCTGTTGTGGAACTCAAGACTTAAGCAATTCTCATCAAAGCTTTGTTAAATTGCAAAGAATAATTCTATTGTGGAACTCAAGAATTAAACAATGCTCATCAATGCTTTTCTTAAAGTGCATAGACTTATATTGTGGAACTTAAAAATCAAACAATGCTCGTCAAAGCTTTGCTTAAATTGCGTAGACTTCTATTATGGAACTCAAGAATAAAGAAAAGCTCATCAAAGCTTAACTAAATTGCAAAGACTACTTCTATTATGGAATTTAAGAATTAAACAACGCTCATCAAAGCTTTTCTAAATTGCATAGACTTCTAATGTGCAACTCAAGAATGAAACAATGCTCATCCAAGCTTTGCTTAAATTGTATAGACTTCTACTGTGGATCTCAAGAATTAAACAATGCTTTTCAAAGCATTGCTAAATTGTGAAGACGACTTTTCTTGAGGTACTCAAGAATTAAACAATGCTTATTGAACTAAATTGTGTTGTCTTTTAATGTGGAACTAAAGAATGAAATAATTCTTGTCAATGCCTTGCTTAAATTGCATAGACTTCTATTCTGGAACTTAAGAATTAAACCATGCTTATCAATGCTTTGCTAAATCGCGAAGACTACTTCTGTTGTGGAACTCACGAATTAAACAACGTTCATGAAATCTTTGCTAAATTGCATAGACTTCTAAGGTGGAACTCAAGAATGAAACAATGCTCATTAGAGCTTTGCTTAAAATGTATAGACTTCTATTGTGTAACTCAATAATTAAACAATGCTCTTCAAACCTTTCCTAAATTGCGAAGACGAGTTTTATTGAGGTACTCAAGAATTAAACAATGCTTATTGAACTAAATTGCATAGACTTTTAATGTGGAACTAAAGAATGAAATAATTCTTATCAATGCCTTGCTTAAATTGCATAGACTTCTATTATGGAACTTAAGAATTAAACAATGCTTATCAAAGCTTTCCTAAATTGTGAAGACTACTTCTATTGTGGAACTTAAAAATCAATGCATAACAAAGCTTTGCTAAATTACATAGACTTCTAATGTTGAACTCAAGAATGAAACAATGCTCAACAAAGCTTTGCATAAATTGCAGACACTTCTGTTGTGGAACTCAAGACTTAAGCAATTCTCATCAAAGCTTTGTTAAATTGCAAAGAATAATTCTATTGTGGAACTCAAGAATTAAACAATGCTCATCAATGCTTTTCTTAAAGTGCATAGACTTATATTGTGGAACTTAAAAATCAAACAATGCTCGTCAAAGCTTTGCTTAAATTGCGTAGACTTCTATTATGGAACTCAAGAATAAAGAAAAGCTCATCAAAGCTTAACTAAATTGCAAAGACTACTTCTATTATGGAATTTAAGAATTAAACAACGCTCATCAAAGCTTTTCTAAATTGCATAGACTTCTAATGTGCAACTCAAGAATGAAACAATGCTTATCCAAGCTTTGCTTAAATTGTATAGACTTCTACTGTGGAACTCAAGAATTAAACAATGCTCTTCAAAGCATTGCTAAATTGTGAAGACGACTTTTCTTGAGGTACTCAAGAATTAAACAATGCTTATTGAACTAAATTGTGTTGTCTTTTAATGTGGAACTAAAGAATGAAATAATTCTTGTCAATGCCTTGCTTAAATTGCATAGACTTCTATTCTGGAACTTAAGAATTAAACCATGCTTATCAATGCTTTGCTAAATCGCGAAGACTACTTCTGTTGTGGAACTCACGAATTAAACAACGTTCATGAAATCTTTGCTAAATTGCATAGACTTCTAAGGTGGAACTCAAGAATGAAACAATGCTCATTAGAGCTTTGCTTAAAATGTATAGACTTCTATTGTGTAACTCAATAATTAAACAATGCTCTTCAAACCTTTCCTAAATTGCGAAGACGAGTTTTATTGAGGTACTCAAGAATTAAACAATGCTTATTGAACTAAATTGCATAGACTTTTAATGTGGAACTAAAGAATGAAATAATTCTTAT
This sequence comes from Lactuca sativa, assembly GCF_002870075.4. Taxonomy (NCBI): domain Eukaryota; kingdom Viridiplantae; phylum Streptophyta; class Magnoliopsida; order Asterales; family Asteraceae; genus Lactuca; species Lactuca sativa. The sequence continues at coordinate 112,505,828 of NC_056629.2, forward strand.
CAATGCCTTGCTTAAATTGCATAGACTTCTATTATGGAACTTAAGATTTAAACAATGCTTATCAAAGCTTTCCTAAATTGCAAAGACTACTTCTATTGTGGAACTCAAAAAACAATGCGTAACAAAGCTTTGCTAAATTGCATAGACTTCTAATGTGGAACTCAAGAATGAAACAATGCTCAACAAAGCTTTGCATAAATTGCAGACACTTCTGTTGTGGAACTCAAGACTTAAGCAATTGTCATCAAAGCTTTGTTAAATTGCAAAGAATAATTCTATTGTGGAACTCAAGAATTAAACAATGCTCATCAATGCTTTTCTTAAAGTGCATAGACTTATATTGTGGAACTCAAAAATCAAACAATGCTCGTCAAAGCTTTGCTTAAATTGCGTACACTTCTATTATGGAACTCAAGAATAAAGAAATGCTCATCAAAGCTTAACTAAATTGCAAAGACTACTTCTATTATGGAATTTAAGAATTAAACAACGCTCATCAAAGCTTTTCTAAATTGCATAGACTTCTAATGTGCAACTCAAGAATGAAACAATGCTCATCCAAGCTTTGCTTAAATTGTATTGACTTCTACTGTGGATCTCAAGAATTAAACAATGCTCTTCAAAGCATTGCTAAATTGTGAAGACGACTTTTCTTGAGGTACTCAAGAATTAAACAATGCTTATTGAACTAAATTGTGTTGTCTTTTAATGTGGAACTAAAGAATGAAATAATTCTTGTCAATGCCTTGCTTAAATTGCATAGACTTCTATTCTGGAACATAAGAATTAAACCATGCTTATCAATGCTTTGCTAAATCGCGAAGACTACTTCTGTTGTGGAACTCACGAATTAAACAACGTTCATGAAATCTTTGCTAAATTGCATAGACTTCTAAGGTGGAACTCAAGAATGAAACAATGCTCATTAGAGCTTTGCTTAAAATGTATAGACTTCTATTGTGTAACTCAATAATTAAACAATGCTCTTCAAACCTTTCCTAAATTGCGAAGACGAGTTTTATTGAGGTACTCAAGAATTAAACAATGCTTATTGAACTAAATTGCATAGACTTTTAATGTGGAACTAAAGAATGAAATAATTCTTATCAATGCCTTGCTTAAATTGCATAGACTTCTATTATGGAACTTAAGAATTAAACAATGCTTATCAAAGCTTTCCTAAATTGTGAAGACTACTTCTATTGTGGAACTTAAAAATCAATGCATAACAAAGCTTTGCTAAATTACATAGACTTCTAATGTTGAACTCAAGAATGAAACAATGCTCAACAAAGCTTTGCATAAATTGCAGACACTTCTGTTGTGGAACTCAAGACTTAAGCAATTCTCATCAAAGCTTTGTTAAATTGCAAAGAATAATTCTATTGTCGAACTCAAGAATTAAACAATGCTCATCAATGCTTTTCTTAAAGTGCATAGACTTATATTGTGGAACTTAAAAATCAAACAATGCTCGTCAAAGCTTTGCTTAAATTGCGTAGACTTCTATTATGGAACTCAAGAATAATGAAAAGCTCATCAAAGCTTAACTAAATTGCAAAGACTACTTCTATTATGGAATTTAAGAATTAAACAACGCTCATCAAAGCTTTTCTAAATTGCATAGACTTCTAATGTGCAACTCAAGAATGAAACAATGCTTATCCAAGCTTTGCTTAAATTGTATAGACTTCTACTGTGGAACTCAAGAATTAAACAATGCTCTTCAAAGCATTGCTAAATTGTGAAGACGACTTTTCTTGAGGTACTCAAGAATTAAACAATGCTTATTGAACTAAATTGTGTTGTCTTTTAATGTGGAACTAAAGAATGAAATAATTCTTGTCAATGCCTTGCTTAAATTGCATAGACTGCTATTCTGGAACTTAAGAATTAAACCATGCTTATCAATGCTTTGCTAAATCGCGAAGACTACTTCTGTTGTGGAACTCACGAATTAAACAACATTCATGAAATCTTTGCTAAATTGCATAGACTTCTAAGGTGGAACTCAAGAATGAAACAATGCTCATTAGAGCTTTGCTTAAAATGTATAGACTTCTATTGTGTAACTCAATAATTAAACAATGCTCTTCAAACCTTTCCTAAATTGCGAAGACGAGTTTTATTGAGGTACTCAAGAATTAAACAATGCTTATTGAACTAAATTGCATAGACTTTTAATGTGGAACTAAAGAATGAAATAATTCTTATCAATGCCTTGCTTAAATTGCATAGACTTCTATTATGGAACTTAAGATTTAAACAATGCTTATCAAAGCTTTCCTAAATTGCGAAGGCTACTTCTATTGTGGAACTCAAAAAACAATGCGTAACAAAGCTTTGCTAAATTGCATAGACTTCTAATGTGGAACTCAAGAATGAAACAATGCTCAACAAAGCTTTGCATAAATTGCAGACACTTCTGTTGTGGAACTCAAGACTTAAGCAATTCTCTTCAAAGCTTTGTTAAATTGCAAAGACTACTTCTATTGTGGAACTCAAGAATTTAACAATACTCATCAATGCTTTTCTTAAAGTGCATAGACTTATATTGTGGAACTCAAAAATCAAACAATGCTCGTCAAAGCTTTGCTTAAATTGCGTAGACTTCTATTATGGAACTCAAGAATAAAGAAATGCTCATCAAAGCTTTACTAAATTGCACAGACTACTTCTATTATGGAATTTAAGAATTAAACAACGCTCATCAAAGCTTTTCTAAATTGCATAGACTTCTAATGTGCAACTCAAGAATGAAACAATGCTCATCCAAGCTTTGCTTAAATTGTATAGACTTCTACTGTGGAACTCAAGAATTAAACAATGCTCTTCAAAGCTTTGCTAAATTGTGAAGACGACTTTTCTTGAGGTACTCAAGAATTAAACAATGCTTATTGAACTAAATTGCGTTCTCTTTTAATGTGGAACTAAAGAATGAAATAATTCTTGTCAATGGCTTGCTTAAATTGCATAAACTTCTATTGTGGAACTAATGAATTAAACCATGCTGATCAAAGCTTTGCTAAATCGCGAAGACTACTTCTATTGTGGAACTCACGAATTAAACAACCCTCATGAAATCTTTGCTAATTTGCATAGACTTCTAAGGTGGAGCTCAAGAATGAAACAATGCTCATTACAGCTTTGCTTAAAATGTATAGACTTCTATTGTGTAACTCAATAATTAAACAATGCTCTTCAAACCTTTCCTAAATTGCGAAGACGAGTTTTATTGAGGTACTTAAGAATTAAACAATGCTTATTGAACTAAATTGCATAGACTTTTAATGTGGAACTAAAGAATGAAATAATTCTTATCAATGCCTTGCTTAAATTGCATAGACTTCTATTATGGAACTTAAGATTTAAACAATGCTTATCAAAGCTTTCCTAAATTGCGAAGACTACTTCTATTGTGGAACTCAAAAAACAATGCGTAACAAAGCTTTGCTAAATTGCATAGACTTCTAATGTGGAACTCAAGAATGAAACAATGCTCAACAAAGCTTTGCATAAATTGCAGACACTTCTGTTGTGGAACTCAAGACTTAAGCAATTCTCTTCAAAGCTTTGTTAAATTGCAAAGACTACTTCTATTGTGGAACTCAAGAATTTAACAATACTCATCAATGCTTTTCTTAAAGTGCATAGACTTATATTGTGGAACTCAAAAATCAAACAATGCTCGTCAAAGCTTTGCTTAAATTGCGTACACTTCTATTATGGAACTCAAGAATAAAGAAATGCTCATCAAAGCTTTACTAAATTGCACAGACTACTTCTATTATGGAATTTAAGAATTAAACAACGCTCATCAAAGCTTTTCTAAATTGCATAGACTTCTAATGTGCAACTCAAGAATGAAACAATGCTCATCCAAGCTTTGCTTAAATTGTATAGACTTCTACTGTGGAACTCAAGAATTAAACAATGCTCTTCAAAGCTTTGCTAAATTGTGAAGACGACTTTTCTTGAGGTACTCAAGAATTAAACAATGCTTATTGAACTAAATTGCGTTGTCTTTTAATGTGGAACTAAAGAATGAAATAATTCTTGTCAATGGCTTGCTTAAATTGCATAAACTTCTATTGTGGAACTAATGAATTAAACCATGCTGATCAAAGCTTTGCTAAATCGCGAGGACTACTTCTATTGTGGAACTCACGAATTAAACAACCCTCATGAAATCTTTGCTAATTTGCATAGACTTCTAAGGTGGAGCTCAAGAATGAAACAATGCTCATTACAGCTTTGCTTAAATTGTATAGACTTCTATTGTGTAACTCTATAATTAAACAATGCTCTTCAAACCTTTCCTAAATTGCGAAGACGAGTTTTATTGAGGTACTCAAGAAATAAACAATGCTTATTGAACTAAATTGCATAGACTTTTAATGTGGAACTAAAGAATGAAATAATTCTTATCAATGCCTTGCTTAAATTGCATAGACTTGTATTATGGAACTTAAGAATTAAACAATGCTTATCAAAGCTTTCCTAAATTGTGAAGACTACTTCTATTGTGGAACTTAAAAAACAATGCATAACAAAGCTTTGCTAAATTGCATAGACTTCTAATGTTGAACTCAAGAATGAAACAATGCTCAACAAAGCTTTGCATAAATTGCAGACACTTCTGTTGTGGAACTCAAGACATAAGCAATTCTCATCAAAGCTTTGTTAAATTGCAAAGAATAATTCTATTGTGGAACTCAAGAATTAAACAATGCTCATCAATGCTTTTCTTAAAGTGCATAGACTTATATTGTGGAACTTAAAAATCAAACAATGCTCGTCAAAGCTTTGCTTAAATTGCGTAGACTTCTATTATGGAACTCAAGAATAAAGAAATGCTCATCAAAGCTTTACTAAATTGCAAAGACTACTTCTATTATGGAATTTAAGAATTAAACAACGCTCATCAAAGCTTTTCTAAATTGCATAGACTTCTAATGTGCAACTCAAGAATGAAACAATGCTCATCCAAGCTTTGCTTAAATTGTATAGACTTCTACTGTGGATCTCAAGAATTAAACAATGCTCTTCAAAGCATTGCTAAATTGTGAAGACGACTTTTCTTGAGGTACTCAAGAATTAAACAATGCTTATTGAACTAAATTGTGTTGTCTTTTAATGTGGAACTAAAGAATGAAATAATTCTTGTCAATGCCTTGCTTAAATTGCATAGACTTCTATTCTGGAACTTAAGAATTAAACCATGCTTATCAATGCTTTGCTAAATCGCGAAGACTACTTCTGTTGTGGAACTCACGAATTAAACAACGTTCATGAAATCTTTGCTAAATTGCATAGACTTCTAAGGTGGAACTCAAGAATGAAACAATGCTCATTAGAGCTTTGCTTAAAATGTATAGACTTCTATTGTGTAACTCAATAATTAAACAATGCTCTTCAAACCTTTCCTAAATTGCGAAGACGAGTTTTATTGAGGTACTCAAGAATTAAACAATGCTTATTGAACTAAATTGCATAGACTTTTAATGTGGAACTAAAGAATGAAATAATTCTTATCAATGCCTTGCTTAAATTGCATAGACTTCTATTATGGAACTTAAGATTTAAACAATGCTTATCAAAGCTTTCCTAAATTGCAAAGACTACTTCTATTGTGGAACTCAAAAAACAATGCGTAACAAAGCTTTGCTAAATTGCATAGACTTCTAATGTGGAACTCAAGAATGAAACAATGCTCAACAAAGCTTTGCATAAATTGCAGACACTTCTGTTGTGGAACTCAAGACTTAAGCAATTGTCATCAAAGCTTTGTTAAATTGCAAAGAATAATTCTATTGTGGAACTCAAGAATTAAACAATGCTCATCAATGCTTTTCTTAAAGTGCATAGACTTATATTGTGGAACTTAAAAATCAAACAATGCTCGTCAAAGCTTTGCTTAAATTGCGTAGACTTCTATTATGGAACTCAAGAATAAAGAAAAGCTCATCAAAGCTTAACTAAATTGCAAAGACTACTTCTATTATGGAATTTAAGAATTAAACAACGCTCATCAAAGCTTTTCTAAATTGCATAGACTTCTAATGTGCAACTCAAGAATGAAACAATGCTCATCCAAGCTTTGCTTAAATTGTATAGACTTCTACTGTGGATCTCAAGAATTAAACAATGCTCTTCAAAGCATTGCTAAATTGTGAAGACGACTTTTCTTGAGGTACTCAAGAATTAAACAATGCTTATTGAACTAAATTGTGTTGTCTTTTAATGTGGAACTAAAGAATGAAATAATTCTTGTCAATGCCTTGCTTAAATTGCATAGACTTCTATTCTGGAACTTAAGAATTAAACCATGCTTATCAATGCTTTGCTAAATCACGAAGACTACTTCTGTTGTGGAACTCACGAATTAAACAACGTTCATGAAATCTTTGCTAAATTGCATAGACTTCTAAGGTGGAACTCAAGAATGAAACAATGCTCATTAGAGCTTTGCTTAAAATGTATAGACTTCTATTGTGTAACTCAATAATTAAACAATGCTCTTCAAACCTTTCCTAAATTGCGAAGACGAGTTTTATTGAGGTACTCAAGAATTAAACAATGCTTATTGAACTAAATTGCATAGACTTTTAATGTGGAACTAAAGAATGAAATAATTCTTGTCAATGGCTTGCTTAAATTGCATAAACTTCTATTGTGGAACTAATGAATTAAACCATGCTGATCAAAGCTTTGCTAAATCGCGAAGACTACTTCTATTGTGGAACTCACGAATTAAACAACCCTCATTAAATCTTTGCTAATTTGCATAGACTTCTAAGGTGGAGCTCAAGAATGAAACAATGCTCATTACAGCTTTGCTTAAATTGTATAGACTTCTATTGTGTAACTCTATAATTAAACAATGCTCTTCAAACCTTTCCTAAATTGCGAAGACGAGTTTTATTGAGGTACTCAAGAATTAAACAATGCTTATTGAACTAAATTGCATAGACTTTTAATGTGGAACTAAAGAATGAAATAATTCTTATCAATGCCTTGCTTAAATTGCATAGACTTGTATTATGGAACTTAAGAATTAAACAATGCTTATCAAAGCTTTCCTAAATTGTGAAGACTACTTCTATTGTGGAACTTAAAAAACAATGCATAACAAAGCTTTGCTAAATTGCATAGACTTCTAATGTTGAACTCAAGAATGAAACAATGCTCCACAAAGCTTTGCATAAATTGCAGACACTTCTGTTGTGGAACTCAAGACATAAGCAATTCTCATCAAAGCTTTGTTAAATTGCAAAGAATAATTCTATTGTGGAACTCAAGAATTAAAAAATGCTCATCAATGCTTTTCTTAAAGTGCATAGACTTATATTGTGGAACTTAAAAATCAAACAATGCTCGTCAAAGCTTTGCTTAAATTGCGTAGACTTCTATTATGGAACTCAAGAATAAAGAAATGCTCATCAAAGCTTTACTAAATTGCAAAGACTACTTCTATTATGGAATTTAAGAATTAAACAACGCTCATCAAAGCTTTTCTAAATTGCATAGACTTCTAATGTGCAACTCAAGAATGAAACAATGCTCATCCAAGCTTTGCTTAAATTGTATAGACTTCTACTGTGGATCTCAAGAATTAAACAATGCTCTTCAAAGCATTGCTAAATTGTGAAGACGACTTTTCTTGAGGTACTCAAGAATTAAACAATGCTTATTGAACTAAATTGTGTTGTCTTTTAATGTGGAACTAAAGAATGAAATAATTCTTGTCAATGCCTTGCTTAAATTGCATAGACTTCTATTCTGGAACTTAAGAATTAAACCATGCTTATCAATGCTTTGCTAAATCGCGAAGACTACTTCTGTTGTGGAACTCACGAATTAAACAACGTTCATGAAATCTTTGCTAAATTGCATAGACTTCTAAGGTGGAACTCAAGAATGAAACAATGCTCATTAGAGCTTTGCTTAAAATGTATAGACTTCTATTGTGTAACTCAATAATTAAACAATGCTCTTCAAACCTTTCCTAAATTGCGAAGACGAGTTTTATTGAGGTACTCAAGAATTAAACAATGCTTATTGAACTAAATTGCATAGACTTTCAATGTGGAACTAAAGAATGAAATAATTCTTATCAATGCCTTGCTTAAATTGCATAGACTTCTATTATGGAACTTAAGATTTAAACAATGCTTATCAAAGCTTTCCTAAATTGCAAAGACTACTTCTATTGTGGAACTCAAAAAACAATGCGTAACAAAGCTTTGCTAAATTGCATAGACTTCTAATGTGGAACTCAAGAATGAAACAATGCTCAACAAAGCTTTGCATAAATTGCAGACACTTCTGTTGTGGAACTCAAGACTTAAGCAATTGTCATCAAAGCTTTGTTAAATTGCAAAGAATAATTCTATTGTGGAACTCAAGAATTAAACAATGCTCATCAATGCTTTTCTTAAAGTGCATAGACTTATATTGTGGAACTTAAAAATCAAACAATGCTCGTCAAAGCTTTGCTTAAATTGCGTAGACTTCTATTATGGAACTCAAGAATAAAGAAAAGCTCATCAAAGCTTAACTAAATTGCAAAGACTACTTCTATTATGGAATTTAAGAATTAAACAACGCTCATCAAAGCTTTTCTAAATTGCATAGACTTCTAATGTGCAACTCAAGAATGAAACAATGCTCATCCAAGCTTTGCTTAAATTGTATAGACTTCTACTGTGGATCTCAAGAATTAAACAATGCTCTTCAAAGCATTGCTAAATTGTGAAGACGACTTTTCTTGAGGTACTCAAGAATTAAACAATGCTTATTGAACTAAATTGTGTTGTCTTTTAATGTGGAACTAAAGAATGAAATAATTCTTGTCAATGCCTTGCTTAAATTGCATAGACTTCTATTCTGGAACTTAAGAATTAAACCATGCTTATCAATGCTTTGCTAAATCGCGAAGACTACTTCTGTTGTGGAACTCACGAATTAAACAACGTTCATGAAATCTTTGCTAAATTGCATAGACTTCTAAGGTGGAACTCAAGAATGAAACAATGCTCATTAGAGCTTTGCTTAAAATGTATAGACTTCTATTGTGTAACTCAATAATTAAACAATGCTCTTCAAACCTTTCCTAAATTGCGAAGACGAGTTTTATTGAGGTACTCAAGAATTAAACAATGCTTATTGAACTAAATTGCATAGACTTTTAATGTGGAACTAAAGAATGAAATAATTCTTGTCAATGGCTTGCTTAAATTGCATAAACTTCTATTGTGGAACTAATGAATTAAACCATGCTGATCAAAGCTTTGCTAAATCGCGAAGACTACTTCTATTGTGGAACTCACGAATTAAACAACCCTCATTAAATCTTTGCTAATTTGCATAGACTTCTAAGGTGGAGCTCAAGAATGAAACAATGCTCATTACAGCTTTGCTTAAATTGTATAGACTTCTATTGTGTAACTCTATAATTAAACAATGCTCTTCAAACCTTTCCTAAATTGCGAAGACGAGTTTTATTGAGGTACTCAAGAATTAAACAATGCTTATTGAACTAAATTGCATAGACTTTTAATGTGGAACTAAAGAATGAAATAATTCTTATCAATGCCTTGCTTAAATTGCATAGACTTGTATTATGGAACTTAAGAATTAAACAATGCTTATCAAAGCTTTCCTAAATTGTGAAGACTACTTCTATTGTGGAACTTAAAAAACAATGCATAACAAAGCTTTGCTAAATTGCATAGACTTCTAATGTTGAACTCAAGAATGAAACAATGCTCCACAAAGCTTTGCATAAATTGCAGACACTTCTGTTGTGGAACTCAAGACATAAGCAATTCTCATCAAAGCTTTGTTAAATTGCAAAGAATAATTCTATTGTGGAACTCAAGAATTAAACAATGCTCATCAATGCTTTTCTTAAAGTGCATAGACTTATATTGTGGAACTTAAAAATCAAACAATGCTCGTCAAAGCTTTGCTTAAATTGCGTAGACTTCTATTATGGAACTCAAGAATAAAGAAATGCTCATCAAAGCTTTACTAAATTGCAAAGACTACTTCTATTATGGAATTTAAGAATTAAACAACGCTCATCAAAGCTTTTCTAAATTGCATAGACTTCTAATGTGCAACTCAAGAATGAAACAATGCTCATCCAAGCTTTGCTTAAATTGTATAGACTTCTACTGTGGATCTCAAGAATTAAACAATGCTCTTCAAAGCATTGCTAAATTGTGAAGACGACTTTTCTTGAGGTACTCAAGAATTAAACAATGCTTATTGAACTAAATTGTGTTGTCTTTTAATGTGGAACTAAAGAATGAAATAATTCTTGTCAATGCCTTGCTTAAATTGCATAGACTTCTATTCTGGAACTTAAGAATTAAACCATGCTTATCAATGCTTTGCTAAATCGCGAAGACTACTTCTGTTGTGGAACTCACGAATTAAACAACGTTCATGAAATCTTTGCTAAATTGCATAGACTTCTAAGGTGGAACTCAAGAATGAAACAATGCTCATTAGAGCTTTGCTTAAAATGTATAGACTTCTATTGTGTAACTCAATAATTAAACAATGCTCTTCAAACCTTTCCTAAATTGCGAAGACGAGTTTTATTGAGGTACTCAAGAATTAAACAATGCTTATTGAACTAAATTGCATAGACTTTCAATGTGGAACTAAAGAATGAAATAATTCTTATCAATGCCTTGCTTAAATTGCATAGACTTCTATTATGGAACTTAAGATTTAAACAATGCTTATCAAAGCTTTCCTAAATTGCAAAGACTACTTCTATTGTGGAACTCAAAAAACAATGCGTAACAAAGCTTTGCTAAATTGCATAGACTTCTAATGTGGAACTCAAGAATGAAACAATGCTCAACAAAGCTTTGCATAAATTGCAGACACTTCTGTTGTGGAACTCAAGACTTAAGCAATTGTCATCAAAGCTTTGTTAAATTGCAAAGAATAATTCTATTGTGGAACTCAAGAATTAAACAATGCTCATCAATGCTTTTCTTAAAGTGCATAGACTTATATTGTGGAACTTAAAAATCAAACAATGCTCGTCAAAGCTTTGCTTAAATTGCGTAGACTTCTATTATGGAACTCAAGAATAAAGAAAAGCTCATCAAAGCTTAACTAAATTGCAAAGACTACTTCTATTATGGAATTTAAGAATTAAACAACGCTCATCAAAGCTTTTCTAAATTGCATAGACTTCTAATGTGCAACTCAAGAATGAAACAATGCTCATCCAAGCTTTGCTTAAATTGTATAGACTTCTACTGTGGATCTCAAGAATTAAACAATGCTCTTCAAAGCATTGCTAAATTGTGAAGACGACTTTTCTTGAGGTACTCAAGAATTAAACAATGCTTATTGAACTAAATTGTGTTGTCTTTTAATTTGGAACTAAAGAATGAAATAATTCTTGTCAATGCCTTGCTTAAATTGCATAGACTTCTATTCTGGAACTTAAGAATTAAACCATGCTTATCAATGCTTTGCTAAATCGCGAAGACTACTTCTGTTGTGGAACTCACGAATTAAACAACGTTCATGAAATCTTTGCTAAATTGCATAGACTTCTAAGGTGGAACTCAAGAATGAAACAATGCTCATTAGAGCTTTGCTTAAAATGTATAGACTTCTATTGTGTAACTCAATAATTAAACAATGCTCTTCAAACCTTTCCTAAATTGCGAAGACGAGTTTTATTGAGGTACTCAAGAATTAAACAATGCTTATTGAACTAAATTGCATAGACTTTTAATGTGGAACTAAAGAATGAAATAATTCTTGTCAATGGCTTGCTTAAATTGCATAAACTTCTATTGTGGAACTAATGAATTAAACCATGCTGATCAAAGCTTTGCTAAATCGCGAAGACTACTTCTATTGTGGAACTCACGAATTAAACAACCCTCATGAAATCTTTGCTAATTTGCATAGACTTCTAAGGTGGAGCTCAAGAATGAAACAATGCTCATTACAGCTTTGCTTAAATTGTATAGACTTCTATTGTGTAACTCTATAATTAAACAATGCTCTTCAAACCTTTCCTAAATTGCGAAGACGAGTTTTATTGAGGTACTCAAGAATTAAACAATGCTTATTGAACTAAATTGCATAGACTTTTAATGTGGAACTAAAGAATGAAATAATTCTTATCAATGCCTTGCTTAAATTGCATAGACTTGTATTATGGAACTTAAGAATTAAACAATGCTTATCAAAGCTTTCCTAAATTGTGAAGACTACTTCTATTGTGGAACTTAAAAAACAATGCATAACAAAGCTTTGCTAAATTGCATAGACTTCTAATGTTGAACTCAAGAATGAAACAATGCTCCACAAAGCTTTGCATAAATTGCAGACACTTCTGTTGTGGAACTCAAGACATAAGCAATTCTCATCAAAGCTTTGTTAAATTGCAAAGAATAATTCTATTGTGGAACTCAAGAATTAAACAATGCTCATCAATGCTTTTCTTAAAGTGCATAGACTTATATTGTGGAACTTAAAAATCAAACAATGCTCGTCAAAGCTTTGCTTAAATTGCGTAGACTTCTATTATGGAACTCAAGAATAAAGAAATGCTCATCAAAGCTTTACTAAATTGCAAAGACTACTTCTATTATGGAATTTAAGAATTAAACAACGCTCATCAAAGCTTTTCTAAATTGCATAGACTTCTAATGTGCAACTCAAGAATGAAACAATGCTCATCCAAGCTTTGCTTAAATTGTATAGACTTCTACTGTGGATCTCAAGAATTAAACAATGCTCTTCAAAGCATTGCTAAATTGTGAAGACGACTTTTCTTGAGGTACTCAAGAATTAAACAATGCTTATTGAACTAAATTGTGTTGTCTTTTAATGTGGAACTAAAGAATGAAATAATTCTTGTCAATGCCTTGCTTAAATTGCATAGACTTCTATTCTGGAACTTAAGAATTAAACCATGCTTATCAATGCTTTGCTAAATCGCGAAGACTACTTCTGTTGTGGAACTCACGAATTAAACAACGTTCATGAAATCTTTGCTAAATTGCATAGACTTCTAAGGTGGAACTCAAGAATGAAACAATGCTCATTAGAGCTTTGCTTAAAATGTATAGACTTCTATTGTGTAACTCAATAATTAAACAATGCTCTTCAAACCTTTCCTAAATTGCGAAGACGAGTTTTATTGAGGTACTCAAGAATTAAACAATGCTTATTGAACTAAATTGCATAGACTTTTAATGTGGAACTAAAGAATGAAATAATTCTTGTCAATGGCTTGCTTAAATTGCATAAACTTCTATTGTGGAACTAATGAATTAAACCATGCTGATCAAAGCTTTGCTAAATCGCGAAGACTACTTCTATTGTGGAACTCACGAATTAAACAACCCTCATTAAATCTTTGCTAATTTGCATAGACTTCTAAGGTGGAGCTCAAGAATGAAACAATGCTCATTACAGCTTTGCTTAAATTGTATAGACTTCTATTGTGTAACTCTATAATTAAACAATGCTCTTCAAACCTTTCCTAAATTGCGAAGACGAGTTTTATTGAGGTACTCAAGAATTAAACAATGCTTATTGAACTAAATTGCATAGACTTTTAATGTGGAACTAAAGAATGAAATAATTCTTATCAATGCCTTGCTTAAATTGCATAGACTTGTATTATGGAACTTAAGAATTAAACAATGCTTATCAAAGCTTTCCTAAATTGTGAAGACTACTTCTATTGTGGAACTTAAAAAACAATGCATAACAAAGCTTTGCTAAATTGCATAGACTTCTAATGTTGAACTCAAGAATGAAACAATGCTCCACAAAGCTTTGCATAAATTGCAGACACTTCTGTTGTGGAACTCAAGACATAAGCAATTCTCATCAAAGCTTTGTTAAATTGCAAAGAATAATTCTATTGTGGAACTCAAGAATTAAACAATGCTCATCAATGCTTTTCTTAAAGTGCATAGACTTATATTGTGGAACTTAAAAATCAAACAATGCTCGTCAAAGCTTTGCTTAAATTGCGTAGACTTCTATTATGGAACTCAAGAATAAAGAAATGCTCATCAAAGCTTTACTAAATTGCAAAGACTACTTCTATTATGGAATTTAAGAATTAAACAACGCTCATCAAAGCTTTTCTAAATTGCATAGACTTCTAATGTGCAACTCAAGAATGAAACAATGCTCATCCAAGCTTTGCTTAAATTGTATAGACTTCTACTGTGGATCTCAAGAATTAAACAATGCTCTTCAAAGCATTGCTAAATTGTGAAGACGACTTTTCTTGAGGTACTCAAGAATTAAACAATGCTTATTGAACTAAATTGTGTTGTCTTTTAATGTGGAACTAAAGAATGAAATAATTCTTGTCAATGCCTTGCTTAAATTGCATAGACTTCTATTCTGGAACTTAAGAATTAAACCATGCTTATCAATGCTTTGCTAAATCGCGAAGACTACTTCTGTTGTGGAACTCACGAATTAAACAACGTTCATGAAATCTTTGCTAAATTGCATAGACTTCTAAGGTGGAACTCAAGAATGAAACAATGCTCATTAGAGCTTTGCTTAAAATGTATAGACTTCTATTGTGTAACTCAATAATTAAACAATGCTCTTCAAACCTTTCCTAAATTGCGAAGACGAGTTTTATTGAGGTACTCAAGAATTAAACAATGCTTATTGAACTAAATTGCATAGACTTTTAATGTGGAACTAAAGAATGAAATAATTCTTGTCAATGGCTTGCTTAAATTGCATAAACTTCTATTGTGGAACTAATGAATTAAACCATGCTGATCAAAGCTTTGCTAAATCGCGAAGACTACTTCTATTGTGGAACTCACGAATTAAACAACCCTCATTAAATCTTTGCTAATTTGCATAGACTTCTAAGGTGGAGCTCAAGAATGAAACAATGCTCATTACAGCTTTGCTTAAATTGTATAGACTTCTATTGTGTAACTCTATAATTAAACAATGCTCTTCAAACCTTTCCTAAATTGCGAAGACGAGTTTTATTGAGGTACTCAAGAATTAAACAATGCTTATTGAACTAAATTGCATAGACTTTTAATGTGGAACTAAAGAATGAAATAATTCTTATCAATGCCTTGCTTAAATTGCATAGACTTGTATTATGGAACTTAAGAATTAAACAATGCTTATCAAAGCTTTCCTAAATTGTGAAGACTACTTCTATTGTGGAACTTAAAAAACAATGCATAACAAAGCTTTGCTAAATTGCATAGACTTCTAATGTTGAACTCAAGAATGAAACAATGCTCCACAAAGCTTTGCATAAATTGCAGACACTTCTGTTGTGGAACTCAAGACATAAGCAATTCTCATCAAAGCTTTGTTAAATTGCAAAGAATAATTCTATTGTGGAACTCAAGAATTAAACAATGCTCATCAATGCTTTTCTTAAAGTGCATAGACTTATATTGTGGAACTTAAAAATCAAACAATGCTCGTCAAAGCTTTGCTTAAATTGCGTAGACTTCTATTATGGAACTCAAGAATAAAGAAATGCTCATCAAAGCTTTACTAAATTGCAAAGACTACTTCTATTATGGAATTTAAGAATTAAACAACGCTCATCAAAGCTTTTCTAAATTGCATAGACTTCTAATGTGCAACTCAAGAATGAAACAATGCTCATCCAAGCTTTGCTTAAATTGTATAGACTTCTACTGTGGATCTCAAGAATTAAACAATGCTCTTCAAAGCATTGCTAAATTGTGAAGACGACTTTTCTTGAGGTACTCAAGAATTAAACAATGCTTATTGAACTAAATTGTGTTGTCTTTTAATGTGGAACTAAAGAATGAAATAATTCTTGTCAATGCCTTGCTTAAATTGCATAGACTTCTATTCTGGAACTTAAGAATTAAACCATGCTTATCAATGCTTTGCTAAATCGCGAAGACTACTTCTGTTGTGGAACTCACGAATTAAACAACGTTCATGAAATCTTTGCTAAATTGCATAGACTTCTAAGGTGGAACTCAAGAATGAAACAATGCTCATTAGAGCTTTGCTTAAAATGTATAGACTTCTATTGTGTAACTCAATAATTAAACAATGCTCTTCAAACCTTTCCTAAATTGCGAAGACGAGTTTTATTGAGGTACTCAAGAATTAAACAATGCTTATTGAACTAAATTGCATAGACTTTTAATGTGGAACTAAAGAATGAAATAATTCTTGTCAATGGCTTGCTTAAATTGCATAAACTTCTATTGTGGAACTAATGAATTAAACCATGCTGATCAAAGCTTTGCTAAATCGCGAAGACTACTTCTATTGTGGAACTCACGAATTAAACAACCCTCATTAAATCTTTGCTAATTTGCATAGACTTCTAAGGTGGAGCTCAAGAATGAAACAATGCTCATTACAGCTTTGCTTAAATTGTATAGACTTCTATTGTGTAACTCTATAATTAAACAATGCTCTTCAAACCTTTCCTAAATTGCGAAGACGAGTTTTATTGAGGTACTCAAGAATTAAACAATGCTTATTGAACTAAATTGCATAGACTTTTAATGTGGAACTAAAGAATGAAATAATTCTTATCAATGCCTTGCTTAAATTGCATAGACTTGTATTATGGAACTTAAGAATTAAACAATGCTTATCAAAGCTTTCCTAAATTGTGAAGACTACTTCTATTGTGGAACTTAAAAAACAATGCATAACAAAGCTTTGCTAAATTGCATAGACTTCTAATGTTGAACTCAAGAATGAAACAATGCTCCACAAAGCTTTGCATAAATTGCAGACACTTCTGTTGTGGAACTCAAGACATAAGCAATTCTCATCAAAGCTTTGTTAAATTGCAAAGAATAATTCTATTGTGGAACTCAAGAATTAAACAATGCTCATCAATGCTTTTCTTAAAGTGCATAGACTTATATTGTGGAACTTAAAAATCAAACAATGCTCGTCAAAGATTTGCTTAAATTGCGTAGACTTCTATTATGGAACTCAAGAATAAAGAAATGCTCATCAAAGCTTTACTAAATTGCAAAGACTACTTCTATTATGGAATTTAAGAATTAAACAACGCTCATCAAAGCTTTTCTAAATTGCATAGACTTCTAATGTGCAACTCAAGAATGAAACAATGCTCATCCAAGCTTTGCTTAAATTGTATAGACTTCTACTGTGGATCTCAAGAATTAAACAATGCTCTTCAAAGCATTGCTAAATTGTGAAGACGACTTTTCTTGAGGTACTCAAGAATTAAACAATGCTTATTGAACTAAATTGTGTTGTCTTTTAATGTGGAACTAAAGAATGAAATAATTCTTGTCAATGCCTTGCTTAAATTGCATAGACTTCTATTCTGGAACTTAAGAATTAAACCATGCTTATCAATGCTTTGCTAAATCGCGAAGACTACTTCTGTTGTGGAACTCACGAATTAAACAACGTTCATGAAATCTTTGCTAAATTGCATAGACTTCTAAGGTGGAACTCAAGAATGAAACAATGCTCATTAGAGCTTTGCTTAAAATGTATAGACTTCTATTGTGTAACTCAATAATTAAACAATGCTCTTCAAACCTTTCCTAAATTGCGAAGACGAGTTTTATTGAGGTACTCAAGAATTAAACAATGCTTATTGAACTAAATTGCATAGACTTTTAATGTGGAACTAAAGAATGAAATAATTCTTGTCAATGGCTTGCTTAAATTGCATAAACTTCTATTGTGGAACTAATGAATTAAACCATGCTGATCAAAGCTTTGCTAAATCGCGAAGACTACTTCTATTGTGGAACTCACGAATTAAACAACCCTCATTAAATCTTTGCTAATTTGCATAGACTTCTAAGGTGGAGCTCAAGAATGAAACAATGCTCATTACAGCTTTGCTTAAATTGTATAGACTTCTATTGTGTAACTCTATAATTAAACAATGCTCTTCAAACCTTTCCTAAATTGCGAAGACGAGTTTTATTGAGGTACTCAAGAATTAAACAATGCTTATTGAACTAAATTGCATAGACTTTTAATGTGGAACTAAAGAATGAAATAATTCTTATCAATGCCTTGCTTAAATTGCATAGACTTGTATTATGGAACTTAAGAATTAAACAATGCTTATCAAAGCTTTCCTAAATTGTGAAGACTACTTCTATTGTGGAACTTAAAAAACAATGCATAACAAAGCTTTGCTAAATTGCATAGACTTCTAATGTTGAACTCAAGAATGAAACAATGCTCCACAAAGCTTTGCATAAATTGCAGACACTTCTGTTGTGGAACTCAAGACATAAGCAATTCTCATCAAAGCTTTGTTAAATTGCAAAGAATAATTCTATTGTGGAACTCAAGAATTAAACAATGCTCATCAATGCTTTTCTTAAAGTGCATAGACTTATATTGTGGAACTTAAAAATCAAACAATGCTCGTCAAAGCTTTGCTTAAATTGCGTAGACTTCTATTATGGAACTCAAGAATAAAGAAATGCTCATCAAAGCTTTACTAAATTGCAAAGACTACTTCTATTATGGAATTTAAGAATTAAACAACGCTCATCAAAGCTTTTCTAAATTGCATAGACTTCTAATGTGCAACTCAAGAATGAAACAATGCTCATCCAAGCTTTGCTTAAATTGTATAGACTTCTACTGTGGATCTCAAGAATTAAACAATGCTCTTCAAAGCATTGCTAAATTGTGAAGACGACTTTTCTTGAGGTACTCAAGAATTAAACAATGCTTATTGAACTAAATTGTGTTGTCTTTTAATGTGGAACTAAAGAATGAAATAATTCTTGTCAATGCCTTGCTTAAATTGCATAGACTTCTATTCTGGAACTTAAGAATTAAACCATGCTTATCAATGCTTTGCTAAATCGCGAAGACTACTTCTGTTGTGGAACTCACGAATTAAACAACGTTCATGAAATCTTTGCTAAATTGCATAGACTTCTAAGGTGGAACTCAAGAATGAAACAATGCTCATTAGAGCTTTGCTTAAAATGTATAGACTTCTATTGTGTAACTCAATAATTAAACAATGCTCTTCAAACCTTTCCTAAATTGCGAAGACGAGTTTTATTGAGGTACTCAAGAATTAAACAATGCTTATTGAACTAAATTGCATAGACTTTCAATGTGGAACTAAAGAATGAAATAATTCTTATCAATGCCTTGCTTAAATTGCATAGACTTCTATTATGGAACTTAAGATTTAAACAATGCTTATCAAAGCTTTCCTAAATTGCAAAGACTACTTCTATTGTGGAACTCAAAAAACAATGCGTAACAAAGCTTTGCTAAATTGCATAGACTTCTAATGTGGAACTCAAGAATGAAACAATGCTCAACAAAGCTTTGCATAAATTGCAGACACTTCTGTTGTGGAACTCAAGACTTAAGCAATTGTCATCAAAGCTTTGTTAAATTGCAAAGAATAATTCTATTGTGGAACTCAAGAATTAAACAATGCTCATCAATGCTTTTCTTAAAGTGCATAGACTTATATTGTGGAACTTAAAAATCAAACAATGCTCGTCAAAGCTTTGCTTAAATTGCGTAGACTTCTATTATGGAACTCAAGAATAAAGAAAAGCTCATCAAAGCTTAACTAAATTGCAAAGACTACTTCTATTATGGAATTTAAGAATTAAACAACGCTCATCAAAGCTTTTCTAAATTGCATAGACTTCTAATGTGCAACTCAAGAATGAAACAATGCTCATCCAAGCTTTGCTTAAATTGTATAGACTTCTACTGTGGATCTCAAGAATTAAACAATGCTCTTCAAAGCATTGCTAAATTGTGAAGACGACTTTTCTTGAGGTACTCAAGAATTAAACAATGCTTATTGAACTAAATTGTGTTGTCTTTTAATTTGGAACTAAAGAATGAAATAATTCTTGTCAATGCCTTGCTTAAATTGCATAGACTTCTATTCTGGAACTTAAGAATTAAACCATGCTTATCAATGCTTTGCTAAATCGCGAAGACTACTTCTGTTGTGGAACTCACGAATTAAACAACGTTCATGAAATCTTTGCTAAATTGCATAGACTTCTAAGGTGGAACTCAAGAATGAAACAATGCTCATTAGAGCTTTGCTTAAAATGTATAGACTTCTATTGTGTAACTCAATAATTAAACAATGCTCTTCAAACCTTTCCTAAATTGCGAAGACGAGTTTTATTGAGGTACTCAAGAATTAAACAATGCTTATTGAACTAAATTGCATAGACTTTTAATGTGGAACTAAAGAATGAAATAATTCTTGTCAATGGCTTGCTTAAATTGCATAAACTTCTATTGTGGAACTAATGAATTAAACCATGCTGATCAAAGCTTTGCTAAATCGCGAAGACTACTTCTATTGTGGAACTCACGAATTAAACAACCCTCATTAAATCTTTGCTAATTTGCATAGACTTCTAAGGTGGAGCTCAAGAATGAAACAATGCTCATTACAGCTTTGCTTAAATTGTATAGACTTCTATTGTGTAACTCTATAATTAAACAATGCTCTTCAAACCTTTCCTAAATTGCGAAGACGAGTTTTATTGAGGTACTCAAGAATTAAACAATGCTTATTGAACTAAATTGCATAGACTTTTAATGTGGAACTAAAGAATGAAATAATTCTTATCAATGCCTTGCTTAAATTGCATAGACTTGTATTATGGAACTTAAGAATTAAACAATGCTTATCAAAGCTTTCCTAAATTGTGAAGACTACTTCTATTGTGGAACTTAAAAAACAATGCATAACAAAGCTTTGCTAAATTGCATAGACTTCTAATGTTGAACTCAAGAATGAAACAATGCTCCACAAAGCTTTGCATAAATTGCAGACACTTCTGTTGTGGAACTCAAGACATAAGCAATTCTCATCAAAGCTTTGTTAAATTGCAAAGAATAATTCTATTGTGGAACTCAAGAATTAAACAATGCTCATCAATGCTTTTCTTAAAGTGCATAGACTTATATTGTGGAACTTAAAAATCAAACAATGCTCGTCAAAGCTTTGCTTAAATTGCGTAGACTTCTATTATGGAACTCAAGAATAAAGAAATGCTCATCAAAGCTTTACTAAATTGCAAAGACTACTTCTATTATGGAATTTAAGAATTAAACAACGCTCATCAAAGCTTTTCTAAATTGCATAGACTTCTAATGTGCAACTCAAGAATGAAACAATGCTCATCCAAGCTTTGCTTAAATTGTATAGACTTCTACTGTGGATCTCAAGAATTAAACAATGCTCTTCAAAGCATTGCTAAATTGTGAAGACGACTTTTCTTGAGGTACTCAAGAATTAAACAATGCTTATTGAACTAAATTGTGTTGTCTTTTAATGTGGAACTAAAGAATGAAATAATTCTTGTCAATGCCTTGCTTAAATTGCATAGACTTCTATTCTGGAACTTAAGAATTAAACCATGCTTATCAATGCTTTGCTAAATCGCGAAGACTACTTCTGTTGTGGAACTCACGAATTAAACAACGTTCATGAAATCTTTGCTAAATTGCATAGACTTCTAAGGTGGAACTCAAGAATGAAACAATGCTCATTAGAGCTTTGCTTAAAATGTATAGACTTCTATTGTGTAACTCAATAATTAAACAATGCTCTTCAAACCTTTCCTAAATTGCGAAGACGAGTTTTATTGAGGTACTCAAGAATTAAACAATGCTTATTGAACTAAATTGCATAGACTTTCAATGTGGAACTAAAGAATGAAATAATTCTTATCAATGCCTTGCTTAAATTGCATAGACTTCTATTATGGAACTTAAGATTTAAACAATGCTTATCAAAGCTTTCCTAAATTGCAAAGACTACTTCTATTGTGGAACTCAAAAAACAATGCGTAACAAAGCTTTGCTAAATTGCATAGACTTCTAATGTGGAACTCAAGAATGAAACAATGCTCAACAAAGCTTTGCATAAATTGCAGACACTTCTGTTGTGGAACTCAAGACTTAAGCAATTGTCATCAAAGCTTTGTTAAATTGCAAAGAATAATTCTATTGTGGAACTCAAGAATTAAACAATGCTCATCAATGCTTTTCTTAAAGTGCATAGACTTATATTGTGGAACTTAAAAATCAAACAATGCTCGTCAAAGCTTTGCTTAAATTGCGTAGACTTCTATTATGGAACTCAAGAATAAAGAAAAGCTCATCAAAGCTTAACTAAATTGCAAAGACTACTTCTATTATGGAATTTAAGAATTAAACAACGCTCATCAAAGCTTTTCTAAATTGCATAGACTTCTAATGTGCAACTCAAGAATGAAACAATGCTCATCCAAGCTTTGCTTAAATTGTATAGACTTCTACTGTGGATCTCAAGAATTAAACAATGCTCTTCAAAGCATTGCTAAATTGTGAAGACGACTTTTCTTGAGGTACTCAAGAATTAAACAATGCTTATTGAACTAAATTGTGTTGTCTTTTAATTTGGAACTAAAGAATGAAATAATTCTTGTCAATGCCTTGCTTAAATTGCATAGACTTCTATTCTGGAACTTAAGAATTAAACCATGCTTATCAATGCTTTGCTAAATCGCGAAGACTACTTCTGTTGTGGAACTCACGAATTAAACAACGTTCATGAAATCTTTGCTAAATTGCATAGACTTCTAAGGTGGAACTCAAGAATGAAACAATGCTCATTAGAGCTTTGCTTAAAATGTATAGACTTCTATTGTGTAACTCAATAATTAAACAATGCTCTTCAAACCTTTCCTAAATTGCGAAGACGAGTTTTATTGAGGTACTCAAGAATTAAACAATGCTTATTGAACTAAATTGCATAGACTTTTAATGTGGAACTAAAGAATGAAATAATTCTTGTCAATGGCTTGCTTAAATTGCATAAACTTCTATTGTGGAACTAATGAATTAAACCATGCTGATCAAAGCTTTGCTAAATCGCGAAGACTACTTCTATTGTGGAACTCACGAATTAAACAACCCTCATGAAATCTTTGCTAATTTGCATAGACTTCTAAGGTGGAGCTCAAGAATGAAACAATGCTCATTACAGCTTTGCTTAAATTGTATAGACTTCTATTGTGTAACTCTATAATTAAACAATGCTCTTCAAACCTTTCCTAAATTGCGAAGACGAGTTTTATTGAGGTACTCAAGAATTAAACAATGCTTATTGAACTAAATTGCATAGACTTTTAATGTGGAACTAAAGAATGAAATAATTCTTATCAATGCCTTGCTTAAATTGCATAGACTTGTATTATGGAACTTAAGAATTAAACAATGCTTATCAAAGCTTTCCTAAATTGTGAAGACTACTTCTATTGTGGAACTTAAAAAACAATGCATAACAAAGCTTTGCTAAATTGCATAGACTTCTAATGTTGAACTCAAGAATGAAACAATGCTCCACAAAGCTTTGCATAAATTGCAGACACTTCTGTTGTGGAACTCAAGACATAAGCAATTCTCATCAAAGCTTTGTTAAATTGCAAAGAATAATTCTATTGTGGAACTCAAGAATTAAACAATGCTCATCAATGCTTTTCTTAAAGTGCATAGACTTATATTGTGGAACTTAAAAATCAAACAATGCTCGTCAAAGCTTTGCTTAAATTGCGTAGACTTCTATTATGGAACTCAAGAATAAAGAAATGCTCATCAAAGCTTTACTAAATTGCAAAGACTACTTCTATTATGGAATTTAAGAATTAAACAACGCTCATCAAAGCTTTTCTAAATTGCATAGACTTCTAATGTGCAACTCAAGAATGAAACAATGCTCATCCAAGCTTTGCTTAAATTGTATAGACTTCTACTGTGGATCTCAAGAATTAAACAATGCTCTTCAAAGCATTGCTAAATTGTGAAGACGACTTTTCTTGAGGTACTCAAGAATTAAACAATGCTTATTGAACTAAATTGTGTTGTCTTTTAATGTGGAACTAAAGAATGAAATAATTCTTGTCAATGCCTTGCTTAAATTGCATAGACTTCTATTCTGGAACTTAAGAATTAAACCATGCTTATCAATGCTTTGCTAAATCGCGAAGACTACTTCTGTTGTGGAACTCACGAATTAAACAACGTTCATGAAATCTTTGCTAAATTGCATAGACTTCTAAGGTGGAACTCAAGAATGAAACAATGCTCATTAGAGCTTTGCTTAAAATGTATAGACTTCTATTGTGTAACTCAATAATTAAACAATGCTCTTCAAACCTTTCCTAAATTGCGAAGACGAGTTTTATTGAGGTACTCAAGAATTAAACAATGCTTATTGAACTAAATTGCATAGACTTTTAATGTGGAACTAAAGAATGAAATAATTCTTATCAATGCCTTGCTTAAATTGCATAGACTTCTATTATGGAACTTAAGATTTAAACAATGCTTATCAAAGCTTTCCTAAATTGCAAAGACTACTTCTATTGTGGAACTCAAAAAACAATGCGTAACAAAGCTTTGCTAAATTGCATAGACTTCTAATGTGGAACTCAAGAATGAAACAATGCTCAACAAAGCTTTGCATAAATTGCAGACACTTCTGTTGTGGAACTCAAGACTTAAGCAATTGTCATCAAAGCTTTGTTAAATTGCAAAGAATAATTCTATTGTGGAACTCAAGAATTAAACAATGCTCATCAATGCTTTTCTTAAAGTGCATAGACTTATATTGTGGAACTTAAAAATCAAACAATGCTCGTCAAAGCTTTGCTTAAATTGCGTAGACTTCTATTATGGAACTCAAGAATAAAGAAAAGCTCATCAAAGCTTAACTAAATTGCAAAGACTACTTCTATTATGGAATTTAAGAATTAAACAACGCTCATCAAAGCTTTTCTAAATTGCATAGACTTCTAATGTGCAACTCAAGAATGAAACAATGCTCATCCAAGCTTTGCTTAAATTGTATAGACTTCTACTGTGGATCTCAAGAATTAAACAATGCTCTTCAAAGCATTGCTAAATTGTGAAGACGACTTTTCTTGAGGTACTCAAGAATTAAACAATGCTTATTGAACTAAATTGTGTTGTCTTTTAATGTGGAACTAAAGAATGAAATAATTCTTGTCAATGCCTTGCTTAAATTGCATAGACTTCTATTCTGGAACTTAAGAATTAAACCATGCTTATCAATGCTTTGCTAAATCGCGAAGACTACTTCTGTTGTGGAACTCACGAATTAAACAACGTTCATGAAATCTTTGCTAAATTGCATAGACTTCTAAGGTGGAACTCAAGAATGAAACAATGCTCATTAGAGCTTTGCTTAAAATGTATAGACTTCTATTGTGTAACTCAATAATTAAACAATGCTCTTCAAACCTTTCCTAAATTGCGAAGACGAGTTTTATTGAGGTACTCAAGAATTAAACAATGCTTATTGAACTAAATTGCATAGACTTTTAATGTGGAACTAAAGAATGAAATAATTCTTATCAATGCCTTGCTTAAATTGCATAGACTTCTATTATGGAACTTAAGAATTAAACAATGCTTATCAAAGCTTTCCTAAATTGTGAAGACTACTTCTATTGTGGAACTTAAAAATCAATGCATAACAAAGCTTTGCTAAATTACATAGACTTCTAATGTTGAACTCAAGAATGAAACAATGCTCAACAAAGCTTTGCATAAATTGCAGACACTTCTGTTGTGGAACTCAAGACTTAAGCAATTCTCATCAAAGCTTTGTTAAATTGCAAAGAATAATTCTATTGTGGAACTCAAGAATTAAACAATGCTCATCAATGCTTTTCTTAAAGTGCATAGACTTATATTGTGGAACTTAAAAATCAAACAATGCTCGTCAAAGCTTTGCTTAAATTGCGTAGACTTCTATTATGGAACTCAAGAATAAAGAAAAGCTCATCAAAGCTTAACTAAATTGCAAAGACTACTTCTATTATGGAATTTAAGAATTAAACAACGCTCATCAAAGCTTTTCTAAATTGCATAGACTTCTAATGTGCAACTCAAGAATGAAACAATGCTTATCCAAGCTTTGCTTAAATTGTATAGACTTCTACTGTGGAACTCAAGAATTAAACAATGCTCTTCAAAGCATTGCTAAATTGTGAAGACGACTTTTCTTGAGGTACTCAAGAATTAAACAATGCTTATTGAACTAAATTGTGTTGTCTTTTAATGTGGAACTAAAGAATGAAATAATTCTTGTCAATGCCTTGCTTAAATTGCATAGACTTCTATTCTGGAACTTAAGAATTAAACCATGCTTATCAATGCTTTGCTAAATCGCGAAGACTACTTCTGTTGTGGAACTCACGAATTAAACAACGTTCATGAAATCTTTGCTAAATTGCATAGACTTCTAAGGTGGAACTCAAGAATGAAACAATGCTCATTAGAGCTTTGCTTAAAATGTATAGACTTCTATTGTGTAACTCAATAATTAAACAATGCTCTTCAAACCTTTCCTAAATTGCGAAGACGAGTTTTATTGAGGTACTCAAGAATTAAACAATGCTTATTGAACTAAATTGCCTAGACTTTTAATGTGGAACTAAAGAATGAAATAATTCTTATCAATGTCTTGCTTAAATTGCATAGACTTCTATTATGGAACTTAAGATTTAAACAATGCTTATAAAAGCTTTCCTAAATTGCAAAGACTACTTCTATTGTGGAACTCAAAAAACAATGCGTAACAAAGCTTTGCTAAATTGCATAGACTTCTAATGTGGAACTCAAGAATGAAACAATGCTCAACAAAGCTTTGCATAAATTGCAGACACTTCTGTTGTGGAACTCAAGACTTAAGCAATTGTCATCAAAGCTTTGTTAAATTGCAAAGAATAATTCTATTGTGGAACTCAAGAATTAAACAATGCTCATCAATGCTTTTCTTAAAGTGCATAGACTTATATTGTGGAACTCAAAAATCAAACAATGCTCGTCAAAGCTTTGCTTAAATTGCGTACACTTCTATTATGGAACTCAAGAATAAAGAAATGCTCATCAAAGCTTAACTAAATTGCAAAGACTACTTCTATTATGGAATTTAAGAATTAAACAACGCTCATCAAAGCATTTCTAAATTGCATAGACTTCTAATGTGCAACTCAAGAATGAAACAATGCTCATCCAAGCTTTGCTTAAATTGTATTGACTTCTACTGTGGATCTCAAGAATTAAACAATGCTCTTCAAAGCATTGCTAAATTGTGAAGACGACTTTTCTTGAGGTACTCAAGAATTAAACAATGCTTATTGAACTAAATTGTGTTGTCTTTTAATGTGGAACTAAAGAATGAAATAATTCTTGTCAATGCCTTGCTTAAATTGCATAGACTTCTATTCTGGAACATAAGAATTAAACCATGCTTATCAATGCTTTGCTAAATCGCGAAGACTACTTCTGTTGTGGAACTCACGAATTAAACAACGTTCATGAAATCTTTGCTAAATTGCATAGACTTCTAAGGTGGAACTCAAGAATGAAACAATGCTCATTAGAGCTTTGCTTAAAATGTATAGACTTCTATTGTGTAACTCAATAATTAAACAATGCTCTTCAAACCTTTCCTAAATTGCGAAGACGAGTTTTATTGAGGTACTCAAGAATTAAACAATGCTTATTGAACTAAATTGCATAGACTTTTAATGTGGAACTAAAGAATGAAATAATTCTTATCAATGCCTTGCTTAAATTGCATAGACTTCTATTATGGAACTTAAGAATTAAACAATGCTTATCAAAGCTTTCCTAAATTGTGAAGACTACTTCTATTGTGGAACTTAAAAATCAATGCATAACAAAGCTTTGCTAAATTACATAGACTTCTAATGTTGAACTCAAGAATGAAACAATGCTCAACAAAGCTTTGCATAAATTGCAGACACTTCTGTTGTGGAACTCAAGACTTAAGCAATTCTCATCAAAGCTTTGTTAAATTGCAAAGAATAATTCTATTGTGGAACTCAAGAATTAAACAATGCTCATCAATGCTTTTCTTAAAGTGCATAGACTTATATTGTGGAACTTAAATATCAAACAATGCTCGTCAAAGCTTTGCTTAAATTGCGTAGACTTCTATTATGGAACTCAAGAATAATGAAAAGCTCATCAAAGCTTAACTAAATTGCAAAGACTACTTCTATTATGGAATTTAAGAATTAAACAACGCTCATCAAAGCTTTTCTAAATTGCATAGACTTCTAATGTGCAACTCAAGAATGAAACAATGCTTATCCAAGCTTTGCTTAAATTGTATAGACTTCTACTGTGGAACTCAAGAATTAAACAATGCTCTTCAAAGCATTGCTAAATTGTGAAGACGACTTTTCTTGAGGTACTCAAGAATTAAACAATGCTTATTGAACTAAATTGTGTTGTCTTTTAATGTGGAACTAAAGAATGAAATAATTCTTGTCAATGCCTTGCTTAAATTGCATAGACTTCTATTCTGGAACTTAAGAATTAAACCATGCTTATCAATGCTTTGCTAAATCGCGAAGACTACTTCTGTTGTGGAACTCACGAATTAAACAACATTCATGAAATCTTTGCTAAATTGCATAGACTTCTAAGGTGGAACTCAAGAATGAAACAATGCTCATTAGAGCTTTGCTTAAAATGTATAGACTTCTATTGTGTAACTCAATAATTAAACAATGCTCTTCAAACCTTTCCTAAATTGCGAAGACGAGTTTTATTGAGGTACTCAAGAATTAAACAATGCTTATTGAACTAAATTGCATAGACTTTTAATGTGGAACTAAAGAATGAAATAATTCTTATCAATGCCTTGCTTAAATTGCATAGACTTCTATTATGGAACTTAAGATTTAAACAATGCTTATCAAAGCTTTCCTAAATTGCGAAGGCTACTTCTATTGTGGAACTCAAAAAACAATGCGTAACAAAGCTTTGCTAAATTGCATAGACTTCTAATGTGGAACTCAAGAATGAAACAATGCTCAACAAAGCTTTGCATAAATTGCAGACACTTCTGTTGTGGAACTCAAGACTTAAGCAATTCTCTTCAAAGCTTTGTTAAATTGCAAAGACTACTTCTATTGTGGAACTCAAGAATTTAACAATACTCATCAATGCTTTTCTTAAAGTGCATAGACTTATATTGTGGAACTCAAAAATCAAACAATGCTCGTCAAAGCTTTGCTTAAATTGCGTACACTTCTATTATGGAACTCAAGAATAAAGAAATGCTCATCAAAGCTTTACTAAATTGCACAGACTACTTCTATTATGGAATTTAAGAATTAAACAACGCTCATCAAAGCTTTTCTAAATTGCATAGACTTCTAATGTGCAACTCAAGAATGAAACAATGCTCATCCAAGCTTTGCTTAAATTGTATAGACTTCTACTGTGGAACTCAAGAATTAAACAATGCTCTTCAAAGCTTTGCTAAATTGTGAAGACGACTTTTCTTGAGGTACTCAAGAATTAAACAATGCTTATTGAACTAAATTGCGTTGTCTTTTAATGTGGAACTAAAGAATGAAATAATTCTTGTCAATGCCTTGCTTAAATTGCATAAACTTCTATTGTGGAACTAATGAATTAAACCATGCTGATCAAAGCTTTGCTAAATCGCGAAGACTACTTCTATTGTGGAACTCACGAATTAAACAACCCTCATGAAATCTTTGCTAATTTGCATAGACTTCTAAGGTGGAGCTCAAGAATGAAACAATGCTCATTACAGCTTTGCTTAAAATGTATAGACTTCTATTGTGTAACTCAATAATTAAACAATGCTCTTCAAACCTTTCCTAAATTGCGAAGACGAGTTTTATTGAGGTACTCAAGAATTAAACAATGCTTATTGAACTAAATTGCATAGACTTTTAATGTGGAACTAAAGAATGAAATAATTCTTATCAATGCCTTGCTTAAATTGCATAGACTTCTATTATGGAACTTAAGATTTAAACAATGCTTATCAAAGCTTTCCTAAATTGCGAAGACTACTTCTATTGTGGAACTCAAAAAACAATGCGTAACAAAGCTTTGCTAAATTGCATAGACTTCTAATGTGGAACTCAAGAATGAAACAATGCTCAACAAAGCTTTGCATAAATTGCAGACACTTCTGTTGTGGAACTCAAGACTTAAGCAATTCTCTTCAAAGCTTTGTTAAATTGCAAAGACTACTTCTATTGTGGAACTCAAGAATTTAACAATACTCATCAATGCTTTTCTTAAAGTGCATAGACTTATATTGTGGAACTCAAAAATCAAACAATGCTCGTCAAAGCTTTGCTTAAATTGCGTACACTTCTATTATGGAACTCAAGAATAAAGAAATGCTCATCAAAGCTTTACTAAATTGCACAGACTACTTCTATTATGGAATTTAAGAATTAAACAACGCTCATCAAAGCTTTTCTAAATTGCATAGACTTCTAATGTGCAACTCAAGAATGAAACAATGCTCATCCAAGCTTTGCTTAAATTGTATAGACTTCTACTGTGGAACTCAAGAATTAAACAATGCTCTTCAAAGCTTTGCTAAATTGTGAAGACGACTTTTCTTGAGGTACTCAAGTATTAAACAATGCTTATTGAACTAAATTGCGTTGTCTTTTAATGTGGAACTAAAGAATGAAATAATTCTTGTCAATGGCTTGCTTAAATTGCATAAACTTCTATTGTGGAACTAATGAATTAAACCATGCTGATCAAAGCTTTGCTAAATCGCGAAGACTACTTCTATTGTGGAACTCACGAATTAAACAACCCTCATGAAATCTTTGCTAATTTGCATAGACTTCTAAGGTGGAGCTCAAGAATGAAACAATGCTCATTACAGCTTTGCTTAAATTGTATAGACTTCTATTGTGTAACTCTATAATTAAACAATGCTCTTCAAACCTTTCCTAAATTGCGAAGACGAGTTTTATTGAGGTACTCAAGAATTAAACAATGCTTATTGAACTAAATTGCATAGACTTTTAATGTGGAACTAAAGAATGAAATAATTCTTATCAATGCCTTGCTTAAATTGCATAGACTTCTATTATGGAACTTAAGATTTAAACAATGCTTATCAAAGCTTTCCTAAATTGCGAAGACTACTTCTATTGTGGAACTCAAAAAACAATGCGTAACAAAGCTTTGCTAAATTGCATAGACTTCTAATGTGGAACTCAAGAATGAAACAATGCTCAACAAAGCTTTGCATAAATTGCAGACACTTCTGTTGTGGAACTCAAGACTTAAGCAATTCTCTTCAAAGCTTTGTTAAATTGCAAAGACTACTTCTATTGTGGAACTCAAGAATTTAACAATACTCATCAATGCTTTTCTTAAAGTGCATAGACTTATATTGTGGAACTCAAAAATCAAACAATGCTCGTCAAAGCTTTGCTTAAATTGCGTACACTTCTATTATGGAACTCAAGAATAAAGAAATGCTCATCAAAGCTTTACTAAATTGCACAGACTACTTCTATTATGGAATTTAAGAATTAAACAACGCTCATCAAAGCTTTTCTAAATTGCATAGACTTCTAATGTGCAACTCAAGAATGAAACAATGCTCATCCAAGCTTTGCTTAAATTGTATAGACTTCTACTGTGGAACTCAAGAATTAAACAATGCTCTTCAAAGCTTTGCTAAATTGTGAAGACGACTTTTCTTGAGGTACTCAAGTATTAAACAATGCTTATTGAACTAAATTGCGTTGTCTTTTAATGTGGAACTAAAGAATGAAATAATTCTTGTCAATGGCTTGCTTAAATTGCATAAACTTCTATTGTGGAACTAATGAATTAAACCATGCTGATCAAAGCTTTGCTAAATCGCGAAGACTACTTCTATTGTGGAACTCACGAATTAAACAACCCTCATGAAATCTTTGCTAATTTGCATAGACTTCTAAGGTGGAGCTCAAGAATGAAACAATGCTCATTACAGCTTTGCTTAAATTGTATAGACTTCTATTGTGTAACTCTATAATTAAACAATGCTCTTCAAACCTTTCCT
Organism: Lactuca sativa; assembly: GCF_002870075.4. Lineage (NCBI taxonomy): Eukaryota > Viridiplantae > Streptophyta > Magnoliopsida > Asterales > Asteraceae > Lactuca > Lactuca sativa. The sequence continues at coordinate 112,537,815 of NC_056629.2, forward strand.
AAATTGCGAAGACGAGTTTTATTGAGGTACTCAAGAATTAAACAATGCTTATTGAACTAAATTGCATAGACTTTTAATGTGGAACTAAAGAATGAAATAATTCTTATCAATGCCTTGCTTAAATTGCATAGACTTCTATTATGGAACTTAAGATTTAAACAATGCTTATCAAAGCTTTCCTAAATTGCGAAGACTACTTCTATTGTGGAACTCAAAAAACAATGCGTAACAAAGCTTTGCTAAATTGCATAGACTTCTAATGTGGAACTCAAGAATGAAACAATGCTCAACAAAGCTTTGCATAAATTGCAGACACTTCTGTTGTGGAACTCAAGACTTAAGCAATTCTCTTCAAAGCTTTGTTAAATTGCAAAGACTACTTCTATTGTGGAACTCAAGAATTTAACAATACTCATCAATGCTTTTCTTAAAGTGCATAGACTTATATTGTGGAACTCAAAAATCAAACAATGCTCGTCAAAGCTTTGCTTAAATTGCGTACACTTCTATTATGGAACTCAAGAATAAAGAAATGCTCATCAAAGCTTTACTAAATTGCACAGACTACTTCTATTATGGAATTTAAGAATTAAACAACGCTCATCAAAGCTTTTCTAAATTGCATAGACTTCTAATGTGCAACTCAAGAATGAAACAATGCTCATCCAAGCTTTGCTTAAATTGTATAGACTTCTACTGTGGAACTCAAGAATTAAACAATGCTCTTCAAAGCTTTGCTAAATTGTGAAGACGACTTTTCTTGAGGTACTCAAGTATTAAACAATGCTTATTGAACTAAATTGCGTTGTCTTTTAATGTGGAACTAAAGAATGAAATAATTCTTGTCAATGGCTTGCTTAAATTGCATAAACTTCTATTGTGGAACTAATGAATTAAACCATGCTGATCAAAGCTTTGCTAAATCGCGAAGACTACTTCTATTGTGGAACTCACGAATTAAACAACCCTCATGAAATCTTTGCTAATTTGCATAGACTTCTAAGGTGGAGCTCAAGAATGAAACAATGCTCATTACAGCTTTGCTTAAATTGTATAGACTTCTATTGTGTAACTCTATAATTAAACAATGCTCTTCAAACCTTTCCTAAATTGCGAAGACGAGTTTTATTGAGGTACTCAAGAATTAAACAATGCTTATTGAACTAAATTGCATAGACTTTTAATGTGGAACTAAAGAATGAAATAATTCTTATCAATGCCTTGCTTAAATTGCATAGACTTGTATTATGGAACTTAAGAATTAAACAATGCTTATCAAAGCTTTCCTAAATTGTGAAGACTACTTCTATTGTGGAACTTAAAAAACAATGCATAACAAAGCTTTGCTAAATTGCATAGACTTCTAATGTTGAACTCAAGAATGAAACAATGCTCAACAAAGCTTTGCATAAATTGCAGACACTTCTGTTGTGGAACTCAAGACATAAGCAATTCTCATCAAAGCTTTGTTAAATTGCAAAGAATAATTCTATTGTGGAACTCAAGAATTAAACAATGCTCATCAATGCTTTTCTTAAAGTGCATAGACTTATATTGTGGAACTTAAAAATCAAACAATGCTCGTCAAAGCTTTGCTTAAATTGCGTAGACTTCTATTATGGAACTCAAGAATAAAGAAATGCTCATCAAAGCTTTACTAAATTGCACAGACTACTTCTATTATGGAATTTAAGAATTAAAAAACGCTCATCAAAGCTTTTCTAAATTGCATAGACTTCTAATGTGCAACTCAAGAATGAAACAATGCTCATCCAAGCTTTGCTTAAATTGTATAGACTTCTACTGTGGAACTCAAGAATTAAACAATGCTATTCAAAGCTTTGCTAAATTGTGAAGACGACTTTTCTTGAGGTACTCAAGAATTAAACAATGCTTATTGAACTAAATTGTGTTGTCTTTTAATGTGGAACTAAAGAATGAAATAATTCTTGTCAATGCCTTGCTTAAATTGCATAGACTTCTATTCTGGAACATAAGAATTAAACCATGCTTATCAATGCTTTGCTAAATCGCGAAGACTACTTCTGTTGTGGAACTCACGAATTAAACAACGTTCATGAAATCTTTGCTAAATTGCATAGACTTCTAAGGTGGAACTCAAGAATGAAACAATGCTCATTAGAGCTTTGCTTAAAATGTATAGACTTCTATTGTGTAACTCAATAATTAAACAATGCTCTTCAAACCTTTCCTAAATTGCGAAGACGAGTTTTATTGAGGTACTCAAGAATTAAACAATGCTTATTGAACTAAATTGCATAGACTTTTAATGTGGAACTAAAGAATGAAATAATTCTTATCAATGCCTTGCTTAAATTGCATAGACTTCTATTATGGAACTTAAGAATTAAACCATGCTTATCAATGCTTTGCTAAATCGCGAAGACTACTTCTGTTGTGGAACTCACGAATTAAACAACCCTCATGAAATCTTTGCTAATTTGCATAGACTTCTAAGGTGGAGCTCAAGAATGAAACAATGCTCATTACAGCTTTGCTTAAAATGTATAGACTTCTATTGTGTAACTCAATAATTAAACAATGCTCTTCAAACCTTTCCTAAATTGCGAAGACGAGTTTTATTGAGGTACTCAAGAATTAAACAATGCTTATTGAACTAAATTGCATAGACTTTTAATGTGGAACTAAAGAATGAAATAATTCTTATCAATGCCTTGCTTAAATTGCATAGACTTCTATTATGGAACTTAAGATTTAAACAATGCTTATCAAAGCTTTCCTAAATTGTGAAGACTACTTCTATTGTGGAACTTAAAAATCAATGCATAACAAAGCTTTGCTAAATTACATAGACTTCTAATGTTGAACTCAAGAATGAAACAATGCTCAACAAAGCTTTGCATAAATTGCAGACACTTCTGTTGTGGAACTCAAGACTTAAGCAATTCTCATCAAAGCTTTGTTAAATTGCAAAGAATAATTCTATTGTGGAACTCAAGAATTAAACAATGCTCATCAATGCTTTTCTTAAAGTGCATAGACTTATATTGTGGAACTTAAAAATCAAACAATGCTCGTCAAAGCTTTGCTTAAATTGCGTAGACTTCTATTATGGAACTCAAGAATAATGAAAAGCTCATCAAAGCTTAACTAAATTGCAAAGACTACTTCTATTATGGAATTTAAGAATTAAACAACGCTCATCAAAGCTTTTCTAAATTGCATAGACTTCTAATGTGCAACTCAAGAATGAAACAATGCTTATCCAAGCTTTGCTTAAATTGTATAGACTTCTACTGTGGAACTCAAGAATTAAACAATGCTCTTCAAAGCATTGCTAAATTGTGAAGACGACTTTTCTTGAGGTACTCAAGAATTAAACAATGCTTATTGAACTAAATTGTGTTGTCTTTTAATGTGGAACTAAAGAATGAAATAATTCTTGTCAATGCCTTGCTTAAATTGCATAGACTTCTATTCTGGAACTTAAGAATTAAACCATGCTTATCAATGCTTTGCTAAATCGCGAAGACTACTTCTGTTGTGGAACTCACGAATTAAACAACGTTCATGAAATCTTTGCTAAATTGCATAGACTTCTAAGGTGGAACTCAAGAATGAAACAATGCTCATTAGAGCTTTGCTTAAAATGTATAGACTTCTATTGTGTAACTCAATAATTAAACAATGCTCTTCAAACCTTTCCTAAATTGCGAAGACGAGTTTTATTGAGGTACTCAAGAATTAAACAATGCTTATTGAACTAAATTGCATAGACTTTTAATGTGGAACTAAAGAATGAAATAATTCTTATCAATGCCTTGCTTAAATTGCATAGACTTCTATTATGGAACTTAAGATTTAAACAATGCTTATCAAAGCTTTCCTAAATTGCGAAGGCTACTTCTATTGTGGAACTCAAAAAACAATGCGTAACAAAGCTTTGCTAAATTGCATAGACTTCTAATGTGGAACTCAAGAATGAAACAATGCTCAACAAAGCTTTGCATAAATTGCAGACACTTCTGTTGTGGAACTCAAGACTTAAGCAATTCTCTTCAAAGCTTTGTTAAATTGCAAAGACTACTTCTATTGTGGAACTCAAGAATTTAACAATACTCATCAATGCTTTTCTTAAAGTGCATAGACTTATATTGTGGAACTCAAAAATCAAACAATGCTCGTCAAAGCTTTGCTTAAATTGCGTAGACTTCTATTATGGAACTCAAGAATAAAGAAATGCTCATCAAAGCTTTACTAAATTGCACAGACTACTTCTATTATGGAATTTAAGAATTAAACAACGCTCATCAAAGCTTTTCTAAATTGCATAGACTTCTAATGTGCAACTCAAGAATGAAACAATGCTCATCCAAGCTTTGCTTAAATTGTATAGACTTCTACTGTGGAACTCAAGAATTAAACAATGCTCTTCAAAGCTTTGCTAAATTGTGAAGACGACTTTTCTTGAGGTACTCAAGAATTAAACAATGCTTATTGAACTAAATTGCGTTGTCTTTTAATGTGGAACTAAAGAATGAAATAATTCTTGTCAATGCCTTGCTTAAATTGCATAAACTTCTATTGTGGAACTAATGAATTAAACCATGCTGATCAAAGCTTTGCTAAATCGCGAAGACTACTTCTATTGTGGAACTCACGAATTAAACAACCCTCATGAAATCTTTGCTAATTTGCATAGACTTCTAAGGTGGAGCTCAAGAATGAAACAATGCTCATTACAGCTTTGCTTAAAATGTATAGACTTCTATTGTGTAACTCAATAATTAAACAATGCTCTTCAAACCTTTCCTAAATTGCGAAGACGAGTTTTATTGAGGTACTCAAGAATTAAACAATGCTTATTGAACTAAATTGCATAGACTTTTAATGTGGAACTAAAGAATGAAATAATTCTTATCAATGCCTTGCTTAAATTGCATAGACTTCTATTATGGAACTTAAGATTTAAACAATGCTTATCAAAGCTTTCCTAAATTGCGAAGACTACTTCTATTGTGGAACTCAAAAAACAATGCGTAACAAAGCTTTGCTAAATTGCATAGACTTCTAATGTGGAACTCAAGAATGAAACAATGCTCAACAAAGCTTTGCATAAATTGCAGACACTTCTGTTGTGGAACTCAAGACTTAAGCAATTCTCTTCAAAGCTTTGTTAAATTGCAAAGACTACTTCTATTGTGGAACTCAAGAATTTAACAATACTCATCAATGCTTTTCTTAAAGTGCATAGACTTATATTGTGGAACTCAAAAATCAAACAATGCTCGTCAAAGCTTTGCTTAAATTGCGTACACTTCTATTATGGAACTCAAGAATAAAGAAATGCTCATCAAAGCTTTACTAAATTGCACAGACTACTTCTATTATGGAATTTAAGAATTAAACAACGCTCATCAAAGCTTTTCTAAATTGCATAGACTTCTAATGTGCAACTCAAGAATGAAACAATGCTCATCCAAGCTTTGCTTAAATTGTATAGACTTCTACTGTGGAACTCAAGAATTAAACAATGCTCTTCAAAGCTTTGCTAAATTGTGAAGACGACTTTTCTTGAGGTACTCAAGTATTAAACAATGCTTATTGAACTAAATTGCGTTGTCTTTTAATGTGGAACTAAAGAATGAAATAATTCTTGTCAATGGCTTGCTTAAATTGCATAAACTTCTATTGTGGAACTAATGAATTAAACCATGCTGATCAAAGCTTTGCTAAATCGCGAAGACTACTTCTATTGTGGAACTCACGAATTAAACAACCCTCATGAAATCTTTGCTAATTTGCATAGACTTCTAAGGTGGAGCTCAAGAATGAAACAATGCTCATTACAGCTTTGCTTAAATTGTATAGACTTCTATTGTGTAACTCTATAATTAAACAATGCTCTTCAAACCTTTCCTAAATTGCGAAGACGAGTTTTATTGAGGTACTCAAGAATTAAACAATGCTTATTGAACTAAATTGCATAGACTTTTAATGTGGAACTAAAGAATGAAATAATTCTTATCAATGCCTTGCTTAAATTGCATAGACTTGTATTATGGAACTTAAGAATTAAACAATGCTTATCAAAGCTTTCCTAAATTGTGAAGACTACTTCTATTGTGGAACTTAAAAAACAATGCATAACAAAGCTTTGCTAAATTGCATAGACTTCTAATGTTGAACTCAAGAATGAAACAATGCTCAACAAAGCTTTGCATAAATTGCAGACACTTCTGTTGTGGCACTCAAGACATAAGCAATTCTCATCAAAGCTTTGTTAAATTGCAAAGAATAATTCTATTGTGGAACTCAAGAATTAAACAATGCTCATCAATGCTTTTCTTAAAGTGCATAGACTTATATTGTGGAACTTAAAAATCAAACAATGCTCGTCAAAGCTTTGCTTAAATTGCGTAGACTTCTATTATGGAACTCAAGAATAAAGAAATGCTCATCAAAGCTTTACTAAATTGCACAGACTACTTCTATTATGGAATTTAAGAATTAAAAAACGCTCATCAAAGCTTTTCTAAATTGCATAGACTTCTAATGTGCAACTCAAGAATGAAACAATGCTCATCCAAGCTTTGCTTAAATTGTATAGACTTCTACTGTGGAACTCAAGAATTAAACAATGCTCTTCAAAGCTTTGCTAAATTGTGAAGACGACTTTTCTTGAGGTACTCAAGAATTAAACAATGCTTATTGAACTAAATTGCGTTGTCTTTTAATGTGGAACTAAAGAATGAAATAATTCTTGTCAATGGCTTGCTTAAATTGCATAAACTTCTATTGTGGAACTAATGAATTAAACCATGCTGATCAAAGCTTTGCTAAATCGCGAAGACTACTTCTATTGTGGAACTCACGAATTAAACAACCCTCATGAAATCTTTGCTAATTTGCATAGACTTCTAAGGTGGAGCTCAAGAATGAAACAATGCTCATTACAGCTTTGCTTAAATTGTATAGACTTCTATTGTGTAACTCAATAATTAAACAATGCTCTTCAAACCTTTCCTAAATTGCGAAGACGAGTTTTATTGAGGTACTCAAGAATTAAACAATGCTTATTGAACTAAATTGCATAGACTTTTAATGTGGAACTAAAGAATGAAATAATTCTTATCAATGCCTTGCTTAAATTGCATAGACTTCTATTATGGAACTTAAGAATTAAACAATGCTTATCAAAGCTTTCCTAAATTGTGAAGACTACTTCTATTGTGGAACTTAAAAAACAATGCATAACAAAGCTTTGCTAAATTGCATAGACTTCTAATGTTGAACTCAAGAATGAAACAATGCTCAACAAAGCTTTGCATAAATTGCAGACACTTCTGTTGTGGAACTCAAGACTTAAGCAATTCTCATCAAAGCTTTGTTAAATTGCAAAGAATAATTCTATTGTGGAACTCAAGAATTAAACAATGCTCATCAATGCTTTTCTTAAAGTGCATAGACTTATATTGTGGAACTTAAAAATCAAACAATGCTCGTCAAAGCTTTGCTTAAATTGCGTAGACTTCTATTATGGAACTCAAGAATAAAGAAAAGCTCATCAAAGCTTAACTAAATTGCAAAGACTACTTCTATTATGGAATTTAAGAATTAAACAACGCTCATCAAAGCTTTTCTAAATTGCATAGACTTCTAATGTGCAACTCAAGAATGAAACAATGCTCATCCAAGCTTTGCTTAAATTGTATAGACTTCTACTGTGGAACTCAAGAATTAAACAATGCTCTTCAAAGCATTGCTAAATTGTGAAGAAGACTTTTCTTGAGGTACTCAAGAATTAAACAATGCTTATTGAACTAAATTGTGTTGTCTTTTAATGTGGAACTAAAGAATGAAATAATTCTTGTCAATACCTTGCTTAAATTGCATAGACTTCTATTCTGGAACTAAGAATTAAACCATGCTTATCAATGCTTTGCTAAATCGCGAAGACTACTTCTGTTGTGGAACTCACGAATTAAACAACGTTCATGAAATCTTTGCTAAATTGCATAGACTTCTAAGGTGGAACTCAAGAATGAAACAATGCTCATTAGAGCTTCGCTTAAAATGTATAGACTTCTATTGTGTAACTCAATAATTAAACACTGCTCTACAAACCTTTCCTAAATTGCGAAGACGAGTTTTATTAAGGTACTCAAGAATTAAACAATGCTTATTGAACTAAATTGCATAGACTTTTAATGTGGAACTAAAGAATGAAATAATTCTTATCAATGCCTTGCTTAAATTGCATAGACTTCTATTATGGAACTTAAGAATTAAACAATGCTTATCAAAGCTTTCCTAAATTGCGAAGACTACTTCTATTGTGGAACTCAAAAAACAATGCGTAACAAAGCTTTGCTAAATTGCATAGACTTCTAATGTGGAACTCAAGAATGAAACAATGCTTAACAAAGCTTTGCATAAATTGCAGACACTTCTGTTGTGGAACTCAAGACTTAAGCAATTCTCTTCAAAGCTTTGTTAAATTGCAAAGACTACTTCTATTGTGGAACTCAAGAATTTAACAATACTCATCAATGCTTTTCTTAAAGTGCATAGACTTATATTGTGGAACTCAAAAATCAAACAATGCTCGTCAAAGCTTTGCTTAAATTGCGTACACTTCTATTATGGAACTCAAGAATAAAGAAATGCTCATCATAGCTTTACTAAATTGCACTGACTACTTCTATTATGGAATTTAAGAATTAAACAGCGCTCATCAAAGCTTTTCTAAATTGCATAGACTTCTAATGTGCAACTCAATAATGAAACAATGCTCATCCAAGCTTTGCTTAAATTGTATAGTCTTCTACTGTGGAACTCAAGAATTAAACAATGCTCTTCAAAGCTTTGCTAAATTGTGAAGACGACTTTTCTTGAGGTACTCAAGAATTAAACAATGCTTATTGAACAAAATTGCGTTGTCTTTTAATGTGGAACTAAAGAATGAAATAATTCTTGTCAATGCCTTGCTTAAATTGCATAGACCTCTATTCTAGAACTTAAGAATTAAACCATGCTTATCAATGCTTTGCTAAATCGCGAAGACTACTTCTGTTGTGGAACTCACGAATTAAACAACGTTCATGAAATCTTTGCTAAATTGCATAGACTTCTAAGGTGGAACTCAAGAATTAAACAATGCTCATTACAGCTTTGCTTAAAATGTATAGACTTCTATTGTGTAACTCAATAATTAAACAATGCTCTTCAAACCTTTCCTAAATTGCGAAGACTAGTTTTATTGAGGTACTCAAGAATTAAATAATGCTTATTGAACTAAATTGCATAGACTTTTAATGTGGAACTAAAGAATGAAATAATTCTAATCAATGCCTTGCTTAAATTGCATAGACTTCTATTATGGAACTTAAGAATTAAACAATGCTTATCAAAGCTTTCCTAAATTGTGAAGACTACTTCTATTGTGGAACTTAAAAAACAATGCATAACAAAGCTTTGCTAAATTGCATAGACTTCTAATGTTGAACTCAAGAATGAAACAATGCTCAACAAAGCTTTACATAAATTGCAGACACTTCTGTTGTGGAACTCAAGACTTAAGCAATTGTCATCAAAGCTTTGTTAAATTCCAAAGAATAATTCTATTGTGGAACTCAAGAATTAAACAATGCTCATCAATGCTTTTCTTAAAGTGCATAGACTTATATTGTGGAACTCAAAAATCAAACAATGCTCGTCAAAGCTTTGCTTAAATTGCGTAGACTTCTATTATGGAACTCAAGAATAAAGAAATGCTCATCAAAGCTTTACTAAATTGCACAGACTACTTCTATTATGGAATTTAAGAATTAAAAAAGGCTCATCAAAGCTTTTCTAAATTGCATAGACTTCTAATGTGCAACTCAAGAATGAAACAATGCTCATCCAAGTTTTGCTTAAATTGTATAGACTTCTACTGTGGAACTCAAGAATTAAACAATGCTTATCAAAGCTTTGCTAAATTGTGAAGACGACTTTTCTTGAGGTACTCAAGAATCAAACAATGCTTATTGAACTAAATTGCGTTGTCTTTTAATGTGGAACTAAAGAATGAAATAATTCTTGTCAATGGCTTGCTTAAATTGCATAAACTTCTATTGTGGAACTAATGAATTAAACCATGCTGATCAAAGCTTTGCTAAATCGCGAAGACTACTTCTATTGTGGAACTCACGAATTAAACAACGCTCATGAAATCTTTGCTAATTTGCATAGACTTCTAAGGTGGAGCTCAAGAATGAAACAATGCTCATTACAGCTTTGCCTAAATTGTATAGACTTCTATTGTGTAACTCAATAATTAAACAATGCTCTTCAAACCTTTCCTAAATTGCGAAGACGAGTTTTATTGAGGTACTCAAGAATTAAACAATGCTTATTGAACTAAATTGCATAGACTTTTAATGTGGAACTAAAGAATGAAATAATTCTTATCAATGCCTTGCTTAAATTGCATAGACTTCTATTATGGAACTTAAGAATTAAACAATGCTTATCAAAGCTTTCCTAAATTGTGAAGACTACTTCTATTGTGGAACTTAAAAAACAATGCATAACAAAGCTTTGCTAAATTGCATAGACTTCTAATGTTGAACTCAAGAATGAAACAATGCTCAACAAAGCTTTGCATAAATTGCAGACACTTCTGTTGTGGAACTCAAGACTTAAGCAATTCTCATCAAAGCTTTGTTAAATTGCAAAGAATAATTCTATTGTGGAACTCAAGAATTAAACAATGCTCATCAATGCTTTTCTTAAAGTGCATAGACTTATATTGTGGAACTTAAAAATCAAACAATGCTCGTCAAAGCTTTGCTTAAATTGCGTAGACTTCTATTATGGAACTCAAGAATAAAGAAAAGCTCATCAAAGCTTTACTAAATTGCAAAGACTACTTCTATTATGGAATTTAAGAATTAAACAACGCTCATCAAAGCTTTTCTAAATTGCATAGACTTCTAATGTGCAACTCAAGAATGAAACAATGCTCATCCAAGCTTTGCTTAAATTGTATAGACTCCTACTGTGGAAATCAAGAATTAAACAATGCTCTTCAAAGCATTGCTAAATTGTGAAGACGACTTTTCTTGAGGTACTCAAGAATTAAACTGGCTTATTGAACTAAATTGTGTTGTCTTTTAATGTGGAACTAAAGAATGAAATAATTCTTGTCAATGCCTTGCTTAAATTGCATAGACTTCTATTCTGGAACTTAAGAATTAAACCATGCTTATCAATGCTTTGCTAAATCGCGAAGACTACTTCTGTTGTGGAACTCACGAATTAAACAACGTTCATGAAATCTTTGCTAAATTGCATAGACTTCTAAGGTGGAGCTCAAGAATGAGACAATGCTCATTACAACTTTGCTTAAAATGTATAGACTTCTATTCTGTAACTCAATAATTAAACAATGCTCTTCAAACCTTTCCTAAATTGCGAAGACGAGTTTTATTGAGGTACTCAAGAATTAAACAATGCTTATTGAACTAAATTGCATAGACTTTTAATGTGGAACTAAAGAATGAAATAATTCTTATCAATGCCTTGCTTAAATTGCATAGACTTCTATTATGGAACTTAAGATTTAAACAATGCTTATCAAAGCTTTCCTAAATTGCGAAGACTACTTCTATTGTGGAACTCAAAAAACAATGCGTAACAAAGCTTTGCTAAATTGCATAGACTTCTAATGTGGAACTCAAGAATGAAACAATGCTCAACAAAGCTTTGCATAAATTGCAGACACTTCTGTTGTGGAACTCAAGACTTAAGCAATTCTCTTCAAAGCTTTGTTAAATTGCAAAGACTACTTCTATTGTGGAACTCAAGAATTTAACAATACTCATCAATGCTTTTCTTAAAGTGCATAGACTTATATTGTGGAACTCAAAAATCAAACAATGCTCGTCAAAGCTTTGCTTAAATTGCGTACACTTCTATTATGGAACTCAAGAATAAAGAAATGCTCATCATAGCTTTACTAAATTGCACAGACTACTTCTATTATGGAATTTAAGAATTAAACAACGCTCATCAAAGCTTTTCTAAATTGCATAGACTTCTAATGTGCAACTCAAGAATGAAACAATGCTCATCCAAGCTTTGCTTAAATTGTATAGTCTTCTACTGTGGAACTCAAGAATTAAACAATGCTCTTCAAAGCTTTGCTAAATTGTGAAGACGACTTTTCTTGAGGTACTCAAGAACTAAACAATGCTTATTGAACTAAATCGCGTTGTCTTTTAATGTGGAACTAAATAATGAAATAATTCTTGTCAATGCCTTGCTTAAATTGCATAAACTTTATTGTGGAACTTAAGAATTAAACCATACTGATCAAAGCTTTGCTAAATCGCGAAGACTACTTCTATTGTGGAACTCACGAATTAAACAACGCTCATGAAATCTATGCTAAATTGCATAGACTTCTAAGGTGGAGCTCAAGAATGAAACAATGCTCATTACAGCTTTGCTTAAATTGTATAGACTTCTATTCTGTAACTCAATAATTAAACAATGCTCTTCAAACCTTTTCTAAATTGCGAAGACGAGTTTTATTGAGGAACTCAAGAATTAAACAATGCTTATTGGACTAAATTGCATAGACTTTTAATGTGGAACTAAAGAATGAAATAATTCTTATCAATGCCTTGCTTAAATTGCATAGACTTCTATTATGGAACTTAAGAATTAAACAATGCTTATCAAAGCTTTCCTAAATTGTGAAGACTACTTCTATTGTGGAACTTAAAAAACAATGCATAACAAAGCTTTGCTAAATTGCATAGACTTCTAATGTTGAACTCAAGAATGAAACAATGCTCAACAAAGCTTTGCATAAATTGCAGACACTTCTGTTGTGGAACTCAAGACTTAAGCAATTCTCATCAAAGCTTTGTTAAATTGCAAAGAATAATTCTATTGTGGAACTCAAGAATTAAACAATGCTCATCAATGCTTTTCTTAAAGTGCATAGACTTATATTGTGGAACTCAAAAATCAAACAATGCTCGTCAAAGCTTTGCTTAAATTGCGTAGACTTCTATTATGGAACTCAAGAATAAAGAAATGCTCATCAAAGCTTAACTAAATTGCAAAGACTACTTCTATTATGGAATTTAAGAATTAAACAACGCTCATCAAAGCTTTTCTAAATTGCATAGACTTCTAATGTGAAACTCAAGAATGAAACAATGCTCATCCAAGCTTTGCTTAAATTGTATAGACTTCTACTGTGGAACTCAAGAATTAAACAATGCTCTTCAAAGCATTGCTAAATTGTGAAGACGACTTTTCTTGAGGTACTCAAGAATTAAACAATGCTTATTGAACTAAATTGTGTTGTCTTTAAATTTGGAACTAAAGAATGAAATAATTCTTGTCAATGCCTTGCTTAAATTGCATAGACTTCTATTCTAAAACTTATGAATTAAACCATGCTTATCAATGCTTTGCTAAATCGCGAAGACTACTTCTGTTGTGGAATCACGAATTAAACAACGTTCATGAAATCTTTGCTAAATTGCATAGACTTCTAAGGTGGAACTCAAGAATGAAACAATGCTCATTAGAGCTTTGCTTAAAATGTATAGACTTCTATTGTGTAACTCAATAATTAAACAACGCTCTTCAAACCTTTCCTAAATTGCGAAAACGAGTTTTATTGAGGTACTCAAGAATTAAACAATGCTTATTGAACTAAATTGCATAGACTTTTAATGTGGAACTAAAGAATGAAATAATTCTTATCAATGCCTTGCTTAAATTGCATAGACTTCTATTATGGAACTTAAGAATTAAACAATGCTTATCAAAGCTTTCCTAAATTGCGAAGACTACTTCTATTGTGGAACTCAAAAAACAATGCGTAACAAAGCTTTGCTAAATTGCATAGACTTCTAATGTGGAACTCAAGAATGAAACAATGCTCAACAAAGCTTTGCATAAATTGCAGACACTTCTGTTGTGGAACTCAAGACTTAAGCAATTCTCATCAAAGCTTTGTTAAATTGCAAAGACTACTTCTATTGTGGAACTCAAGAATTTAACAATACTCATCAATGCTTTTCTTAAAGTGCATAGACTTATATTGTGGAACTCAAAAATCTAACAATGCTCGTCAAAGCTTTGCTTAAATTGCGTACACTTCTATTATGGAACTCAAGAATAAAGAAATGCTCATCAAAGCTTTACTAAATTGCACAGACTACTTCTATTATGGAATTTAAGAATTAAACAACGCTCATCAAAGCTTTTCTAAATTGCATAGACTTCTAATGTGCAACTCAAGAATGAAACAATGCTTATCCAAGCTTTGCTTAAATTGTATAGTCTTCTACTGTGGAACTCAAGAATTAAACAATGCTCTTCAAAGCTTTGCTAAATTGTGAAGACGACTTTTCTTGAGGTACTCAAGAACTAAACAATGCTTATTGAACTAAATTGCGTTGTCTTTTAATGTGGAACTAAATAATGAAATAATTCTTTTCAATGCCTTGCTTAAATTGCATAAACTTTATTATGGAACTTAAGAATTAAACCATGCTGATCAAAGCTTTGCTAAATCGCGAAGACTACTTCTGTTGTGGAACTCACGAATTAAACAACGCTCATGAAATATTTGCTAAATTGCATAGACTTCTAAGGTGGAGCTCAAGAATGAGACAATGCTCATTACAACTTTGCTTAAAATGTATAGACTTCTATTCTGTAACTCAATAATTAAACAATGCTCTTCAAACCTTTCCTAAATTGCGAAGACGAGTTTTATTGAGGTACTCAAGAATTAAACAATGCTTATTGAACTAAATTGCATAGACTTTTAATGTGGAACTAAAGAATGAAATAATTTTTATCAATGCCTTGCTTAAATTGCATAGACTTCTATTATGGAACTTAAGAATTAAACAATGCTTATCAAAGCTTTCCTAAATTGTGAAGACTACTTCTATTGTGGAACTTAAAAAACAATGCATAACAAAGCTTTGCTAAATTGCATAGACTTCTAATGTTGAACTCAAGAATGAAACAATGCTCAACAAAGCTTTGCATAAATTGCAGACACTTCTGTTGTGGAACTCAAGACTTAAGCAATTGTCATCAAAGCTTTGTTAATTTCCAAAGAATAATTCTATAGTGGAACTCAAGAATTAAACAATGCTCATCAATGCTTTTCTTAAAGTGCATAGACTTATATTGTGGAACTCAAAAATCAAACAATGCTCGTCAAAGCTTTGCTTAAATTGCGTAGACTTCTATTATGGAACTCAAGAATAAAGAAATGCTCATCAAAGCTTAACTAAATTGCAAAGACTACTTTTATTATGGAATTTAAGAATTAAACAACGCTCATCAAAGCTTTTCTAAATTGCATAGACTTCTAATGTGCAACTCAAGAATGAAACAATGCTCATCCAAGATTTGCTTAAATTGTATAGACTTCTACTGTGGAACTCAAGAATTAAACAATGCTCTTCAAAGCATTGCTAAATTGTGAAGACGACTTTTATTGAGGTACTCAAGATTTAAACAATGCTTATTGAACTAAATTGTGTTGTCTTTTAATGTGGAACTAAAGAATGAAATAATTCTTGTCAATGCCTTGCTTAAATTGCATAGACTTCTATTGTGGAACTTAAGAATTAAACCATGCTTATCAATGCTTTGCTAAATCGCGAAGACTACTTCTGTTGTGGAACTCACGAATTAAACAATGCTCATGAAATCTTTGCTAAATTGCATAGATTTCTAAGGTGGAACTCAAGAATGAAACAACGCTCATTAGAGCTTTGCTTAAAATGTATAGACTTCTATTGTGTAACTCAATAATTAAACAATGCTCTTCAAACCTTTCCTAAATTGCGAAGACGAGTTTTATTGATGTACTCAAGAATTAAACAATGCTTATTGAACTAAATTGCATAGACTTTTAATGTGGAACTAAAGAATGAAATAATTCTTATCAGTGCCTTGCTTAAATTGCATAGACTTCTATTATGGTACTTAAGAATTAAACAATGCTTATCAAAGCTTTCCTAAATTGTGAAGACTACTTCTATTGTGGAACTTAAAAAACAATGCATAACAAAGCTTTGCTAAATTGCATAGACTTCTAATGTTGAACTCAAGAATGAAACAATGCTCAACAAAGCTTTGCATAAATTGCAGACACTTCTGTTGTGGAACTCAAGACTTAAGCAATTGTCATCAAAGCTTTGTTAAATTCCAAAGAATAATTCTATTGTGGAACTCAAGAATTAAACAATGCTCATCAATGCTTTTCTTAAAGTGCATAGACTTATATTGTGGAACTCAAAAATCAAACAATGCTCGTCAAAGCTTTGCTTAAATTGCGTACACTTCTATTATGGAACTCAAGAATAAAGAAATGCTCATCAAAGCTTAACTAAATTGCAAAGACTACTTCTATTATGGAATTTAAGAATTAAACAACGCTCATCAAAGCTTTTCTAAATTGCATAGACTTCTAATGTGCAACTCAAGAAAGAAACAATGCTCATCCAAGCTTTGCTTAAATTGTATAGACTTCTACTGTGGAACTCAAGAATTAAACAATGCTCTTCAAAGCATTGCTAAATTGTGAAGACGACTTTTATTGAGGTACTCAAGATTTAAACAATGCTTATTGAACTAAATTGTGTTGTCTTTTAATGTGGAACTAAAGAATGAAATAATTCTTGTCAATGCCTTGCTTAAATTGCATAGACTTCTATTGTGGAACTTAAGAATTAAACCATGCTTATCAATGCTTTGCTAAATCGCGAAGACTACTTCTGTTGTGGAACTCACGAATTAAACAATGCTCATGAAATCTTTGCTAAATTGCATAGATTTCTAAGGTGGAACTCAAGAATGAAACAATGCTCATTAGAGCTTTGCTTAAAATGTATAGACTTCTATTGTGTAACTCAATAATTAAACAATGCTCTTCAAACCTTTCCTAAATTGCGAAGACGAGTTTCATTGAGGTACTCAAGAATTAAACAATGCTTATTGAACTAAATTGCATAGACTTTTAATGTGGAACTAAAGAATGAAATAATTCTTATCAATGCCTTGCTTAAATTGCATAGACTTCTATTATGGAACTTAAGAATTAAACAATGCTTATCAAAGCTTTCCTAAATTGTGAAGACTACTTCTATTGTGGAACTCAAAAAACAATGCGAAACAAAGCTTTGCTAAATTGCATAGACTTCTAATGTGGAACTCAAGAATGAAACAGTGCTCAACAAAGCTTTGCATAAATTGCAGACACTTCTGTTGTGGAACTCAAGACTTAAGCAATTCTCATCAAAGCTTTGTTAAATTGCAAAGACTACTTCTATTGTGGAACTCAAGAATTTAACAATACTCATCAATGCTTTTCTTAAAGTGCATAGACTTATATTGTGGAACTCAAAAATCAAACAATGCTCGTCAAAGCTTTGCTTAAATTGCGTACACTTCTATTATGGAACTCAAGAATAAAGAAATGATCATCAAAGCTTTACTAAATTGCACAGACTACTTCTATTATGGAATTTAAGAATTAAACAACGCTCATCAAAGCTTTTGTAAATTGCATAGACTTCTAATGTGCAACTCAAGAATGAAACAATGCTCATCCAAGCTTTGCTTAAATTGTATAGACTTCTACTGTGGAACTCAAGAAGTAAACAATGCTTTTCAAAGCTTTGCTAAATTGTGAAGACGACTTTTCTTGAGGTACTCAAGAATTAAACAATGCTTATTGAACTAAATTGCGTTGTCTTTTAATGTGGAACTAAAGAATGAAATAATTCTTGTCAATGCCTTGCTTAAATTGCATAGACTTCTATTGTGGAACTTAAGAATTAAACCATGCTGATCAAAGCTTTGCTAAATCGCGAAGACTACTTCTGTTGTGGAACTCACGAATTAAACAACTGTAACAACCCGAAGTTGTTCATCACCGAAAACCCGTTCTACCCGTATAACTCGTCGGAAATCGAAATGTCCCGTTATCGTTTTTGGGCTTAGTTAACTAAAATTAAATATTTATTTTCATTCAATGAGGGTCCAAATCATCTAGGAACTCATGAAATTAGCCCAAGACATTTATTTTATAAGTTTTAGAAATATCCTCGTCGGGTGACGAAAACTCAATCGGGTGCGACCCAAAGCATCGTTTAAGGCCGGTATCGGGTAGAATTCCACCGTGTCCAAATTTTAGGGACTATATAAACATGTTTTAGCACTCATTTGAAGCTTTTTCCTTCTCTCTCTACTCTCTCTCTAACCTCTCTCCTAAATCCAAAGATTAAGTGTCCAAAACTCAAATTTAAGGCTTCAAATCCTTAAGGTACCTGCCTAGTCTTAATCTTTAGCATGTTTAGCTTCCAAATTAGACACTTAATCATAAAATTGGACATTGTATGTGAGTTTACGGCCCAGGAGGCAGCCTAGGCCGTAAACACCATTTTGAAGGGTTTTTAGCCCTTAAACTCCTTCCTAGACTCAAATGGACTTTAGATATGGCTAAGGGACTTCAAGATATGGACTTAGAGCACCTAAAACTATATATTTGTGGACTTTGAAGGAGTTTACGGCCAAGGCATAAGCTTGGGCCGTAAACTCATGAAAATGGTGTTTTTCATGTCTTTAAACCCTTCCAAATCACCCCTACAGCTTAGATATGAATTATAGGACTTTGATTCTTGCATTTGGACACTTGAAACATTAATTTTGAAGGACTTAGATGAGTTTACGGCCAAGGAGAGTTCTTGGGCCGTAAACTCCACAAAAACTTGGCATAAATCTCATTCTAAGGTGTTAGAAAGCCATCCAACACCACCAAAAGCCTTGGAATAAATCAAGGGACCAACCAAAAATACTTTGAAGGCCTAAAACACAACATTTATGGGGTTTCTAAGATTTTACGGCCAAGACATGTTCTTGGGCCGTAAACTCCAAAATTTTTGGTGTTAGAATGCAAACTACACACCCCTAAGGCCCTTAGATGAATTTTAGAAGTCCTTTCATGCATGTTCTAGACCTTGAAACACCTTGGAACACCACACACAAGAGTTTACGGCCATGAAGGGGGTTTCATGGGCCGTAAACTCCACAAATCCCCCAAAAATCCCATGCAAACTCATGTTAGGCCTTGGATTAATTTTACCAATCACATGTGATTTGTTCTAGCACCATTTAGCACCATTTCCTTGAGTAATTAGGAGTTTACGGCCAGGAGCCTATGCTAGGCCGTAAACTCCCATAAATTAATCATTTTGGTGATTTTAATCCATTCCATGCATTTAGAACAAAGCCTAGAATCATTTCCTATGTCCAGATAAGCCATTTAAGCCATTTAAACACCCAAAACCACACCCACATGAGTTTACGGCCGTAAACTCATGTATGTGTGTGTTTTGTGGTTGTAAACTCATTTAAAAGTTTACTTATGGGGAGTAAACTCAAGTCCCAAGTCCCTAGTGTCATTTCCCATCCCTAAACACCACGCGGGTCCCTCCAAACACTCGTATCGGAGTGTTTTCACGACTTGAAGCAATTGTCCCTATCCAACAATCAATCTAGGTCCTAATTAGATACAAATATGTATCTTTACATTATAATTAGGAACCTCGTGTATTTGCAAGCCCCGGATCAACTCTTAGCATCCAAATCGTCATACTTCTCGTCCGGTGAGTTCATACCCCTACGCCTTTTTCACTGTTTTTAACTGTTTTCAGGGGGGAATACAAGCAAACCAAAACTGTTTTCAAATCATAACATTTATGTGTTTCAAATAATATCTGGCAAATATATAAACTCTTTTACTCCTTATGTATTATGTTGAGCATAAGGAATGATTTATCAATTTCAACTAAATGGATTTTAGTTAAGAAAATAATCAAACTAATCAAATTATTATGGGAATAATTTGGGGTTCTATGTTTCTCTTTATATCATGTATTGATATCTGTATTAAGTTATTAGATAAACTATGTCTGATTCAGTTTATCTCCGTATTATTCGAATGTTTTTGCCAGATAATTTCATTGTATGTATCTATTTTTCACTGTATCATGTCTTAAAGTCTATGTATGTTTGTAATCGTATAAGAATCCTGTGAATAGTTAAATACTAGTTTGTGAGATAGTCACTACCCTTTATGGATGATCAAGTAAATCCTCTCCGGAAGTGTAACCAGAGTCTCCTGGAAGGAGAGCGAAGAGTTTGTGAATAGATATATTCGGGACTGACAATCCCACACCTTAACCGCTAGCTACAGTTAGGCGGGTAGGCCTGGGGTGACAAATTCTGGATATCATTTGACGTCTGACTAACGTCAGGGAGGTCTCGTTGTCATATCAGCATGGTTACCCGACTCACAATACGTATTAATATAACTTATTCACAGCTAGGGTTTGTTTAGAATTTATATCTTGTTCGGGATGGTAATCCCATGGTCTTGTATCTATATCTCATTCGGGATGGTATTCCCATGGTTTTATGTCTATATCTCGTTCGGGATGATAATCCCATGATCTTGTGTCTATATTTCGTTCGGGATGGCAATCCCATGGTTTTGAAACTAAATCTTATACGGGATGATAATCCCATGATTTTATCAATCTATCATATATCTAGTTTCGGGATAGTGATCCCATGGTCTATCGAACTATCTTATATCTACTTTCGGGATAGTAATCCCATGGTTTTTATCGAATTATCTTATAACTGGTTCGGGATGTAGTCCCAAGGTTTTCAAAATGCATTCTATTTACAGTTCATCTAACTTATAGTTTTGTTTATTAAACTATACTATGGGTTATTCAATCAATCTTACAATTAGGAAAATATGGGATTTTCCTGGGGTTAACTTATATCTGTAACAGAACTGTAATGAAAGATAACTTAACTACTTTACATAAGAAAATATGAGATTTTCTTGGATATCAAATCTTTTCAGAATACTAAAGGAAACCGATACATTTTCACAAAACAAAACCGCTTATGAACTCACCAGCTTTATGCTGATTTTCAAACTGCTTGTATTCTCAGGTCCAAGTTAGACAGGTACCCGACGATATCTTTTGGTGAAGACGGAGTGCTCCGAGGACTCGTCTCTTTTGTTCATATGATATATGTATAACTTTTGTACAATTTACTTTTGAACCAAATGTAAACTTTCACATATATGTAATGTAATGGTTGTTTACTGTGATTACTATGTACATTGGATTTGATACACAACGTGGAGTCAACCCCGGGAACGTTTCCGCCTTTGGTTTTCGGGGTGTGACAGATTGGTATCAGAGCCCTTGTTTATAGTGAACAGAGTATACCAAACCTTACATGGTATAAGACTATAAACATTAAGGGGCCTAAGTGCTCTGAACTAAAAGTATCCTACAAGATATAAGTATTCTCAAAAGTATTTAAGTATGCCGAGCCGTCGAAATCCGTAACTACAAGTAGAACAAAACATAAGTAAATGGGTGTTGTACACTGCGGTTAAACCTGGGCAGTTATGTAGTCGTGTCTAGGGTCAATATAGCCTGGCCAACTATATTCATTCGAGACACGGCCAACATGTGCTTGGGAGTGACTGTGGCATGCGGCATACCTAAAACTTACCCAATATCCCAAACAATAAATCGACGCTGCAGCGAACCATGAAATACTATGGGAGTATTTCTCGAGCCGATCCTTTGTAGAAAATCCTCGTATATGCGTTATTCTTTGATCATTCCTCTAGCGATAAAATGTTCTATCTTGATAACTCCTTTCTGCTTTGTCGCTTAGTATGATGCTATATTTGCCTTGATGAGATATCTCCTGTCCCATATCTCTTGATTCAATTCAGAGGACTTATGATCCTCTCTTTCCTGATCTTTTTAGATCAAGATGCCTCCAAGAAAGAGACCCAGCTCAACGAACAACAACAATCCTCCTTTTCAACTTGATATTGCATCACTTCAGACAGTTCTGACTGCTGCAATGGTAGCAGCCATGTCGCAAATGAACTCTAGAAATTCAGGAGGTGATCCCCAACACCAAAACCCAGAAGATAGCCAGGGACACCAAAAAGGGGGTTCCTATAAGGACTTCATGAACGCAAAACCGACATTCTTCGATGGCACAGGGGGTGTCATTGCCTTAACCCGATGGTTCGAGAGAATCGAATCAATCTTTGAAATATGTGGATGTTCGGAGTCTGATAGAGTCAAGTTTGCCGCCTGTACTTTCCTAGACAAAGCCCTGACTTGGTGGAATAGCCGAGTCAAATCCTTAACTTTACCTATAGCCAATGCTATGGGTTGGGAAGCTATGAAGGAGCTTCTTCTCGCAGAGTATTGCCCTCGGGGCGAACTTCAGAAGCTAGAACACGAACTATGGAACCTTAAGATGAAGGATTCTGACATAGCTGCTTATACCTCAAGATTCGACGATCTGGCCCTACTTTGTCCGGGAATGGTTACCCCGGAAAGTAAAAAGATAGAGAGATTCATCTGGGGGTTGACCCAGCCAACAAAGGGAAATGTCTTGGCTGCGAAGCCAGACACTTATGACAGTGCCAAATGTCTTGCAAAAATCCTGATAGATCACGAAGATAACTCTGATGAAGAAGCTACTACCCCCGAGCCAGTCACTAGTGGAGGCGGAAGTAAAAGGAAATCCTGGAACAAGCGTAAGGCCCAGAGTATGCAAGGGTCTTCTAAGAAACAACAAACGGTAGCAGTCCATGCTGCTACTGCCCCTGTTGCTGTTTCAGCTGTAGGTTCCACAGCCCAAACTCCCGCCAGTGGATATACTGGTACCCATCCTTGGTGTGGTAAGTGTAACTACCACCACCGCATTCCTGGACCATGTCGCGAAAGGATCTGCGACAACTGTGGCAATAAGGGCCATTTTGCGCGAACCTGTAGAAAACCAGCCAAGCCAACAAACCAATCATCTGGAGTGGGAATCAGTCCGGCCTGCTACAATTGTGGTGAAGCTGGGCACTTCAAAAGGAATTGTCCCAAGACAGCTACAACCACAAATCCCTCTGCTGCCGCAGGTATATCTCTCTTTAAAAAAATTCTTATACTTACAACTCTTTTTGATTTTGGGGTGCAAAAGGGGAAATCTGTTATCTATCTATTCGAACGTTTTCTAAACTCAATTCTTCGTATGTAATCGAAATGTATACCGTCGAGACGACTAACTAGTGAAATAGAGAACACTAACTTCGTACCTATAGATTGAATCCTCAGTCCGGAGGACTATTCTATTCCATTCGATTTATAAAGGGGGAAAACTTTCCATGAAAATACTTTGATGCCATGTTTAACCAGAAATGACCGAGTTTTCGTTCGCGTTGTTATCTTTGTTTTCGAAAGGGTCGCTCTTATAGATTCCTTTCTCGACATGGAGTCAACCCCGGGAACGTTTCCGCCTTTGGTTTTCGGGGTGTGACAACAACGCTCATGAAATCTTTGCTAAATTGCATAGACTTCTAAGGTGGAGCTCAAGAATGAAACAATGCTCAATACAGCTTTGCTTAAAATGTATAGACTTCTATTCTGTAACTCAATAATTAAACAATGCTCTTCAAACCTTTCCTAAATTGCGAAGACGAGTTTTATTGAGGTACTCAAGAATTAAACAATGCTTATTGAACTAAATTGCATAGACTTTTAATGTGGAACTAAAGAATGAAATAATTCTTATCAATGCATTGCTTAAATTGCATAGACTTCTATTATGGAACTTAAGAATTAAACAATGCTTATCAAAGCTTTCCTAAATTGTGAAGACTACTTCTATTGTGGAACTTAAAAAACAATGCATAACAAAGCTTTGCTAAATTGCATAGACTTCTAATGTTGAACTCAAGAATAAAACAATGCTCAACAAAGCTTTGCATAAATTGCAGACACTTCTGTTGTGGAACTCAAGACTTAAGCAATTCTCATCAAAGCTTTGTTAAATTGCAAAGAATAATTCTATTGTGGAACTCAAGAATTAAACAATGCTCATCAATGCTTTTCTTAAAGTGCATAGACTTTATATTGTGGAACTCAAAAATCAAACAATGCTCGTCAAAGCTTTGCTTAAATTGCGTAGACTTCTATTATGGAACTCAAGAATAAAGAAATGCTCATCAAAGCTTAACTAAATTGCAAAGACTACTTCTATTATGGAATTTAAGAATTAAACAATGCTCATCAAAGCTTTTCTAAATTGCATAGACTTCTAATGTGGAACACAAGAATGAAACAATGCTCATCCAAGCTTTGCTTAAATTGTATAGACTTCTACTGTGGAACTCAAGAATTAAACAATGCTCTTCAAAGCATTGCTAAATTGTGAAGACAACTTTTCTAAATTGCACAGACTTCTAAGGTGGAACTCAAGAATCAAACAATGCTCATTAGAGCTTTGCTTAAAATGTATAGACTTCTATTGTGTAACTCAATAATTAAACAACGCTCTTCAAACCTTTCCTAAATTGCGAAGACGAGATTTATTGAGGTACTCAAGAATTAAACAATGTTTATTGAACTAAATTGCATAGACTTTTAATGTGGAACTAAAGAATGAAATAATTCTTATCAATGCCTTGCTTAAATTGCATAGACTTCTATTATGGAACTTAAGAATTAAACAATGCTTATCAAAGCTTTGCTAAATTGTGAAGATAGACTACTTCTATTGTGGAACTCAAAAAACAATGCATAACAAAGCTTTGCTAAATTGCATAGACTTCTAATGTGGAACTCAAGAATGAAACAATGCTCAACAAAGCTTTGCATAAATTGCAGACACTTCTGTTGTGGAACTCAAGACTTAAGCAATTCTCATCAAAGCTTTGCTAAATTGCAAAGACTACTTCTATTGTGGAACTCAAGAATTAAACAATGCTCATCAATGCTTTTCTTAAAGTGCATAGACTTATATTGTGGAACTCAAAAATCAAACAATGCTCGTCAAAGCTTTACTTAAATTGCGTAGACTTCTATTATGGTACTCAAGAATAAAGAAATGCTCATCAAAGCTTTACTAAATTGCAAAGACTATTTCTATTATAGAATTTAAGAATT
Source organism: Lactuca sativa (assembly GCF_002870075.4). NCBI lineage: Eukaryota > Viridiplantae > Streptophyta > Magnoliopsida > Asterales > Asteraceae > Lactuca > Lactuca sativa. The sequence goes on from NC_056629.2 coordinate 112,562,897, forward strand.
AAACAACGTTCATCAAAGCTTTTCTAAATTGTATAGACTTCTAATGTGGAAGTCAAGAATGAAACAATGCTCATCCAAGCTTTGCTTAAATTGTATAGACTTCTACTGTGGAACTCAAGAATTAAACAATGCTCTTCAAAGCATTGCTAAATTGTGAAGACGACTTTTCTTGAGGTACTCAAGAATTAAACAATGCTTATTGAACTAAATTGTGTTGTCTTTTAATGTGGAACTAAATAATGAAATAATTCTTGTCAATGCCTTGCTTAAATTGCATAGACTTCTATTGTGGAACTTAAGAATTAAACCATGCTTATGAAAGCTTTACTAAATCGCGAAGACTACTTCTGTTGTGGAACTCACGAATTAAACAACGCTCATGAAATCTTTGCTAAATTGCATAGACTTTTAAGGTGGAACTCAAGAATGAAACAATGCTCATTACAGCTTTGCTTAAAATGTATAGACTTCTATTGTGTAACTCAATAATTAAACAATGCTCTTCAAACCTTTACTAAATTGCGAAGACGAGTTTTATTGAGGTAATCAAGAATTAAACAATGCTTATTGAACTAAATTGCATAGACTTTTAATGTGGAACAAAAGAATGAAATAATTCTTATCAATGCCTTGCTTAAATTGCATAGACTTCTATTATGGAACTTAAGAATTAAACAATGCTTATCAAAGCTTTGCTAAATTGTGAAGAAAGACTACTTCTATTGTGGAACTCAAAAAACAATGCATAACAAAGCTTTGCTAAATTGCATAGACTTCTAATGTGGAAATCAAGAATGCAACAATGCTCAACAAAGCTTTGCATAAATTGCAGACACTTCTGTTGTGGAACTCAAGACTTAAGCAATTCTCATCAAAGCTTTGTTAAATTGCAAAGACTACTTCTATTGTGGAACTCAAGAATTAAACAATGCTCATCAATGCTTTTCTTAAAGTGCATAGACTTATATTGTGGAACTCAAAAATCAAACAATGCTCGTCAAAGCTTTGCTTAAATTGCGTAGACTTCTATTATGGAACTCAAGAATAAAGAAATGCTCATCAAAGCTTTACTAAATTGCAAAGACTACTTCTATTATAGAATTTAAGAATTAAACAACGCTCATCAAAGCTTTTCTAAAGTGCATAGACTTCTAATGTGGAAGTCAAGAATGAAACAATGCTCATCCAAGCTTTGCTTAAATTGTATAGACTTCTACTGTGGAACTCAAGAATTAAACAATGCTCTTCAAAGCATTGCTAAATTGTGAAGACGACTTTTCTTGAGGTACTCAAGAATTAAACAATGCTTGTTGAACTAAATTGTGTTGTCTTTTAATGTGGAACTAAAGAATGAAATAATTCTTGTCAATGCCTTGCTTAAATTGCATAGACTTCTATTGTGGAACTTAAGAATTAAACCATGCTGATCAAAGCTTTGCTAACTCGCGAAGACTACTTCTGTTGTGGAACTCACGAATTAAACAACGCTCATGAAATCTTTGCTAAATTGCATAGACTTTTAAGGTGGAACTCAAGAATGAAACAACGCTCATTAGAGCTTTGCTTAAAATGTATAGACTTCTATTGTGTAACTCAATAATTAAACAATGCTCTTCAAACCTTTCCTAAATTGCGAAGACAAGTTTTATTGATGTACTCAAGAATTAAACAATGCTTATTGAACTAAATTGCATAGACTTTTAATGTGGAACTAAAGAATGAAATAATTCTTATCAGTGCCTTGCTTAAATTGCATAGACTTCTATTATGGTACTTAAGAATTAAACAATGCTTATCAAAGCTTTCCTAAATTGTGAAGACTACTTCTATTGTGGAACTTAAAAAACAATGCATAACAAAGCTTTGCTAAATTGCATAGACTTCTAATGTTGAACTCAAGAATGAAACAATGCTCAACAAAGCTTTGCATAAATTGCAGACACTTCTGTTGTGGAACTCAAGACTTAAGCAATTGTCATCAAAGCTTTGTTAAATTCCAAAGAATAATTCTATTGTGGAACTCAAGAATTAAACAATGCTCATCAATGCTTTTCTTAAAGTGCATAGACTTATATTGTGGAACTCAAAAATCAAACAATGCTCGTCAAAGCTTTGCTTAAATTGCGTAGACTTCTATTATGGAACTCAAGAATAAAGAAATGCTCATCAAAGCTTAACTAAATTGCAAAGACTACTTCTATTATGGAATTTAAGAATTAAACAACGCTCATCAAAGCTTTTCTAAATTGCATAGACTTCTAATGTGCAACTCAAGAAAGAAACAATGCTCATCCAAGCTTTGCTTAAATTGTATAGACTTCTACTGTGGAACTCAAGAATTAAACAATGCTCTTCAAAGCATTGCTAAATTGTGAAGACGACTTTTATTGAGGTACTCAAGATTTAAACAATGCTTATTGAACTAAATTGTGTTGTCTTTTAATGTGGAACTAAAGAATGAAATAATTCTTGTCAATGCCTTGCTTAAATTGCATAGACTTCTATTGTGGAACTTAAGAATTAAACCATGCTTATCAATGCTTTGCTAAATCGCGAAGACTACTTCTGTTGTGGAACTCACGAATTAAACAATGCTCATGAAATCTTTGCTAAATTGCATAGATTTCTAAGGTGGAACTCAAGAATGAAACAATGCTCATTAGAGCTTTGCTTAAAATGTTAGTTTTAATGAATAATTGGTTGGTTGGCTTGTAACCACCAAATTTGTAATAAAGGCTTCATATAAAGCCAAGTTTATGCATGGAAAAAGGAATAGAAGAATTTTTAAGAAAAAAACCTTTGTTCAATTGGAATTATTGTTATAATTCACAAATTATCCTGTTAGGATGTGTTCTTGACTTGATACGAACTCAATCCAATAGGTCTTGGGTTGTTTTCACCGGTATACAACTTAATAGGTCTTGAGTTGTTACTAATCTATCCATTTCTTTCCATTCATATATCATTTGTGGTTACTATTCTCTCTTAATTTACCTAAACACTACCCTACTCACCAAATCAAGTCCATACATGCATCATAAGTGGTATCAGAGCCTAGTTCCGATTGGGTGTAACTAAGTTCTTGTTCTGAATTCAGTTGTTGTCCAAAAATGTTGCGCAAGCTATATGATGAAGAAGAGGAGGTAGAAGATTCTGGTCCCATCTACGACACCGATGGAGAGGGGGAATTTTGTGAAAGAATAAGTTTCTTGGTTGAAGAGGAATTTATTGAAGAACTTGACGAAGAAACTAATTTCGTGATCGGAGATGAATTTGTTGAAGCAATTGTGGAGGAAATCAATTTTGTTGATATGGACAAAATTATTGAAGAAATTGTGATTTTTGTTGAACAACAAATTTCATTCCAAGAGCTTACAACCACGAGAACCAATGACTATAAGTGCCACAATAGTTCATGTTCTCATATCTTTTATGAACATAACTCCTTTTCTAAAGATCTTAAAGAAATCCAAATTGGAAGCTTCATTGATCAAGAAGATTTATTTGTTTTTCATCTTCATGTTCGTTTCAAAGTGTGGGAAATTTTTACACTTTGGAGACCATGGAATGCTTATATTTTACATTTTGAAGACCTTGGTGAGAGGAGGAAGCATGGTGAGATGTTGGATTTTACTAATTATGATCTTAATAATGATGTTTTTGTTTTGTCTTCATTCATTGATCAAAAGGAGAAAAACGACTTGCGTATTACTTTTGATAAAAAGTTTTGTGCAATTAGAGATGAAGACTTTTCATTCGTGGCTAAAAAACAAGAAGACGAATTATTTTTGGATGATGGTAGAATTTTGTACCCTCCAAAAGACGATATGATGATTTCCAAAACAATATGTGTTCATGGTGGTAGCAATCAGTCACCAAAAGAGGCATTGTGTGGCAATTCTTATGCCAATTTTCTATGTTGTCCACAAACAAAACATATTTTCGTTAATTCTTCATTCATTGTTCAAAAACACCAAGACCGATGGTGTGAAGTTTATTGGGAACGAAAGAAGAAGGATGGTATCCATCTTTTTACAAACCATCTTTCTAAGAGAAAATATGAAGATACAAGTCCTAATTATTTACATAGGAGGGAGCTCGTGATGTTTGGACTGATATTCTTTTGGTGTCTCTTTAATTGGGAAGTCGTGATATTGGGGCGTGCTGCTCATCAACTTACAAATACAAATGATGTTCCATTTGTTAAAATGACTGCAATTAACCATTTAAATTATTGCAAGGTTAATTTGCAGGGTCGAGTTCATGGGAAGGTACGAAAATGGTTTTTGATCCACAAATTGAAGATACGGTTAGGATTCAATTCTATGAGTTCTTTGAGTTGTTTGAAGAACATGTGTATTTGGAGAAGAAACCAGCTTGGAGTAAATAAAATGTCACATTCTGCAATAAAAAATTGTTTTCAAAACCTGTTGTCATGGAAGGTTTGCATGGGAGAAAACATAATTTGGTTCTTACTGAATTGAGGACAATTCCTTACGAAGAAGGAGGGAATGATACATGTGTGGAAGTGACAAATTCTGAAAATGATAATGGTTACAAGGTGGATTTGGGAGGAGACCATGGAATGCATGCTACCTTTAATGTGGGAGAGCTTTCACCTTATCTTGATGATGATGGACTTGATGAATTGAGGTCAATTCCTTTCAAAGGGGGAGGGGATGATCCATGCATGGATTATGAAAGTCCAAAAGGTGATGGATTAGTGATTACTAGTGGGCTAGAAGGTGGCTTGGGCTCAATGGTTGGGTTATGCATGGTAACCCAAAAATTGAATTATGGTTGCATGAAGGCTAGGGCAACGTTTTTAAGGATTCATAAGTGCTACAAACATTACTTTTTGCTTCATAAAGCCTCCTAGTCGTTTTTATCACTCTTTGGTGCATTAGGGTTACACTTTAATGCTTCTGATGGCTCATTAATGCTTCTTATGGCTCCTTAATGAAGCATACACGTTTTTTCTTCATCCTCAAGTGTCTTGGACGTTTTTTTTGTGTTATTTCAAGAGTTTCCTTAATTTTCATTTACTAGTTTTAATGAATAATTGGTTGGTTGGCTTGTAACCACCAAATTTGTAATAAAGGCTTCATATAAAGCCAAGTTTATGCATGGAAAAAGGAATAGACGAATTTTTAAGAAAAAAACCTTTGTTCAATTGGAATTATTGTTATAATTCACAAATTATCCTGTTAGGACGTGTTCTTGACTTGATACGAACTCAATCCAATAGGTCTTGGGTTGTTTTCACCGGTATACAACTTAATAGGTCTTGAGTTGTTACTAATCTATCCATTTCTTTCCATTCATATATCATTTGTGGTTACTATTCTCTCTTAATTTACCTAAACACTACCCTACTCACCAAATCAAGCCCATACATGCATCATAAGTGGTATCAGAGCCTAGTTCCGATTGGGTGTAACTAAGTTCTTGTTCTGAATTCAGTTGTTGTCCAAAAATGTTGCGCAAGCTATATGATGAAGAAGAGGAGGTAGAAGATTCTGGTCCCATCTACGACACCGATGGAGAGGGGGAATTTTGTGAAAGAATAAGTTTCTTGGTTGAAGAGGAATTTATTGAAGAACTTGACGAAGAAACTAATTTCGTGATCGGAGATGAATTTGTTGAAGCAATTGTGGAGGAAATCAATTTTGTTTATATGGACAAAATTATTGAAGAAATTGTGATTTTTGTTGAACAACAAATTTCATTCCAAGAGCTTACAACCACGAGAACCAATGACTATAAGTGCCACAAAAGTTCATGTTCTCATATCTTTTATGAACATAACTCCTTTTCTAAAGATCTTAAAGAAATCCAAATTGGAAGCTTCATTGATCAAGAAGATTTATTTGTTTTTCATCTTCATGTTCGTTTCAAAGTGTGGGAAATTTTTACACTTTGGAGACCATGGAATGCTTATATTTTACATTTTGAAGACCTTGGTGAGAGGAGGAAGCATGGTGAGATGTTGGATTTTACTAATTATGATCTTAATAATGATGTTTTTGTTTTGTCTTCATTCATTGATCAAAAGGAGAAAAACGACTTGCGTATTACTTTTGATAAAAAGTTTTGTGCAATTAGAGATGAAGACTTTTCATTCGTGGCTCAAAAACAAGAAGATGAATTATTTTTGGATGATGGTAGAATTTTGTACCCTCCAAAAGACGATATGATGATTTCCAAAACAATATGTGTTCATGGTGGTAGCAATCAGTCACCAAAAGAGGCATTGTGTGGCAATTCTTATGCCAATTTTCTATGTTGTCCACAAACAAAACATATTTTCGTTAATTCTTCATTCATTGTTCAAAAACACCAAGACCGATGGCGTGAAGTTTATTGGGAACGAAAGAAGAAGGATGGTATCCATCTTTTTACAAACCATCTTTCTAAGAGAAAATATGAAGATACAAGTCCTAATTATTTACATAGGAGGGAGCTCGTGATGTTTGGACTGATATGCTTTTGGTGTCTCTTTAATTGGGAAGTCGTGATATTGGGGCGTGCTGCTCATCAACTTACAAATAAAACTGATGTTCCATTTGTTAAAATGACTGCAATTAACCATTTAAATTATTGCAAGGTTAATTTGCAGGGTCGAGGTCATGGGAAGGTACGAGAATGGTTTTTGATCCACAAATTGAAGATACAGTTAGGATTCAATTCTATGAGTTCTTTGAGTTGTTTGAAGAACATGTGTATTTGGAGAAGAAACCAGCTTGGAGTAAATAAAATGTCACATTCTACAATAAAAAATTGTTTTCAAGACCTGTTGTCATGGAAGGTTTGCATGGGAGAACAACACAATTTGGTTCTTACTGAATTGAGGACAATTCCTTTCGAAGAAGGAGGGAATGATACATGTGTGGAAGTGACAAATTCTGAAAATGATAATGGTTACAAGGTGGATTTGGGAGGAGACCATGGAATGCATGCTACCTTTAATGTGGGAGAGCTTTCACCTTATCTTGATGATGATGGACTTGATGAATTGAGGTCAATTCCTTTCAAAGGGGGAGGGGATGATCCATGCATGGATTATGAAAGCCCAAAAGGTGATGGATTAGTGATTTCTAGTGGGCTAGAAGGTGGCTTGGGCTCAATGGTTGGGTTATGCATGGTAACCCAAAAATTGAATTAGGATTGCATGAAGGCTAGGGCAACGTTTTTAAGGATTCATAAGTGCTACAAACGTTACTTTTTGCTTCATAAAGCCTCCTAGCCGTTTTTATCACTCTTTGGTGCATTAGGGTTACACTTTAATGCTTCTGATGGCTCATTAATGCTTCTTATGGCTCCTTAATGAAGCATACACGTTTTTTCTTCATCCTCAAGTGTCTTGGACGTTTTTTTTGTGTTATTTCAAGAGTTTCCTTAATTTTCATTTACTAGTTTTAATGAATAATTGGTTGGTTGGCTTGTAACCACCAAATTTGTAATAAAGGCTTCATATAAAGCCAAGTTTATGCATGGAAAAAGGAATAGACGAATTTTTAAGAAAAAAACCTTTGTTCAATTGGAATTATTGTTATAATTCACAAATTATCTTGTTAGGACGTGTTCTTGACTTGATACGAACTCAATCCAATAGGTCTTGGATTGTTTTCACCGGTATACAACTTAATAGGTCTTGAGTTGTTACTAATCTATCCATTTCTTTCCATTCATATATCATTTGTGGTTACTATTCTCTCTTAATTTACCTAAACACTACCCTACTCACCAAATCAAGCCCATACATGCATCATAAGTGGTATCAGAGCCTAGTTCCGATTGGGTGTAACTAAGTTCTTGTTCTGAATTCAGTTGTTGTCCAAAAATGTTGCGCAAGCTATATGATGAAGAAGAGGAGGTAGAAGATTCTGGTCCCATCTACGACACCGATGGAGAGGGGGAATTTTGTGAAAGAATAAGTTTCTTGGTTGAAGAGGAATTTATTGAAGAACTTGACGAAGAAACTAATTTCATGATCGGAGATGAATTTGTTGAAGCAATTGTGGAGGAAATCAATTTTGTTGATATGGACAAAATTATTGAAGAAATTGTGATTTTTGTTGAACAACAAATTTCATTCCAAGAGCTTACAACCACGAGAACCAATGACTATAAGTGCCACAAAAGTTCATGTTCTCATATCTTTTATGAACATAACTCCTTTTCTAAAGATCTTAAAGAAATCCAAATTGGAAGCTTCATTGATCAAGAAGATTTATTTGTTTTTCATCTTCATGTTCGTTTCAAAGTGTGGGAAATTTTTACACTTTGGAGACCATGGAATGCTTATATTTTACATTTTGAAGACCTTGGTGAGAGGAGGAAGCATGGTGAGATGTTGGATTTTACTAATTATGATCTTAATAATGATGTTTTTGTTTTGTCTTCATTCATTGATCAAAAGGAGAAAAGTGACTTGCGTATTACTTTTGATAAAAAGTTTTGTGCAATTAGAGATGAAGACTTTTCATTCGTGGCTCAAAAACAAGAAGACGAATTATTTTTGGATGATGGTAGAATTTTGTACCCTCCAAAAGACGATATGATGATTTCCAAAACAATATGTGTTCATGGTGGTAGCAATCAGTCACCAAAAGAGGCATTGTGTGGCAATTCTTATGCCAATTTTCTATGTTGTCCACAAACAAAACATATTTTCGTTAATTCTTCATTCATTGTTCAAAAACACCAAGACCGATGGCGTGAAGTTTATTGGGAACGAAAGAAGAAGGATGGTATCCATCTTTTTACAAACCATCTTTCTAAGAGAAAATATGAAGATACAAGTCCTAATTATTTACATAGGAGGGAGCTCGTGATGTTTGGACTGATATTCTTTTGGTGTCTCTTTAATTGGGAAGTCGTGATATTGGGGCGTGCTGCTCATCAACTTACAAATACAAATGATGTTCCATTTGTTAAAATGACTGCAATTAACCATTTAAATTATTGCAAGGTTAATTTGCAGGGTCGAGTTCATGGGAAGGTACGAAAATGGTTTTTGATCCACAAATTGAAGATACGGTTAGGATTCAATTCTATGAGTTCTTTGAGTTGTTTGAAGAACATGTGTACTTGGAGAAGAAACCAGCTTGGAGTAAATAAAATGTCACATTCTGCAATAAAAACTTGTTTTCAAGACCTGTTGTCATGGAAGGTTTGCATGGGAGAACAACACAATTTGGTTCTTACCGAATTGAGGACAATTCCTTTCGAAGAAGGAGGGAATGTTACATGTGTGGAAGTGACAAATTCTGAAAATGATAATGGTTACAAGGTGGATTTGGGAGGAGACCATGGAATGCATGCTACCTTTAATGTGGGAGAGCTTTCACCTTATCTTGATGATGATGGACTTGATGAATTGAGGTCAATTCCTTTCAAAGGGGGAGGGGATGATCCATGCATGGATTATGAAAGCCCAAAAGGTGATGGATTAGTGATTACTAGTGGGCTAGAAGGTGGCTTGGGCTCAATGGTTGGGTTATGCATGGTAACCCACAAATTGAATTAGGGTTGCATGAAGGCTAGGGCAACATTTTTAAGGATTCATAAGTGCTACAAACGTTACTTTTTGCTTCATAAAGCCTCCTATCCGTTTTTATCACTCTTTGGTGCATTAGGGTTACACTTTAATGCTTCTGATGGCTCATTAATGCTTCTTATGGCTCCTTAATGAAGCATACACGTTTTTTTTTCATCCTCAAGTGTCTTGGACGTTTTTTTTGTGTTATTTCAAGAGTTTCCTTAATTTTCATTTACTAGTTTTAATGAATAATTGGTTGGTTGGCTTGTAACCACCAAATTTGTAATAAAGGCTTCATATAAAGCCAAGTTTATGCATGGAAAAAGGAATAGACGAATTTTTAAGAAAAAAACCTTTGTTCAATTGGAATTATTGTTATAATTCACAAATTATCTTGTTAGGACGTGTTCTTGACTTGATACGAACTCAATCCAATAGGTCTTGGATTGTTTTCACCGGTATACAACTTAATAGGTCTTGAGTTGTTTCTAATCTATCCATTTCTTTCCATTCATATATCATTTGTGGTTACTATTCTCTCTTAATTTACCTAAACACTACCCTAGTCACCAAATCAAGCCCATACATGCATCATAAGTGGTATCAGAGCCTAGTTCCGATTGGGTGTAACTAAGTTCTTGTTCTGAATTCAGTTGTTGTCCAAAAATGTTGCGCAAGCTATATGATGAAGAAGAGGAGGTAGAAGATTCTGGTCCCATCTACGACACCGATGGAGAGGGGGAATTTTGTGAAAGAATAAGTTTCTTGGTTGAAGAGGAATTTATTGAAGAACTTGACGAAGAAACTAATTTCGTTATCGGAGATGAATTTTTTGAAGCAATTGTGGAGGAAATCAATTTTGTTGATATGGACAAAATTATTGAATAAATTGTGATTTTTGTTGAACAACAAATTTCATTCCAAGAGCTTACAACCACGAGAACCAATGACTATAAGTGCCACAAAAGTTCATGTTCTCATATCTTTTATGAACATAACTCCTTTTCTAAAGATCTTAAAGAAATCCAAATTGGAAGCTTCATTGATCAAGAAGATTTATTTGTTTTTCATCTTCATGTTCGTTTCAAAGTGTGGGAAATTTTTACACTTTGGAGACCATGGAATGCTTATATTTTACATTTTGAAGACCTTGGTGAGAGGAGGAAGCATGGTGAGATGTTGGATTTTACTAATTATGATCTTAATAATGATGTTTTTGTTTTGTCTTCATTCATTGATCAAAAGGAGAAAAGTGACTTGCGTATTACTTTTGATAAAAAGTTTTGTGCAATTAGAGATGAAGACTTTTCATTCGTGGCTCAAAAACAAGAAGACGAATTATTTTTGGATGATGGTAGAATTTTGTACCCTCCAAAAGACGATATGATGATTTCCAAAACAATATGTGTTCATGGTGGTAGCAATCAGTCACCAAAAGAGGCATTGTGTGGCAATTCTTATGCCAATTTTCTATGTTGTCCACAAACAAAACATATTTTCGTTAATTCTTCATTCATTGTTCAAAAACACCAAGACCGATGGCGTGAAGTTTATTGGGAACGAAAGAAGAAGGATGGTATCCATCTTTTTACAAACCATCTTTCTAAGAGAAAATATGAAGATACAAGTCCTAATTATTTACATAGGAGGGAGCTCGTGATGTTTGGACTGATATTCTTTTGGTGTCTCTTTAATTGGGAAGTCGTGATATTGGGGCGTGCTGCTCATCAACTTACAAATACAAATGATGTTCCATTTGTTAAAATGACTGCAATTAACCATTTAAATTATTGCAAGGTTAATTTGCAGGGTCGAGGTCATGGGAAGGTACGAAAATGGTTTTTGATCCACAAATTGAAGATACGGTTAGGATTCAATTCTATGAGTTCTTTGAGTTGTTTGAAGAACATGTGTATTTGGAGAGGAAACCAGCTTGGAGTAAATAAAATGTCACATTCTGCAATAAAAAATTGTTTTCAAGACCTGTTGTCATGGAAGGTTTGCATGGGAGAACAACACAATTTGGTTCTTACTGAATTGAGGACAATTCCTTTCGAAGAAGGAGGGAATGATACATGTGTGGAAGTGACAAATTCTGAAAATGATAATGGTTACAAGGTGGATTTGGGAGGAGACCATGGAATGCATGCTACCTTTAATGTGGGAGAGCTTTCACCTTATCTTGATGATGATGGACTTGATGAATTGAGGTCAATTCCTTTCAAAGGGGGAGGGGATGATCCATGCATGGATTATGAAAGCCCAAAAGGTGATGGATTAGTGATTACTAGTGGGCTAGATGGTGGCTTGGGCTCAATGGTTGGGTTATGCATGGTAACCCAAAAATTGAATTAGGGTTGCATGAAGGCTAGGGCAACGTTTTTAAGGATTCATAAGTGCTTCAAACGTTACTTTTTGCTTCATAAAGCCTCCTAGCCCTTTTTATCACTCTTTGGTGCATTAGGGTTACACTTTAATGCTATTGATGGCTCATTAATGCTTCTTATGGCTCCTTAATGAAGCCTAGACGTTTTTTCTTCATCCTCAAGTGTCTTCGACGTTTTTTTTGTGTTATTTCAAGAGTTTCCTTAATTTTCATTTAGTAGTTTTAATGAATAATTGGTTGGTTGGCTTGTAACCACCAAATTTGTAATAAAGGCTTCATATAAAGCCAAGTTTATGCATGGAAAAAGGAATAGACGAATTTTTAAGAAAAAAAACCTTTGTTCAAGTGGAATTATTGTTATAATTCACAAATTATCTTGTTAGGACGTGTTCTTGACTTGATACGAACTCAATCCAATAGGTCTTGGATTGTTTTCACCGGTATACAACTTTATAGGTCTTGAGTTGTTACTAATCTATCCATTTCTTTCCATTCATATATCATTTGTGGTTACTATTCTCTCTTAATTTACCTAAACACTACCCTACTCACCAAATCAAGCCCATATATGCATCATAAGTGGTATCAGAGCCTAGTTCCGATTGGGTGTAACTAAGTTCTTGTTCTGAATTCAGTTGTTGTCCAAAAATGTTGCGCAAGCTATATGATGAAGAAGAGGAGGTAGAAGATTCTGGTCCCATCTACGACACCGATGGAGAGGGGGAATTTTGTGAAAGAATAAGTTTCTTGGTTGAAGAGGAATTTATTGAAGAACTTGACGAAGAAACTAATTTCGTGATCGGAGATGAATTTGTTGAAGCAATTGTGGAGGAAATCAATTTTGTTGATATGGACAAAATTATTGAAGAAATTGTGATTTTTGTTGAACAACAAATTTCATTCCAAGAGCTTACAACCACGAGAACCAATGACTATAAGTGCCACAAAAGTTCATGTTCTCATATCTTTTATGAACATAACTCCTTTTCTAAAGATCTTAAAGAAATCCAAATTGGAAGCTTCATTGATCAAGAAGATTTATTTGTTTTTCATCTTCATGTTCGTTTCAAAGTGTGGGAAATTTTTACACTTTGGAGACCATGGAATGCTTATATTTTACATTTTGAAGACCTTGGTGAGAGGAGGAAGCATGGTGAGATGTTGGATTTTACTAATTATGATCTTAATAATGATGTTTTTGTTTTGTCTTCATTCATTGATCAAAAGGAGAAAAGTGACTTGCGTATTACTTTTGATAAAAAGTTTTGTGCAATTAGAGATGAAGACTTTTCATTCGTGGCTCAAAAACAAGAAGACGAATTATTGTTGGATGATGGTAGAATTTTGTACCCTCCAAAAGACGATATGATGATTTCCAAAACAATATGTGTTCATGGTGGTAGCAATCAGTCACCAAAAGAGGCATTGTGTGGCAATTCTTATGCCAATTTTCTATGCTGTCCACAAACAAAACATATTTTCGTTAATTCTTCATTCATTGTTCAAAAACACCAAGACCGATGGCGTGAAGTTCATTGGGAACGAAAGAAGAAGGATGGTATCCATCTTTTTACAAACCATCTTTCTAAGAGAAAATATGAAGATACAAGTCCTAATTATTTACATAGGAGGGAGCTCGTGATGTTTGGACTGATATTCTTTTGGTGTCTCTTTAAATGGGAAGTCGTGATATTGGGGCGTGCTGCTCATCAACTTACAAATACAAATGATGTTCCATTTGTTAAAATGACTGCAATTAACCATTTAAATTATTGCAAGGTTAATTTGCAGGGTCGAGTTCATGGGAAGGTACGAAAATGGTTTTTGATCCACAAATTGAAGATACGGTTAGGATTCAATTCTATGAGTTCTTTGAGTTGTTTGAAGAACATGTGTATTTAGAGAAGAAACCAGCTTGGAGTAAATAAAATGTCACATTCTGCAATAAAAAATTGTTTTCAAGACCTGTTGTCATGGAAGGTTTGCATGGGAGAACAACACAATTTGGTTCTTACCGAATTGAGGACAATTCCTTTCGAAGAAGGAGGGAATGATACATGTGTGGAAGTGACAAATTCTGAAAATGATAATGGTTACAAGGTGGATTTGGGAGGAGACCATGGAATGCATGCTACCTTTAATGTGGGAGAGCTTTCACCTTATCTTGATGATGATGGACTTGATGAATTGAGGTCAATTCCTTTCAAAGGGGGAGGGGATGATCCATGCATGGATTATGAAAGCCCAAAAGGTGATGGATTAGTGATTACTAGTGGGCTAGAAGGTGGCTTGGGCTCAATGGTTGGGTTATGCATGGTAACCCACAAATTGAATTAGGGTTGCATGAAGGCTAGGGCAACATTTTTAAGGATTCATAAGTGCTACAAACGTTACTTTATGCTTCATAAAGCCTCCTATCCGTTTTTATCACTCTTTGGTGCATTAGGGTTACACTTTAATGCTTCTGATGGCTCATTAATGCTTCTTATGGCTCCTTAATGAAGCATACACGTTTTTTCTTCATCCTCAAGTGTCTTGGACGTTTTTTTTGTGTTATTTCAAGAGTTTCCTTAATTTTCATTTACTAGTTTTAATGAATAATTGGTTGGTTGGCTTGTAACCACCAAATTTGTAATAAAGGCTTCATATAAAGCCAAGTTTATGCATGGAAAAAGGAATAGACGAATTTTTAAGAAAAAAACCTTTGTTCAATTGGAATTATTGTTATAATTCACAAATTATCTTGTTAGGACGTGTTCTTGACTTGATACGAACTCAATCCAATAGGTCTTGGATTGTTTTCACCGGTATACAACTTAATAGGTCTTGAGTTGTTTCTAATCTATCCATTTCTTTCCATTCATATATCATTTGTGGTTACTATTCTCTCTTAATTTACCTAAACACTACCCTAGTCACCAAATCAAGCCCATACATGCATCATAAGTGGTATCAGAGCCTAGTTCCGATTGGGTGTAACTAAGTTCTTGTTCTGAATTCAGTTGTTGTCCAAAAATGTTGCGCAAGCTATATGATGAAGAAGAGGAGGTAGAAGATTCTGGTCCCATCTACGACACCGATGGAGAGGGGGAATTTTGTGAAAGAATAAGTTTCTTGGTTGAAGAGGAATTTATTGAAGAACTTGACGAAGAAACTAATTTCGTTATCGGAGATGAATTTTTTGAAGCAATTGTGGAGGAAATCAATTTTGTTGATATGGACAAAATTATTGAAGAAATTGTGATTTTTGTTGAACAACAAATTTCATTCCAAGAGCTTACAACCACGAGAACCAATGACTATAAGTGCCACAAAAGTTCATGTTCTCATATCTTTTATGAACATAACTCCTTTTCTAAAGATCTTAAAGAAATCCAAATTGGAAGCTTCATTGATCAAGAAGATTTATTTGTTTTTCATCTTCATGTTCGTTTCAAAGTGTGGGAAATTTTTACACTTTGGAGACCATGGAATGCTTATATTTTACATTTTGAAGACCTTGGTGAGAGGAGGAAGCATGGTGAGATGTTGGATTTTACTAATTATGATCTTAATAATGATGTTTTTGTTTTGTCTTCATTCATTGATCAAAAGGAGAAAAGTGACTTGCGTATTACTTTTGATAAAAAGTTTTGTGCAATTAGAGATGAAGACTTTTCATTCGTGGCTCAAAAACAAGAAGACGAATTATTGTTGGATGATGGTAGAATTTTGTACCCTCCAAAAGACGATATGATGATTTCCAAAACAATATGTGTTCATGGTGGTAGCAATCAGTCACCAAAAGAGGCATTGTGTGGCAATTCTTATGCCAATTTTCTATGCTGTCCACAAACAAAACATATTTTCGTTAATTCTTCATTCATTGTTCAAAAACACCAAGACCGATGGCGTGAAGTTCATTGGGAACGAAAGAAGAAGGATGGTATCCATCTTTTTACAAACCATCTTTCTAAGAGAAAATATGAAGATACAAGTCCTAATTATTTACATAGGAGGGAGCTCGTGATGTTTGGACTGATATTCTTTTGGTGTCTCTTTAAATGGGAAGTCGTGATATTGGGGCGTGCTGCTCATCAACTTACAAATACAAATGATGTTCCATTTGTTAAAATGACTGCAATTAACCATTTAAATTATTGCAAGGTTAATTTGCAGGGTCGAGTTCATGGGAAGGTACGAAAATGGTATTTGATCCACAAATTGAAGATACGGTTAGGATTCAATTCTATGAGTTCTTTGAGTTGTTTGAAGAACATGTGTATTTGGAGAAGAAACCAGCTTGGAGTAAATAAAATGTCACATTCTGCAATAAAAAATTGTTTTCAAGACCTGTTGTCATGGAAGGTTTGCATGGGAGAACAACACAATTTGGTTCTTACCGAATTGAGGACAATTCCTTTCGAAGAAGGAGGGAATGATACATGTGTGGAAGTGACAAATTCTGAAAATGATAATGGTTACAAGGTGGATTTGGGAGGAGACCATGGAATGCATGCTACCTTTAATGTGGGAGAGCTTTCACCTTATCTTGATGATGATGGACTTGATGAATTGAGGTCAATTCCTTTCAAAGGGGGGGGGGGGGGGGATGATCCATGCATGGATTATGAAAGCCCAAAAGGTGATGGATTAGTGATTACTAGTGGGCTAGAAGGTGGCTTGGGCTCAATGGTTGGGTTATGCATGGTAACCCACAAATTGAATTAGGGTTGCATGAAGGCTAGGGCAACATTTTTAAGGATTCATAAGTGCTACAAACGTTACTTTTTGCTTCATAAAGCCTCCTAGCCGTTTTTATCACTCTTTGGTGCATTAGGGTTACACTTTAATGCTTCTGATGGCTCATTAATGCTTCTTATGGCTCCTTAATGAAGCATACACGTTTTTTCTTCATCCTCAAGTGTCTTGGACGTTTGTTTTGTGTTATTTCAAGAGTTTCCTTAATTTTCATTTACTAGTTTTAATGAATAATTGGTTGGTTGGCTTGTAACCACCAAATTTGTAATAAAGGCTTCATATAAAGCCAAGTTTATGCATGGAAAAAGGAATAGACGAATTTTTAAGAAAAAAACCTTTGTTCAATTGGAATTATTGTTATAATTCACAAATTATCTTGTTAGGACGTGTTCTTGACTTGATACGAACTCAATCCAATAGGTCTTGGATTGTTTTCACCGGTATACAACTTAATAGGTCTTGAGTTGTTACTAATCTATCCATTTCTTTCCATTCATATATCATTTGTGGTTACTATTCTCTCTTAATTTACCTAAACACTACCCTACTCACCAAATCAAGCCCATACATGCATCATAAGTGGTATCAGAGCCTAGTTCCGATTGGGTGTAACTAAGTTCTTGTTCTGAATTCAGTTGTTGTCCAAAAATGTTGCGCAAGCTATATGATGAAGAAGAGGAGGTAGAAGATTCTGGTCCCATCTACGACACCGATGGAGAAAGGGAATTTTGTGAAAGAATAAGTTTCTTGGTTGAAGAGGAATTTATTGAAGAACTTGACGAAGAAACTAATTTCGTGATCGGAGATGAATTTGTTGAAGCAATTGTGGAGGAAATCAATTTTGTTGATATGGACAAAATTATTGAAGAAATTGTGATTTTTGTTGAACAACAAATTTCATTCCAAGAGCTTACAACCACGAGAACCAATGACTATAAGTGCCACAAAAGTTCATGTTCTCATATCTTTTATGAACATAACTCCTTTTCTAAAGATCTTAAAGAAATCCAAATTGGAAGCTTCATTGATCAAGAAGATTTATTTGTTTTTCATCTTCATGTTCGTTTCAAAGTGTGGGAAATTTTTACACTTTGGAGACCATGGAATGCTTATATTTTACATTTTGAAGACCTTGGTGAGAGGAGGAAGCATGGTGAGATGTTGTATTTTACTAATTATGATCTTAATAATGATGTTTTTGTTTTGTCTTCATTCATTGATCAAAAGGAGAAAAGTGACTTGCGTATTACTTTTGATAAAAAGTTTTGTGCAATTAGAGATGAAGACTTTTCGTTCGTGGCTCAAAAACAAGAAGACGAATTATTTTTGGATGATGGTAGAATTTTGTACCCTCCAAAAGACGATATGATGATTTCCAAAACAGTATGTGTTCATGGTGGTAGCAATCAGTCACCAAAAGAGGCATTGTGTGGCAATTCTTATGCCAATTTTCTATGTTGTCCACAAACAAAACATATTTTCGTTAATTCTTCATTCATTGTTCAAAAACACCAAGACCGATGGCGTGAAGTTCATTGGGAACGAAAGAAGAAGGATGGTATCCATCTTTTTACAAACCATCTTTCTAAGAGAAAATATGAAGATACAAGTCCTAATTATTTACATAGGAGGGAGCTCGTGATGTTTGGACTGATATTCTTTTGGTGTCTCTTTAAATGGGAAGTCGTGATATTGGGGCGTGCTGCTCATCAACTTACAAATACAAATGATGTTCCATTTGTTAAAATGACTGCAATTAACCATTTAAATTATTGCAAGGTTAATTTGCAGGGTCGAGTTCATGGGAAGGTACGAAAATGGTTTTTGATCCACAAATTGAAGATACGGTTAGGATTCAATTCTATGAGTTCTTTGAGTTGTTTGAAGAACATGTGTATTTGGAGAAGAAACCAGCTTGGAGTAAATAAAATGTCACATTCTGCAATAAAAAATTGTTTTCAAGACCTGTTGTCATGGAAGGTTTGCATGGGAGAACAACACAATTTGGTTCTTACCGAATTGAGGACAATTCCTTTCGAAGAAGGAGGGAATGATACATGTGTGGAAGTGACAAATTCTGAAAATGATAATGGTTACAAGGTGGATTTGGGAGGAGACCATGGAATGCATGCTACCTTTAATGTGGGAGAGCTTTCACCTTATCTTGATGATGATGGACTTGATGAATTGAGGTCAATTCCTTTCAAAGGGGGTGGGGATGATCCATGCATGGATTATGAAAGCCCAAAAGGTGATGGATTAGTGATTACTAGTGGGCTAGAAGGTGGCTTGGGCTCAATGGTCGGGTTATGCATGGTAACCCACAAAATGAATTAGGGTTGCATGAAGGCTAGGGCAACATTTTTAAGGATTCATAAGTGCTACAAACGTTACTTTTTGCTTCATAAAGCCTCCTAGCCGTTTTTATCACTCTTTGGTGCATTAGGGTTACACTTTAATGCTTCTGATGGCTCATTAATGCTTCTTATGGCTCCTTAATGAAGCATACACGTTTTTTCTTCATCCTCAAGTGTCTTGGACGTTTTTTTTTGTGTTATTTCAAGAGTTTCCTTAATTTTCATTTACTAGTTTTAGTGAATAATTGGTTGGTTGGCTTGTAACCACCAAATTTGTAATAAAGGCTTCATATAAAGCCAAGTTTATGCATGGAAAAAGGAATAGACGAATTTTTAAGAAAAAAACCTTTGTTCAATTGGAATTATTGTTATAATTCACAAATTATCTTGTTAGGACGTGTTCTTGACTTGATACGAACTCAATCCAATAGGTCTTGGATTGTTTTCACCGGTATACAACTTAATAGGTCTTGAGTTGTTACTAATCTATCCATTTCTTTCCATTCATATATCATTTGTGGTTACTATTCTCTCTTAATTTACCTAAACACTACCCTACTCACCAAATCAAGCCCATACATGCATCATAAGTGGTATCAGAGCCTAGTTCCGATTGGGTGTAACTAAGTTCTTGTTCTGAATTCAGTTGTTGTCCAAAAATGTTGCGCAAGCTATATGATGAAGAAGAGGAGGTAGAAGATTCTGGTCCCATCTACGACACCGATGGAGAAAGGGAATTTTGTGAAAGAATAAGTTTCTTGGTTGAAGAGGAATTTATCGAAGAACTTGACAAAGAAACTAATTTCGTGATCGGAGATGAATTTGTTGAAGCAATTGTGGAGGAAATCAATTTTGTTGATATGGACAAAATTATTGAAGAAATTGTGATTTTTGTTGAACAACAAATTTCATTCCAAGAGCTTACAACCACGAGAACCAATGACTATAAGTGCCACAAAAGTTCATGTTCTCATATCTTTTATGAACATAACTCCTTTTCTAAAGATCTTAAAGAAATCCAAATTGGAAGCTTCATTGATCAAGAAGATTTATTTGTTTTTCATCTTCATGTTCGTTTCAAAGTGTGGGAAATTTTTACACTTTGGAGACCATGGAATGCTTATATTTTACATTTTGAAGACCTTGGTGAGAGGAGGAAGCATGGTGAGATGTTGGATTTTACTAATTATGATCTTAATAATGATGTTTCTGTTTTGTCTTCATTCATTGATCAAAAGGAGAAAAGTGACTTGCGTATTACTTTTGATAAAAAGTTTTGTGCAATTAGAGATGAAGACTTTTCATTCGTGGCTCAAAAACAAGAAGACGAATTATTTTTGGATGATGGTAGAATTTTGTACCCTCCAAAAGACGATATGATGATTTCCAAAACAATATGTGTTCATGGTGGTAGCAATCAGTCACCAAAAGAGGCATTGTGTGGCAATTCTTATGCCAAAAAAATTTTCTATGTTGTCCACAAACAAAACGTATTTTCGTTAATTCTTCATTCATTGTTCAAAAACACCAAGACCGATGGCATGAAGTTTATTGGGAACGAAAGAAGAAGGATGGTATCCATCTTTTTACAAACCATCTTTCTAAGAGAAAATATGAAGATACAAGTCCTAATTATTTACATAGGAGGGAGCTCGTGATGTTTGGACTGATATTCTTTTGGTGTCTCTTTAATTGGGAAGTCGTGATATTGGGGCGTGCTGCTCATCAACTTAC
Source organism: Lactuca sativa (assembly GCF_002870075.4). Classification (NCBI taxonomy): domain Eukaryota; kingdom Viridiplantae; phylum Streptophyta; class Magnoliopsida; order Asterales; family Asteraceae; genus Lactuca; species Lactuca sativa. The sequence continues at coordinate 112,583,658 of NC_056629.2, forward strand.
AAATACAAATGATGTTCCATTTGTTAAAATGACTGCAATTAACCATTTAAATTATTGCAAGGTTAATTTGCAGGGTCGAGTTCATGGGAAGGTACGAAAATGGTTTTTGATCCACAAATTGAAGATACGGTTAGGATTCAATTCTATGAGTTCTTTGAGTTGTTTGAAGAACATGTGTATTTGGAGAAGAAACCAGCTTGGAGTAAATAAAATGTCACATTCTGCAATAAAAAATTGTTTTCAAGACCTGTTGTCATGGAAGGTTTGCATGGGAGAACAACACAATTTGGTTCTTACCGAATTGAGGACAATTCCTTTCGAAGAAGGAGGGAATGATACATGTGTGGAAGTGACAAATTCTGAAAATGATAATGGTTACAAGGTGGATTTGGGAGGAGACCATGGAATGCATGCTACCTTTAATGTGGGAGAGCTTTCACCTTATCTTGATGATGATGGACTTGATGAATTGAGGTCAATTCCTTTCAAAGGGGGTGGGGATGATCCATGCATGGATTATGAAAGCCCAAAAGGTGATGGATTAGTGATTACTAGTGGGCTAGAAGGTGGCTTGGGCTCAATGGTCGGGTTATGCATGGTAACCCACAAAATGAATTAGGGTTGCATGAAGGCTAGGGCAACATTTTTAAGGATTCATAAGTGCTACAAACGTTACTTTTTGCTTCATAAAGCCTCCTAGCCGTTTTTATCACTCTTTGGTGCATTAGGGTTACACTTTAATGCTTCTGATGGCTCATTAATGCTTCTTATGGCTCCTTAATGAAGCATACACGTTTTTTCTTCATCCTCAAGTGTCTTGGACGTTTTTTTTTGTGTTATTTCAAGAGTTTCCTTAATTTTCATTTACTAGTTTTAGTGAATAATTGGTTGGTTGGCTTGTAACCACCAAATTTGTAATAAAGGCTTCATATAAAGCCAAGTTTATGCATGGAAAAAGGAATAGACGAATTTTTAAGAAAAAACCTTTGTTCAATTGGAATTATTGTTATAATTCACAAATTATCTTGTTAGGACGTGTTCTTGACTTGATACGAACTCAATCCAATAGGTCTTGGATTGTTTTCACCGGTATACAACTTAATAGGTCTTGAGTTGTTACTAATCTATCCATTTCTTTCCATTCATATATCATTTGTGGTTACTATTCTCTCTTAATTTACCTAAACACTACCCTACTCACCAAATCAAGCCCATACATGCATCATAAGTGGTATCAGAGCCTAGTTCCGATTGGGTGTAACTAAGTTCTTGTTCTGAATTCAGTTGTTGTCCAAAAATGTTGCGCAAGCTATATGATGAAGAAGAGGAGGTAGAAGATTCTGGTCCCATCTACGACACCGATGGAGAAAGGGAATTTTGTGAAAGAATAAGTTTCTTGGTTGAAGAGGAATTTATCGAAGAACTTGACAAAGAAACTAATTTCGTGATCGGAGATGAATTTGTTGAAGCAATTGTGGAGGAAATCAATTTTGTTGATATGGACAAAATTATTGAAGAAATTGTGATTTTTGTTGAACAACAAATTTCATTCCAAGAGCTTACAACCACGAGAACCAATGACTATAAGTGCCACAAAAGTTCATGTTCTCATATCTTTTATGAACATAACTCCTTTTCTAAAGATCTTAAAGAAATCCAAATTGGAAGCTTCATTGATCAAGAAGATTTATTTGTTTTTCATCTTCATGTTCGTTTCAAAGTGTGGGAAATTTTTACACTTTGGAGACCATGGAATGCTTATATTTTACATTTTGAAGACCTTGGTGAGAGGAGGAAGCATGGTGAGATGTTGGATTTTACTAATTATGATCTTAATAATGATGTTTCTGTTTTGTCTTCATTCATTGATCAAAAGGAGAAAAGTGACTTGCGTATTACTTTTGATAAAAAGTTTTGTGCAATTAGAGATGAAGACTTTTCATTCGTGGCTCAAAAACAAGAAGACGAATTATTTTTGGATGATGGTAGAATTTTGTACCCTCCAAAAGACGATATGATGATTTCCAAAACAATATGTGTTCATGGTGGTAGCAATCAGTCACCAAAAGAGGCATTGTGTGGCAATTCTTATGCCAAAAAAATTTTCTATGTTGTCCACAAACAAAACGTATTTTCGTTAATTCTTCATTCATTGTTCAAAAACACCAAGACCGATGGCATGAAGTTTATTGGGAACGAAAGAAGAAGGATGGTATCCATCTTTTTACAAACCATCTTTCTAAGAGAAAATATGAAGATACAAGTCCTAATTATTTACATAGGAGGGAGCTCGTGATGTTTGGACTGATATTCTTTTGGTGTCTCTTTAATTGGGAAGTCGTGATATTGGGGCGTGCTGCTCATCAACTTACAAATACAAATGATGTTCCATTTGTTAAAATGACTGCAATTAACCATTTAAATTATTGCAAGGTTAATTTGCAGGGTCTAGTTCATGGGAAGGTACGAAAATGGTTTTTGATCCACAAATTGAAGATACGGTTAGGATTCAATTCTATGAGTTCTTTGAGTTGTTTGAAGAACATGTGTATTTGGAGAAGAAACCAGCTTGGAGTAAATAAAATGTCACATTCTGCAATAAAAAATTGTTTTCAAGACCTGTTGTCATGGAAGGTTTGCATGGGAGAACAACACAATTTGGTTCTTACCGAATTGAGGACAATTCCTTTCGAAGAAGGAGGGAATGATACATGTGTGGAAGTGACAAATTCTGAAAATGATAATGGTTACAAGGTGGATTTGGGAGGAGACCATGGAATGCATGCTACCTTTAATGTGGGAGAGCTTTCACCTTATCTTGATGATGATGGACTTGATGAATTGAGGTCAATTCCTTTCAAAGGGGGAGGGGATGATCCATGCATGGATTATGAAAGCCCAAAAGGTGATGGATTAGTGATTACTAGTGGGCTAGAAGGTGGCTTGGGCTCAATGGTTGGGTTATGCATGGTAACCCACAAATTGAATTAGGGTTGCATGAAGGCTAGGGCAACATTTTTAAGGATTCATAAGTGCTACAAACGTTACTTTTTGCTTCATAAAGCCTCCTAGCCGTTTTTATCACTCTTTGGTGCATTAGGGTTACACTTTAATGCTTCTGATGCTTCATTAATGCTTCTTATGGCTCCTTAATGAAGCATACATGTTTTTTCTTCATCCTCAAGTGTCTTGGACGTTTTTTTTGTGTTATTTCAAGAGTTTCCTTATTTTTCATTTACAAGTTTTAATGAATAATTGGTTGGTTGGCATGTAACCACCAAATTTGTAATAAAGGCTTCATATAAAGCCAAGTTTATGCATGGAAAAAGGAATAGACGAATTTTTAAGAAAAAAACCTTTGTTCAATTGGAATTATTGTTATAATTCACAAATTATCTTGTTAGGACGTGTTCTTGACTTGATACGAACTCAATCCAATAGGTCTTGGAATGTTTTCACTGGTATACAACTTAATAGGTCTTGAGTTGTTACTAATCTATCCATTTCTTTCCATTCATATATCATTTGTGGTTACTATTCTCTCTTAATTTACCTAAACACTACCCTACTCACCAAATCAAGCCCATACATGCATCATAAGTGGTATCAGAGCCTAGTTCCGATTGGGTGTAACTAAGTTCTTGTTCTGAATTCAGTTGTTGTCCAAAAATGTTGCGCAAGCTATATGATGAAGAAGAGGAGGTAGAAGATTCTGGTCCCATCTACGACACCGATGGAGAAAGGGAATTTTGTGAAAGAATAAGTTTCTTGGTTGAAGAGGAATTTATTGAAGAACTTGACGAAGAAACTAATTTCGTGATCGGAGATGAATTTGTTGAAGCAATTGTGGAGGAAATCAATTTTGTTGATATGGACAAAATTATTGAAGAAATTGTGATTTTTGTTGAACAACAAATTTCATTCCAAGAGCTTACAACCACGAGAACCAATGACTATAAGTGCCACAAAAGTTCATGTTCTCATATCTTTTATGAACATAACTCCTTTTCTAAAGATCTTAAAGAAATCCAAATTGGAAGCTTCATTGATCAAGAAGATTTATTTGTTTTTCATCTTCATGTTCGTTTCAAAGTGTGGGAAATTTTTACACTTTGGAGACCATGGAATGCTTATATTTTACATTTTGAAGACCTTGGTGAGAGGAGGAAGCATGGTGAGATGTTGGATTTTACTAATTATGATCTTAATAATGATGTTTTTGTTTTGTCTTCATTCATTGATCAAAAGGAGAAAAGTGACTTGCGTATTACTTTTGATAAAAAGTTTTGTGCAATTAGAGATGAAGACTTTTCATTTGTGGCTCAAAAACAAGAAGACGAATTATTTTTGGATGATGGTAGAATTTGGTACCCTCCAAAAGACGATATGATGATTTCCAAAACAATATGTGTTCATGGTGGTAGCAATCAGTCACCAAAAGAGGCATTGTGTGGCAATTCTTATGCCAATTTTCTATGTTGTCCACAAACAAAACATATTTTCGTTAATTCTTCATTCATTGTTCAAAAACACCAAGACCGATGGCGTGAAGTTTATTGGGAACGAAAGAAGAAGGATGGTATCCATCTTTTTACAAACCATCTTTCTAAGAGAAAATATGAAGATACAAGTCCTAATTATTTACATAGGAGGGAGCTCGTGATGTTTGGACTGATATTCTTTTGGTGTCTCTTTAATTGGGAAGTCGTGATATTGGGGCGTGCTGCTCATCAACTTACAAATACAAATGATGTTCCATTTGTTAAAATGACTGCAATTAACCATTTAAATTATTGCAAGGTTAATTTGCAGGGTCGAGTTCATGGGAAGGTACGAAAATGGTTTTTGATCCACAAATTGAAGATACGGTTAGGATTCAATTCTATGAGTTCTTTGAGTTGTTTGAAGAACATGTGTATTTGGAGAAGAAACCAGCTTGGAGTAAATAAAATGTCACATTCTGCAATAAAAAATTGTTTTCAAGACCTGTTGTCATGGAAGGTTTGCATGGGAGAACAGCACAATTTGGTTCTTACCGAATTGAGGACAATTCCTTTCGAAGAAGGAGGGAATGATACATGTGTGGAAGTGACAAATTCTGAAAATGATAATGGTTACAAGGTGGATTTGGGAGGAGACCATGGAATGCATGCTACCTTTAAAGTGGGAGAGCTTTCACCTTATCTTGATGATGATGGACTTGATGAATTGAGGTCAATTCCTTTCAAAGGGGGAGGGGATGATCCATGCATGGATTATGAAAGCCCAAGAGGTGATGGATTAGTGATTACTAGTGGGCTAGAAGGTGGCTTGGGCTCAATGGTTGGGTTATGCATGGTAACCCACAAATTGAATTAGGGTTGCATGAAAGCTAGGGCAACATTTTTAAGGATTCATAAGTGCTACAAACGTTACTTTTTGCTTCATAAAGCCTCCTAGCCGTTTTTATCACTCTTTGGTGCATTAGGGTTACACTTTAATGCTTCTGATGCCTCATTAATGCTTCTTATGGCTCCTTAATGAAGCATACACGTTTTTTCTTCATCCTCAAGTGTCTTGGACGTTTTTTTTGTGTTATTTCAAGAGTTTCCTTAATTTTCATTTACTAGTTTTAATGAATAATTGGTTGGTTGGCTTGTAACCACCAAATTTGTAATAAAGGCTTCATATAAAGCCAAGTTTATGCATGGAAAAAGGAATAGACGAATTTTTAAGAAAAAAACCTTTGTTCAATTGGAATTATTGTTATAATTCACAAATTATCTTCTTAGGACGTGTTCTTGACTTGATACGAACTCAATCCAATAGGTCTTGGATTGTTTTCACCGGTATACAACTTAATAGGTCTTGAGTTGTTACTAATCTATCCATTTCTTTCCATTCATATATCATTTGTGGTTACTATTCTCTCTTAATTTACCTAAGCACTACCCTACTCACCAAATCAAGCCCATACATGCATCATAAGTGGTATCAGAGCCTAGTTCCGATTGGGTGTAACTAAGTTCTTGTTCTGAATTCAGTTGTTGTCCAAAAATGTTGCGCAAGCTATATGATGAAGAAGAGGAGGTAGAAGATTCTGGTCCCATCTACGACACCGATGGAGAAAGGGAATTTTGTGAAAGAATAAGTTTCTTGGTTGAAGAGGAATTTATTGAAGAACTTGACGAAGAAACTAATTTCGTGATCGGAGATGAATTTGTTGAAGCAATTGTGGAGGAAATCAATTTTGTTGATATGGACAAAATTATTGAAGAAATTGTGATTTTTGTTGAACAACAAATTTCATTCCAAGAGCTTACAACCACGAGAACCAATGACTATAAGTGCCACAAAAGTTCATGTTCTCATATCTTTTATGAACATAACTCCTTTTCTAAAGATCTTAAAGAAATCCAAATTGGAAGCTTCATTGATCAAGAAGATTTATTTGTTTTTCATCTTCATGTTCGTTTCAAAGTGTGGGAAATTTTTACACTTTGGAGACCATGGAATGCTTATATTTTACATTTTGAAGACCTTGGTGAGAGGAGGAAGCATGGTGAGATGTTGGATTTTACTAATTATGATCTTAATAATGATGTTTTTGTTTTGTCTTCATTCATTGATCAAAAGGAGAAAAGTGACTTGCGTATTACTTTTGATAAAAAGTTTTGTGCAATTAGAGATGAAGACTTTTCATTCGTGGCTCAAAAACAAGAAGACGAATTATTTTTGGATGATGGTAGAATTTTGTACCCTCCAAAAGACGATATGATGATTTCCAAAACAATATGTGTTCATGGTGGTAGCAATCAGTCACCAAAAGAGGCATTGTGTGGCAATTCTTATGCCAATTTTCTATGTTGTCCACAAACAAAACATATTTTCGTTAATTCTTCATTCATTGTTCAAAAACACCAAGACCGATGGCGTGAAGTTTATTGGGAACGAAAGAAGAAGGATGGTATCCATCTTTTTACAAACCATCTTTCTAAGAGAAAATATGAAGATACAAGTCCTAATTATTTACATAGGAGGGAGCTCGTGATGTTTGGACTGATATTCTTTTGGTGTCTCTTTAATTGGGAAGTCGTGATATTGGGGCGTGCTGCTCATCAACTTACAAATACAAATGATGTTCCATTTGTTAAAATGACTGCAATTAACCATTTAAATTATTGCAAGGTTAATTTGCAGGGTCGAGTTCATGGGAAGGTACGAAAATGGTTTTTGATCCACAAATTGAAGATACGGTTAGGATTCAATTCTATGAGTTCTTTGAGTTGTTTGAAGAACATGTGTATTTGGAGAAGAAACCAGCTTGGAGTAAATAAAATGTCACATTCTGCAATAAAAAATTGTTTTCAAGACCTGTTGTCATGGAAGGTTTGCATGGGAGAACAGCACAATTTGGTTCTTACCGAATTGAGGACAATTCCTTTCGAAGAAGGATGGAATGATACATGTGTGGAAGTGACAAATTCTGAAAATGATAATGGTTACAAGGTGGATTTGGGAGGAGACCATGGAATGCATGCTACCTTTAAAGTGGGAGAGCTTTCACCTTATCTTGATGATGATGGACTTGATGAATTGAGGTCAATTCCTTTCAAAGGGGGAGGGGATGATCCATGCATGGATTATGAAAGCCCAAGAGATGATGGATTAGTGATTACTAGTGGGCTAGAAGGTGGCTTGGGCTCAATGGTTGGGTTATGCATGGTAACCCACAAATTGAATTAGGGTTGCATGAAGGCTAGGGCAACATTTTTAAGGATTCATAAGTGCTACAAACGTTACTTTTTGCTTCATAAAGCCTCCTAGCCGTTTTTATCACTCTTTGGTGCATTAGGGTTACACTTTAATGCTTCTGATGCCTCATTAATGCTTCTTATGGCTCCTTAATGAAGCATACACGTTTTTTCTTCATCCTCAAGTGTCTTGGACGTTTTTTTTGTGTTATTTCAAGAGTTTCCTTAATTTTCATTTACTAGTTTTAATGAATAATTGGTTGGTTGGCTTGTAACCACCAAATTTGTAATAAAGGCTTCATATAAAGCCGAGTTTATGCATGGAAAAAGGAATAGACGAATTTTTAAGAAAAAAACCTTTGTTCAATTGGAATTATTGTTATAATTAACAAATTATCTTCTTAGGACGTGTTCTTGACTTGATACGAACTCAATCCAATAGGTCTTGGATTGTTTTCACCGGTATACAACTTAATAGGTCTTGAGTTGTTACTAATCTATCCATTTCTTTCCATTCATATATCATTTGTGGTTACTATTCTCTCTTAATTTACCCTACTCACCAAATCAAGCCCATACATGCATCATAAGTGGTATCAGAGCCTAGTTCCGATTGGGTGTAACTAAGTTCTTGTTCTGAATTCAGTTGTTGTCCAAAAATGTTGCGCAAGCTATATGATGAAGAAGAGGAGGTAGAAGATTCTGGTCCCATCTACGACACCGATGGAGAAAGGGAATTTTGTGAAAGAATAAGTTTCTTGGTTGAAGAGGAATTTATTGAAGAACTTGACGAAGAAACTAATTTCGTGATCGGAGATGAATTTGTTGAAGCAATTGTGGAGGAAATCAATTTTGTTGATATGGACAAAATTATTGAAGAAATTGTGATTTTTGTTGAACAACAAATTTCATTCCAAGAGCTTACAACCACGAGAACCAATGACTATAAGTGCCACAAAAGTTCATGTTCTCATATCTTTTATGAACATAACTCCTTTTCTAAAGATCTTAAAGAAATCCAAATTGGAAGCTTCATTGATCAAGAAGATTTATTTGTTTTTCATCTTCATGTTCGTTTCAAAGTGTGGGAAATTTTTACACTTTGGAGACCATGGAATGCTTATATTTTACATTTTGAAGACCTTGGTGAGAGGAGGAAGCATGGTGAGATGTTGGATTTTACTAATTATGATCTTAATAATGATGTTTTTGTTTTGTCTTCATTCATTGATCAAAAGGAGAAAAGTGACTTGCGTATTACTTTTGATAAAAAGTTTTGTGCAATTAGAGATGAAGACTTTTCATTCGTGGCTCAAAAACAAGAAGACGAATTATTTTTGGATGATGGTAGAATTTTGTACCCTCCAAAAGACGATATGATGATTTCCAAAACAATATGTGTTCATGGTGGTAGCAATCAGTCACCAAAAGAGGCATTGTGTGGCAATTCTTATGCCAATTTTCTATGTTGTCCACAAACAAAACATATTTTCGTTAATTCTTCATTCATTGTTCAAAAACACCAAGACCGATGGCGTGAAGTTTATTGGGAACGAAAGAAGAAGGATGGTATCCATCTTTTTACAAACCATCTTTCTAAGAGAAAATATGAAGATACAAGTCCTAATTATTTACATAGGAGGGAGCTCGTGATGTTTGGACTGATATTCTTTTGGTGTCTCTTTAATTGGGAAGTCGTGATATTGGGGCGTGCTGCTCATCAACTTACAAATACAAATGATGTTCCATTTGTTAAAATGACTGCAATTAACCATTTAAATTATTGCAAGGTTAATTTGCAGGGTCGAGTTCATGGGAAGGTACGAAAATGGTTTTTGATCCACAAATTGAAGATACGGTTAGGATTCAATTCTATGAGTTCTTTGAGTTGTTTGAAGAACATGTGTATTTGGAGAAGAAACCAGCTTGGAGTAAATAAAATGTCACATTCTGCAATAAAAAATTGTTTTCAAGACCTGTTGTCATGGAAGGTTTGCATGGGAGAACAGCACAATTTGGTTCTTACCGAATTGAGGACAATTCCTTTCGAAGAAGGATGGAATGATACATGTGTGGAAGTGACAAATTCTGAAAATGATAATGGTTACAAGGTGGATTTGGGAGGAGACCATGGAATGCATGCTACCTTTAAAGTGGGAGAGCTTTCACCTTATCTTGATGATGATGGACTTGATGAATTGAGGTCAATTCCTTTCAAAGGGGGAGGGGATGATCCATGCATGGATTATGAAAGCCCAAGAGATGATGGATTAGTGATTACTAGTGGGCTAGAAGGTGGCTTGGGCTCAATGGTTGGGTTATGCATGGTAACCCACAAATTGAATTAGGGTTGCATGAAGGCTAGGGCAACATTTTTAAGGATTCATAAGTGCTACAAACGTTACTTTTTGCTTCATAAAGCCTCCTAGCCGTTTTTATCACTCTTTGGTGCATTAGGGTTACACTTTAATGCTTCTGATGCCTCATTAATGCTTCTTATGGCTCCTTAATGAAGCATACACGTTTTTTCTTCATCCTCAAGTGTCTTGGACGTTTTTTTTGTGTTATTTCAAGAGTTTCCTTAATTTTCATTTACTAGTTTTAATGAATAATTGGTTGGTTGGCTTGTAACCACCAAATTTGTAATAAAGGCTTCATATAAAGCCGAGTTTATGCATGGAAAAAGGAATAGACGAATTTTTAAGAAAAAAACCTTTGTTCAATTGGAATTATTGTTATAATTAACAAATTATCTTCTTAGGACGTGTTCTTGACTTGATACGAACTCAATCCAATAGGTCTTGGATTGTTTTCACCGGTATACAACTTAATAGGTCTTGAGTTGTTACTAATCTATCCATTTCTTTCCATTCATATATCATTTGTGGTTACTATTCTCTCTTAATTTACCCTACTCACCAAATCAAGCCCATACATGCATCATAAGTGGTATCAGAGCCTAGTTCCGATTGGGTGTAACTAAGTTCTTGTTCTGAATTCAGTTGTTGTCCAAAAATGTTGCGCAAGCTATATGATGAAGAAGAGGAGGTAGAAGATTCTGGTCCCATCTACGACACCGATGGAGAAAGGGAATTTTGTGAAAGAATAAGTTTCTTGGTTGAAGAGGAATTTATTGAAGAACTTGACGAAGAAACTAATTTCGTGATCGGAGATGAATTTGTTGAAGCAATTGTGGAGGAAATCAATTTTGTTGATATGGACAAAATTATTGAAGAAATTGTGATTTTTGTTGAACAACAAATTTCATTCCAAGAGCTTACAACCACGAGAACCAATGACTATAAGTGCCACAAAAGTTCATGTTCTCATATCTTTTATGAACATAACTCCTTTTCTAAAGATCTTAAAGAAATCCAAATTGGAAGCTTCATTGATCAAGAAGATTTATTTGTTTTTCATCTTCATGTTCGTTTCAAAGTGTGGGAAATTTTTACACTTTGGAGACCATGGAATGCTTATATTTTACATTTTGAAGACCTTGGTGAGAGGAGGAAGCATGGTGAGATGTTGGATTTTACTAATTATGATCTTAATAATGATGTTTTTGTTTTGTCTTCATTCATTGATCAAAAGGAGAAAAGTGACTTGCGTATTACTTTTGATAAAAAGTTTTGTGCAATTAGAGATGAAGACTTTTCATTCGTGGCTCAAAAACAAGAAGACGAATTATTTTTGGATGATGGTAGAATTTTGTACCCTCCAAAAGACGATATGATGATTTCCAAAACAATATGTGTTCATGGTGGTAGCAATCAGTCACCAAAAGAGGCATTGTGTGGCAATTCTTATGCCAATTTTCTATGTTGTCCACAAACAAAACATATTTTCGTTAATTCTTCATTCATTGTTCAAAAACACCAAGACCGATGACATGAAGTTTATTGGGAACGAAAGAAGAAGGATGGTATCCATCTTTTTACAAACCATCTTTCTAAGAGAAAATATGAAGATACAAGTCCTAATTATTTACGTAGGAGGGAGCTCGTGATGTTTGGACTGATATTCTTTTGGTGTCTCTTTAATTGGGAAGTCGTGATATTGGGGCGTGCTGCTCATCAACTTACAAATACAAATGATGTTCCATTTGTTAAAATGACTGCAATTAACCATTTAAATTATTGCAAGGTTAATTTGCAGGGTCGAGTTCATGGGAAGGTACGAAAATGGTTTTTGATCCACAAATTGAAGATACGGTTAGGATTCAATTCTATGAGTTCTTTGAGTTGTTTGAAGAACATGTGTATTTGGAGAAGAAACCAGCTTGGAGTAAATAAAATGTCACATTCTGCAATAAAAAATTGTTTTCAAGACCTGTTGTCATGGAAGGTTTGCATGGGAGAACAACACAATTTGGTTCTTACCGAATTGAGGACAATTCCTTTCGAAGAAGGAGGGAATGATACATGTGTGGAAGTGACAAATTCTGAAAATGATAATGGTTACAAGGTGGATTTGGGAGGAGACCATGGAATGCATGCTACCTTTAATGTGGGAGAGCTTTCACCTTATCTTGATGATGATGGACTTGATGAATTGAGGTCAATTCCTTTCAAAGGGGGAGGGGATGATCCATGCATGGATTATGAAAGCCCAAAAGGTGATGGATTAGTGATTACTAGTGGGCTAGAAGGTGGCTTGGGCTCAATGGTTGGGTTATGCATGGTAACCCACAAATTGAATTAGGGTTGCATGAAGGCTAGGGCAACATTTTTAAGGATTCATAAGTGCTACAAACGTTACTTTTTGCTTCATAAAGCCTCCTAGCCGTTTTTATCACTCTTTGGTGCATTAGGGTTACACTTTAATGCTTCTGATGCCTCATTAATGCTTCTTATGGCTCCTTAATGAAGCATACACGTTTTTTCTTCATCCTCAAGTGTCTTGGACGTTTTTTTTGTGTTATTTCAAGAGTTTCCTTAATTTTCATTTACTAGTTTTAATGAATAATTGGTTGGTTGGCTTGTAACCACCAAATTTGTAATAAAGGCTTCATATAAAGCCGAGTTTATGCATGGAAAAAGGAATAGACGAATTTTTAAGAAAAAAACCTTTGTTCAATTGGAATTATTGTTATAATTCACAAATTATCTTCTTAGGACGTGTTCTTGACTTGATACGAACTCAATCCAATAGGTCTTGGATTGTTTTCACCGGTATACAACTTAATAGGTCTTGAGTTGTTACTAATCTATCCATTTCTTTCCATTCATATATCATTTGTGGTTACTATTCTCTCTTAATTTACCCTACTCACCAAATCAAGCCCATACATGCATCATAAGTGGTATCAGAGCCTAGTTCCGATTGGGTGTAACTAAGTTCTTGTTCTGAATTCAGTTGTTGTCCAAAAATGTTGCGCAAGCTATATGATGAAGAAGAGGAGGTAGAAGATTCTGGTCCCATCTACGACACCGATGGAGAAAGGGAATTTTGTGAAAGAATAAGTTTCTTGGTTGAAGAGGAATTTATTGAAGAACTTGACGAAGAAACTAATTTCGTGATCGGAGATGAATTTGTTGAAGCAATTGTGGAGGAAATCAATTTTGTTGATATGGACAAAATTATTGAAGAAATTGTGATTTTTGTTGAACAACAAATTTCATTCCAAGAGCTTACAACCACGAGAACCAATGACTATAAGTGCCACAAAAGTTCATGTTCTCATATCTTTTATGAACATAACTCCTTTTCTAAAGATCTTAAAGAAATCCAAATTGGAAGCTTCATTGATCAAGAAGATTTATTTGTTTTTCATCTTCATGTTCGTTTCAAAGTGTGGGAAATTTTTACACTTTGGAGACCATGGAATGCTTATATTTTACATTTTGAAGACCTTGGTGAGAGGAGGAAGCATGGTGAGATGTTGGATTTTACTAATTATGATCTTAATAATGATGTTTTTGTTTTGTCTTCATTCATTGATCAAAAGGAGAAAAGTGACTTGCGTATTACTTTTGATAAAAAGTTTTGTGCAATTAGAGATGAAGACTTTTCATTCGTGGCTCAAAAACAAGAAGACGAATTATTTTTGGATGATGGTAGAATTTTGTACCCTCCAAAAGACGATATGATGATTTCCAAAACAATATGTGTTCATGGTGGTAGCAATCAGTCACCAAAAGAGGCATTGTGTGGCAATTCTTATGCCAATTTTCTATGTTGTCCACAAACAAAACATATTTTCGTTAATTCTTCATTCATTGTTCAAAAACACCAAGACCGATGGCATGAAGTTTATTGGGAACGAAAGAAGAAGGATGGTATCCATCTTTTTACAAACCATCTTTCTAAGAGAAAATATGAAGATACAAGTCCTAATTATTTACATAGGAGGGAGCTCGTGATGTTTGGACTGATATTCTTTTGGTGTCTCTTTAATTGGGAAGTCGTGATATTGGGGCGTGCTGCTCATCAACTTACAAATACAAATGATGTTCCATTTGTTAAAATGACTGCAATTAACCATTTAAATTATTGCAAGGTTAATTTGCAGGGTCGAGTTCATGGGAAGGTACGAAAATGGTTTTTGATCCACAAATTGAAGATACGGTTAGGATTCAATTCTATGAGTTCTTTGAGTTGTTTGAAGAACATGTGTATTTGGAGAAGAAACCAGCTTGGAGTAAATAAAATGTCACATTCTGCAATAAAAAATTGTTTTCAAGACCTGTTGTCATGGAAGGTTTGCATGGGAGAACAACACAATTTGGTTCTTACCGAATTGAGGACAATTCCTTTCGAAGAAGGAGGGAATGATACATGTGTGGAAGTGACAAATTCTGAAAATGATAATGGTTACAAGGTGGATTTGGGAGGAGACCATGGAATGCATGCTACCTTTAATGTGGGAGAGCTTTCACCTTATCTTGATGATGATGGACTTGATGAATTGAGGTCAATTCCTTTCAAAGGGGGAGGGGATGATCCATGCATGGATTATGAAAGCCCAAAAGGTGATGGATTAGTGATTACTAGTGGGCTAGAAGGTGGCTTGGGCTCAATGGTTGGGTTATGCATGGTAACCCACAAATTGAATTAGGGTTGCATGAAGGCTAGGGCAACATTTTTAAGGATTCATAAGTGCTACAAACGTTACTTTTTGCTTCATAAAGCCTCCTAGCCGTTTTTATCACTCTTTGGTGCATTAGGGTTACACTTTAATGCTTCTGATGCCTCATTAATGCTTCTTATGGCTCCTTAATGAAGCATACACGTTTTTTCTTCATCCTCAAGTGTCTTGGACGTTTTTTTTGTGTTATTTCAAGAGTTTCCTTAATTTTCATTTACTAGTTTTAATGAATAATTGGTTGGTTGGCTTGTAACCACCAAATTTGTAATAAAGGCTTCATATAAAGCCGAGTTTATGCATGGAAAAAGGAATAGACGAATTTTTAAGAAAAAAACCTTTGTTCAATTGGAATTATTGTTATAATTAACAAATTATCTTCTTAGGACGTGTTCTTGACTTGATACGAACTCAATCCAATAGGTCTTGGATTGTTTTCACCGGTATACAACTTAATAGGTCTTGAGTTGTTACTAATCTATCCATTTCTTTCCATTCATATATCATTTGTGGTTACTATTCTCTCTTAATTTACCCTACTCACCAAATCAAGCCCATACATGCATCATAAGTGGTATCAGAGCCTAGTTCCGATTGGGTGTAACTAAGTTCTTGTTCTGAATTCAGTTGTTGTCCAAAAATGTTGCGCAAGCTATATGATGAAGAAGAGGAGGTAGAAGATTCTAGTCCCATCTACGACACCGATGGAGAAAGGGAATTTTGTGAAAGAATAAGTTTCTTGGTTGAAGAGGAATTTATTGAAGAACTTGACGAAGAAACTAATTTCGTTATCGGAGATGAATTTGTTGAAGCAATTGTGGAGGAAATCAATTTTGTTGATATGGACAAAATTATTGAAAAAATTGTGATTTTTGTTGAACAACAAATTTCATTCCAAGAGCTTACAACCACGAGAACCAATGACTATAAGTGCCACAAAAGTTCATGTTCTCATATCTTTTATGAACATAACTCCTTTTCTAAAGATCTTAAAGAAATCCAAATTGGAAGCTTCATTGATCAAGAAGATTTATTTGTTTTTCATCTTCATGTTCGTTTCAAAGTGTGGGAAATTTTTACACTTTGGAGACCATGGAATGCTTATATTTTACATTTTGAAGACCTTGGTGAGAGGAGGAAGCATGGTGAGATGTTGGATTTTACTAATTATGATCTTAATAATGATGTTTTTGTTTTGTCTTCATTCATTGATCAAATGGAGAAAAGTGACTTGCGTATTACTTTTGATAAAAAGTTTTGTGCAATTAGAGATGAAGACTTTTCATTCGTGGCTCAAAAACAAGAAGACGAATTATTTTTGGATGATGGTAGAATTTTGTACCCTCCAAAAGACGATATGATGATTTCCAAAACAATATGTGTTCATGGTGGTAGCAATCAGTCACCAAAAGAGGCATTGTGTGGCAATTCTTATGCCAATTTTCTATGTTGTCCACAAACAAAACATATTTTCGTTAATTCTTCATTCATTGTTCAAAAACACCAAGACCGATGGCGTGAAGTTTATTGGGAACGAAAGAAGAAGGATGGTATCCATCTTTTTACAAACCATCTTTCTAAGAGAAAATATGAAGATACAAGTCCTAATTATTTACATAGGAGGGAGCTCGTGATGTTTGGACTGATATTCTTTTGGTGTCTCTTTAATTGGGAAGTCGTGATATTGGGGCGTGCTGCTCATCAACTTACAAATACAAATGATGTTCCATTTGTTAAAATGACTGCAATTAACCATTTAAATTATTGCAAGGTTAATTTGCAGGGTCGAGTTCATGGGAAGGTACGAAAATGGTTTTTGATCCACAAATTGAAGATACGGTTAGGATTCAATTCTATGAGTTCTTTGAGTTGTTTGAAGAACATGTGTATTTGGAGAAGAAACCAGCTTGGAGTAAATAAAATGTCACATTCTGCAATAAAAAATTGTTTTCAAGACCTGTTGTCATGGAAGGTTTGCATGGGAGAACAGCACAATTTGGTTCTTACCGAATTGAGGACAATTCCTTTCGAAGAAGGAGGGAATGATACATGTGTGGAAGTGACAAATTCTGAAAATGATAATGGTTACAAGGTGGATTTGGGAGGAGACCATGGAATGCATGCTACCTTTAATGTGGGAGAGCTTTCACCTTATCTTGATGATGATGGACTTGATGAATTGAGGTCAATTCCTTTCAAAGGGGGAGGGGATGATCCATGCATGGATTATGAAAGCCCAAAAGGTGATGGATTAGTGATTACTAGTGGGCTAGAAGGTGGCTTGGGCTCAATGGTTGGGTTATGCATGGTAACCCACAAATTGAATTAGGGTTGCATGAAGGCTAGGGCAACATTTTTAAGGATTCATAAGTGCTACAAACGTTACTTTTTGCTTCATAAAGCCTCCTAGCCGTTTTTATCACTCTTTGGTGCATTAGGGTTACACTTTAATGCTTCTGATGCCTCATTAATGCTTCTTATGGCTCCTTAATGAAGCATACACTTTTTTCTTCATCCTCAAGTGTCTTGGACGTTTTTTTTGTGTTATTTCAAGAGTTTCCTTAATTTTCATTTACTAGTTTTAATGAATAATTGGTTGGTTGGCTTGTAACCACCAAATTTGTAATAAAGGCTTCATATAAAGCCGAGTTTATGCATGGAAAAAGGAATAGACGAATTTTTAAGAAAAAAACCTTTGTTCAATTGGAATTATTGTTATAATTCACAAATTATCTTGTTAGGACGTGTTCTTGACTTGATACGAACTCAACCCAATAGGTCTTGGATTGTTTTCACCGGTATACAACTTAATAGGTCTTGAGTTGTTACTAATCTATCCATTTCTTTCCATTCATATGTCATTTGTGGTTACTATTCTCTCTTAATTTACCTAAACACTACCCTACTCACCAAATCAAGCCCATACATGCATCATAAGTGGTATCAGAGCCTAGTTCCGATTGGGTGTAACTAAGTTCTTGTTCTGAATTCAGTTGTTGTCCAAAAATGTTGCGCAAGCTATATGATGAAGAAGAGGAGGTAGAAGATTCTGGTCCCATCTACGACACCGATGGAGAAGGGGAATTTTGTGAAAGAATAAGTTTCTTGGTTGAAGAGGAATTTATTGAAGAACTTGACGAAGAAACTAATTTCGTGATCGGAGATGAATTTGTTGAAGCAATTGTGGAGGAAGATCAATTTTGTTGATATGGACAAAATTATTGAAGAAATTGTGATTTTTGTTGAACAACAAATTTCATTCCAAGAGCTTACAACCACGAGAACCAATGACTATAAGTGCCACAAAAGTTCATGTTCTCATATCTTTTATGAACATAACTCCTTTTCTAAAGATCTTAAAAAAATCCAAATTGGAAGCTTCATTGATCAAGAAGATTTATTTGTTTTTCATCTACATGTTCGTTTCAAAGTGTGGGAAATTTTTACACTTTGGAGACCATGGAATGCTTATATTTTACATTTTGAAGACCTTGGTGAGAGGAGGAAGCATGGTGAGATGTTGGATTTTACTAATTATGATCTTAATAATGATGTTTTTGTTTTGTTTTCATTCATTGATCAAAAGGAGAAAAATGACTTGCGTATTACTTTTGATAAAAAGTTTTGTGCAATTAGAGATGAAGACTTTTCATTCGTGGCTCAAAAACAAGAAGACGAATTATTTTTGGATGATGGTAGAATTTTGTACCCTCCAAAAGACGATATGATGATTTCCAAAACAATATGTGTTCATGGTGGTAGCAATCACTCACCAAAAGAGGCATTGTGTGGCAATTCTTATGCCAATTTTCTATGTTGTCCACAAACAAAACATATTTTCGTTAATTCTTCATTCATTGTTCAAAAACACCAAGACCGATGACGTGAAGTTTATTGGGAACGAAAGAAGAAGGATGGTATCCATCTTTTTACAAACCATCTTTCTAAGAGAAAATATGAAGATACAAGTCCTAATTATTTACATAGGAGGGAGCTCGTGATGTTTGGACTGATATTCTTTTGGTGTCTCTTTAATTGGGAAGTCGTGATATTGGGGCGTGCTGCTCATCAACTTACAAATACAAATGATGTTCCATTTGTTAAAATGACTGCAATTAACCATTTAAATTATTGCAAGGTTAATTTGCAGGGTCGAGTTCATGGGAAGGTACGAAAATGGTTTTTGATCCACAAATTGAAGATACGGTTAGGATTCAATTCTATGAGTTCTTTGAGTTGTTTGAAGAACATGTGTATTTGGAGAAGAAACCAGCTTGGAGTAAATAAAATGTCACATTCTGCAATAAAAAATTGTTTTCAAGACCTGTTGTCATGGAAGGTTTGCATGGGAGAACAACACAATTTGGTTCTTACCGAATTGAGGACAATTCCTTTCGAAGAAGGAGGGAATGATACATGTGTGGAAGTGACAAATTCTGAAAATGATAATGGTTACAAGGTGGATTTGGGAGGAGACCATGGAATGCATGCTACCTTTAATGTGGGAGAGCTTTCACCTTATCTTGATGATGATGGACTTGATGAATTGAGGTCAATTCCTTTCAAAGGGGGAGGGGATGATCCATGCATGGATTATGAAAGCCCAAAAGGTGATGGATTAGTGATTACTAGTGGGCTAGAAGGTGGCTTGGGCTCAATGGTTGGGTTATGCATGGTAACCCACAAATTGAATTAGGGTTGCATGAAGGCTAGGGCAACATTTTTAAGGATTCATAAGTGCTACAAACGTTACTTTTTGCTTCATAAAGCCTCCTAGCCGTTTTTATCACTCTTTGGTGCATTAGGGTTACACTTTAATGCTTCTGATGCCTCATTAATGCTTCTTATGGCTCCTTAATGAAGCATACACGTTTTTTCTTCATCCTCAAGTGTCTTGGACGTTTTTTTTGTGTTATTTCAAGAGTTTCCTTAATTTTCATTTACTAGTTTTAATGAATAATTGGTTGGTTGGCTTGTAACCACCAAATTTGTAATAAAGGCTTCATATAAAGCCAAGTTTATG
This sequence comes from Lactuca sativa, assembly GCF_002870075.4. NCBI lineage: Eukaryota > Viridiplantae > Streptophyta > Magnoliopsida > Asterales > Asteraceae > Lactuca > Lactuca sativa. The sequence goes on from NC_056629.2 coordinate 112,603,501, forward strand.
CATGGAAAAAGGAATAGACGAATTTTTAAGAAAAAAACCTTTGTTCAATTGGAATTATTGTTATAATTCACAAATTATCTTGTTAGGACGTGTTCTTGACTTGATACGAACTCAACCCAATAGGTCTTGGATTGTTTTCACCGGTATACAACTTAATAGGTCTTGAGTTGTTACTAATCTATCCATTTCTTTCCATTCATATGTCATTTGTGGTTACTATTCTCTCTTAATTTACCTAAACACTACCCTACTCACCAAATCAAGCCCATACATGCATCATAAGTGGTATCAGAGCCTAGTTCCGATTGGGTGTAACTAAGTTCTTGTTCTGAATTCAGTTGTTGTCCAAAAATGTTGCGCAAGCTATATGATGAAGAAGAGGAGGTAGAAGATTCTGGTCCCATCTACGACACCGATGGAGAAGGGGAATTTTGTGAAAGAATAAGTTTCTTGGTTGAAGAGGAATTTATTGAAGAACTTGACGAAGAAACTAATTTCGTGATCGGAGATGAATTTGTTGAAGCAATTGTGGAGGAAGATCAATTTTGTTGATATGGACAAAATTATTGAAGAAATTGTGATTTTTGTTGAACAACAAATTTCATTCCAAGAGCTTACAACCACGAGAACCAATGACTATAAGTGCCACAAAAGTTCATGTTCTCATATCTTTTATGAACATAACTCCTTTTCTAAAGATCTTAAAAAAATCCAAATTGGAAGCTTCATTGATCAAGAAGATTTATTTGTTTTTCATCTACATGTTCGTTTCAAAGTGTGGGAAATTTTTACACTTTGGAGACCATGGAATGCTTATATTTTACATTTTGAAGACCTTGGTGAGAGGAGGAAGCATGGTGAGATGTTGGATTTTACTAATTATGATCTTAATAATGATGTTTTTGTTTTGTCTTCATTCATTGATCAAAAGGAGAAAAATGACTTGCGTATTACTTTTGATAAAAAGTTTTGTGCAATTAGAGATGAAGACTTTTCATTCGTGGCTCAAAAACAAGAAGACGAATTATTTTTGGATGATGGTAGAATTTTGTACCCTCCAAAAGACGATATGATGATTTCCAAAACAATATGTGTTCATGGTGGTAGCAATCACTCACCAAAAGAGGCATTGTGTGGCAATTCTTATGCCAATTTTCTATGTTGTCCACAAACAAAACATATTTTCGTTAATTCTTCATTCATTGTTCAAAAACACCAAGACCGATGACGTGAAGTTTATTGGGAACGAAAGAAGAAGGATGGTATCCATCTTTTTACAAACCATCTTTCTAAGAGAAAATATGAAGATACAAGTCCTAATTATTTACATAGGAGGGAGCTCGTGATGTTTGGACTGATATTCTTTTGGTGTCTCTTTAATTGGGAAGTCGTGATATTGGGGCGTGCTGCTCATCAACTTACAAATACAAATGATGTTCCATTTGTTAAAATGACTGCAATTAACCATTTAAATTATTGCAAGGTTAATTTGCAGGGTCGAGTTCATGGGAAGGTACGAAAATGGTTTTTGATCCACAAATTGAAGATACGGTTAGGATTCAATTCTATGAGTTCTTTGAGTTGTTTGAAGAACATGTGTATTTGGAGAAGAAACCAGCTTGGAGTAAATAAAATGTCACATTCTGCAATAAAAAATTGTTTTCAAGACCTGTTGTCATGGAAGGTTTGCATGGGAGAACAACACAATTTGGTTCTTACCGAATTGAGGACAATTCCTTTCGAAGAAGGAGGGAATGATACATGTGTGGAAGTGACAAATTCTGAAAATGATAATGGTTACAAGGTGGATTTGGGAGGAGACCATGGAATGCATGCTACCTTTAATGTGGGAGAGCTTTCACCTTATCTTGATGATGATGGACTTGATGAATTGAGGTCAATTCCTTTCAAAGGGGGAGGGGATGATCCATGCATGGATTATGAAAGCCCAAAAGGTGATGGATTAGTGATTACTAGTGGGCTAGAAGGTGGCTTGGGCTCAATGGTTGGGTTATGCATGGTAACCCACAAATTGAATTAGGGTTGCATGAAGGCTAGGGCAACATTTTTAAGGATTCATAAGTGCTACAAACGTTACTTTTTGCTTCATAAAGCCTCCTAGCCGTTTTTATCACTCTTTGGTGCATTAGGGTTACACTTTAATGCTTCTGATGCCTCATTAATGCTTCTTATGGCTCCTTAATGAAGCATACACGTTTTTTCTTCATCCTCAAGTGTCTTGGACGTTTTTTTTGTGTTATTTCAAGAGTTTCCTTAATTTTCATTTACTAGTTTTAATGAATAATTGGTTGGTTGGCTTGTAACCACCAAATTTGTAATAAAGGCTTCATATAAAGCCAAGTTTATGCATGGAAAAAGGAATAGACGAATTTTTAAGAAAAAAACCTTTGTTCAATTGGAATTATTGTTATAATTCACAAATTATCTTGTTAGGACGTGTTCTTGACTTGATACGAACTCAATCCAATAGGTCTTGGATTGTTTTCACCGGTATACAACTTAATAGGTCTTGAGTTGTTACTAATCTATCCATTTCTTTCCATTCATATATCATTTGTGGTTACTATTCTCTCTTAATTTACCTAAACACTACCCTACTCACCAAATCAAGCCCATACATGCATCATAAGTGGTATCAGAGCCTAGTTCCGATTGCGTGTAACTAAGTTCTTGTTCTGAATTCAGTTGTTGTCCAAAAATGTTGCGCAAGCTATATGATGAAGAAGAGGAGGTAGAAGATTCTGGTCCCATCTACGACACCGATGGAGAAGGGGAATTTTGTGAAATAATAAGTTTCTTGGTTGAAGAGGAATTTATTGAAGAACTTGACGAAGAAACTAATTTCGTGATCGGAGATGAATTTGTTGAAGCAATTGTGGAGGAAGATCAATTTTATTGATATGGACAAAATTATTGAAGAAATTGTGATTTTTGTTGAACAACAAATTTCATTCCAAGAGCTTACAACCACGAGAACCAATGACTATAAGTGCCACAAAAGTTCATGTTCTCATATCTTTTATGAACATAACTCCTTTTCTAAAGATCTTAAAGAAATCCAAATTGGAAGCTTCATTGATCAAGAAGATTTATTTGTTTTTCATCTTCATGTTCGTTTCAAAGTGTGGGAAATTTTTACACTTTGGAGACCATGGAATGCTTATATTTTACATTTTGAAGACCTTGGTGAGAGGAGGAAGCATGGTGAGATGTTGGATTTTACTAATTATGATCTTAATAATGATGTTTTTGTTTTGTCTTCATTCATTGATCAAAAGGAGAAAAATGACTTGCGTATTACTTTTGATAAAAAGTTTTGTGCAATTAGAGATGAAGACTTTTCATTCGTGGCTCAAAAACAAGAAGACGAATTATTTTTGGATGATGGTAGAATTTTGTACCCTCCAAAAGACGATATGATGATTTCCAAAACAATATGTGTTCATGGTGGTAGCAATCACTCACCAAAAGAGGCATTGTGTGGCAATTCTTATGCCAATTTTCTATGTTGTCCACAAACAAAACATATTTTCGTTAATTCTTCATTCATTGTTCAAAAACACCAAGACCGATGGCGTGAAGTTTATTGGGAACGAAAGAAGAAGGATGGTATCCATCTTTTTACAAACCATCTTTCTAAGAGAAAATATGAAGATACAAGTCCTAATTATTTACATAGGAGGGAGCTCGTGATGTTTGGACTGATATTCTTTTGGTGTCTCTTTAATTGGGAAGTCGTGATATTGGGGCGTGCTGCTCATCAACTTACAAATACAAATGATGTTCCATTTGTTAAAATGACTGCAATTAACCATTTAAATTATTGCAAGGTTAATTTGCAGGGTCGAGTTCATGGGAAGGTACGAAAATGGTTTTTGATCCACAAATTGAAGATACGGTTAGGATTCAATTCTATGAGTTCTTTGAGTTGTTTGAAGAACATGTGTATTTGGAGAAGAAACCAGCTTGGAGTAAATAAAATGTCACATTCTGCAATAAAAAATTGTTTTCAAGACCTGTTGTCATGGAAGGTTTGCATGGGAGAACAGCACAATTTGGTTCTTACCGAATTGAGGACAATTCCTTTCGAAGAAGGAGGGAATGATACATGTGTGGAAGTGACAAATTCTGAAAATGATAATGGTTACAAGGTGGATTTGGGAGGAGACCATGGAATGCATGCTACCTTTAATGTGGGAGAGCTTTCACCTTATCTTGATGATGATGGACTTGATGAATTGAGGTCAATTCCTTTCAAAGGGGGAGGGGATGATCCATGCATGGATTATGAAAGCCCAAAAGGTGATGGATTAGTGATTACTAGTGGGCTAGAAGGTGGCTTGGGCTCAATGGTTGGGTTATGCATGGTAACCCACAAATTGAATTAGGGTTGCATGAAGGCTAGGGCAACATTTTTAAGGATTCATAAGTGCTACAAACGTTACTTTTTGCTTCATAAAGCCTCCTAGCCGTTTTTATCACTCTTTGGTGCATTAGGGTTACACTTTAATGCTTCTGATGCCTCATTAATGCTTCTTATGGCTCCTTAATGAAGCATACACGTTTTTTCTTCATCCTCAAGTGTCTTGGACGTTTTTTTTGTGTTATTTCAAGAGTTTCCTTAATTTTCATTTACTAGTTTTAATGAATAATTGGTTGGTTGGCTTGTAACCACCAAATTTGTAATAAAGGCTTCATATAAAGCCAAGTTTATGCATGGAAAAAGGAATAGACGAATTTTTAAGAAAAAAACCTTTGTTCAATTGGAATTATTGTTATAATTCACAAATTATCTTGTTAGGACGTGTTCTTGACTTGATACGAACTCAATCCAATAGGTCTTGGATTGTTTTCACCGGTATACAACTTAATAGGTCTTGAGTTGTTACTAATCTATCCATTTCTTTCCATTCATATATCATTTGTGGTTACTATTCTCTCTTAATTTACCTAAACACTACCCTACTCACCAAATCAAGCCCATACATGCATCATAAGTGGTATCAGAGCCTAGTTCCGATTGCGTGTAACTAAGTTCTTGTTCTGAATTCAGTTGTTGTCCAAAAATGTTGCGCAAGCTATATGATGAAGAAGAGGAGGTAGAAGATTCTGGTCCCATCTACGACACCGATGGAGAAGGGGAATTTTGTGAAATAATAAGTTTCTTGGTTGAAGAGGAATTTATTGAAGAACTTGACGAAGAAACTAATTTCGTGATCGGAGATGAATTTGTTGAAGCAATTGTGGAGGAAGATCAATTTTGTTGATATGGACAAAATTATTGAAGAAATTGTGATTTTTGTTGAACAACAAATTTCATTCCAAGAGCTTACAACCACGAGAACCAATGACTATAAGTGCCACAAAAGTTCATGTTCTCATATCTTTTATGAACATAACTCCTTTTCTAAAGATCTTAAAGAAATCCAAATTGGAAGCTTCATTGATCAAGAAGATTTATTTGTTTTTCATCTTCATGTTCGTTTCAAAGTGTGGGAAATTTTTACACTTTGGAGACCATGGAATGCTTATATTTTACATTTTGAAGACCTTGGTGAGAGGAGGAAGCATGGTGAGATGTTGGATTTTACTAATTATGATCTTAATAATGATGTTTTTGTTTTGTCTTCATTCATTGATCAAAAGGAGAAAAATGACTTGCGTATTACTTTTGATAAAAAGTTTTGTGCAATTAGAGATGAAGACTTTTCATTCGTGGCTCAAAAACAAGAAGACGAATTATTTTTGGATGATGGTAGAATTTTGTACCCTCCAAAAGACGATATGATGATTTCCAAAACAATATGTGTTCATGGTGGTAGCAATCACTCACCAAAAGAGGCATTGTGTGGCAATTCTTATGCCAATTTTCTATGTTGTCCACAAACAAAACATATTTTCGTTAATTCTTCATTCATTGTTCAAAAACACCAAGACCGATGGCGTGAAGTTTATTGGGAACGAAAGAAGAAGGATGGTATCCATCTTTTTACAAACCATCTTTCTAAGAGAAAATATGAAGATACAAGTCCTAATTATTTACATAGGAGGGAGCTCGTGATGTTTGGACTGATATTCTTTTGGTGTCTCTTTAATTGGGAAGTCGTGATATTGGGGCGTGCTGCTCATCAACTTACAAATACAAATGATGTTCCATTTGTTAAAATGACTGCAATTAACCATTTAAATTATTGCAAGGTTAATTTGCAGGGTCGAGTTCATGGCAAGGTACGAAAATGGTTTTTGATCCACAAATTGAAGATACGGTTAGGATTCAATTCTATGAGTTCTTTGAGTTGTTTGAAGAACATGTGTATTTGGAGAAGAAACCAGCTTGGAGTAAATAAAATGTCACATTCTGCAATAAAAAATTGTTTTCAAGACCTGTTGTCATGGAAGGTTTGCATGGGAGAACAGCACAATTTGGTTCTTACCGAATTGAGGACAATTCCTTTCGAAGAAGGAGGGAATGATACATGTGTGGAAGTGACAAATTCTGAAAATGATAATGGTTACAAGGTGGATTTGGGAGGAGACCATGGAATGCATGCTACCTTTAAAGTGGGAGAGCTTTCACCTTATCTTGATGATGATGGACTTGATGAATTGAGGTCAATTCCTTTCAAAGGGGGAGGGGATGATCCATGCATGGATTATGAAAGCCCAAGAGGTGATGGATTAGTGATTACTAGTGGGCTAGAAGGTGGCTTGGGCTCAATGGTTGGGTTATGCATGGTAACCCACAAATTGAATTAGGGTTGCATGAAAGCTAGGGCAACATTTTTAAGGATTCATAAGTGCTACAAACGTTACTTTTTGCTTCATAAAGCCTCCTAGCCGTTTTTATCACTCTTTGGTGCATTAGGGTTACACTTTAATGCTTCTGATGCCTCATTAATGCTTCTTATGGCTCCTTAATGAAGCATACACGTTTTTTCTTCATCCTCAAGTGTCTTGGACGTTTTTTTTGTGTTATTTCAAGAGTTTCCTTAATTTTCATTTACTAGTTTTAATGAATAATTGGTTGGTTGGCTTGTAACCACCAAATTTGTAATAAAGGCTTCATATAAAGCCAAGTTTATGCATGGAAAAAGGAATAGACGAATTTTTAAGAAAAAAACCTTTGTTCAATTGGAATTATTGTTATAATTCACAAATTATCTTCTTAGGACGTGTTCTTGACTTGATACGAACTCAATCCAATAGGTCTTGGATTGTTTTCACCGGTATACAACTTAATAGGTCTTGAGTTGTTACTAATCTATCCATTTCTTTCCATTCATATATCATTTGTGGTTACTATTCTCTCTTAATTTACCTAAGCACTACCCTACTCACCAAATCAAGCCCATACATGCATCATAAGTGGTATCAGAGCCTAGTTCCGATTGGGTGTAACTAAGTTCTTGTTCTGAATTCAGTTGTTGTCCAAAAATGTTGCGCAAGCTATATGATGAAGAAGAGGAGGTAGAAGATTCTGGTCCCATCTACGACACCGATGGAGAAAGGGAATTTTGTGAAAGAATAAGTTTCTTGGTTGAAGAGGAATTTATTGAAGAACTTGACGAAGAAACTAATTTCATGATCGGAGATGAATTTGTTGAAGCAATTGTGGAGGAAATCAATTTTGTTGATATGGACAAAATTATTGAAGAAATTGTGATTTTTGTTGAACAACAAATTTCATTCCAAGAGCTTACAACCACGAGAACCAATGACTATAAGTGCCACAAAAGTTCATGTTCTCATATGTTTTATGAACATAACTCCTTTTCTAAAGATCTTAAAGAAATCCAAATTGGAAGCTTCATTGATCAAGAAGATTTATTTGTTTTTCATCTTCATGTTCGTTTCAAAGTGTGGGAAATTTTTACACTTTGGAGACCATGGAATGCTTATATTTTACATTTTGAAGACCTTGGTGAGAGGAGGAAGCATGGTGAGATGTTGGATTTTACTAATTATGATCTTAATAATGATGTTTTTGTTTTGTCTTCATTCATTGATCAAAAGGAGAAAAGTGACTTGCGTATTACTTTTGATAAAAAGTTTTGTGCAATTAGAGATGAAGACTTTTCATTCGTGGCTCAAAAACAAGAAGACGAATTATTTTTGGATGATGGTAGAATTTTGTACCCTCCAAAAGACGATATGATGATTTCCAAAACAATATGTGTTCATGGTGGTAGCAATCAGTCACCAAAAGAGGCATTGTGTGGCAATTCTTATGCCAATTTTCTATGTTGTCCACAAACAAAACATATTTTCGTTAATTCTTCATTCATTGTTCAAAAACACCAAGACCGATGGCGTGAAGTTTATTGGGAACGAAAGAAGAAGGATGGTATCCATCTTTTTACAAACCATCTTTCTAAGAGAAAATATGAAGATACAAGTCCTAATTATTTACATAGGAGGGAGCTCGTGATGTTTGGACTGATATTCTTTTGGTGTCTCTTTAATTGGGAAGTCGTGATATTGGGGCGTGCTGCTCATCAACTTACAAATACAAATGATGTTCCATTTGTTAAAATGACTGCAATTAACCATTTAAATTATTGCAAGGTTAATTTGCAGGGTCGAGTTCATGGGAAGGTACGAAAATGGTTTTTGATCCACAAATTGAAGATACGGTTAGGATTCAATTCTATGAGTTCTTTGAGTTGTTTGAAGAACATGTGTATTTGGAGAAGAAACCAGCTTGGAGTAAATAAAATGTCACATTCTGCAATAAAAAATTGTTTTCAAGACCTGTTGTCATGGAAGGTTTGCATGGGAGAACAGCACAATTTGGTTCTTACCGAATTGAGGACAATTCCTTTCGAAGAAGGAGGGAATGATACATGTGTGGAAGTGACAAATTCTGAAAATGATAATGGTTACAAGGTGGATTTGGGAGGAGACCATGGAATGCATGCTACCTTTAAAGTGGGAGAGCTTTCACCTTATCTTGATGATGATGGACTTGATGAATTGAGGTCAATTCCTTTCAAAGGGGGAGGGGATGATCCATGCATGGATTATGAAAGCCCAAGAGGTGATGGATTAGTGATTACTAGTGGGCTAGAAGGTGGCTTGGGCTCAATGGTTGGGTTATGCATGGTAACCCACAAATTGAATTAGGGTTGCATGAAGGCTAGGGCAACATTTTTAAGGATTCATAAGTGCTACAAACGTTACTTTTTGCTTCATAAAGCCTCCTAGCCGTTTTTATCACTCTTTGGTGCATTAGGGTTACACTTTAATGCTTCTGATGCCTCATTAATGCTTCTTATGGCTCCTTAATGAAGCATACACGTTTTTTCTTCATCCTCAAGTGTCTTGGACGTTTTTTTTGTGTTATTTCAAGAGTTTCCTTAATTTTCATTTACTAGTTTTAATGAATAATTGGTTGGTTGGCTTGTAACCACCAAATTTGTAATAAAGGCTTCATATAAAGCCGAGTTTATGCATGGAAAAAGGAATAGACGAATTTTTAAGAAAAAAACCTTTGTTCAATTGGAATTATTGTTATAATTAACAAATTATCTTCTTAGGACGTGTTCTTGACTTGATACGAACTCAATCCAATAGGTCTTGGATTGTTTTCACCGGTATACAACTTAATAGGTCTTGAGTTGTTACTAATCTATCCATTTCTTTCCATTCATATATCATTTGTGGTTACTATTCTCTCTTAATTTACCCTACTCACCAAATCAAGCCCATACATGCATCATAAGTGGTATCAGAGCCTAGTTCCGATTGGGTGTAACTAAGTTCTTGTTCTGAATTCAGTTGTTGTCCAAAAATGTTGCGCAAGCTATATGATGAAGAAGAGGAGGTAGAAGATTCTGGTCCCATCTACGACACCGATGGAGAAAGGGAATTTTGTGAAAGAATAAGTTTCTTGGTTGAAGAGGAATTTATTGAAGAACTTGACGAAGAAACTAATTTCGTGATCGGAGATGAATTTGTTGAAGCAATTGTGGAGGAAATCAATTTTGTTGATATGGACAAAATTATTGAAGAAATTGTGATTTTTGTTGAACAACAAATTTCATTCCAAGAGCTTACAACCACGAGAACCAATGACTATAAGTGCCACAAAAGTTCATGTTCTCATATCTTTTATGAACATAACTCCTTTTCTAAAGATCTTAAAGAAATCCAAATTGGAAGCTTCATTGATCAAGAAGATTTATTTGTTTTTCATCTTCATGTTCGTTTCAAAGTGTGGGAAATTTTTACACTTTGGAGACCATGGAATGCTTATATTTTACATTTTGAAGACCTTGGTGAGAGGAGGAAGCATGGTGAGATGTTGGATTTTACTAATTATGATCTTAATAATGATGTTTTTGTTTTGTCTTCATTCATTGATCAAAAGGAGAAAAGTGACTTGCGTATTACTTTTGATAAAAAGTTTTGTGCAATTAGAGATGAAGACTTTTCATTCGTGGCTCAAAAACAAGAAGACGAATTATTTTTGGATGATGGTAGAATTTTGTACCCTCCAAAAGACGATATGATGATTTCCAAAACAATATGTGTTCATGGTGGTAGCAATCACTCACCAAAAGAGGCATTGTGTGGCAATTCTTATGCCAATTTTCTATGTTGTCCACAAACAAAACATATTTTCGTTAATTCTTCATTCATTGTTCAAAAACACCAAGACCGATGGCGTGAAGTTTATTGGGAACGAAAGAAGAAGGATGGTATCCATCTTTTTACAAACCATCTTTCTAAGAGAAAATATGAAGATACAAGTCCTAATTATTTACATAGGAGGGAGCTCGTGATGTTTGGACTGATATTCTTTTGGTGTCTCTTTAATTGGGAAGTCGTGATATTGGGGCGTGCTGCTCATCAACTTACAAATACAAATGATGTTCCATTTGTTAAAATGACTGCAATTAACCATTTAAATTATTGCAAGGTTAATTTGCAGGGTCGAGTTCATGGGAAGGTACGAAAATGGTTTTTGATCCACAAATTGAAGATACGGTTAGGATTCAATTCTATGAGTTCTTTGAGTTGTTTGAAGAACATGTGTATTTGGAGAAGAAACCAGCTTGGAGTAAATAAAATGTCACATTCTGCAATAAAAAATTGTTTTCAAGACCTGTTGTCATGGAAGGTTTGCATGGGAGAACAGCACAATTTGGTTCTTACCGAATTGAGGACAATTCCTTTCGAAGAAGGAGGGAATGATACATGTGTGGAAGTGACAAATTCTGAAAATGATAATGGTTACAAGGTGGATTTGGGAGGAGACCATGGAATGCATGCTACCTTTAAAGTGGGAGAGCTTTCACCTTATCTTGATGATGATGGACTTGATGAATTGAGGTCAATTCCTTTCAAAGGGGGAGGGGATGATCCATGCATGGATTATGAAAGCCCAAGAGGTGATGGATTAGTGATTACTAGTGGGCTAGAAGGTGGCTTGGGCTCAATGGTTGGGTTATGCATGGTAACCCACAAATTGAATTAGGGTTGCATGAAGGCTAGGGCAACATTTTTAAGGATTCATAAGTGCTACAAACGTTACTTTTTGCTTCATAAAGCCTCCTAGCCGTTTTTATCACTCTTTGGTGCATTAGGGTTACACTTTAATGCTTCTGATGCCTCATTAATGCTTCTTATGGCTCCTTAATGAAGCATACACGTTTTTTCTTCATCCTCAAGTGTCTTGGACGTTTTTTTTGTGTTATTTCAAGAGTTTCCTTAATTTTCATTTACTAGTTTTAATGAATAATTGGTTGGTTGGCTTGTAACCACCAAATTTGTAATAAAGGCTTCATATAAAGCCGAGTTTATGCATGGAAAAAGGAATAGACGAATTTTTAAGAAAAAAAACCTTTGTTCAATTGGAATTATTGTTATAATTAACAAATTATCTTCTTAGGACGTGTTCTTGACTTGATACGAACTCAATCCAATAGGTCTTGGATTGTTTTCACCGGTATACAACTTAATAGGTCTTGAGTTGTTACTAATCTATCCATTTCTTTCCATTCATATATCATTTGTGGTTACTATTCTCTCTTAATTTACCTAAACACTACCCTACTCACCAAATCAAGCCCATACATGCATCATAAGTGGTATCAGAGCCTAGTTCCGATTGGGTGTAACTAAGTTCTTGTTCTGAATTCAGTTGTTGTCCAAAAATGTTGCGCAAGCTATATGATGAAGAAGAGGAGGTAGAAGATTCTGGTCCCATCTACGACACCGATGGAGAGGGGGAATTTTGTGAAAGAATAAGTTTCTTGGTTGAAGAGGAATTTATTGAAGAACTTGACGAAGAAACTAATTTCGTGATCGGAGATGAATTTGTTGAAGCAATTGTGGAGGAAATCAATTTTGTTGATATGGACAAAATTATTGAAGAAATTGTGATTTTTGTTGAACAACAAATTTCATTCCAAGAGCTTACAACCACGAGAACCAATGACTATAAGTGCCACAAAAGTTCATGTTCTCATATCTTTTATGAACATAACTCCTTTTCTAAAGATCTTAAAGAAATCCAAATTGGAAGCTTCATTGATCAAGAAGATTTATTTGTTTTTCATCTTCATGTTCGTTTCAAAGTGTGGGAAATTTTTACACTTTGGAGACCATGGAATGCTTATATTTTACATTTTGAAGACCTTGGTGAGAGGAGGAAGCATGGTGAGATGTTGGATTTTACTAATTATGATCTTAATAATGATGTTTTTGTTTTGTCTTCATTCATTGATCAAAAGGAGAAAAATGACTTGCGTATTACTTTTGATAAAAAGTTTTGTGCAATTAGAGATGAAGACTTTTCATTCGTGGCTCAAAAACAAGAAGACGAATTATTTTTGGATGATGGTAGAATTTTGTACCCTCCAAAAGACGATATGATGATTTCCAAAACAATATGTGTTCATGGTGGTAGCAATCAGTCACCAAAAGAGGCATTGTGTGGCAATTCTTATGCCAATTTTCTATGTTGTCCACAAACAAAACATATTTTCGTTAATTCTTCATTCATTGTTCAAAAACACCAAGACCGATGGCATGAAGTTTATTGGGAACGAAAGAAGAAGGATGGTATCCATCTTTTTACAAACCATCTTTCTAAGAGAAAATATGAAGATACAAGTCCTAATTATTTACATAGGAGGGAGCTCGTGATGTTTGGACTGATATTCTTTTGGTGTCTCTTTAATTGGGAAGTCGTGATATTGGGGCGTGCTGCTCATCAACTTACAAATACAAATGATGTTCCATTTGTTAAAATGACTGCAATTAACCATTTAAATTATTGCAAGGTTAATTTGCAGGGTCGAGTTCATGGGAAGGTACGAAAATGGTTTTTGATCCACAAATTGAAGATACGGTTAGGATTCAATTCTATGAGTTCTTTGAGTTGTTTGAAGAACATGTGTATTTGGAGAAGAAACCAGCTTGGAGTAAATAAAATGTCACATTCTGCAATAAAAAATTGTTTTCAAGACCTGTTGTCATGGAAGGTTTGCATGGGAGAACAGCACAATTTGGTTCTTACCGAATTGAGGACAATTCCTTTCGAAGAAGGAGGGAATGATACATGTGTGGAAGTGACAAATTCTGAAAATGATAATGGTTACAAGGTGGATTTGGGAGGAGACCATGGAATGCATGCTACCTTTAAAGTGGGAGAGCTTTCACCTTATCTTGATGATGATGGACTTGATGAATTGAGGTCAATTCCTTTCAAAGGGGGAGGGGATGATCCATGCATGGATTATGAAAGCCCAAGAGGTGATGGATTAGTGATTACTAGTGGGCTAGAAGGTGGCTTGGGCTCAATGGTTGGGTTATGCATGGTAACCCACAAATTGAATTAGGGTTGCATGAAAGCTAGGGCAACATTTTTAAGGATTCATAAGTGCTACAAACGTTACTTTTTGCTTCATAAAGCCTCCTAGCCGTTTTTATCACTCTTTGGTGCATTAGGGTTACACTTTAATGCTTCTGATGCCTCATTAATGCTTCTTATGGCTCCTTAATGAAGCATACACGTTTTTTCTTCATCCTCAAGTGTCTTGGACGTTTTTTTTGTGTTATTTCAAGAGTTTCCTTAATTTTCATTTACTAGTTTTAATGAATAATTGGTTGGTTGGCTTGTAACCACCAAATTTGTAATAAAGGCTTCATATAAAGCCAAGTTTATGCATGGAAAAAGGAATAGACGAATTTTTAAGAAAAAAACCTTTGTTCAATTGGAATTATTGTTATAATTCACAAATTATCTTCTTAGGACGTGTTCTTGACTTGATACGAACTCAATCCAATAGGTCTTGGATTGTTTTCACCGGTATACAACTTAATAGGTCTTGAGTTGTTACTAATCTATCCATTTCTTTCCATTCATATATCATTTGTGGTTACTATTCTCTCTTAATTTACCTAAGCACTACCCTACTCACCAAATCAAGCCCATACATGCATCATAAGTGGTATCAGAGCCTAGTTCCGATTGGGTGTAACTAAGTTCTTGTTCTGAATTCAGTTGTTGTCCAAAAATGTTGCGCAAGCTATATGATGAAGAAGAGGAGGTAGAAGATTCTGGTCCCATCTACGACACCGATGGAGAAAGGGAATTTTGTGAAAGAATAAGTTTCTTGGTTGAAGAGGAATTTATTGAAGAACTTGACGAAGAAACTAATTTCGTGATCGGAGATGAATTTGTTGAAGCAATTGTGGAGGAAATCAATTTTGTTGATATGGACAAAATTATTGAAGAAATTGTGATTTTTGTTGAACAACAAATTTCATTCCAAGAGCTTACAACCACGAGAACCAATGACTATAAGTGCCACAAAAGTTCATGTTCTCATATCTTTTATGAACATAACTCCTTTTCTAAAGATCTTAAAGAAATCCAAATTGGAAGCTTCATTGATCAAGAAGATTTATTTGTTTTTCATCTTCATGTTCGTTTCAAAGTGTGGGAAATTTTTACACTTTGGAGACCATGGAATGCTTATATTTTACATTTTGAAGACCTTGGTGAGAGGAGGAAGCATGGTGAGATGTTGGATTTTACTAATTATGATCTTAATAATGATGTTTTTGTTTTGTCTTCATTCATTGATCAAAAGGAGAAAAGTGACTTGCGTATTACTTTTGATAAAAAGTTTTGTGCAATTAGAGATGAAGACTTTTCATTCGTGGCTCAAAAACAAGAAGACGAATTATTTTTGGATGATGGTAGAATTTTGTACCCTCCAAAAGACGATATGATGATTTCCAAAACAATATGTGTTCATGGTGGTAGCAATCAGTCACCAAAAGAGGCATAGTGTGGCAATTCTTATGCCAATTTTCTATGTTGTCCACAAACAAAACATATTTTCGTTAATTCTTCATTCATTGTTCAAAAACACCAAGACCGATGGCGTGAAGTTTATTGGGAACGAAAGAAGAAGGATGGTATCCATCTTTTTACAAACCATCTTTCTAAGAGAAAATATGAAGATACAAGTCCTAATTATTTACATAGGAGGGAGCTCGTGATGTTTGGACTGATATTCTTTTGGTGTCTCTTTAATTGGGAAGTCGTGATATTGGGGCGTGCTGCTCATCAACTTACAAATACAAATGATGTTCCATTTGTTAAAATGACTGCAATTAACCATTTAAATTATTGCAAGGTTAATTTGCAGGGTCGAGTTCATGGGAAGGTACGAAAATGGTTTTTGATCCACAAATTGAAGATACGGTTAGGATTCAATTCTATGAGTTCTTTGAGTTGTTTGAAGAACATGTGTATTTGGAGAAGAAACCAGCTTGGAGTAAATAAAATGTCACATTCTGCAATAAAAAATTGTTTTCAAGACCTGTTGTCATGGAAGGTTTGCATGGGAGAACAGCACAATTTGGTTCTTACCGAATTGAGGACAATTCCTTTCGAAGAAGGAGGGAATGATACATGTGTGGAAGTGACAAATTCTGAAAATGATAATGGTTACAAGGTGGATTTGGGAGGAGACCATGGAATGCATGCTACCTTTAAAGTGGGAGAGCTTTCACCTTATCTTGATGATGATGGACTTGATGAATTGAGGTCAATTCCTTTCAAAGGGGGAGGGGATGATCCATGCATGGATTATGAAAGCCCAAGAGGTGATGGATTAGTGATTACTAGTGGGCTAGAAGGTGGCCTGGGCTCAATGGTTGGGTTATGCATGGTAACCCACAAATTGAATTAGGGTTGCATGAAGGCTAGGGCAACATTTTTAAGGATTCATAAGTGCTACAAACGTTACTTTTTGCTTCATAAAGCCTCCTAGCCGTTTTTATCACTCTTTGGTGCATTAGGGTTACACTTTAATGCTTCTGATGCCTCATTAATGCTTCTTATGGCTCCTTAATGAAGCATACACGTTTTTTCTTCATCCTCAAGTGTCTTGGACGTTTTTTTTGTGTTATTTCAAGAGTTTCCTTAATTTTCATTTACTAGTTTTAATGAATAATTGGTTGGTTGGCTTGTAACCACCAAATTTGTAATAAAGGCTTCATATAAAGCCAAGTTTATGCATGGAAAAAGGAATAGACGAATTTTTAAGAAAAAAACCTTTGTTCAATTGGAATTATTGTTATAATTCACAAATTATCTTGTTAGGACGTGTTCTTGACTTGATACGAACTCAATCCAATAGGTCTTGGATTGTTTTCACCGGTATACAACTTAATAGGTCTTGAGTTGTTACTAATCTATCCATTTCTTTCCATTCATATATCATTTGTGGTTACTATTCTCTCTTAATTTACCTAAACACTACCCTACTCACCAAATCAAGCCCATACATGCATCATAAGTGGTATCAGAGCCTAGTTCCGATTGGGTGTAACTAAGTTCTTGTTCTGAATTCAGTTGTTGTCCAAAAATGTTGCGCAAG